>NC_091431.1:47527241-48145741 GCF_032191515.1 Phaenicophaeus curvirostris | reverse complement strand
GCAGCGAAATGAGCCCGCGGGCCGCTAGGCACCTGTGTGCGGGCAGACAAAAGCTTGCAGTGAGTTTGTTTCCCCCCCGCAGCCGGTCTTCCTACACCTTCTTTCACTAACACAGTGCGTTTGAATTTAAACTTCTCGATGCCGTATCGGAAATATCCGTGTGCCAGTGAGAACCCCCCTCCCCCCCGCGGCCGGAGATAAGGAATATTACCCGCCCCCCGCCGCCTGAGACACGTCAAAGAGGTTGCAAGCGTTCTGACTTGCCCCGAATTGCACGTGCTTTCCCGTAGCCACCGTTTGCCTCTCGGTAGCCACCGCGGCGCGGGGCGCAGGAGAGGCAGCGGCCAGCGGCGAATCTTCTAAGGTCCGCGGCGCGACCCGGCGGGGTCGGGGTTACAGGGGCCTGTCTGGAGGCAGCTGCTCCCTGGCAGCTTCAAAACTTTGATCGAAGTTTATCCCCGGCCCCGTCGCGGCGCTCGGCGGGGCGGGTTTGGGCGGCAGCCGCGCACCTGCCGCCGGCCGCAGGGACCCGCGAGCCGTCGAGGGGCTCCCGCGCGGGGTGCGAGCGCCCCTCATCCCATCCCCGTCAGGGCTCTGAGATCCCGGCGACGCGGGGACTTGGGAAACCTCCCGGACCCCGCTGGCCCCCGGCCTTTTCGCGGGGCGCAAGGGAGGGCGGCATCGCTGGGGGACGGACCTGTCGGGCACGGCGGCGGGGCAGCGACACCCCCTCTCCCCGTCCCTCCTCCTCCTCCTCTCTCCCCCCGGGCGGGGAAGGCGGGGGGCGGGCGGGGGGCGGGCGGAGGGGCGCTGGGCTTGCCGGGGCGGCGCGGGCGGCCGCAGTGTCGCTCCGGCCGGCGGCTGCGCTCCACCCGCCGGTGCCACCGCGGCGGGCGGCGGCCAATCCCCCCCCCACCCCGGTCCCCGATCCCGCGGGCAGAGCCGCCCCGGCCTCCGGCTTCCCCCGCCGCCCCCCCGGCCGGGCTCCTCTCGCGGGCATGAACGGCTACGGCTCCCCGTACCTCTACATGGGCGGCCCGGTGTCGCAGCCGCCGCGGGCCCCGCTGCAGCGCACGCCCAAGTGCGCCCGGTGCCGCAACCACGGCGTGTTGTCCTGGCTGAAGGGGCACAAGCGCTACTGCCGCTTCAAGGACTGCACCTGCGAGAAGTGCATCCTCATCATCGAGCGGCAGCGGGTGATGGCCGCGCAGGTGGCGCTGCGCCGGCAGCAGGCCAACGAGAGCCTGGAGAGCCTCCTCCCGGACTCCCTGCGAGCCCTCCCGGGGCCGCCGGCCGCCGCCGAGCCCCCCGCACCGCCGCCGCCGCCACCCTGCGCCCCCCCGCGCGCCCCCGCCGAGCTGGCAGCCGCCGCCCTGCGCTGGGCAGCCGAGCCGCCCCCCGCGCTCCCGGGGCCGCTCCCCAAGGCAGGTGAGACCGGCGGGGACGGGGCGCCGCGGGGTGGCCTGCCCGGGGGGGAGCGGGGGGAAAGGGAATCGCTTTCCCCGTCCCCTCGACGGGCGCCGCGGGAAGGGGGCGGAGGAGGAGCCCGGCCAGCGCGCCGCGTCGGACTCCGAAGGGAAGGGCTCTGCCCGCGGCCGCCGGGACCGGCGCAGGGGACCGATGCCAACCGGCTCCTCGACGTGCCCCCGGGCCGCGTCCCGCGTGGATCGCACCCGCGCGTCTCTTCGCCGCTCCCGGTCCCGCTGAGCCAGCCGGAGCCGCTCCCGGCTTCTCGCACCCAGGGCGTCGGGCTGCGGGACTCGCACGGGGAGCTTCGGGGCCGGGAGCTGAAGGTTTCTGCGGAGAGAGCTCGTTTTGCCTCGGCTTCCCCTCCGCGCTGGCGCGTCCCGCGGGCCGCCCCCGGGGCAGCTTTGGGCAAGGGGGGGACGCGGACCCAGGCGCCTCGTGCGTGCGACCTGCCGGGGAGACGCTTTGCTGCACGCAAAACTATCGCTGCGGAGCCACCGTCCCCTCCTTCCCCCGTCCCCGAGCGAGAGCCGACGGCTTTCTTCGACGGGGATGCCCGGGAGCCCGCTCCGCCGACACGCGGCGACCGCGATGGGATTTTCCCCGGTGCCCCGGCCGGGGAGCGGCCGACCCCGCGGGTTCCCGCACGGCTCGACTCCTTACGGCTCGCTGCCCGGCGGCCGGAGCCCCGCGGGGCCGTGGCTGGGGAGCGGGAATAGCCCGCGGAGGGGACAGGCGGGGAGCCGAGCTGCTCCGGGCCCGGAGGCGCCCGCCAAGGTCCCCGCAGGAGGCTCTGCTCCCGCAGCTTTAGGGAAAACAGCCGCGGGGCCCGAGGGGACAGCACGGCGGGGCCCGAGGTGTGGCGGGGGTGCCGGTGGTATGGGACCCGCTTTCCCTTCGTCAGCCCCGGGGCACCGCCGGCCCCCGCTTCTGCATCTCTGCATCTCCCGCATCCCCGCCCCATCCCGACGGCGATTCCCCGGGGCCGCCGCTTCGGGGTCACTCCGGTCCCCAGATTCCCGTCTGGCCGCAGTCTCCCGGCAGGGGAGGAAAAAAAAAAAAAAAAAAAAAGGAAGAGGGAAAAAGCCGCCCTAGCCGCTTCCAGAAAGTGAAACAAATAAACTTCGCCAGTAGGATATAAATCTGGTGGATAGGAACGGTATCGACTTGCACGCCTAACTTTTCTTCCCCCTGATATATGAACTTCCCAGCTTAAAAGATTACAGTAATCACGGGAGGACAGTGTAAATCGAATCTGATAGCAATAACTTTTGGGGAAGGTCAGGCTCAAGTGAAATGTTACCAAGCAACGGGCATTTTGTTTGCAAAATACAATCAGAGTGTATTGATGAGAAATTCTTCCCTGCCAGCCAGTCAGCACTTTCTGCTAACAGCTTTACAGGGATAGGGGGAAAAAATAACGGAGGAGATCTTAATAAATCACGAGGTGCGGCGCCGGCCTCTGCCCCCGGTGAGGCTCCTCGTGATGCCCCCGGGTTGGGGGGTATGAGGCACCCCCACCTGGGCCCGGGGGTGTCGTGGAGTAGCCCCGGTTGCACAGAGCTCACCTGCGCCGCCCGCGGTCTCTCCGATGGTTCAGAGGGTTAATTTCCCACCTTCACGAACTTACGCGTGAGAACAAAGCGTAAAATTAACTCCTCGGGGGGTCCCTTCTGTCACCTGCCACCAGGCTCCGTTTAACCGGTTTATTTCCAGCCGCCCTGCCTGCTGGGAACGGCTCCACTTTCCCTCCCTCCTCCTGCTCTCCCCGCTACCTGTACCAAACCCATCACCAGAACGGAGGATGCAGTTGTTCGCTGTCCCAGCCCGCCCCGTGTTTACCCCCCTTCTTCCCGGATATTAATCTCTTGGGAAGTGTTTTCAGTACGGAGAAGGTATTTCCCGGTGTACGGTAGGATCAGATCCGTTTATTTTTATTCCTGCCAGCGCCGGTCGTTTCGCTGGGATAATTGCGAAGTTACGCTTCGTGCCAATAACGCGCCTAGAAACTCCCCGTGTTGCATCCGCCCCTGCCAGCCCGGAATAATCCTTCCCCTGATACCGTATTCATGCACTTTCATCTCCCACAGGAGCACGCGTTGCATTTTTTCGGTCTTAATGATAGTTATCAAACCTTTTAAGCGATTAATATATCTCTATAATAAAGTCAATTTCAGAGCCAGCTTCTTAAAGCAGCACAGCAGTCGCTGCGTTAGTCTGGGAACAGTGACCAGTCCCCTGCAAAGCGCCTTAGACCTGTGAAGATAGGAAAGAAAGTCTAGAGTGAAAGTAATTTCAAAACAAACAAACAAAAAACCCAAACAGAGGAACAGCAAAACAAACAAACAAAAACCCCCAACCAACCAACCTACCCCTCCAACCTCCTGTTTTACTCGATCTTAGCTTTATGTGGCTTTATGTTAGTTCTTTTCTAATAATAGAAATAGGGGAAATAGCAGATGTTTTGGGTATCCAAGAAAATTTGTGCCGCAGAAAGCTGTCCTAACAATCAAAGCGCAAGCTGTTTTAGCAGAATCAGCTGTGGGAATATCAAGAGATCAGGTTTGGTTCCAAAGCGTTACATCAAGGTTTCCAGACAAGTTATTAACTCGAGGAGAACGGGTTCTCTTTCTCACTCATTTTACTTTACTTGGGCCCTTTACAATATTTACCTCGCGATCCTTAATGTATAAATAGGCAAGGAAAAATTGGGATATACATTATTCCAAATTCGTAGCAGCTTTATTTATTAACGTAGATTTTACCGTGAATGCGTGCACGATTCTCCCACTGTACTATTTCATGTGGATCTATCGCTGCATCTGTATTATTTGATGAATACTTCCCACCGTTTTTACCGATAAGAAAACAATTTCCCTGGTTTCCCTGGCTGGCAAAGTGAGAATTTAAATGCAGGCAGTTTGAAACAGAAGATGTGGGGAGAAAAAAAAAAAAAAGCAACAGTCAAACCCCAGAAACACAGAAAATGTTTGAAGATGAAATTTCTTTATTAAAGCTTAGAACATTCTCACGTGAAGCTTACAAGTGGTGAAATATCTTCGGCTGAGAGCAGCAGGTTGTGTATTCTAAACGGGATATTTTTGTACCTGCAGATGTAGATATTTAGGATATTAGGCATGTAATATTCCTACATTTCAGTGCGGACATAGGGACATTTATAATGTGCATTCCCAAATCCTTGTTTATTTAGCGATTGCTGTTTTGTGCTCGTTTTAAACAAACGAAAATCCCGGCCTCGGCAATTCCCACAGAGAGGTGGGGACAGTCCCCGCAGCTCGCGTTCCGCTGTGTGCGTGGTGGGAAGTGGTGTTCAGGTGAGGAAAAAGCTTAGTCCTGCCAGGAGGCCTTCCAGGCAGGAAAACACCGGGAATCCTCCAGGTAAGCGGCTCTCCGACCCTCCCGATCCCCGGCCCCGGGGCCGCAGCGCTGGGAACACCGCCCGGCAGTGCCGGCCAGGAAAAGCTCCCCAAAAAAAAATCAAAGAGGAAAAACACGATGGCATCCGAACACCGAACTAACCAAAAGGAGGATAATCCTCCTTGCGTTAACGGCAGCGTTTGATTTTAAATCACCGAAATCTCCTCTTACGGGTTTCACCCTGTGAGCCTCACAGTCCGGTGAGATGCAGGCTGTGATCCTCGCTGTGCGAGGAATTACTGCTGGGCTGGGCTGGGAGTCGGAGTCTGTGCAGTCTTCTCATGGTAAAGATGCGAACTTCAGTGAGATGAGTTTTCAGAATTTGAGCAAAATTTTTAGCCAAGCCTCATAAGGGTACTGAAAACTAAACAAACCTGAAATATCTTTTAAAGATAATAATTTGTGAGGATTGGGGAGTGTATTAGGTTGAATCTGATTCCCCCCCGCCCCTCCTTTTTTTTTTTTTTTAAACATGCTTTCTCCCCAGTGGTCCTTGTTATCAGCCCATAAAGATACACTGGAAAAGCATTGTTTTTCTGAAATGTGCTCTACCTGTATGTGGTCCATTTGGTGATATTTGGTACCACAGTGCAATCTATTTATGTGAAAATCAGGACCACTTACTTTCTTAAATACATCTCTAACTCTGGCAAGACAAGGACAGAAGTAATTAGCTGTCCTTACACTGCGCTGTAACCCTTCGATGTGTAAATTGCCCTTTCACTCGGAAGGGAATTATTCTTAGCATCCTGTCTTTCATAATGAATGTGTGACTATGAAAACGTGAAGGGATTAGTAGAGAAAGGTAGTGTGATCCTCATGTCTTTTCCAAATTTCCGACAAGCTATGCCAGATCTTACCAGCTCCTCAAATGGATACACGTACCAGTTTGCTACCGGCAAACATTTCCTTATTCAGAAGTCCATCTCATATTCCTCAGCGCCGCTCCTGTGCTCATCTTCCGCAGACCAAACTAGCAGCATTCCACAGCTCAGTAGGATGGCCCATCATTTCTGCCTGGCACAGCCGTTCTCAAAATGAGAACTTCCCTTTGCCATGCTGTCTGACAGGGTGTGTGCTCTGCCAGGACTTCATACTTATTCATAGCTTCGATTCTGCTGAGCACAGTGGCTTCTTGTTCCGTGCAGTCTTGCTGAGACCCCGACAACTTGCTTAAGGGCGGTAAATTATACTAACAGAGTTTGTTGTGAGCTGATCTGTTGAATGCTAAACTTAACCTGCCACATGGGGAAGTGCCCTGTCCATTCCTGGGATTAGAAGAAGGCAGGACTGTGTGTGGTGAGCAGTTCAGGTTCAGGCAGTTGCATGTCTATAACTTGTTCCATCTCAACTGGGCAGGAGTGATCAACACATTTTGGGAACCTTTGTTTGCTTCTTATAGCTTCTTTATCTAGTTGGGCTAATTACTAGGGGCTTGAAAAATTGAGCAAGGAGTTGTATTGGTTTCTGCAGATGGTCTTTCAGGTATATGTGTTTAAAAGGACTGCCCTGTGCAGTCAAACCAGGCTTTGTTGGCTGCAAATTGGACAATGACCCTTTCCTCGGTCACTGATATTCCCATTGTGCCCTATGATGAAAGCTAACTGAACAGCTTTCCTGGGAAATAACTGTGAACAGTCTCGAGCGAGTATCTTGCCTACGTTGTAAACATGCTGTAAAAGCAGTCAAGCTTTCTTCTTATTATTCTCCTCTTCTTCTTTCTGACAAGAGGTTTTAATTCAAACATTTCTGTACTCTAGCCAGGCACTACCAATGCGATGAGAGATTTGTGGTATGCCTAGTTTTGAGTATCCATCTGGAGACAACATGGTCAATGGGCTTGATTTCAGTCCTGTACTCAGCTCTTATCCTTCTTAGTTTAGCACACAAAAAGGAAAGTACCTGGAGCAAGTACTGAGAGAGGTAGTGGAGCCTCCATCCTTGAAATTATTTAAAACTCAGCTAAGCAGGGACATGAGCGACCTGCTTTACATTTTAAATTACTCGTGCTTTGAACCGGAGGTTGGACTAGATTACTTCCAGAGGTCCTCTCCAAACCAGATTTTTCTAGATTCTGTGCTCTAATGAGCCAAGCCATCAACTGTGCACCAGGGTTTGGAGGAAACGCCTGCAATTCCTGCTGGGGAAGGAACTAGTTTCTGCAGAGTCAGGAATGGAATACACAGATCTATTTGAAGGCTTCTTTCACCTTCAGCCAGTAATGATGATGGAGTTGTTCCACTAATGCTGTTGGACTTGCAGAGGGAATTTTGATATCCTGGGTGCCCTCTGGATATCTTCAGCTCATAGTGAGATGGTGCTAGTGAGGAATTATGATGTGGAAGTGCTGAAGTTCTGAGAAAGCACGCACTTGGGTCGTATGCGTCCGGCTTGTAACCAGTGAGAGAGGATTGATACAGCATATTTTACAAAGCTGAGAAATGACCACTGCTTCTTTTCTTGTACATGGGAGAATGAGACTGCTATCTATAATTAGAAAATATCATAAAATAGCTAGACCATGTCAAATTATTCTTTTGCCATTTTGTTCTCATGAGATATTGCAAAAAGACCTTAATTTTAGCAGAATCTCTGTGAAAAATGCTTCCACCACCCCTAGCCCCAGGATCCTGTCCTGTTCACTTTAAGAAGACCATGTCCTAAATGCCTGTAGAAACTTCTGGCCCAGTTTTTCATTAATTTCTCTACCTTCTCTTTGCAGACGTGAATGAGGAGCGGTTGGGTGATGCCAGTGGAGCAGACAATGCCGAGACCTACAGTGACAAAGATACAGACCAAAGAAGTTCTCCAGACATGACTAAACCCAAAAGCTGCTTCACCCCTGAAAGCCCTGAAATTGTTTCAGTGGATGAGGTTGGTTATGCAGTTCAGAAAAATGGTGGGAGCACAGAAAGCCGTCCAGACAGTCCCAGGTACCACCCAGAGCAGAACCACCTCCTGATAGAAGGTCCTTCTGGGACAGTTTCTTTACCTTTCAGTTTGAAAGCCAACAGACCTCCACTTGAAGTCTTGAAAAAGATCTTCCCTAACCAAAAGCCAACTGTGTTGGAGTTGATCCTGAAAGGGTGTGGCGGTGATCTGGTGAGTGCTGTAGAGGTTCTCCTGTCCAGTCGGTCTTCAGTGGCCAGTGGGGAGAGAACTTCTACAGAATCCGATGGTCTTGTTTTGCCTTCTAATGGGCACATTTTTGAACACACATTGAGCTCGTATCCTATTTCCTCTTCCAAGTGGTCTGTGGGCTCAGCATTTAGGGTTCCCGACACACTGAGGTTCTCTGCTGATTCCAGTAATGTCATGCCAAACCCTCTGGCCGTACCTTTGCAGCATCCTTTCCCTCAGCCACCACGCTACCCGCTGATGCTGAGGAATACTTTGGCAAGAAACCAGTCCACCCCATTCCTGCCCAATGATGTTACCCTGTGGAACACCATGACGCTGCAGCAGCAGTACCAGTTGCGGTCCCAGTATGTCAGTCCTTTCTCTAGCAATTCAGCCAGTGTTTTCCGAAGCTCACCTGTCCTTCCTTCCCGCTCATCAGAAGATCCTAGGATCTCAATCCCTGATGATGGGTGTCCTATTGTGTCTAAGCAGCCGATTTACACAGAAGATGAGTATGATGAGAGGTCTGATTCTTCAGACTCAAGAATACTCAACACATCTTCATAGATTGACATTTGACATGTGATAGCAACGTAATACTTGCAGTGCAGCTGAACTACACTAGGCCCTAAGAGGAGGGGACACCTACTTGATGAAACCCTTGAAATTATGTTAAAAAGTGACTTTGCTTGGTATTGTACTATAGCAATAAAGACATAACTTATTTAATTTCTTGCACTTCACTGGATAATGCCAAATAGCAATATTCTGGCTTTAGACCTGAGTGTGTGTTACAAAGGAAGACTTTACGGCTGTTATTTATGGGACTCCAGAAGACTCATAATGGAAACAGAAGCCCAAAGTCTACTTTGTTCCTTAACTCAGAAAAATGGGGATGTTAAACTAGAATACTTGAATGCTGTTTTATAAGAGAGAACTCCTCAGGACATAAGAAATTAAACACACGTAGTTCAATTGCAAATGGACTGAAACAAGGACCTTACAATATTACGCCAGTGGTCATCATTGCAGAGGAAGAAAAAGAAGAAGAAGGACATATGCACTAGCATATGCACAGCTCACTAGCATGAGCTGCTTCTGTGCCATTTTGAACTTGGATGCTTTTCAGAGAAATAGTATTAAGAGTTATTCTTTTCCCATGGCTAGGTCGAAGTGTGTAATGTCAGTGTAAAACCAATTACAGCTGTGAATTGCATGAAGTGTATTGTGAAATGAACACCAGATTAAGCATTGTCAGGTTAATGTAGCATGCTAAGGACCCTAGAAAAATAAACTAGGATGATGATCTTGGTTTATGTCATTTTTACTGGGCAAATAACATTTCTGAGGATAGAGAGCTGATTAGTCCTCAGCCAGGGTTAAAATGTCCAGCTCCAGCAACTGCAGTGAAGGGAAACTTCTTTTTCCAAATCCAGGTTTTTCTTCCCTGCCTTGTATCTTGTGACTAAGATCAGGACAATTTTATCATCAGGGAAGCTGAGGTCTCTTGAGTATATACTGCAGACACTTCCACGCTCAGCTGAGTAAAACAGAGCTTGCTACAGTCACAGCAAGCAGAAAAAAAAGGCTCTCCGGGTGCTTCAGAAGCATCTTTTTTTTTCCCGTATTGTAGAAGTAGAGAAAAGGAAATAGGATGTAATAGCAGGCATTTCTTTAAAATAATATTTAGCAACTTCCCTAAATCTAGAAAAGTAATGGTTTGAACAATTTATTGCATGTTTGCATGCATTGATTACACTGCATATCTTATGTATGTCAGAGTAACAGTAGGAATTGCTTCTGATGAGGAATGCCACTAAATTAAGTGTCCACTTAGAGGATTTAGTGCCATTTTTTCAATCATTCACAAGTGACTGCATCTGCCTGACAGTTGGCTTTTCCAAAACATGTCTCTGAATGCAGCTGAAATGGCTGTCGGGTGGGATCAGTCCCACACCTCAAAACCAGCTGAGGCTGCGCTGAAGGACTCTAAAGCAGATGGGCTTTGAAACTGTATTATAAATTAGGCATGCTATTGGATGTCATTGCTGATATGAATGCCTGTGTTCTCATCTGGCATTTAATATTTTGTAAGGTTTGTGCACTCAGTGTATCCTGCATTATATAAGGTTACAGGACACGCACAAAAAACTGAGAATAAAATAATGATTTTATTTTCTATAGGGGATAAATGAACAGAGATACTTTTCCTTGCGTAGTTTCTCAGTCTGTTCAGAAAAGCAATTTGTTGGTAATGCTACAGAGCAAAGACATAAAAGCAGACAGAGGGAGAAAACAAAATTAATAGCTTCTCTTACGGAATTGTACATGTGAAAGCACTTGGAATTTTCATAAATGCAGAGTTACAGTTTTGTAGTGACTAATTTGCCTGCACTCACATGGCACTTGTAAACAAATTCATCTTCCAGCCAGAGTAGAGAGAAAAGTACTAGGTAAAGTAGGCTTGGTCTTGCAAAGAGAAAAGGATGAGGTAGTAACATGCCGTGTTCCAACATTCTGAAGAAATTAAATGTCAAAGGCTAGATAAGAGCTGATAGGTCCAGGAGTTCTGCTTTTGAGCTCTCACACCAAGCAGATTTCCCTCCAGCAGAAGCCTTTGTATAGGCATCCCTATACATGAAATGGAGCATTGAAATGGAGCGTTTTTTGTTAACCCCCTCCACCTTCTCCTCCTCCTGCTACGGAGGGCAAATCATCTCTAGCAGAAAGACCCAACAGTGGCACCTGTAACAGCTCATAATGACATTACACAATATAGCCCGAGGGTTTTCAGAGTACAGAAATTTGACATCTTGTAACTGGGGCACATCTTTCAGAGAAAGATGATCCTTGGCTAAAACAGAGTGAACTACAGTCACACTAAACACTTGTCATGAAAAACGCATATTCCATGGTATGATTTTTTTAATGAGGTCTCTTCTGATAAAATGTTTTCTGAAAAAGTGGCAAGTTAATATAATTCTTGTCTAGTGTTCTAAAATATCTTTTGACTCAATTCACAATTTTTTTTAAAAATAAAGTAAGCCTAAGTGTGTTCAAAATAAACAATGTCAGTTTTGGTGTTGAACAATGTTTGTTGTTCAACCGCATGATATTTTGGCTATCCAGATTTATTTTTAAAAAATTATCAATTGGCCTGTACCGATATCTTTGAGAAACCACTATATTCACCTAGCTGTATTTTCCAGGCAAGTACATGCAAGCATAGGGTTTAACTTCTAGCTGCCACACAGGATGGACCTTTGGTGTGTTGACAGAACGTCGTTCTGCCCACTCAGTGCTGGGACCTGTTCCGCAGACCCTCGCTGTGACGGTGGGGGATGCCCACCCACTTCCACCCTTGCAGCATGGACAGCTGAGGTGCAAGGGAGCTCCTTTTCTGCACTAGTTCTAGGTGCTCTGACAAGCTGGGGCGCGCAGCAGGAGCTGCCTCACTCATGCCATGGTTTTGCCAGGTAGGGTGACAGCTGTGTCACCACAGCTGGCAGCATCAGTGCTGTGCCCTGCACCAGCAGAACGCCTGCAGCAGTGCGGCATCCTTTCCCACGGCATCTCGGAAGGCCTGTGGGTATGGCACCCTAACCCTGTTTTCCAGCTTCATCTTGTGGTAAAAAAGGGTATTTCCACGTCGGAGCAAATACTTCATGCTGTGGAAGAGAGAAGATATGTGGGTGAGGAGAGGTAAAGCTGGAAGCACTGATGCTCAAAAAAACCCCAGCGGAAAAAAATGAGTTTAAGCATCATGAAAAATAGCTTGAGCCTTGGGAAGTCTCTGACGAAGGCCAGAAACCAAGGAGTTTTTTGTTAGTTTCTTTTTTTCTTTCTTTCTTTCTGTGTGCTTGAGCTGCTGTGTCTTTCTTGTAGCAAGAGAGCTTCATCCCTTGCCTTCTGCATAGCTCCTGCTTCCAGTTGAGCAGCTGCCACCTGGGCACCCTGGGGCTGCTTTTTCTCCTGCCAGACAGGTGATTTCACTGTTAACTCTCTGTGGGTGCACAAAACCAGTGGGTAACGCCAGGGGAAGCTCTTTCTGCCCATGGCTCTGCTTGTCATCAGCAATGGTGCAGTGCCCTCTGCAGAGTGAGGTTGCTTCCCCAGAGGCATACTGGTTAATCCCCAGCTCATTAACCTCTAGAACTGACAAGATGGATAAGGCCAATGATGATGTAAACAATAACAACAATAATTTCTCCCTCAGAGGGATGCCATGGAGACCCCTAATGTGATGCTTAGCTCACATACCAGTAGATAAGGGAAGAGTCAGGATGGGGGATAAGCACAGTGCAATGGAGATGTTCTGCCCCAAACTCCCCCCTACCCTGTCTTTGCTGGTAGTTGTGCTGTTCCCACTGGGTCTCCACAGCTTCCCCTCCTTTGGGTCTGAAGGGCCACCTTTGCAACATATTTGTTGGATGCTTGGTAAACAGGCTCACCTCACATTTGTGCTGACACCTTTGAAAAATGACTTTGATTCTCTCAGTATACTGTTTCAGTGATTCATTCTTTATGTGCATTTACTCAGTGGACGTGAGTGGGGAAATAAGATTGATGCTAAATTTATATGTTAATTTTAATATTGAAGCTATCCTGTATTTGAAGAATAAGATCAATTCTTCAATTTCATTTCTTACGTGATATTGCATATTGTCATTACTGGAAAATAAAATTATTTCTGAATGCATACTATCCAAACTTCAATTTTAATGGACATATAACTCTGAAGCATCATTCTTCTCGCTTCCCTATAACAACTAACTTAATACAGTATTTTAACATATTTGCACCAGTCTGCCACGGGAGGATAACAAACACAAGTTTTTTCACACTAATGTTATTTAGTTAATGTGCTCCCTGTAACATTCTGCACGGTCACAGGCAGATTTTTGTGCATGACTCAGCAACTCCCTGCAAGCTTTTGCGTGTATGATAGAACAGGAAATTCGGTTAAGAGCAGTGTCCCTCACTAAAGACTAATTCCATTCATTTCCACAGTAGCTGCAGTGCTGGAAAGCCATAGCCACAGCTATAAGCCAAGCATGAATCCTGACCTTAAATGGAGAATCAAACCCTTAGAGCACTACCAGGAAGCAGATCCTCTAGAGGATGGGTGCAGAGTATCAGCTGCATGAAGAGATTTGGTTCCTACAGAGGGACATGTACTTCAAGGAGCTCTGCAGCCAGAGACCAGGCTCCCCTGAAGCTGCAACAGAAAGAGAATATTTACAACATCTTTGGGACTGTGGTTTGCTATTATTTTGTCTTCATAAGCTGTGCAGGAGATTAAGCTGAGAGGTGGATAGCAGCAACATATGCTAGGTTATGCCCTTGCTCTGCCCATTGACCTGAGGTAGATCACACAGGTGATCCAATAGTTTAAATTTCTGGTCTCTCTTTTTCCCTCTCCATGAGGTAAAGGTAATTGCTACAAGGATTTAATGGTTATTACCTGAAAATTGTTAAAAACTTTAAGTACTCAGTAAACACGCCAGCAGAGTATAGTATGTACCAGAGCACATAGTGTAAGATTTTGTTTCTGTTTTTTTTCTCTCTCAGAGAGGCTATAGCTTTCCAGTAGCTGAGCAGTGCCTGCCTTCAGAAAAAGTTCCCCTGAAAAACTAAGGTCAGGATAATCCTGAGATCATCCTGTCAGCCAGTCAGGCCACACAATGGCTCGAGGCTGTGAGACCTTGGGCAAATACTTCTTGTGTTCTCTCCATTTATCGTATTTCTGAGCCTATTGACTCATACAGTCCAACTTTCTCCCCTATGAAACCAAGATAAAACTGGAAATCTTGTGATAAAATTGTACCATTTGCCCTTCTTTTCCCTAAAGGCAGTGACTACACAAGTTATGAAAAGGTGGAGGAAAAGTGAGAAAGCAGACACAAGAAAGTCTGTTCGTCCTTCTAAGCCCCTATGGCCTCGCTTGTGCAGCCCAGGCAGGGAGGTCTGCAGGCTCAGAAAGAGCTTATCTCCTCCTGGTCTCCCTGGGACGGGTGAGCACACACTGGCACTTCTCCCAGCAGTGTCATCTCAGCTTGGGAGCTGCAGTCCGCGTGGGAGTGGGTGCCTATCACAGGAGAAAGACAGTGTGAGAGTGAGTGGCATGGTGGCAGTGTGGTTGTGAAGGTGCTTGTGGTAATTAATGAAAGAAGTTACTTTCCTTCTTTGTTGCACATGATGAAGCTCTAACCCCCTTTCAGAAACATCTTTCTTTAGACCCTAGTCCCCTTGCCTTGCCTGTACATTGCTGAGATTTCTTCTCGCCATAGTGAATATAAACGAGAAAGAGTGAAATAAAACTCATCATATACAGAGAAATACGCAATAGTCACTGAAATACACAGAAATACAGAGAGAAATACTTGCTACTTGTCAAGTCTAGAGGTTTTTATAGTTTGCAAGGGCTTCATGACTATAAGACAAGGGTTACAGAAGCAACCCTGATGGGGCATTACGCTCAAGGGACTGATGCAGTAAAAATTCAGTTTCCTGTCCGTCTGCCTCTGTGTATTAATCTCTTGACTCACTCACTAGAACCAGGCTCTTGGGGGGTGCTCCAAGATATTCAATGCCACAACCGGCGTTCTCCCTGGGAATAGAAATTGATGGTTTCCCACTCCGATCCTGCCTTGCTCCCCAGTAAAATAAGGGCAGTGCTTAGTGTCCAATACAGCTACATATTCTATATATTGAAAAGCAACGCTTTCTCAAGAAGAACAGCTCATATGCTACAGAAGTTTATTCTACGTGGCTCCATACTTACTGCAAAACACTTTCCAGGAAACTTCTAACACCCTTCATAGGTTTGGACCAACTTACAGCTAGGTTTTACATTTTAAACTATGTGGCTTAGTCATTAGTACAGTTATGGTCGATACATATAAGTTACAGGTTTTTTCCCTTGCTCATTCCTCCGTAATTTCTTTTTTTTCTTTTCTAGGAGTCTTCAGAGGTATAAACAAAAGGAACATGCAGCCACGTTTATTTTGCTTCTTTCAGCTGTATTGCCAAACAATTCATAATCAGGGACAGGGAGGTGGTGGGGTGGAGAATTGAATTTACCTTGCATTTTTATTGAAAGCATAAATACTTTGGAACATGGGCAATAATATTTCTAAGAGAGGAGGGAATTGGTTCGTCTTACCCACATGTATCTTCTTCTGCTGTTCTCACCTATTCTGGCTGAACAGAGAACAGGCATCAATCACTTGCTCCTTGTGAGCCAAGTGGGGATCTGCTGGATTTGGGATTGCTTTGCAGAAATTTGAAAACAAATAAGGAACGAGGGAGGGGATAATTTCTGACCTTCAATGGCTTCTGGGGAACGGTGCTTTCCTAGGCCCCAGCTGGCACTATCAGAGTAAATGTGTGTGTTCCCATTGCCTTGAAAAGGGAACAGTGAGATCTCTAGCAGGAGTCAGGAGGTGAGAGGGGCCTGACCCTTGCTAACTCTTCTATTCTCCCACGGAAAGTTCACTGCATGAGATTTTAGCAGACTTGCATGATGTATGGTTATGGAAAACTATGACTAATTCCCCAGGTGATTGGTATATATTCAACATCTGAAAACTCAAGCAAACATCCTGCCTGTTGAATTATTGCCTGGCATTCACTTATTTCCTGATCTGGCCATCACTACTGGCTGCTATTTTAACAGATATTCACGTTTTCTGGTCTCCCATTGGTCTGGCATAGGAAAAATAACTGTGGTTGTGGGTCTGGTGAGAGGCAGTACAGTCATAGGATGGTGTGGGCTGGAAAGGATCTCAAAGATCATCTAGTTCTAAGACCCCTGTCATGGGCAGGGACAATTCCCAGCAGATCAGGCTGCTCAAGGCCCCATCCAACACTTCCAGGGATGGGGCGATCACCTCCATCCTGCTCATAGTGGCTGTACTCTGGCTCCTCACCTCCTAATTACAGCACCTCTCCTCCAGTGTTTTACACACTTTTTGAGGCCTAAAGGCCCTGGATAACACCTAGTTAGTGTGACCTGGTTTTAATTCACCGACAACTGATTAAAATTATTCACTGAAGTAGATTCAATTGCTATTTTTTGTTTCACCAGCACCCCAAAAAGTGTTTCAGCAGCATCCACCCTCTAGAGGATCTGTTTCCTGGTAGTGCTCTAAGGGTTTGATTCTCCATTTAAGGTCAGGATTCATGCTTGGCTTACAGCTGTGGCTATGGCTTTCCAGCACTGCAGCTATTCTGGAAATGAATGGAATTAGTCTTTAGTTAGGGACACAACTCTTAACTGAATTTTCTGTTAAATGGTTAAAATTATTCCCTGAAGGGACTTAGATTGCTTTTTGTTTCACTAGCACCCTGAAAAGTCAATAATGCTGAAGAACTGGTTTGTACCTCCAGCCCTTCAGCGAAAGGCTCTCTCTTCCTCCTTAAACTGGTAAAGGGCAAGTTCAGGTGAAAAAGTGAACTGTATGTACAAGATATTTGAGAGCTCCTTGGGAAATGGGTTATATTTTTCCCTTCCAAACGTCTGGAATTGCAACTGCCTTTGAACGCATCCGTGAGCCAAGCTGAGAGGAGAAAGGCTCAGTCACAAATGACTAAAACATGTTTTATTCAGACACGTATCGAACGTAAATGCCGTCTTGCATTTTATAAGAGCTAAGGAGCCATACGCTCCACCTGAGGCTGCAGCCGTGGAGGAGGCGGCTCCCAGGCCCCGGCCCTGGCTCTCCTCTGGGCCGATGGCCCCACCTAGTGTCAGCGCGGGCGCGGCGCGGCTCGGTGACGTCACGGGAACGAGGGGAGGACACGGTCCCGTCGTGACGTCATACGACGTCACGACGGGACCGTGTCCTCCCCTCGTTCCGCCAGCTCGGCCACGGCGGGGGGGGGGGGGGCAGTGCTGGGGGTGCCCCATCCCTGGAGGTGTTCAAGGCCAGGTTGGATGGGGCCTTGGGCAGCCTGAGCTGGTGGGAGGTGTCCCTGTCCGTGTCAGGGGAGTTGGAACTGGATGATCTTTATGGTCCCTTCCAGCCCAGACTATTCTGTGACTCTATGATTCTTCGTCCTCCCACCTGTCTGTGACCACCTGGGGCACCACTGCTGTCGCTGCCCGTGAGCTTCCACTGCATGGTGGGAGAGCCAAGCCAGGCACATTTCTCAAGCGTTGGTTACTGGACCAGCAGTTTTGGCAAGGGAGGCCCCTGTGGAGGCAGATGGTTCCAGGAGGTCGGCATCAGTGACTCCTCTCAGCTGAACTCCATCGCTCCCAGGGCACAGCGGCAACCACTGCTGATTTATCACTGCGACTGCGTGAGGGGGCATGGTGAATGTGCAAAAACCTTCCCTGTGTGCGAGGCGGTGGCTGCTTTGTGGAGTCTTGAGGAATCATCGGTGCAGGCAGCGCACAGAGAACCCACACCTCCCACTGGGCACCAGCAGTTATGGTGTAACTGTCTTGCGTTGACCAGCAGATTGCAAAGGAAAATACATGGCTCTTAAAACACACCCTGAAAATTAATAAACAAGGGTGGTAGAGTCAGGATTTGCTGACTGAGAATGACTGGTGCTGTGAATTCCTGGAAGAAGGACTCTGTAACACTGAGCTGCCAAATGTTGCAGTCTCCTTGCTGGCTGGATTTACTGTGTGGACTGATATAAAATGCATTACCATAGTTGAAGGCAGAGGTGATGACCGCTAGGCCCTCTGTCAAAGGAGAGGTAAGTCTTTTGACAGTTCATAAAATAAGCTAAGCTGGTCTTGGATATCAACACCAAAAGGCCTTTACATTTGTAAACTAATTATGAAGCAAAATACAAGATGAAATTTTCCCATCATTTGTACTGGGAGTGATTTATCTGCTTAAAAGCTGGCTGTCTGGCTTCTTCAAGAGGAACTGAGACATTTTGATGTGCTCTTTGTACAACAATGATGTAGGCCTAGTCTTTTCAGTGTGCTAATTAAATAAGTCTGCTAAATTTTTTTCTTGTAGCACTCCAGTTGCCTTCCTTCCTGCTTCACCCTACTGAAATTCTTATATAAGCTAATATAATCTGTGAGGCTGAAATTGTTCCAAAGGTTGTCAAAGAGGCCATTTCAAGAGGTTAAGAAAGATGTCATCACATGATACCACATATTAAGCACTACTTCATTAGTAAAGGTCAGCTTTAGAAGTTTGTATTGCAGTACTACCTTAATCCTGTCCAGGATCAACAACAACAGGGGAGTGATGATGATGATGATGAAGAAGGCAAAAAAGAAGAAGGAGCAGGAAGAGTAGAAGTGAAGACAAAGGTGAAATCAGGGCAAGATTCCCCTTCCACAGTAAAGGGACACTGTACTTTCTTCTTCTACTGATGAAAAGAACAGAGATGGGAGTTAATCAGGTCCTTAGGTTTGGTCCTTGGGTTCATTTTTCACTGGTGAAATGAGGTAACTAAAAAGACAGATCCAAACAATGCAGCCTTGGGAATTCTGCTTATGAATCAGTATTATATGCTGGCCCAAGCTACTGTCAGCTTTTGTATTGAGGGAGAGTTAGGTTTGGTGTCATATTTGACATGAGATGCAGACTCTCATACTGTATTTTGGACCCACTCCATATACTGTTTTAAATTCCTCAAGAAACAAGCTGCGTATTTCTTGTTTTCTTATGTAATTTTTCTTTTTAGTTGTTAATTGCTGTTTACTAGCCTTTCCAGATATGTAACCTCAAAATCCCAAGGTAGATTTTGAACAGATTCTCGGAGTATTGAGCCATTTTCACCACAGGTTTCGCTGTAGGCAGGAAAATTAACTCATAACTGAACACAATCAGATTATTAACATTACTATCATGCACACAGACACACAATCATTAATAATGGCATTGGAAGACAGCTGCAGCCAGACCTGCCAAAGTCACCAAACTCCATCTAGTGGGAGAAAATCAGAAACAAACAAATAAAAAAGGCAGTAGTGTCCACTTGCTTATGCACATGCCTGGCATACATATACATGTGTACACTAATACACACAAGTTCACTTTGAACTTTGAATTTTCAAAAAATCAAAGATGTCAAAGTTATTTTGTTTATCCTATTTGACTGTGGGCTCAACAAAATAAAAGAGGAATACTTGAGGAAGCCATATGCCAAATCTCTGACTCATCAAATGTCTCAAGGTTTCAAGGCACTTAATATTGCCTTTCTCCTTAACAATTCAATAGACCTTTTTTTTCTCAGCTTTTACAATGTATGTTGCCAAAATGTTTTTTGCCACTGTGTAGCTGAATGATGACAGTGGGGGAAAGTTAAGGAGTGTCTGATCAGTCTAGAGAATTCTGCCAATTTCTATATTGTATGATATATGTGGGTGATGTGTGTGCCCTTTTAAATGAGGTCCTGTCACACTGGATCGCTAGCTGCTTTCTGATATGAAGAGGAAGCCTTTTTCCCAATTACCTCTGTCTTGGACATTTCAAGTTCTTCTGTTGGTACTTTTTATCTTGAACTTTCTTGGTTTTAGTCTGTGGTAGATTATTTCAGCCATATTATATCAGAGGATGAGTCTGCCTGGACACTGAGGCTAATGCCAGACATAGCAATTTGCTTCACATTCTCAAATGATAAATATTTTGTAGTCAAAGCAAAGTGTCTGTATTCATGCCTAACATGTTTAGTGGGATTAAGATTTTTTCTAGGTTATGTTTCTCTTCACACCAAACAGTCTGTTACGACCTCCTTGTGGAGCAGTCTTCTTGACGGGTTTGAAATTTACCTCTGTGCCTAAAAAGTATCCTAACTGTGCTGCTATTTGGGGCAGGCTAAGGTCTTCATTTTGGAGTGAGGTAGAGTTAGTGTGGATTTGATTTGCTGGTGGGGTGTTTCCTGGTCTGTGAAAAGCTGTTTTTTCTGTTTTCTTTTCTGCATATAGACAAAGTATCTCCTTAAAATAGTCTGCCTTCCCGCTTGCTATTTCTGACAGCAGGTCAGTACAGGTTAGTATGAAACAGTAAGTCATGCCCCATGTCTAAATTAGGCTTTATGTTTAGAAATATGTATATATTAATACAGGTTTTAGAAATCTAGTTTGGCACTGCTCCTCTTGGTTCCGGACTTTTGATGCTAGGTGTTCTTGGGTGTAGAAATAGTGCCAAATGTCTTGGGTGCACAAAAGCAAATTCAATCACATTAACCAACGATGTTAGTTTACAATCGGGACTGTAAACTATGTCCAGTGGATACCACAATTGCCAGTTCTGTGAGCCAGGAGGGGACTGGAAAATTCCTAGTGGAAGACAAATAGTTACAAGTTTGAGCTAAATCTGTCAGGATGGAAACAGCTAGGAACTAGCCTGGACTCTGTGATCCTTTCCCCCTTATAAATTATAGCATCTGATGAAGTAGGATGTAAAGAAAATCTGTGGCATTCAGTTAAACGTTGTAGTTTTAACTGTCTGTGTCTTGAACAAGTGTAGGGATCAGCCTGCTGGGAGGAAGGGAGCTGTGGGAGCTGGAGTCACCGACATTTCTTGTACATCTCTCTTCAACTAAGCACTCCATTCAAAGAGTGCAGGAATTTCCCATTACCACCACTCTTCTGCTGATAACTATTGTAACTCTAGATAATGGTAAAAAAAGGTTTGACCATTTCAGTAACATTCGTGTTATTATGAGAAGAATTTGCATCGGGATATTTTCCTCTAATGGAAGCAATTAATGTCATACACTTTAACAAATCATTAGTGTTTGGAGACATGGCATCAATGCCTAATATTTCTAGTCTAATTTGTGCCAGCTCATGTGCTTTATGTTTAGGATGTAGGCAGTAAAGTACACTCAAAGGTGGTCTGCTCTGGCCTTGCTGCCATATTCCAGAGCCTTGATGAACCCATTTTTCTGTGGATACTCAGACACCAGTGTTTTGAGAGACAGTTTCTGTGGAGAAGCTGGTTGCCTGTCTCCAGCATGCAAGATTTTGGAGAGCAATGAGTCATGTAAGGGGCTGTAGATTTGTTTTATAATCTCATATTTGGTTCCTGCTCCGTAGATACAATCAGTGCTTTTTATACATAGAGCTACCTTGCTCTGGTTTGTTTTGAGTTTAAATAGGGTCTCAATTTGATTGAACGACTGTTTTGCTTTATGTTTGCCTCATTCTGAGGTCTCGGACTGACTCAGAGACCCATCAAAAGTATATTTAATAAAGCAGCACTGCATTATAGTGAAGTGAGTTCACCATGTAACATTTTTCAGTGGTGAACATAAATGAAGACTAAATCAAACACGGAAATACCTTGGATATGGCCTGAAATGAATTTCCTTATGGACCTCACTGCTGAGTGTGGTGTTTTCTGATTTTCCCATTAACAATAACATTTCTTGGAACACATCCTTTTTCTTATTCTGTAGTGATATTGTACTAACACACAACACAGAGTGGAGCTTATGTTACCAAAATCCATTCCTTGACACGAGTGTCAGTAGGTTAATATCATTGCAGGGATTTGGTGGAAAACTCTAGTGCAGATTGTTTTACCACAAGAAGCTTTTCTCAGAATTTTCCTTTATGCTGCTTAAAGTATTTATATTCACACAAAATAAATCCCCTCACCTGTAAGTAAAATACTTTCTTCGTAAAAGGTGGCCTGTTCCTGACCTGTCTTTCCTGGGCCCTAATTTCTGACTCTATATCACTTCCCTGTAACAAACCTGCTGCTTTATAATGCTCAGGGTACCTTAAAAGGGTAGTGCTGTGTTTATGACTGAGCATGATTTGCATTGGTAAAAGTTCTGGTTCTTTTTCATGGGCAACTGAAAATAAAACACTGGAAAATGTAATAAACAGATGTACTGTCTGACACAGGAGTTCCCATTTGCAGCAGTATTTATATCCCAGAACTGTCCCTTTCTTCATATGATCAAGATTCTTTTTTTTTTTTTTGTTAGGGATGTGCCAAGCCATAAAGACCATTTCAGCTTCTTTAGCTGTGTCTGTTACCCTTACATGTGAGAAGCAGGAAATGACTGCAGAGCACAGCATCCTGCAAAGGATTATGATTGGACTTGCCTGCTTGTATTTTGGCATTTCTCAGAGGTTGCTGGCACATTTTAGGGTTGCAGTGTGCAAGGTTCAGTGTAGAATGCAAGTCAGTAAGCTTACGCTCCTAATGTTACAGAGCTGAAAGATCATTTCCCCTACTGTGAAAAATGGCTTTGCTGGAGAGCAGACTGTAAGAAGTGATCATCATACTCCTAATTTTGATCATTCTTGTCTGATGTACTAAGAAGTGGCAAAATGATCTGCAGTGCTAAAGTGCCTTGCCACATGCTGATCTGACTTCTCTGTAACAATAACAAATTGGGCATTCATACCAGCACATCTGGCTTGTGATGGTGTGTTATTTATGGTTGTTCTGATGTTGACGTGGTCTGACAGCTGAAAGGTAGACATGCTATGATGACATGCTGTATATTGTAGAATCTGACATAGGCCTGAAATATATCCCTTTAGATGTTGTTTTTTGATTATCCCAGACTGCCTTTTAGCTTTCTAGTTGTGGACAGCAGCACTGTTAACGCTGCTTTCATTCAGTAAAAAATAAAATCGCAGCAGCCCTTGAAGTATGGTTGCAGTCAAAAGATGGCTAAATTAAAATATTGAAAATGTTTTTGCACCCTCCAAGATACAGAGTGGCCATCTTTGTCTTTCAAGTTAAAATAGCATTTCTGTTTAGCTGCCAGCATGGCAGGATCAGCAAGACCAAGCCTTTTTCACATGGTGATTGAGAATGTGCTGGGCTCACTTGGGACACTAAATTGAACATAGGATAAAATGGTCTTGTCCATACATTAGATAATGTGACCAGGAAGATACATAAGCAAATCCAGTTCATCAGAATGCATATTTAACTGTAATTGTCTCAGTCATATTGCATAGACAAAACTCACTATAAAGATATAATCTGTAGAGTGAAAATAATTCAATGACCACAATGAAGTGGTTTTGATGCTTCTTTTCTGATTGTAACTATCCATTTGAGTTCATACTTCAGGTGTTTGCAACACATATGCTTCAACTCAACTCGTCACAATTATTATACATCAACTAGCATTAGCACACTTGGCTACACAAATAATTTGTGTTTCCAGCTGCTTTAAGCCATGCTAAGAAACAAGCAAGAGAAATATTAGGCCAGCATCAGGTCCATGGTTCTACCAGGGCCTGCTCTGCTAATTATTAATTTCTAGTGACTGTAACTAGAAAGCTGAAGGGTAATCCCATGCATACAGTCAGAACACAAAATTGTTGTAGGATATTTGCCAAAACCAATACTGCAGAACAGCTGTAGAATTGGTGGCTACTGAAGATGAACACAGAAAGCACCTGATTTGCCTGAAAGTGAAGATTGCATTTGTTTATGCATTATTTACGTTGTCTAGCTTGCAGATATCTGTGATAGAATTTTTAAGATTAATAGTTAAAGGACAAATATTAGCCTATCAGACCAGGTTTGAGGTGAGAGAGACTGGAATGGGAAGGAAAGGTGTGTGCAAGGAAGACAGTTGTTCCTGAGATTTGTGAGGTTGCCAGGTAATGAGAGAGGAAGCTTGCATAAGGAAAGGCAATAGAGCTGCTGTTGTCTTCTGCAAGTCCCAGGACTTCCATGGAAGAAGTATGTGGGATGGGTGGGCTTCTCCCACACTGCTGAAGGGCAGGAAATTTTAAAGAATTCCTCCAGGGAGACACATTTTAAGGGAGCAGAGCTGAGGTTTTTATGTTATTTGGTGTATGGAAGAATCACTACATTAGATCTGGCTATAGAAAAATTATATTCAGCCGCTCTTGCTACCATTTCTCCCTGGCTCTTTGAGAAGCCCTGAGACGGTTTAAGAAGTTTGCCTCCCCATGCTGATTCGTATCTCCAGTTTGCAGAGAGAAGGGTTTCCTTGCTGATGGTATGATAACATTTGTTGTGGAGAGGGGGCTATTTGGGCCAGGGAAGGAAACAACACTTTCAGATGCTCTACCTTCTCTTCTGCAAAATAATTTCACTGAGAGGTGTGTCTTACCAATCTCTAACCAAATTCCCTCTTTTATCTTCTTTACAAGAGCAACTGTGAAAAGAAAGCACCTGCTTGTCCAGGCTGGTTCTTCGCCATCTCTCCCTCCTTCCAGAGATGCTTTGGAGAGACCTTTGATGTGGGATTCCTAGCATGAGCCTGGGCTGGGCTGGAACGCAGTCCAGTAGGGTCTGAACATGGGGCGAGTGTCCCCCATGGCACCTATTAGGAAAGAGTTAGAATGTTTCATTCTTGTAAGTGATACTTTTTTGAGTAAACATCCCTGGGTTCCTGTGATGTGTAACTAATGGAGTGCTAAACTCTCAGGGCTGGTTTAAGACTCAGAAAGTACACGTGTTGCCAATCCATCATGTTCCTAATACTAATTAACATAGCAGGGACACAATAAAGCCCCAGAACCTGCACACACTACCCAGCTCACATTACCACTCTATAACAGTCTCTCTATTGACCTAGCAGAAGCACACATTGGAAAAATGAGGCGCAGTCTCTTCTGACTCAGACCTATTCAGCCAAAGAAGAGAGCTGAGGACTCTCATTTATTATTGTCCATTATTACTCCGGTATATTATGCAACAGAGTTCTCAAATCATGTGCAATGACATTTCTACCTTGCCTGCATTTGTATGCGTTACATGCTGCTGAGCAGGCAGCCCTGACTTGTGGAGAGACGTGATTGCATTGGAGAGCATGTTCTGCTCTCGCACAAGTAAAAGGAAGAACATATTTGTCAATTTATATCCCGTTAATTGCATTTAGTTACAATGAAAATCTTACTGTTCTTAAATCTTTATTAAAATAATCATCTTTTGTTCCCAGGCTTAGACTAATTCCTGTGCAGACAAAGGAGAAAAAAACCCTAAAAATCTGATTAAAATTCATTCTTGGCTAGATGAACGTTTCTTTTTAGGTCCCAGAAAAATCTTGTTTACACTGAAATACATTGATATCCCTGTAATATGCCCCTTTTAATGTAAGGTAATTCCACTGATTTTAAGAGATGAATGATGCCAAAGAAAACCTGGAAGGAATCTGGACAGCAAATGATTAGCACATTCATGTTGCAGTGATCCCTAACTGGATGTGCTCTGGCTTTGTAGAAGTTGGGGGCAAGCCACTGTTTACTTCCACAATTTCATGGTTAGGATTTTATGGTGCCTTCAGCTGAAATCAGCAGAGTTCACTCACCAGCATATGAGGCTGGGATGTATCTCCTGTTGTTGCACATCATTCAGTGGGTTGATTGTGGAAACCACTGGTTTAATTATTATGGCATGAAATTCTGATACCTTGTTGAAATGATAAGTTTTGTAAGTCAGTACACCACTACAAACAGCTAGGTCCTTGTACACTTATTTCCTTACTTCTTGGTTAAAAATATGGATTTTTTAATTTTTCCTGAACCATCTTCTTAGGGTGTGCCTTGCTATCATAAATGTATTTTGAAAGAGTTTTCTTATCTTTTAGAAAAGGGAGCTGGTAATTTATAGCTATATATGCTCCAAATTGTGTACCACTCAAGACTCAGGTCTTGGGTATGCAGTTAAACCAGTTGGTATCAGCTAGTTTGAACATTTTGGCTAAGATGTTGGTGTTTATCTGCTGCAGGTTGGTATAGGATGGAAAATGACACCTACAGCCAATGAAAGAGGGGAAAGATAAAATGCTCCAGATGGGAGTCACAGAGGAGATGAAGCTATGAAGTGGCAGACCAATTTCAGCAAGACAGTGCTGCCCCAGCCCTGTGGCACAACAGCTCCTCTCACCTCCTCTCTCAGGTGAATAGTCAAAGAAGAACCAGCAAGCCCAATGTTTTGTGGATTATACTGCCAGCGAATTGGTCATGCAGGGCAGGCTGAGTCTCTGAGCAGCGTGCTGTCTTCTCTTTTAAGTCAAAACAAATTAAATATGGGCCTTACCAGATTTCCCTTACAGTTGACACAGAAGGTTTTCTGTTGACTTCAGCAGAGCTGGTTAAAGCCCTTTACTCCTACAATCAGTTAATTTTATGCACTCAGTGGTTTGATGCTTTGTATAGTTGATATCATATTGGATGGCCAAAGACCACAAATTACCGAAGTGTCACAGATGTTAAATCATTAAGTAGATGACAGTGTGCTCGCTATGTCATATGATCTTAGTGCAGTTTGTGGAGTAGTCTTTTTTATTATTGCAAGTAATCATAAGTGTTGAAAAAATACTGTAAGTAAAATAGCATTTTTTAGTACAATGCATCCAATGTTCCTGATATATATACACATCTGCAATATGTTAAACTCAGACTTATGCCTATTTAATCTTAAGGATTTCAATAGGGTGTCTGTATGGAATGAAGGGAAGGGTTTGATCCTAGAATACTGAATGGCTTCACCTTTTAGGAAGGTTTTATGCTTTAGATTTTCACCTAGATTTGTGATTATAATAATAAACACAGCATTTATTAAGTATATATTTAAAATGCATAGCATAGAACAATGGTCTCTCTAATGTAAGAATAATTATAGGAATTGATTTCTTTTTCTTTGATGATTTCAGAAAACACTGTATCCAGATAAATCTGACGTGTGGCCATCTGTTATGCTACAGTACTAAAATGCTTGATCAGGAAGGACTCTACCTACAAACATGACCAGGAGATCTATTCTAGGAGTCAGATTCAAGCCAGTCAATAAGCAGGTGCACTTGTGAGAGCAAAAGAGTTTGAAGCAGTTACAACTCCCATATTCTGCTTCATAGAAGTGAGTCAGAACAAAAATGGATACTTCAGTCCTGCTCCCTTCTGCTATGAGACAAGTTCACAAGATGGAGCAGAAGCACCTCTGCCCAACAAGAGCATCTGCAAAATCTCTGCTTAGAACTGCAACCAACATGGGACCAAAGGTATGGAAAGAGAAGCAGCAACTTAGATGCTCCTGAATGTCCCTTCACACATAGGTTCTGCATCCAGTCATGGCATGAGCATCTCTTCTGAGGGAGCAATGCCATCCCTTCAGAAGGTGACTTTGGTGTTCCCTCTCCATTTATATTAACTCTGAAGGGAGTTGGAGGTCCTGATGATGGCAACTAAGAAAAGAGAAAAAGACTGGCAGTAGCAATACTCATCAGCCCTCCAAAATACTTGGTAGAATGACGTGTGGACTAAGTACTGGAAAATTCCTTGGATATAAAAAATTTGGAGTACTTAAAGTACCTCCATTGCAAGGATTCTACTTCCAGAGTCCTAAAGATATCTGTTTCTATCTACATACTCCTTGTACTTTTTGATTCCCCTTGTGCTGTTTCTGAACCTATCCCAAACAAAGCAAAACAGAAGATGTACAGAAGTACTAGCTGAAAATTAAACCAATCCCCCAAACAGGGTCAGATTTTATTTGTATAGCTGGAGAAATCTCTTCCACCTCAAGTATCACCTAAAATCTTCTGGAAAGGGGCCCTGCACCCATAAATACTTCCTTTTAAGTATGAGAGGAGTTTGAGTTGCATCGGCATCACATTTGCTGATTTGAGAGTTCATCCCTTGCTTTCCTATTTTCCCAGATGATGTCCAAGAACCAAGTGAGTGCAAAGTCACAGTGTCTACATGTTTATGTGACGTATGGACAGATCTCCTCCTCCATAGAGTTACATGAAAGTTTCATCTGATTTTCAAGGTAAGTTCTCAGAAGGGTAGAGGGCAAAAACCTTCAGAGACCTTCAGTGGAAATGCTATAGGCAGGGGTGGGGGGATGTACTGCATTGTGTTTTCTGCACTGTTTTTCTGAGAGCCAAACTGTCTCACATTCACTCTGACATGCTGTGAGTGCTGAGCAGATCCCGTTCATCTCTTCCACATCTATCACCTCAGATGGCTGCATAACTCATAGTGGACCAGAAGCCGATACTTGTACTTGCATGGTGCAATATCACACTTGGTAAATGATTCCACAAACTTTCTTGCTAGTAGGTGTGTAACAAGCAGCCTTTAGTGTGGCCTGGATACCTGCATGTGTCAATATGCCCTGAGTTTGTCTGGCTTATTTTGACTGACATGTTTCCAGATTCTGATGCTACTTTTCACGCTGACTAATACCTCAGGTCTTGCTATTAATTTCAGTAAGACTACTCAGACTGCAATGCTACCTAGTAAATGAGAACAAAACCTAGCTAGTTATGGTTGTGTGATCACATTTTTACTGATAAGCACAGCATAGCCTGCACAACTATTTAATTTAGCAGGTGTCTTATTGGCATTTTAAATATTTTGCATGTGATTATAATGCATCTTGATGGGGAGAAGAGAACCACGATGAAGCAGTTTACTAGCAAGGCTTCTTACTAAAATACGACAATCAAAGAGACAATTTACATTGCAGAGACTTGACCTTTACTTTCCAGGGCTGTAAAATAAAATTCCAACCCCCACACTTGCTGCATCTGGTTGACATTTGAATAAAACTGACAGAATGCAAACAAATTCTGAGAGAACATCTCCAGAAAACTCTGCAATGACTCTAAAAATATCTTTGGCTGAGTTACTTTTTAAGGCCATATGTTGAAAAAAAAACATAACCCAAAACTTCACTAGAATTTATTGCAACAAGGGATTTGCCAAACTACTTAAGACATTTGGGAAGATTATAGTGAAGTACATTAGTTGCTGACTTGACAATTTGCTATGCTCACTGCTTGTATAGTGGATTCTTGATATTCATGCTGAGAGTTGATCCAACTTTCTAGTACATTTTAGCAAGAGACCTGCCAAATGTCTACTGGGTTATTAAATGCTGACAAACCAAAGGTCAGCTGTGTTTAAGAGCCACAGCAAAGCTGCTGCAGATGGCATAAAAGCTGTCCCTATAGCATTTTTGTTGCTTAAATTCAAAATTCCAGCACAGGGTTGAATAAGGACTGGTTTGTCCTGGCTTTGACTGGAGCCTCTGTAGGTCTGCTCTGAAGTTCCCTGTCTACAAAAATGGAGGTTTCAGGAGAGAGAGTTCTAGTTCCACTAAGTCGTGTTTCTTCCTTGCTTTGTCTAATGATTACCACGCCTGTGGGATCCTGTTTGCAGAGGCATGGGCTAGAGTGTGCCTGTCTGGTGTAGCCCCAACAAGCAGGCAAAGCCCCTGGTCGCAGAGAGCAAAGCTGCCCTTCTTTCACTGCCCTTCTTTCACTCATTCCTCCTGTCTGGGAGCTCATCCCATCTTCCAGGCAGCTGCCAGGGTGAAGAGGGTTGTAGATGGAAACTCTAGTGCATCCTGTGCCTGATCTAAAGCTGTCTATGTCCATGAGAAACTTTCTAATGATACTTCCGGACTTCCCATCAGACTTTCCCTAACTGTCCTCAAAATGGCAATTCTGTTCTGCTCACTGTTACTGCTTTTGATATCAATCCAGTTTTACATGACTGAAGATTATCTTGGTATGGTACGCAAGTTTCCTTGTAAAGGGTAACCCTTGCCCTCCTTGCCAAAGCAAACATTTCTACAAAGGCAGTGGAATCACTGTCACAGTCAATAAAATTTACTTCTGTATCATGCTATAGTGAACAAAACATTACCTCACATTTCTCACATCCTTATTATGTGTATTTATTATATTTATTTGACTGACACGACCTGCTTTATAAGTATGCTATGTAGCAATGTATTTAAAAAATAAACAATTCATTTTTCTTTTAAAGACACAAACATAAAAAAATAAAACTTCCTTGTTTTAAACATTTTAAGGTACGACCAGTTTTAAAAGGTCTGTGTCATCTATAAAAATCTTGAGCAGGTTTGCCTTAGTGTACATGCTGCTTGCAAGAGACAGAGGGACTCTGATGTGGGGGAAAAAAAAACCCAAAACCAACTACATTTTTGTGGAAGAAAACTGCAAAAGAAATCATGTTTTTGACTAGCTGGATAATGTCAGAAAAGGTGATTCTCTTTTTCCTTCCTTCCTTCCTTCCTTCCTTCCTTCCTTCCTTCCTTCCTTCCTTCCTTCCTTCCTTCCTTCCTTCCTTCCTTCCTTCCTTCCTTCCTTCCTTCCTTCCTTCCTTCCTTCCTTCCTTCCTTCCTTCCTTCCTTCCTTCCTTCCTTCCTCCTTCTTTCCTTCCTTCCTTCCTTCCCTGTCCAGTTGAGATCCCCTAGGAAGCCTGAACGTCTCCAGTGGAGCAAAGACGCGGTAACGGAGGAGAAGCCTTTCTGGCAGGGTCCAACACTGGCCGGAGCCCGGGCAGGCGCGGCGGGCGCGGGGCAGGGGATCCGGCGGCCGCGGGCGGGGCGCGGGGCAATTTGTTTCAGGTTAAGCGGTAACATCCCCGACCGAACAGGCGTCGGGGGTCTCCCGCGTTTGGCAATGTAATTTGCTCCCGACGGCGCGGGGAGAGGGCGGCATCAAAGCATTCCTCGCGGGGCAATGGCACCCGGGATGCCGTTTGGTTACCCGTCCCTCACCTCGCTAATAAATTTGCCTGGAGGAAGGGAGGGGTGGGGGTGCGAGGAGCGGGGCACCTGCAGCTCCCCGCCTGCCTCCTCAGCCGAGCGAGAGCGATGCAAAGCAGGGCCTGGCGCCGGGCGGCTTTCAAGGGAAACCTGTCAGCAGCCTTTACAACGCCCCGCAGCTGCCCTTCCCCTCCGCTTTTCACGGGCAAGGGCGCTGCCACAAGCAGCCCGAGGAACCGCACGCAGAGCTGCAGCCGCTGCCTTCCCACGCGTGGGAACCGGCGCATCTCCCGCCACGGCGGCTGCTCGCAGCGGGCACGGTGACAGCGGTGGTCAAACCGGGGGTCCCCGCGGTGTAAGACGGCGAGAAGAGGGGCCGGAGAGCGCTCTCCGCCTTTCCGTCCCGCGGGTGCTCCCCGGCGAGAAAGGGGAGGAAAGCTGGAGGGGAGCGCAAACGGAGCCCAGCGCAAACAAGAGGAGCAGAAGAAAGTTACACAAACACTCTTTAAAATCGTGGCCGGGTTTCACAGTTCCCCGCGGATAAAGTAAACAGGAGGTGAACTGTTTTGTAATTTACTCCAGCGGCCCGCAGAATCGTACTTTGTAATTTGGTGTCGGTTTACAAGCGAAGAGGGCTTCTGTTTCCTAACCTAGCAGGTCCTTTGTCATGCCTGTGCCTTTTAAGAGGGACCCCAAGGCGGAAAGTGGAATTCCTTGGGTATTTGCCTTTTAGTCATGCTTGTAAGTCAAACAGTAGCCAGGCTCTCTTTTGGGATGAATAATACCTGCCGTCGGCGATGCGCTTCCCTCTCCCCGCTCTCCCGGCTGGAGCCCTCGGGGCAGCGCGGCCCTCGCGGGACGAACGCTCGCCGGGGCTGAACGCTCCCTCCCTCCCTGCAGGTGCCCGCAGCCACATCCCAGGCCGCCCGGCGGCCTCTCTCCCTGCTCCAGCAGGGATTTTCCGTGCCGAACCGGTGGCCGGCAGCCGGTCCTCACGCTCACGAGCGAGTGCGTGTCCGTGTTTATCATACACACGAACGTTACCGGTATTTATTACACATACGCGCTGCCCAGAGAAAGAGCAAAATATTTGTCCTTTTCGGAGAACGGTTTCGGCCGTGTGTTCTGTACGTCGTTAGCCTTCGATCAGCACGCTGCTGGGAAACTGATGCTTTCCTGCGTTATTATTTCCTGGGGATAATGTTTAAATCCACCTTCTGTTCCCCTGCCCGGTGCTGAACGAGGCCGAGGTGTATTTAGTCCGCACAGCCGAGACTTCGAGCGTTACAATTTCGATTGTTCCCTGGTTTGGGAGACCAGGGGCATTCCGCGATTTCCGAAGAGCAGGGAGCAAGGCCGGGGCGAGGGAAAGTTACCCGACAGCTCAGTGAACGGTAGAAAACACCACCGAGGGAAGGGAGTGCTAGGAAATAAACGAATATTTTTCTTCGCTTTAAATCCCGGCAGGGCGGGAAGACAGCGCCGATTCCTTTGCGGTCTCAAGCTCGGAGAGAACCCGCGGGTGCCCTCAGCCAGCGCGGCGCGCAACGCGAACGACCTCGAACGAAAAAACGCGAAGGGCGGCCGCTTCAGCCTCCCGAACCCGCGCCGCCCGGCTGGGGAGAGGCCGCTTGTCCGGGGACCTGGTTGCTCAGGGGTCACTATTGCGCGCATCACGGCGTTTTTCTCCTTTTCTTCTCTTCTTCTTCCCCCCCACCTTTTTTTTTTTTGTTTTATTTATTTATTTATTTATTTTGCTGTAAAGTTACCCCCCCCCCCCGCGCTCCCGTTTCCCACCCCGCGCCCCACGCCGCCCGCACCCACGGGGAGGGGGCGGGGCGGCGGCGCGGGCCAATGGGAGCGGGCGGTGCGCGGCGCGGGCCCAATGGGCGGCGCGGGCGGCGCTGATAACGCGGCGGGGACGCGGCGGGGGCCAGGCGGGGGCCAGTCCCGGCGCCGTCTGCGGGCCGGAGGGCACCCACCGCCACGGCACGGCCACGTCCCCCCGACGGCACGGCCACCCGGCCCAGTTGCGGGGATCGTGATTGTCCCCTGCCCTCCCCGTTGTGCTTAGGCAGCGGTGACTCCGCTGAGCTTGGGTAAGTGCGAAGTGCGGGAGGCAGGACGGGAAGAGGCGGGGGTCCGAAGTCGCTCCTTCTGCCGTGCGGGGAGCTCCAGGAGCCCGCGGGGCGACACCGGTGGCTGGTGAAGCCCAGGTGTTCCCTACTGGACCCCCAAATCTGAAGGCGGCGGGCGAGGGGGTTGTCAGGGTCCTGAAATAAATGGATCCCTGTGAAGAGCTGGCGGTCCCGCCGCCCTGCGGCGCGGGCATCGCCCGGCGGCGGCTCCTCCCGCTTCCCCCCCGCGCTGGAGATGCTCCTGCCTGCGGGTCCCCGGCGAGTGGGAAGCGGCCGTAGAGGCTGAGCCGGGCCGTACGGGGGAAGGAGGGGGCGAGGGGGAAGGTGACATCCCGGGCGGGCTCTGCCGCGGCTCGGGCCGGGCGGGCTGACCCCTCTCTCGCAGCCGCGAGGAGCCATGGCCGAGGGACGCGCCGTCGCCGAGTGGGAGATCGACGTGGAGAGCGTGGAGGGGGAGGCGGCCGAGCCCCGCGGCGCCGTCCCGGAGGAGGAGGAGGAGGAGGAGGAGGAAGGCGAGGAGGCGGCCGCGGCCCCGCGGCGGGGCGAGCCGCGGAAGCTGAGCCGCACGCCCAAGTGCGCCCGGTGCCGCAACCACGGCGTCGTGTCCTGCCTGAAGGGGCACAAGCGGTTCTGCCGCTGGCGCGACTGCCAGTGCGCCAACTGCCTGCTGGTGGTGGAGCGGCAGCGGGTCATGGCGGCCCAGGTGGCGCTCCGGCGGCAGCAAGCGACCGAGGTGAGCGGGGACCAGGCGGGACGGGACGGGGCCGCGGGGGCGGCACCGGCGCTGACGGCGCCGCCCGGACGCTCTCCTAGGACAAGAAGGGGCTGGCGGGGAAGCAGGCGAGCCTGGAGCGCAAAGCCGCCTACCAGAGGCACGTCCGGACTCCCAGCCTCCTGGCCAAGAGCATCCTGGAAGGTGAGCGCGTCCCCAGCCCCCCCGCCGGCCGCCCCCGGCAAACCCCGCTCTGCCCCGGGAAAACGCGTGAAACGAGGCGTGTTCTCCCCGAAATAAAGCGGGACGGCGCCCACGGGCGGCAGAGGCTCCTGCCCTTCGCGGCAGAATTTCAGTGTCGTGCCCGTCCGCGCTCCCCGCTCCAATTATGCCCGAGATGTTGGCAACAGTAATTTGAAATTTGAGAGTTACTGTTACAAGCTGACATTCTTTTTACATGACTACCCAGCAGCGTTTTGCGGTGCCGGGTAATTTATTCGCGGGCGTTTTCACCAGCAAACGAATCTATCGATTAATGTGAAGCTTTTTTTTCTTTTTTTTTGTGTCTTTTGTTCTGAACGTGTAACACAGCAGCGCCGTTTGCTGCAATATCGTTATTAAGATAGGCGTAATAGGCTGTTTTTTTTTCTTTTTATTTTTTTTTCTTTTCTGTCGAACACACTAACTGTGGAAGAATGATGCTCTAGTGAGAGGGTGTGTTTTTGTTCCCCACTGCTTCTTTAGATCGTGTCTAAATTTATTTCTATGTCTGCTTTAATTACTTTCCAAACAGTAGCCCTGTAAAGCATTCCAATTCTCAGTTCTAGCTCTGCTCCTCTGCCCCCCCAAAAGAAATCTCTAAATCTCTTCTCCTTGCCTGTGCAAGCACAATTAAAATTTTGTCTAGTTAGAAACCTCTGTTTTTCACCTACTTTTAAAAAATATCTCTTTTGTATTCTTTCTTCTAACTTATCTTTCTTCTCCTTTTCTCCTAGTTCTCCTTGGAATTTTCTGTCATCTATAGCAATGCGTGTGTAGTGATTCATCTTTAGAGAATAGAAAAGGCATCAGCTGTAGGTATAGATACCTTCTTTGGCAATAGGGAAACCTGTGGGAGAGAACTGAGAGTGAAAACATGTAAAACCCTGTTCCTCTTACTCATGTAAGTAGTTCCATTATTTCAATGGGATTACTTGTGTGGGTAGAGCAAACAGGATTGGACCCTGTCATCTGTATTAAATTAATCAAGTTAGCCTGGTAACAGAGACTGGATTGCTATGTTTTATCAAAGTCTCTTAGTTCTGAAGAAGTAGAATACTTGAATACTTCCTGTATTTGTTAAAAACTGATGGTTATCTCCTTAAGCTGCATGATGCAAAGCTAGTCATAACACACAGCAGAGTTTTTTGCTTTTTTCTTTTGTTCTTCTTTTTTTCTCCCCTTGATGATCTGTTTTGGAATTGCTTTTTTAAATTGCTCATCAGCTAGATTTGAAGGAGACTACACATGTCAGAGGAGCAGGACTTGCTTGCCTGCATTGTAGACCTTGTACTGAATGTGCTTGATGGTATAGGGAGCTAAGTCTCTGTGGCACAGTGACTTCAGTAGGAGCTGATGGTGTCCAGGGTTTTTAGGGAGTGCTTGGCTCTGGTGGGGCTGGCTCCAGACAGGTCCCTTTTGCATACACACCTTTGCTGTTTTTCTTATGCGGCTTCATTCCTAATGCTGCTTTGTTGTTTTAGGTTACCGTCCTATTCCAACCGACCCTTACCTGGGAGGGAATTCACCCTTGCCACCCCCTGTGAGTGACAGGATGAGAAAGAGACGGGCTTTTGCTGATAAAGAGTTGGAGAATATTATGCTAGAGAGAGAATATAAAGAGAGGGAGATGATGGAAGCTACACAAGCAGCTGCCCTTTTTCTCCCTAACCGAATGGCGCATGGAACTGAATACAACTCATATAAAACAGCCTTCAACACTACTCAGGTTGATACTCCAAACAAGGAGTTTTGCAATTTTTTACCAACCTGCCTTGATCTAACTATGCAGTACTCAGGATCCAGCAACATGGAGCTAATTTCTTCAAATGTCAGTGTAGCTACTACCTACAGGCAGTATCCCCTGTCTTCTAGGTTCTTAGTGTGGCCAAAATACAGTCCCATTAGCGATGCTCTCCTCTACCAGCAGTGCCTGTTAAATGCTACTACTGTCCAAGCTCTCAGACCTGGGGCAGGTTGGGATGCCAAGGTGTCACAAAGTCAGGACTGTCCAAACACTGAGCACAACATCATGTCTCCAAAACTGGAAAATTCACTTATTCTGACCCCTATGCAAGATGTTCAGCAGTCATGTAATGATATGCCATGCCTTCCTCAGGAAGCTCGTGAGAGGTCAGCTTTTTCTCCTCCAAAAAGGACCCTCTCTCAGATTTCTGAGAAGGATTCTCTGGCTCCTCAGGAACAGGCATTAAGCAAGGTCAACAAAGACAGTACCAAGCCCACTCCACCACTCAAATACAATCCATTTCAGTCACTCTTCCAACAAACATTTCCTGACAGATCAGGAACAGAGTTGAGAACATCATTTGTGAAAGAGACTTTTGAAGATGCTTCTAAGAAATACAGAGAATCTGCTGTTAAAGAGAATCAAAAATACAAGTTTACAGTAGATAAATGCACTAGAGACTTCTTTGGGGATAAACAGGCCACAATAAAACTTTCAACAACTGAGCCACTGTCATTTTCAGTTGAATCCATTCTAAAACGTCCTTCTTCTGCAGTTGCTAATGTCTCTCAGTGAATAAACTATTAACTTCAGTGTAGAGAGTTTATATGCTTTGCCTTTTGCAGAAGTGCTACTGCCTGCCTTGTCTCTGAAAAGGCATATAAAGGGGATATTCGGTTGTAAATGGTAATTCTTTCTTTTGTCTCAAAATGATGTACATAAATATGCATGTTTTATCTTCTGAAAAAATAGATATATTTTATTTTTTAAAATTGAAACTGCATGTACAGACTGTAAAGTGTTGTTATTTTAAGCAGCACCGTTCAATAAAATGAGATTTTTCTGCAAGCATAGACGCATTCCTGGCCTATGTTTTGTCTCTGCTGTCTCGCAAATGAACATGCCCTTCTTTCAGAATAAATTTATCCTTTTGTCTGCTGCTATCAATGTACTTACCAGTAATCCTGGTCAGGTACGTGGTCATTTCTACTTAGAACTTCCAGTAACTTAAGAGAAGAAGTAAAAATGGTACACGTAGGCTACTGCAAATTCTCAATACTTTTTTTGTTAACTTAAGTGAGGTTTGGATCATATTCCAAATACCTTTCTTATTCTGAAGGGGGAGTGCATGCTAGCGTAAAGGATTGGTTTATTCCACACCTCTCTATAGGAGCTTCTGTTCCTAAAGTAGGTGAGTAAGAGAGTTACTAGATTGGATTTGAGGAGAAAGGCTCTGGTGAGCTTTTGGATAAAAAGCTAGCATGTTTAAAAATTCAATTTTTGAATAAAAAGTCAGGGGTTTTTTTTGTTGTTTTCTTTCTTTTTTTTTTTTTTTTTTAAAATGTTCAGCTGACTTTACTCAGGGCTTCCACCTCCTAGAATAGTTCGCTTATAGAAACTTTTCACCATTAATCAGCAAGAGTCTGAGATTCTTGCATTGACGTAATTGAAACATCACTTAGACTATAAATATGATTCACAGGATTGCCACTGCTAATGAGAAATCAGGTAATGATCTCAGAGTTTTGTAAATCTATGCCTTTCAGCAGGGATAGCAGAAATAACCAGGAGAATTTACGCAGCAACCTCAAATACCCTAAAAGTTGTAGGAAAAAGTGTTACCAGCTCTCATTATGACCGAGTCTGAATCTTTCTAAACTTGTGGGTTTGTAAGCTTTTCCCTACATGTTATTGTTAGCACATCTAATTCTAAGCGGTAATCCCTTGGTTACCTTCCTTCCTTAACAAATTTGTCTTGCAGACGGTGCTCCAGCCAGTTAAAAGGAGCTGTGGTTTGTTCTTAAGTTTTATTATTTTCTAAGGAAAAGAACCAGCTGAGCTGAACAAACTCTTACAGATATACCATTCACTAATATAGATGTATGTATATAAACACACACACTTGTATACATAATCTATGTATGTTCCAGATAGTATTGTTCAAATCCAAATCAGAACAGAAGTGACATTTCTATTACTATTTGAAAAAATGTGACTTGGGATCTGAAACTCGGACCAATTGTTTGCTTCGCTTAACAAACTAGTCTCACTGGAATCAGCATCTGGCTACCCTGTCTTGCTGTCACTTGATCATATTTTGCTTCAGTTCAGTTAGCTATTTCTCCCTATGCTTAGTTTCCTTTTATTTCATATACCATGGATCTTACCACTTATGCATCTTGAAAACTTGTTACACTCGGGTCATTTGTTTCTTTCCTTTTTTAAAAACATGTATAAAAGCTGTTGTTCATGGAGAGGATGATTAGTAGCTTGACTGAGACCACGTATACATAGACAGTGTGTGATTTTCCTCACACACCTTTGCAGTGGATGTACAGCACTCTTCCCTCGTTCAGCCACGTGCTTCTCCAGAGCAGAAGTAGCTACTTGTCAGTGCGTGCGCTGGTGCGGCTGCACAAACTCATGGAGAACAAGGAGAAGTCATTGCTCTGAGCTAGCCCAGCACTTCCTGCTAGGCAGTCTCCCTGAGAGTAAGTCAGCAAGTCAGCTTTTATAACATCCTGTGCTGCTTCGTGCTTCTTAAATAAAATTTTTATGGTGTTTGTTGGATGTGTAGGTACCTGTTTCTCCTCTACAGCATGACTGGTTTTCTCTGAGTACAAGAGGCAGCTCTGTGCTGTGCTCATGGACAATGTCAGGTTGTCTTTCCCTTCTGATCCCCTTCTGACCTCATTTTTTTCTTACACAATGGTTTAACATGCTTGTTGGGAAGCTCAGCTTTAGGTTTGGGACAGGAGGTCAAGAGCCTGTACTGACAGTGGAGCACAAAATAGTTGTGGAAAAAGAGCACAAAGAACAATTATTCGCTTGGTCTGCAAAATGCAAAATCTGGCTGACAGTGCTGCCAGAGACAACCAACTACTTGGTGGAACTGCAAGCCTTCCATATGCATGCTGAGACAAAAGTTTTTATAGTTTTGCAGGTGTGTATAAGCATATAGAACTAGAAGAACTTGAAATTAATAGTATCCCAGATAATACCTGGCTTGCTACCTGGCCTGGTGGCAAGGAGTGGACTGTGATGGATACCTTGGAGAAGGGATGGGCTATTGATAGCTGCTGCAGTGGCAGTGCTTCTCCCTCATGTGGCACAGGAGACTGAGACAAGGGCTGTGATGGGTGGCGGGAAGAGTACCTTCTCAATGGGTGTGTGTTGCCGGCTTTCTCTCAAGTGCTGGCTTCCTGAAGGTGACTGCACCAGCGCTGCTGGCTCGCTACAAGGCCTGCCTTAAAACTGTCATTTGTCTTTGATGTCTTTGAATTAGTACATCAAGCTGCTGGGCCTGAGATAGCTCCATGTACCAAGTTTGGGTGAGGAGGCTGGATAACTGAGACAAGTCATTCAGCTGATGTCAATGCTGAAATGCCTGCTTTTGCATTCTGGCCTAAAAACAAGATTTAACCCTGTGCTGTCTGCTTGTCCTTCTGCTGTGACAAAGACATCTCCAAGTGTTCTGATCAACCTGGGAGATAAAAAAAAGCAAGTACATTTTTTGGCTTGCTGTGAAGACACAAATCCCAGTAGAGTTAAGTCCTCAGAGGCTGAACGCTAACCAGCTCCCAGCTGCTATTGTTTTGGAATTACAGAATTTGACACTCTCTCCATTTCTTTATTATATGTGTAAAACAGGGAGGTGTGTTTTCATTTTGATTCGGCAGCTTATTTCGCATGATCAAGCCTTTCAGTTCTTGTACCAAACACTTTCCATTCGGCAGACCATGACTGAAAGCTGGCATCAGAAGCTACTGGTCATGATGGATGAGGTTCCCACTGTATCACTGAGTTCCTTCCCCAAGCTTCTGCCAGTTGAACAGCATAAAGTACACATAATGCTTCCTTAACTCAGATAGCAGTGATCAGCCTTTTTCTGTTTGCTTGCATTGAAACCAAGGCAAACTGTGACTTATGTAAGAGAGGTGCTAGGGAAGCATGTATGGGCAGGTGGAAAACAGTGGCAGGAATGTCAGTGTGACTGGGGAGGCAGGAACCAGTTGATGGTTTATGGGAGGAAGCATCCCTCTTCATAAATAATGAAAACATGCAAACTGGAAAAAACGTTTGAATCAAAAATGTTCAAAATTGCCAATTCCCTCTTTTCCTGTCCCCTACATCAGCTCTACAAGCTAAAATGATTTTTCTGTCCAGATATAGGTCAGAAATCAGGTTAATGGGCTGAAGCTATCCCTTTTGTTGTCATTTGGACTCGATAGCCCGAGGCCAGTGAGCCCTGCTGTTACAGTGACCCACTGCATGCATTATAGGGGCTAATACTGGCACTGCTGCAGGGTAACAAACGGAGTATACTACCCCTAACCCTGAACTCAGCAATCTAAACTTTGCTTGGATATGAGGGTGCTTCTATCTGACCTGGGTATTACCACAGGACACACTGCCGTGTCTAGTTTTTTGCTGACAAACAAGAACTTCCACAGTGACAAGCAGAAAACAACGGAGTGATTCTCATATTCAGTTATGCTGAGATATTATGTTGGAAGAACTGGAAGAATGTACAATTATGTTGAAAGAGTGCAGTGACCCTTTCCCTCAATTCTTGTAAAAAATAATTACAGCTAAAATCCATTCAGGAAAAAGTGAAAAACTGCATAGGCAAGCATATATCAACTGGAGCCTACTAATTATGTATTTATCCTTGTAAAATGGAGTCTAGAAGTAAATTTAGAAGAGATTCACAAGTTTCAGGAATGCCAGATTTCACAGTCACGCTGTCTATCTAACAGCCTCTGCATCTATATCTCACTGTAATTGGTCAAATCTGGGTTTTAAACAGTGACAAAATGAAAACACACCTCCCTGTTTTACACATATAATAAAGAAATGGAGAGAGTGTCAAATTCTGTAATTCCAAAACAATAGCAGCTGGGAGCTGGTTAGCATTCAGCCTCTGAGGACTTAACTCTACTGGGATTTGTGTCTTCACAGCAAGCCAAAAAATGTACTTGCTTTTTTTTATCTCCCAGGTTGATCAGAACACTTGGAGATGTCTTTGTCACAGCAGAAGGACAAGCAGACAGCACAGGGTTAAATCTTGTTTTTAGGCCAGAATGCAAAAGCAGGCATTTCAGCATTGACATCAGCTGAATGACTTGTCTCAGTTATCCAGCCTCCTCACCCAAACTTGGCACATGGAGCTATCTCAGGCCCAGCAGCTTGATGTACTAATTCAAAGACATCAAAGACAAATGACAGTTTTAAGGCAGGCCTTGTAGCGAGCCAGCAGCGCTGGTGCAGTCACCTTCAGGAAGCCAGCACTTGAGAGAAAGCCAGCAACACACACACATTGAGAAGGTACTCTTCCCGCCACCCATCACAGCCCTTGTCTCAGTCTCCTGTGCCACATGAGGGAGAAGCACTGCCACTGCAGCAGCTATCAATAGCCCATCCCTTCTCCAAGGTATCCATCACAGTCCACTCCTTGCCACCAGGCCAGGTAGCAAGCCAGGTTATTATCTGGGATACTATTAATTTCAAGTTCTTCTAGTTCTATATGCTTATACACACCTGCAAAACTATAAAAACTTTTGTCTCAGCATGCATATGGAAGGCTTGCAGTTCCACCAAGTAGTTGGTTGTCACACTTAACCTGTGTGGAAAAACACATTTTACTTAATCTTTAATTTCAGTTAGAAACTTTATTTACACTTGTTATTCTCTGAACTTGTAGAAGCAGTACTACTTCCTCTAGTATATCCTCAAACACATCTATTAATTGGAACTTAGAGCTATGTGATGGAACGGCAGCGGAGAACTGCAGTGGCACCAAGGCTGGATGGCAGCTCTGGCAAACACCCGGTCCCACACCTGCCCAAAGAAAGCAGGCCACATCAAGTTCCTCAGGGATATGTTCAGTTTGGTTTGAATATCTCTAGGGATGGAGATATCACTTTGGGCAGCCTGTTCCAATGTCTGATCACCTGCACAGGAAAAAGAATTATTCTGTTTAGATGGAGTTTCCTGTATTCTGATATGTGTCCACTGCCTTTTCTCCTGTCTCCACTACAAGATTTGTCTGTTTTAATTCCAGTTTCTCTCTCCCACTATCTTTGCTCCCACCATCTATGCATAGTAACAAGATTCCACCAGAGGCATTTATTCACCAGGCTAAAAAGCCCCACCTTTCTCAGCCTTTTCTTGTATGAGAGATGCTCCAATCTCTCCATCATCTGCAAGATGCCTTTGATAGACTCACTCCAGTTTGTAATTTTGTACTGGGGAGCCCAGCACTGGACACAGTATTTCATATGCGTCTAATAGAAAGGAAGGATCACCTCCCTCCATATGCTGACAACACCCTACCAAATGCAGACCAGGATGCTGCTGGCCATTCTTGCCGAAGAGCACACTGCTGCCTTCTAGCCAAGTCAGCGTGGTCCGCTAGGGCCACTCAGACTCAATATACATTGCACAACACTATTGTCATCTGCACTGGGATTAAATAAACTCCCCTATGTTAAATAGTTGCATACTGGATTCATAGTGGAGTAAATGCAAGAAGAAATGATGTGCTACGACCTTAGGACTGCAAGGTCTGAAACAGAAGTACAAGAATAACTGTGGAATTCTGAAAGTGCAACAACAGCTATACAGAAAACCTGAGACTAAGGTGATGCTAAAACCTCAGTGCAGGCTCAAGATGATGTACAGCGTGACTAAAAAGCTCTATGTTAGGAAGGGTTGAGTTCCCTCAGCTTCAAACATAATGTCCACCTCATTACTCACCATGCCTCCCCTTTTAACTCTTATATAAATGCACTGAGAAAACTGGAGTCTTATCTCACCTTAAAATGACTTCTGTTTTGACTTTAGCAAACTGGTCTAGGATTTGAGTGAAGGAACAAAGGTCTTCATGTCAAAATCGCTTTGTCCTTAACCTCCCTCCAGTGAGTGCCTTGAGGGACCTAGTAGCCTGGTACTTTGGGAACCTATCTTGGTGTAGCAGGAAGGCACACAAAAAACAAGACCAAGCTGACAGGGTGGGTTCTACGAAGTGGCTGGTGGGTCATCCCCACCTGATTTCTACTTTTTCCTTGCTGGCCTTCAAGAAGGTGGGGAATGGTGGTGGGGCCCTGTAGAGAGCCTGGCACCTGCACACTTCCCACAACACCTGCCCCAGCTGGGCAGGAGAGGACAGCCATGGCCTGAGCAATGGCCTGCCCACAGAGGATAACTAGCTGTCCTCAGGCAGGTGGACGGGGCACCCTGACAGAGCTTTTTCAGTCAAAAGGCTTTATTTTTTTCAGACAGTGGCCAATGCAAAACTACTTGCTTTCAAAGCTGCTATGTCCTGTGTGAGTAGCAATTTCTGGCTAACAGTTTGCAGATGTTGCAGTAAGGGAGTATGCTCTGCTGGGTGTGGACACTTTAGGCTGAGGCTCTGCCATGCAAAGAAGTGAGAGGTAAAAGATTTTGGGATAAAACCATTTTCTTCAGTCCATTAAATTCCTTGCTCAGAATTAGAGAAGCGTTACTCCAGGATTTTATACTAAGAACAACTGAAAATAAATCCATGAGGCTGTAGGCAATATTTGTGATGATTTAACCTCAAAGCAACGACAATGTAGCTAACCATAAAGGGGTTTCAATCTAACAGTGGAAGGTGTGAGCAGAAGGTTATGCTGAGTGCCTGATTTTCTGTAATTTATGGCAACCTGTAATACGTCCAGGCTTACAGAAAGGAAAACATACACGTTAACAACAGTGTTCCTGTAGCAATGTCTTGGTTCAGTTTCTGGTGTTACAGCCATGCAGCGTGCTCAGAGTTGTCTTGTTTGTGGGAGCAGTGTGGGAAGGGGCAGGGGGAACCTCTACAAAGCAGTAGAAAAGGAGAGCTTATCTTTGCACCCCCTATTTCTTACTTCTCAGTGCACAGACACTCACATCTCACTTCCCACAGGACTGAAAAACACACTTAGTGGACAGGACTTGATGCCATTCTAGCAGGTGCATGAGAAGTGGAAGACTGACATGCATGTTCTTACCTGGCTTCGCTTTAGCTTTTACTAGGCACTTGCTCTGAACACCAAATCACTTGCAAATCAAGCCCTTCCACAAGTGACACTCTGCTTAAAGCTGAGGTTCCAGCAGAAGGATGTCTTTGAGTAGGATTCTCTGTAGCTCAGCTAATAAAAGTAGGGCTCCTCCTACCACTTTTTTTTTTTTTTTTTTTTTTTCTGGCATGGAGACATCTGTAAAGTCTATCTTCTCTATTCAACTGTCTGTATCTGCAGTAGCTGTTGAGTTTGCTGTTGTTGAGACAGCTGCTGTCTGCAAACGGACCTGAAAGTTTCAAAAGTGGAGAGGAATAAATTGGACACAAAATGTTTTGGGAAACCAAGATAAAGAAATGTTTGTTTGCATGTGCTTTCCCTGTCATTGTATCCCACACAGTTAATCTTATATACCTTTCTAAGCTCCTTCTTTTCCTGTCACACATGATATACCCTTCTGTGTAGTACACACCAGTAATGACTCCAACACAAGTGCTGAGTTTCCTTTTACACATGGCAGCAGTTGAGTATGGGCACCACTTGTGCTTAGGATTGGGTTCTTATGCTGCAAAGCAGCCTATACCAGAGTGACTTGTAAAGGCTTCTACAGAGCAACCAGTATTCTCCTGTAGAAGCCGCAAAATAAACAAGGAATAGTAATGTGTCTCCCACAGCTGGGAAATGCCACATGTGGATGAGGATAATCCATTCATTAGGTTCTGAATGCAAAGTCCCGCCAGGGAGTATCATAAATCCATGTAATGTCCCTAAATGCTGGATTTTTCATTTGGGCATATGAAGGAACAGAAAAATGTGTAAAATGAAAATCACATGTACTCCAAAGCGGTTCCATAGCCCTGGGAGCTGGTAACATCTGAAAGTAAGTAGGCAAAACTGACACATAAAGATGTGCTCTGAGCCAATTTACAGCAAAGGGTAAAGATCATACTGCATCTGAGTCAAAACAAGGTAGGCACTGCTCCCTAGTGACTGCACATCCGAAGAGTCTCCTGTGTACTGATTATACCAGAAAATGTATGGAATACATTACAATTACGAATGTTCCTCTGACATGTTATTTCAGAAAAGACCGTGAGAGTAGGATAAAATATAGGGTTCAGTCTTTCAACCTGCAGTCATAACTGGCCCAATTTCCATTGCTGTCAAAGATGAAGCAGAGATGTTTATCTCCACACAGTCACTTGTGAGAAGAGACGAGTACTCTGACAGAATGAAGGTTTTCAGCAAAAGTAGTTCCAAGCTTTTCTAAAAGACTGTGCTTTCTGATACTTGTTTGGAGTTCACATCCAAGTCCAGAATGCAGCTCTTCAAAACGCTTGCATGGTGCAGTCTACAGCTGCATACCTGAACATGCTTAAATGGAAGTGTTTCATCTTCAAACTAGTATGCCATTCATTTGCTCAAGAGCTATCCAAATGTGGCTAAACCCTTCAAATAGGAAAAAAAAAGAGGCTAACTCAATCCTCTGTTGGTGTTTTATTATGCAGCTGATTTGATTCATTCCTTCCTACAGTTATTTGGACTGTTCTGTCCTTGCTGTTGTTTTATATTGAGGAAATGCATTCTTCTGTTAAGCAAATGTAGTAGAGTGGCTGGGAGATTAAAGCCATGAGGCAAAAAAACTGAGGTACATGCAGAGATTTGGACTTCAAGTCGAGGAAAAATGAAGGCCATCTGGTGTGCCATCCGCTGTGTGTCTTACTACTAATGAGGTCTATGAAAAAAAGATACAGTGAATATTGGGACTGATGTTTGGACCAAAAGGAGGAAGGTCATAAATCTTGAGTTCAGCATGTTACAGGTGACAGCACCTGTATGTAAGAGAAAGTCAGCTAGCTTCTGACAAGCCATTATTAAAGCACATCAACATTGCAAATCTCTTACTGATTGATAGTCTTCTAAATTTTAAATGGCCAAATGAAATGCATTGATGGTGTAGAAACTACAGCTAATTCCAGTCCTGCTTGCTTCAGCAGGGAGATGGATGACTTGTCAGACTGAATGAGAGTAAATACAGGTCAACTCCTATAAAGAGGACATAGCAATTCTGGAGCTGGCAATGTTCTCCATTGGTCCCCTCCAGCTGAGGAGAGTTCAAATTCCTGAAGTCAGTAGACAAGGAGAATCTAGCATGATAATACATGGGAACATTTGGGTGTTCTGAGTTTTTTTAAGAAAAACTTCACCCAAGATAAGAATTTCATCTCAGAAAGCTATCTCAGATGGCCAACAATGTCTGGTGAGCTACCGTTAACCACTCCAAATCTGGGTCAATTTTGTAAAACTTGGTTTAGAACGACAAAGATGGCTCCCATACTTCAGCCCAGTTTTACAGACTGCAGTAGGACAATATCCTGCACAAACAAGATTTCTGTCTCCTCTTTGGACAACTCAATGGTGAGTTTGTGGGCTGGTCCTTTGGCCATTTGCTATGGGCTATTTAGTAAAAAGGACATAACTTCCCAAAGATCTAGATCACTGTACGGGGACCTGCAATGGCTTGGCCCTGATGCACTGTAGGTGTGACCCAAGGGCTCAGTTCTGCTCCCACCAAAGCTGCTGGTGAATCTCTCTCTGTTTCTCACCTGCAAGGTGGGAGAAGAGCACTTCACAAACAAGGACAGATGTGATGTGGTGACACTGTGGTGTCAGGAGCCCTGCTGCCATGAAGCTTTTGTCAAGGGCCTAGTTAATGCACTGGCTTCTGGGTGGGGAGACGAAAGGCTGAATCTGTTGATGCAGTAGCTCTGTCCACATGTTTCCTGCCAAGGTAGCACCCTGGTGTGCCAGTTCTTCCTGCTAAGAACCACCATATGCTGACTAAAAAATTCTTAAAAATGGGTATCCATCTATATAAATCACTGGTTTATGAAGGTAATACAAGACTCTCCCAGTCTATGCACAACATATACAGGTTTCTGAAGCACCAACAATCTTTCTAGGCAGAGGCAGCATTGTGTCCTGCCTAACAGGAGATACCTCCCTGTGGGATGTGCTTTGGGAAAGCTTGTTCACCTTTTTGGTCTCTCCTCCACCACCACAGAGGGTAGAGACACCTTGCTAGGTTTGGCAAACTTCAGTGGTAAACATCGTGTATCCTTGTTTTCTCTGATATCTTACAATACTTCATAAGGATATTATCAGGTCTCCAACCCATGAGGAGGAGATGTGGCAATTCAAGGGGATAGCAGGACCTTTGGATGTCCCGATTTCAGGTGGCTTCTAGGGACAGCAGGGTGAAGCAGGCTGCAGGAGGGACCAGGACAAAACACTTGTCCTGAGATGTGGTCAAGTGACCATCAGGAATGTCTCCAGGGGCTGAGATGGGGTGTAGAGGCTAGTCTCCTGCTCTGCCCAGCACCACACTCTGAGGCAGAGCCACATCCAGACACTGAACCCAGGCATTTCTACTCTATTCTCTCACCTCTAACCCACTGTGGTAATGTAAACTTAACCAAATATAATAAAAACAAGCTTCCACATACTGTAATCACTAGACATATTCCCCCCCGAAAGACAAGCCAGGGATAAGAAAGGAGCCATGTAAAATCACTTTACCATGTGGCTGCCGACACCAAAATCCTCAACATTTATTGCATGATGGTTGGTAATGTAGTTTGGCCTTCAAATACTTTGCAGAGTGGGAAAAGGGACATGCAAGTCCCCTGGCAAGTCAGGGCTGACTGAAACATGCTGCAAAATGTGCAGTGCTCCGTGAAATTTCTTCAGGACTCACTCTAAAAGCTGCAGGCTGAACGGTGAACACATAACTTCGACTGAAGTTTTTAGTATAATCAAGTGACTATAACAATAATGATAACAATCATCATCACCTTTGCCACTGCAATATCATTGCAACAAAAACTAGCTAGATACTCTCAAAGCTTCTTCCTTATAATTTACACCCCATAGCTGGAATACAGATTCTGATGCACTAGTGCCATACATCTGTTCTCCTGACTTTTTAACCATAGAGTGCTAGTTTATTGCTGAGCTTAAGGATAAAAGAAGCAAGAAATGAAAGTAAAAAAAAAAAAAGTTTCCTCTCCACTAAGTACATTCAGATGTCAGCCTCCAAAAGCCCTATGCAGTGTTTCATTCCTGGACTATTTTACCTTTCTGCTCATGAGGCAATGTTGTTATCAAATAGGTTTTATCACAAAAAGTCTGGGTTTTAGAATGGGGAAATATTATTTGCAGATATTGCCAATAAAGTAAATTAAAAATAGCTGCAGTGCATCAACACTAATGTGTCAAAACTTCTAAAAGAGCAGATCTGTGAAATAACTGTTCTTGTGTGTACCATCCAGCCTTCTTTGCATAAAAGTTTTCAAGGATATTAAGGTTGGAGAAGGCAAGACCAACATGCTACACATGAATATACACCTGCTCCAAAGGAATACAGTTGCAGCTAACTGCTGTCTATGGGAAAATGTAGCTGATCACAAGACAGCACTTCAAGTTTGTGCCATCTTCCTGACCGGAGAATTCTCAAGAAAGAAAGTTACATGTCACTGTCTAGCTTTGGCTAGAGTGTCTTTGCTGGCAGGGTGCAGAGGGTTCCTACTATTCATGTTCCCAGCCATGAAGGTGTTGAAATGTGACATTTACCTGTATCCATGACAGATACTCACTACACTATAGCACACAAGTGGGTATCGCTATCTTGTTGGGCAACTCATTATTCAAAGTGACAGCGTTAACCTCACTTAAATGGCTTAGTTTAGCCAAAAGAGCATATATGACCTAGAATTCAACTAAATCCAACCTGCTTCTACCAGTTTCAGAGACAGCCACAATGTTAATGGATTTTGTATTTTTACAGCCCCTTGCTATTGCTCTCTGTTCTGCAGGTAAACTGGGACCATGGCAACTGGCTTCTTTTACAGAGAACTTGAACATCCCAGCAGAAGCCTTACAGTCCCACAGAAGCCTTAGTGTGAGAACAGGAAGAGTGTATAGATGCTTAAGTTTAAAATTAAGTTTGAAAAGGGTAAATATTGTTTTGTGGACTATTTGTGGTATATAGATCATCTTCTTTGTGCTTTACCCTCCCTACTTGCTTTCCTGATTGTTGTTTCTCCTCATATACTGGAATTGCTGTAGCTCCTGTCAGTGATCCGAACCAAAGACAAGACAATGCTTCTTTCCATGTACACTCCTCAGGTTTTAATTGCAATTTAGAGCAGAGATCATGGGGAAAAAATCTTGTGTAGTTAAACAACATTTACATCAGGATTCAAGTTAACAAATTCTACCTTGAGCTTTGCTTTTCTGTCTGTTTTCCTGGAAGGCATTTTCCTTTTCAAAGTCTCCTACACTTCTTGTGAGAGCCTGACAAGGCAAATTCCTCTTAGTTGCTCCATTTTGTACAGCTGTGGCAGACTTAACAGAGGTGATAGCCTCTGGGGACTGTTTTTATTACAAAACATAGGTTAGTTGCTCAAAGTCTGATAACAGCCAAAATACAGTGATGGAGCTAGAGATGGCTGAAACTGCCTCACTCAAAAGAAACATTGAAGGGCTGTTGCAGGGAGATGATGCCATCCCCTTTTTTGGGAGAGACTGTGAAGTATTTAAAAGCATTTTTAAGAAACCTGTATGCACACGTACACTATCTGTTCACGAAGAGTCCCTTCATGCTTCCCTCTGTGAGCTGGCCAAGAGTAAGAGAGTAGCAAATACTCTGAAATGATTAGAGAAGTACAAATAGAGTGGCTGTAGCAGGAATTTCACTTTTGATATCTTTTTGCAAAAACATCAGGTTGTGGGCTCTGATTACTTGCTTAATTTCTCCTGTGGCATATGCAAACTGTGCCTTAAGGGTGCCACAGCATGTGACCAGATAGCCACAGGAGGTGAAAATAAAACTGACTTGAAGTGTAGCTGCAAGCCTTTAAACTAAGCTTAAAGGAATAACACAGCAGAGCATCCCTGCTGCTCCCACCCCATTACTGCCAAGATAAAGAATTATATGTAAACCTCTCATGCAAACCTCTCTCCCATGACATCTTCCTAGTCTTTAGAATCTCTCCTGCATGTTGCCAGAGACCTCCTAAGCCTCTTCTTCCTGAAGCATTCACTGGTCCCTTGCTAGGGATATGCTCCTTCTCAGGTCCTTCTATCCAAAGCAAGACATTTGATGATGCTGTTTAGAGCAATAATCAGCAAGCTAGGCAACAGGGCTGACATATAAGCTATAGTCATTTGGGCTTTTAGTTGACACCTGTGGGTATGGCTCTGGCAGCTAATAAATCACAGTAGAGCTAACAAGCCTCTGACTCCTACTAGGTTCTGCAAGTGCTCAATGCCAGTGCAGGATCTACCCTTTAGTTTCCTCCCTCCCTGCTCATAGTGTTCATGCTGCCTTGGCTGACAGAAAAGGGAAGCACCAAGCAACAAGAGACAGGATGTGTAGAGCTGCCCTCACAGGCAAGCTTGAAACTTTCTGTGCCTTCCCTCAAAAGAGGTAAGTTTTGTCTGGACACAAAGCTGATGCTGCTGGTCAGTGAGAGGGAGAAAGGAGCACAGCAACCTTTCTGAGAGCCTTCCTACCTGACAGCTTCGATGTGCTTCATATGGTGCTGAGGAATGGCTACGGCAGCAGGTGATGAGTTTGTTGCTAAGTACTCTTTCTCCAAGTCAATAAGTGGTTGAGGTACCACATATTCCCTCATCATTACTATCCTGAGATCACTCCTTTACAAGATGTGTCCACCCCAAAGCTAGTAGCTGGCATCCTGCTGGGCTAGTCCAACACAGGTTCATGCCTTCATCCTGCTGTCTTCCATCTTTCCTTGAGCACAGTTTGTCCCATTTGCATATCAAGCTTCTTCGCCACAGACACCTTACAACCATCTTTGATGTGGCTCCTCGTACCAGAGCTTTTGTGCTACAGCAGAAACTGCTCCTTTACATCCACCTGTATGTTGCCTGTAGGCTCTCCCTAGCCAGGCCTTGTCATTTCCCTCCATTGCTCTCTCAAAAGCTGCTTCTGCCTCTTCTCAGTTCACCAAATTATGCTCAGTGAAGCTGCAACTGAACCTTAAGGTTACTAAAAGGCCCATCTTATTCACTCATATGTGCTTTTTTCTATTTAGTGGTATAGCTGTGATTCAAGTTTGACAATGCATGACTTATAACTGAGGCTATAGGACTTGCATTCTTTATAGTGGTATTCTACTGTAAGCTTTTCATGCTAGGTATGAGTGATCCTCCTATATGTCACAAGCAATCCTGACTTTAGCAAATAGAGTGCTTTCATGCAGATGGGTATGGAGTTGTGAGGACACATGAAGGCGCGATTTGCAGTCTGGTAGTATTAGCCCTGCATATGTTCAGTGTGTTCCTGTCCAGTGAATTTGCCCTTACCCTTTACAGTTGCTGTTGTGTACCAGCAGGTCAGGCTCTGGATGGACTGGTCTGTGTGATCACTGCAGACACATTCCTAGCCTGGTGGCATTCACATGGCTGCTTAAAACTCATGTTTTATGCAGGGTACAGTTATTATATCCTTAAAGCCAGCTTTCAGCTCACAGCCCTTTCTCTGTGGTGGCGTGGTGATTAATAAACACCATGATCAGCTTTGCCTGCTGCTGTACTAAAGCTCAAATTTGTGAACAGACAGGCTTCCCTCTGCTGATAAGTAAGAAGTGAAGAAACAACCACCTGAATCTTATGATGATCTTTGTCCAGGTCTTAAAATGTTTTCTGCCATTACCCTGTAATAACTATACCAGTGTATTGAGTAATGCTGCCATTATGCTTGAGAGACTTAATTAGATGACAGGGGACATACATTTGGAAGGTATCTTCTATTTTAAACAAACATATATACTGAAAAAAATTCAGAAATTGTCTTTCAAACATTAGGTGATGATCCACCCTAAGAAGTGTTGCTTTCTCTGCAGCCACTCAACTTTTGTGTATTATGTATGTAATCTATCTGGACTTCTGTAAAGCCTTTTACATGCTCCCCCATGACATCCTCCTCTCTAAATTGGAGAGATATGGATTTGACGGGTGGATTGCTTGGTGGTTAAGCAATAGGCTGGATGGTTGTATTCAAAGGGTAGTGGTCAATGGCTTCATGTCCAAACGGAGATCTGTGACAAGTGGTGTCCCTCGGGGGTCTGCACTGGGACCAGTGCTTTTTAATATTTTAATCAATGATATACACAGTGGGATTGAGTGCACCCTCAACAAGTTTGCAAATGACACCAAGCTGAGCAGTGCTATTGTCACACTAGAAGGACGGGAAGTCATCCAGAGGAACCTGGACAGGCTGGAGAAATGGGCCTGTTTGGACCTCATGAGGATCAACAAGGACAAGTGCAAGGTCCAGCACCGGGATCGGGGCAATCCACAGTTTCACTGCAGTATGTGTGATGATGTGATTGAGAGCAGCCCTGCAGAGAAGGACTTGGAGATGCTTATTGATAAGAAGCTCAACATGAGCTGGCGACATGAGCTGGCAACATTAGCTTGCAGCCCAGAAAACCAACTCTATCCTGGGCTGCATCAAAAGAAGTGTGGCCAGCAGGTTGAGGAAAGTGATTCTGCCCCTCTATTCCTCTCTTGTGAGACATCATCTGGAGTACTGTGTCCAGTTCTGGAATCCTCAACATAAGAAGGATATGGAATTGTTGCAATGGGTCCAGGGGAGGGCTACAAAGATGATCAGAAGACTGCAGCACCTCCCATATGAGGACAGGCTGACAGAGTTGGGGTTGCTCAACCTGGAGAAAAGGCCCAGAGAAGACTTTACAGTGGCCTTCCAGTACTGGAAGAGGCCTCCAAGGACACTGGGGAGGGTCTTTTTATAACAATAGGATGAGGGAGAATGGCTTTAAATTGGAGGAGGGAAGATTTAGATGAGACATTAGAAAGAAATTCTTCATGATGACAGTGTTGAGACACTGGAACAGGTTGCCCTGGGAAGTTGTGGCTGCCCCATCCCTGGAGGTGTTCAAGGCCAGGCTGGATGGGGCCTTGGGCAGCCTGGTCTGGTGGGAGGTGTCCCTGCCCATGGCAGGGGGGTTGGAACTGGATGAGCTTTAAGGTCCCTTCCAACACAATCCATTATGTTTCCATGATTAACAAATAAACAACAACAAATCATGAATTCTCAGCAGCCACAGAGAGGCAGAAGAACTATTTCACATCATCAGTTTCTTTTGAAGTCACAATCTAAATTTTTTTTTTTTTTGCAAGTTCATGCTTTCTCAGTCTTACAGCAAGAGCAAATTCGGGCTGCCAACTTATCTCCCACGCAGCTTAAATTGGAAAACTATGGTTGTTTTGTAGACGCTCCGGGGTGTTTGTGGTGAATGTGACCGGAGTGCAGTGCAGCTGTGAGACCAGCTTGTCCTCACTGCTCTCCTCCACTGCCTGCAGGGACGTATTGCCTGCACCTCTGCTCTGACCCCCTGTTTATGCCTTCTTGAAGCACCCGTCAGCGGCGAGCTGTTGCTCACTATTTCTCCCAGTGCCCACTAGATGACGCCTGTGTTTTTAACAGGAGCTTGTAACCCGTAAGAGTGGAAGATTTCATAGCTTAGCTCTTAATTTTCCACATTTTGTACACATGTGTGTGTGTGTGTAGCGCAAAGAGGCCTTGAGAGCAAGGAAGACTGAAAAACATTTTCAGTGCTGTATATTTGCAAGGACTGTAAGGGTGCACTTTCACACCCTATCTCACCTGGCTCATGGAATACCAGGCTGTGAAGAGACAGTCAAATAACTTCACTGTTTCTTCAGAAGGAGAAAAGGCTTCAACACTCACTCACAGTGATGTTGACATGTACAGCCTGAGACCAAACTGAGGAAGAAAAAGAATATTGAAAACCAGCAACAACATGAAGAACAGGTACGTTACTGGTACTCTGTGTTTTATTGCATGTTGTGTGGATATACAGGGGAATAAACTGAATGGAGGATGGAGTCATCAGTTGGTGAAGTCCTCTAGCTGTGATATACCTCAGGAATGCATATACCAGAGCTAAGTCAATGCCTTAGTTACAGAACAGCAAAGAACACTCCTCTTCACCTACCTTTGCTAGGTTAGCATATTTGAGTCTATGAAATAGAGACATGATTTTGTTTTTAAAATACATAGTGTAGTTAAGACTAATGATAAATACAGATCATAAAACTAGACTGAATAGCCATTGCATCTAGTTAGAGCAAGTTCATTTATCTTGATTTGTTTATAATAGGCAAATGCAATTTCTTTCTCTGGGAGCAGGTGCTACTGCTTTATTTTGTTATTTGTGTTCTGGAAGTGACATTGTGTGTGTGGGTGGGGAAAACTGGAAGTGTCAAACAGCAACATGTTCCTATGCCTGGGTGATGCAGCCTTCAGTTTTTCAAAGGCTAAAGGTGAAATCCTGTCACTTGAAAGTTGTAGTGTGAGCTGGCTGTGCTAGGAGTCTGCAGTGAGAAACACAGCACAAATGATGTGTGGCTGTTCACTCTGGGCCACTTAAAAAAAGAACAGACAGAGAGAAAAGGTGGGCTTCAATCAGGAGGAAGTAATCAAGATGCTAAATATAATAATCAGTCACGTATACCATCATTTCAAAGATGCTTTATGAAACATATCTCTTTCCAATACATTAGAAGGAACTGAAACTTCTTTCAGATTGTCCTTACCTGGCTTTCCCTTTTTAACCTTAGGACTGTTGAGACTTCAAAGTCTTTCTTGTCCTGGTTTCATTGGCAGTCCTCCTGGGACCTTCAGAGATGCCAGCTAGGACTGCAGTTGGCCACTAACTGAAGGAGCAACTGTGCTTTTTCATTACCTAGGATGCCTTTTCTTCTTGGAACATGTGAAATCATTTTGAAAATGCCTAGAGACTTTAAGACAGTCTCAATTAACCCCGTTTCACCCTTTTTGCTATCAGTTATTGCTACTACTCAGTGCTTCTAGTGGTGTTTATAGCTTCTTCTGTACTGCTAAAACTCTTTTCTTAGTGTGAAAGCAGTAACAATCAGGCAAATTGCCCTACGTCTTTCCAAACAGCACAAGTGTTTAGGGCCTCCTTGTGCATTAGAATGAAGCAGGAATGGGCACAAGTACAGCATTTTTTCCCTTCCACAAATTTATCCAAGCAGCTGAGGTCACTGCATTGCTTTATACCTCTGAGAACTGTAAAACAATCACAATATTCTCACATTCACACTATAGACAGGGACTGACATGCGACTCCTCAGATCTGCCTGAAAAACTTTCCTTCTATCCAGTGATGCATGCCTTTCTTTGCAGAAAGGCCTCAGTGAATCCAGGGTTTCATGAAGGGGAGGTGATGTCTAGAGCATGGCCTAAATTTTTTTACCTTCCCCTTTATTGGGGGCAAAAATTTGATACGAGTGTGATGTATTAACATCCTGTCCCCATGCTCACTGTCCTGGCACGTGACATGGACAAAGTAACAATAAAGTCTGCAGTTGTTAAAACATGCTGGCCTGTATTTTGCCTGACATAGCATGCTTTCTCTGGTTAAACAAGACCTAAAAGCAAGCTTGCTAGCCATGATTTCACTGATAATTAATTATTTTTTACTCTTTTCCTGCAATAGCATTTGAAGGATTTCTGCCTCTGGCTAAAGAGACAAGTTGAATTTCTTGCTCTCAAGTTGGCATCTAAAATACAGCTGAACAATTATAAGCCTGTCTTAAAATCTCATATTCAGTCATGCAAGGCAGGAGGCAAGTTGCATATTTTTGCTTTTGCTTCCAGTTCGGTGCTAGAGCACCTCATGGCCATGTGCAGCTTATGGGATGATGTGGAGAAGCACTCCTCTTGCTGTGCCAGGCATGGGGGATTTGGATGCTGGGTTGGGTTTGAGGTGGAACAGGAGCTGAATAGCAGCCCTGCCTTGGGTTTGTTGTTTATCTTCTTATTGCCAAGCATGAGCAAGCCTGGGCATGAAAAGGCTGGCAAAGTTACTGCACATAGGCCACATGTGCATAAACTCTTTTCTGGAGAGCTCTTCCTAATGCTGTGGTGTGACTCTAGAGTTAGTTTACTAAAGAAAATGGTGTTTTGTTGAACAGAATTCCTCTGAGAAAGGAATCAGGTCTGAGGTCAGTTCAGTGACAAGTTGTTATGGAAAGGATTTCTGCCGTGGAGTGGCATGAAAATGTCACAATTCCTTGTTGTCTTCATTCTTTCAGGGGCAGTCACACTTCTGATGTGCTTGATGGTTTAAGTTTCCATAAGAAACATGCTGTTCCTCTTCAGTAGGCTTGTTTATAGCACATAATGCTGGTAAATCCCAAGTGCGTAACACTGACTAGTGGATTCAAGAGGTCACCCTGGAAACACTGATTTGAAGACCTTGTACTTGGATGTTCCTCAGTCCATCTTTCAGATCATGCCCACAAAACCTCTCCACAAAAAGCTTGCTGCTCTTATTCCAATTTCACCACATTCATGTCCATTCTTTCACTGAACCTAGAAAGAAAAATAAGATGAAAATATTCACCACAACTAAGTCATACTGAATATGTTCTTATATGCTTAGGCCCTTTGAAATCAACAAGAGCATTTACATGAAAATGTGTTATTCAGCGCAGATAAACAGAACTAGGCAAACAGGAGGTGTAGTGTTTGTTGCTTATCAGCTAGCTGCCTTCTGCAATGGTATTCAGTCAGAAACCATTTAAAGAGGCTTTAAAAATATGTTTGGTCAGAAATGGCAGATGTGTCCCATACAATACTTTGAAACAAGTGTTATTTTTAACAGAAGTTAAAAAGCTACCCTCAAATGCATGCAGCTGTTGATATAGTTGAATGGGGCAGATTCCTCCCACATCTGATGCTGCAAAGAAAGTCTCTGTCCGTTTTTTTGCACATTATCAAGCCACAAAACCCTACCTGTGCTTTATAAAGAGAAACTTTCCTAGTGTTTACACAGGTGGGTTAGGCAAGGGGGTGTGAAGGCTGTTGGCAGCTGTGCAAAAAGCTGATGTGAAGCTGTGAGAACAAGTACATTTTCAGGGTTGAACTATTTAAAATATACATTTTTTAAAGTGCACTGAATTGAATTCCATGCTTGCAAAGATAAATATAATGTTAACACAACAGGTCAAAGACTGTTATTTTTTGCCTGAACACAGCTCAGGTTAGCTCTTCAAACCTTCCTACAGTGCCTGCAGCGACCATACCTCCACTCTAGTCTGGAAGGACTACTTGTGATAGGGTGAGAGCTTAGCTCACTTCCTCTGCCCATGCAGGCCTTGGTCTTTCTGCTGAGGCTGCTACTTATGTGATAGTCTGAACATCTAGCGTGTCATGGGAATATTCTAGAGGATTTCAAATCAGGGTCTTAAATACAGAGTGGATGCATCTCCTGCAGGAGAGATGCGTTCATGTTACAGTTGTAGGAACTGAGTTTTGGGGGATCCCTCTGCAAAGAGAAGTGAGAATAGCAACATGGAAGCAGGGAGCAAACATGGCACATTATGGACACCTTGAGTCTCCGAGGCTGCAGGGCTGTTCTGGGCAGAGGCACATTGTGTCTGAGGTGGAGCAGCAGTAGTGGCAAGCTGCAAGCAAAGATGGACACAAGGGCTGTGCTTGGTAAACCTTCCTCTTCTCCAAGGTCAGAGGTGGGCTCAGGAAGGTTTAATAATCACCATCATCTCTGCTCAGGGAATCCTTGAGCTTTTGTGTGTCTCCCTATTCACCTGTAAAATAGAAACTAGAAAAGGAGAGGCAGAGAAAAGACCGGCCAGTGAGAAATGGGTTGAAGTGGAAATTTACTGCCTAGGGGGGTACCTAAGTCTGTGGACTGTCCTAAAGTTGCAATCCAGGATGGCATTTCACCATGTGGTTGTTCTGGTGTACATTATTCTTCAACGCAGACCAGCATGCAGTGAGCATTGACTGTGCTGGTGAGGCCCAAGGCTGACACTCTCCGTACTTTGTACGCCAAGAACTTCTCAGAGGTAGCATGTGAGCTTTTTTCATGGACTGGGCCTCTAAATAAACTCTGATTACTGCCACATGCAGATTACATCTAGGCTGGGCTCGGATCCACCAAAACCTGGATGAGCTCTGGAGAGAGACACTTTTCCTTTCTGCCTTGGTTGTGGGTCACTGAAATTTTCAGTTCCTTTGCCCAGGATCAGTCCTGGGGATTAAGGGCTGCAGATCCCTGCTCAGCAGTGAATGATGATAGTGTTTGTCACCTTGTTCTGCCCTGCCATGGCTTGAACATATTCTTTCTCCACAAACTGTGCTTATCTCTGAGCTCCCTGGTTGAAACAAACACACTGAGTGAGGAAGTCTAAGTAAGCTGCCCAAAGCCACAAGAGCAATCCATCTCAGGGTCCTGTTTTAGGAGTTAGGATTTCGTGGCTCCCAGATGTGCTCCAGCTCCAAATATGCATTTCTCACATGGTAGGTCACATATTATCATCCTTATCACACAGGCGGGTGTGTGGAAGGGCAGCAGTCAGAGTCTGTGTCACCCTCACTGCCTTTGCTGTAAAAAGTTGCAAACTTCCACCTTCTGCATTTCACCGAGCTGTTGTGGTTCAAGAAGCATCCACTCCTGGTGAAGGACATTGAGGTATTTTTGCTAGTGATCAGCATGAAAACATTTACTTTTCAGCCAGAGCTTCCTGAGTGATAACCGAATTTCTGGCCAGTCCCTTCTGGCATTGCCCTGCCTCTGGGATGGGCGAACAGGGGAGCAGGAGCTGCCTGCCGCATCCTGGTGCCTGGACCTGGGCCAGCAGCTAAGCTTGCAGCTGGGGACCAAGGCTGGAGTTGCCACGGCCACCCCCTCTACAGCATTTGCAACATGCGCTTGTTAACCACATTTGGGCTGCTTAGCATCAGGGCCTTTGTTGTGCCAATTCTGCTACCTTTTTAGGCCTTGCTACTTAAGCTAACAAAAAGTTTGTAAGGGAATAGGATATGAAACACATAAATAAAAGTATCAGGTATCCCTAAAACATGTGTGGATTAAGCTGGTGAAAAGGTGAAATTTCTCTTCCCTGTGAGTTAATGTCTATTTTTCTTGGAAACAATACTTTAAGGGCTGCCCCCTTTTTGCTAAAGTGATAAAAGATATGTTTTCTTATCTAAATGCAATGACATTTTAAAAGGCTGCCTTTGTTGTATCTAAACCTGCATGTCAACAATTATACCTCTTATACAATTTTCTTCATATTTACTTAATATAAGTCTACATTGTGTTGATATAAAACTAGACAGCATACTTTTAACTTCTCAATACTCTTGTTGGATGAAAATCTTTACAATGCCAGACTAATCTTTCATGACTGACAGCATATTGGCAAGGCATGACAATTTAAATCCATGCTGGAATATGTTAATCTATCACCTGGCGTTATGATACTTTTTTTTTTATTTCTGGCTTCTAGATGCTGCAACTTTCATTTCAAGCTGAATGGTTTAAAGGTCAGGTGTCTCACTTCTAACTCTTCTTTTTTTCGCAAAAGTGCTCTGACACTGTCTATTCCTAGATATAAGGAAGGTATTCTCAAACAAAATATTAAGAGAAACCTCTTGGATGTAACTTTGATTTTTCTAGCCTTTGTCAGGTAACTTACTCTGTAAATAATTTACTCTGTGAGTTAGGAGGTTTATTCTGTGGCTGAAAGAATGAAAAATTTGATTGTTACTTTCTGCTAAATACAAAGAGGGCTATTTTTTCAGAAAAAAAATCACTGGTATTAACTGTATTTAGTGCAAAAGTGAAGGCGATATTCTGATGTGGAAACAGAACTAAATAAAAATTAAAATTCTTCCAAAAGCTTTAGGGTTTTTTTTGTTGTTGTTGTTTTTTTCTCCCCAGCCGTGACCGTCAACAGAAATTGTGCTTGGCATTCTGCAAAATTGTACCTGGGAATCTTGACACTGGTAGTGAGATTCTTTCCTCATTTGTTAGAAGATGAAAACTTTTCACTAGCTTTGTTTTATTTATCACTTGTTTAAAAAATATTGCACTTTCTGCTGTTCTGTGACCATTTAAATATAGGTTTTGCCAGCTGGATCTACCCATCAGTTTAAATCTCTTTCTTATGGTGCTTACAATGGACTGCTGCCTGGCACACCTTGTCATGAGCAACACAGTGAATGAGCTGTGATCAGAAAGGAACAGTAATTTTAGGCTGTTACTAAAACTGAAAAGACAGAGCAGCCAGAAGTGATAATGAATGTTATAAGGCAGAAGCAGAAGGAAAATCCTGTGAAATATGCACTGATGCCAGGTTTCATTGACTGGCTGACTCAGCTGCTATTCTCCAAGACCACTTCTTCTGCGTTCTCAGTGCGGTCCTGAAAAAGAAGCAGACATATTGAGACCCTGTTACATTATTCTGTGACAGAACAGAGCTAGGAATTCACTTTTTCCTCATCCTTCACTATGAAAACTCATGGTGCTGGAGCACAGCACTGGTACTAACTTTCAACAAACAAGTTAGTTGAAAACCATCACTATGCAGGGTTTTCAGCAGGAACTGGTGATGCATGAACACACAACTGGAGAAGAAGGTGGACTGAAAAGAATCAAAAGGCAGAACATTATGTAGCTGTCAACAAGGGTGAATACTGAAAGAAAAAAAAGAAAAGGAGAATAGAATCCTTCCTTTGCTCTACTAGAGTATAAAGGAAGAAAATGGAAAAAATACAGGTATTCAACTGAGGTTATTAGATAAGTTTCTATGATAAGAGCTGTCTAAAGATAAAGGCAGAATGTTATCAGAATTTGTTTTGACTGCAGACAGTATGAACTTTGCTCACCAGTATAATCACAGAAAACAATTTGTGTGTGTCACTTATGCTTACCCTTTTTCAAGGATAATGAGTTCCTTCTGGATTAGTCTGCACTACAATTTCTGCTATCACTGTTGACTGAAAACAAACCAAAGAGAAGTTAAAATAATGTGATCTACAGCCAGTGTGAAAGAAACATTTCCAAAAGTGGGTAATCCCATCTTTGAGTGTCCAGTTAAAGCCTACAAGTGAACTGAGCCACTACCAGGAAAACCTGCTTGTGCCTATGTTAGGCTTCAGAGTGGTGGCCTTTCTTTGAGCCTTAAATATCTGGCTTTTACAACTGGATAATGAACTTGGTATAGTGTAATGGCTTTAATGTCTCAGCAACAGACATTCTTGCTTCTGGTGTAATATGTTCTAGGTACTAAACTTGCAAATAGTGCAGGGAACTCAATTAGCCAAAAGAATACAAGATGTGGTGGTTGTTTGATGGCTGGTATTTCAGAAAACAAGGCAGATCCTGATTTCTCATTGGCAACGTACCTGGGGAGGACCAGGAAGTGGGATGCATAGTCAGACAGAGGAAAGACAAAAGACAGTAGAGATGACTTAATATGATTTCAGGTACCATAAAATAAATCCTAGGGCAATAAAAAGTTCCAAGGCAGGAACATGCAAGCATCACAGATGGAAACTGGAAGGACGTCTCTGATCATGGAGACCATTCCCCTGAAAAGTCACAGGCATGATTTAGGACATATTAGACATGCATCCAGAGGTTATTTAGCTGGCAAATAGCTCTCTGCAGCTATACTAAGAAACCACTGTAGTCAACATCTGTTGAACTTAACAGTGCTCACTCTTGCAAGACTGACCTGGACAACCTCAGCTTTCCTGACTTGTCAGTTTTGGAGAGTGTTTAACAGGCCATTTATTACAGCAGTGGATTAGTAGGGGATAAAAAAAATGTATCATTTCAATTCTTCTCTTCCAGCAGCAAGGAGCTAATGCCACAGCATGTTAAACATGTTTATTCAAGCAAACTGCATTCCTATTACTTTTGCTGAATAACTGCAAGTTCACTTATGCAATATACAAATGTTGCCAATGTGCTGACTGCTCAAAAAGAAATGGGTATTGTTGACTGCAATTCAATAGCTGTTCAATGCAGTGATGAAAACACAGAGCTGTGGCAAAGGTCTTACAGGTAATAGATTTTCAGTAGCCTCTCCCGAGTCCTCTTTTTCCAGCTGCTTCTGTTACACGGACAGTGGCATTTACACTAGCAATCAACAAAATGACCACCCACCTAAAAGATTATTCAGCTAGGAGTGTCCAAACAGTGCATCAAGGAGTGCAGTGTTAATTCAGTGGGAGCCTTGACTTGCTGTGAAATATTTTTCATACCTCATTCCTACAGAGTTTTGAGGGTAGGAGATTATGTGACTTCTGTGCATGCTGAACAAAAGAAGGCTGGTGGCTAAATCATTGTTTAGGGTGCTAACATGAAACAATTTTGTATGACAAACTGTGTGGCCAGCAAGACCAAGGACGTGATTGTCCCTGTCCGTTCAATGCTGATGAGGCCACATCTCGAATACTGCGTTCTGTTTTGGGGTGAGGACCACCAGTACCTCACCACACAGAAAGTGGGGGAGAACACATCTCGGGGTGCTAAGGGAGATGCAGGCACTCTGGTGTTAGCTACTCCAGTTACCAGGCAGTTGGGAACGAACCCTGTTCCCTCTAGGAGGGCTGAAGGCTCGGCAGCTCAGCTGAAGTGCATTTACACCAATGCATGCAGCATGGGGAATAAGAAGGAAGAGCTGGAAGCTGTCGTAGGGCAAGGAGCCTATGATGTCGTTGCCATCACGGAAACGTGGTGGGACGACTCATATAACTGGAGTACGGCTATGGTGGGGTATAAGCTTTTCAGGTGGGACAGGAAGGGTAGGAGAGGAGGCGGGGTAGCCCTCTTTGTAAGGGAGGACTTGGACTCCATTGAGATGGATTGTGGCGATCAGGAGGTTGAGTGCCTGTGGGTCAAAATCAGAGGAGCCCACCAGAAGGTAGATTTTGTGATGGGAGTCTGTTACAGACCACCCAGCCAAGGAGAAGCAGCTGATGAGCTCTTCTATGAACAGCTGCGGTCAATCTCTAGATCGATGCCTCTCGTTCTGGTGGGAGACTTCAATCTGCCTGATATCTGCTGGGTGTACAATACAGCAGAAAGGAAGCAGTCTAGGAGGTTCCTGGAGTGCGTGGGAGACAACTTCCTTGCACAGTTGGTGAATGAACCAACAAGGGAGGGTGCCCTCCTGGACCCGCTGTTTGTGAACAGAGAAGGCCTTGTGGGGGATGTGGCAGTAGGTGGACGCCTAGGACTAAGCGACCATGAGATGATAGGGTTTTCTGTTCTAGGTGAAGTGAAGAGGGTGGTTAGCAAGACGGTAGCATTAAATTTCCAGAGGGCAGACTTTGATCTCTTCAGAAGGCTGGTTGGCGAAGTCTCATGGGAGACAGTACTCAAGGGCAAGGGAGCCCAGGAGGGCTGGGAGCTCTTCAAAAGGGTGGTCCTAGCAGCTCAGGAGAAAGCCATCCCCGTGGTCCGGAAAAAAAGCCGGCAGGGGAGAAAGCCAGCTTGGTTGAATAGAGAGATCTTGAGGGATATCAAGAAGAAGAGAAATGTTTATGGGCTCTGGAAGAAGCGACAGGCCTCTTGGGTGGACTACAGGAGGGAAGTGAGATTGTGTAGGGAAAAAATCAGAAGGGCTAAGGCTCAGCTAGAAATTGGATTGGCCAAGTCTGTGAAAGATAACAAAAAATCTTTCTACAAATATATAAATAATAAAAGGAGGACTAGGGAGACCATACAGTCCCTATTGGACACAGAAGGAACAACAGTGACAGGGGATGAGGAAAAGGCTGAGGTACTTATTGACTCCTTTGTCTCAGTCTTTAGTTGTAAGGAGGGTCGTTCCATCTGTGTACAAACCCAGGAGCTAGAGGAGCATAATGAGGCTCCCATGATCCAAGAGGAGGTGGTCAGAGCCTTGCTAGCCCAACTAGACAGCCACAAGTCTATGGGGCCGGACGGGATTCACCCTAGGGTACTGAAGGAGCTGGCGGATGTGCTGGCCAAACCCCTTTCCATCATCTTCCAACAGTCCTGGAAGACTGGGGAAGTCCCACTGGACTGGAGGCTGGCTGATGTTGTGCCCATCTTCAAGAAGGGTCACGGGGAGGATCCAGGGACCTACCAGACTGTCAGTCTGACCTCAGTGCCAGGGAAAGTCATGGAGCAGGTGATCTTGAGTGCTATCATGAAGCACATGCAAGAGAACCGGGTGATCAGGCCCAGTCAACACGGGTTCACAAAAGGCAGGTCTTGCCAAACTAACCTGATCGCCTTCTATGACAAAGTGACTCGGCTGCTGGACGAGGGAAAGGCTGTGGATGTGGTCTTCCTGGACTTCAGTAAAGCCTTTGACACAGTTTCTCACAGCATTCTGCTTCGGAAACTGTCAGCCTCTGGCCTGGACAGGCGCACACTCTCCTGGGTGGAAAACTGGTTGGATGGCCGGGCCCAGAGAGTGGTGGTAAATGGTGTGAAATCCAGCTGGAGGCCAGTGACAAGTGGGGTTCCCCAGGGCTCAGTGCTGGGTCCAGCCCTGTTCAATGTCTTCATCAATGACCTGGATGAAGGCATAGAGTGCACCCTTAGCAAGTTTGCGGACGACACTAAGCTGGGTGGAAGTGTCGATCTGCTGGAGGGTAGAGAAGCTCTGCAAAGGGATCTGAACAGGCTGGACCGCTGGGCAGAGTCCAATGGGGTGAGGTTTAACAAGGCCAAATGCCGGGTCCTTCACTTGGGGCACAACAACCCTATGCAGTGCTACAGACTGGGAGAAGTCTGTCTAGAAAGCTGCCTGGAGGAGAGGGACCTGGGGGTGTTGGTTGACAACCGACTGAATATGAGCCAGGAGTGTGCCCAGGTGGCCAAGAAGGCCAATGGCATCTTGGCTTGTATCAGGAACGGTGTGACCAGCAGTTCCAGGGAGGTTATCCTCCCTCTGTACTCGGCCCTGGTGAGACCGCTCCTTGAATCCTGTGTTCAGTTCTGGGCCCCTCACCACAAGAAGGCTGTTGAGGCTCTGGAACGAGTCCAGAGAAGAGCAACAAAGCTGGTGAGGGGGCTGGAGAACAGGCCTTATGAGGAGCGGCTAAGAGAGCTGGGGTTGTTTAGCCTGGAGAAGAGGAGGCTGAGGGGTGACCTCATTGCTCTCTACAACTACCTGAAAGGAGGTTGTAGAGAGGAGGGTGCTGGCCTCTTCTCCCAAGTGCCAGGGGACAGGACAAGAGGGAATGGCCTCAAGCTCCGCCAGGGGAGGTTTAGGCTGGACGTTAGGAAAAAATTCTTTACAGAAAGGGTCACTGGGCACTGGAACAGGCTGCCCAGGGAGGTGGTTGAGTCCCCTTCCCTGGAGGTGTTTAAGGCACGGGTGGACAAGGTGCTGAGGGATATGGTTTAGTGTTTGATAGGAACGGTTGGACTCGATGATCCGGTGGGTCTCTTCCAACCTGGTTATTCTGTGATTCTGTGATTGTGTGGGACCTTCAGTACAAGAAGGACATTAAGGTGATGGAGCACGTGCAGAGATGAGCAATGAAACTGGTGAAGGGTCTGGACTACAATTCTTTGAGGAGTGGCTGAGGGAACTGCGATTGTTTAGCCTGGAGAAAAGGAGGCTGAAGGGAGACCTTACTGCTTTTTACAACTACCAGAAAGGAGGTTGTAGTGAGGAGGGTTTTAGTGTCTTCTCCCAAGAAACAAATAATAGGACAAGAGGAAATGGCTTCAAGTTGCAACAGGGGAGGTTTAGATTAGATATTAGGAAATATTACTCTACCAGAAGGATTGTCAAGAATTGGACCAGGCTGTCTAGGGGAGTGGTTGAGTAACCATCCCTGGAAGTATTTAAAAGATGTGTAGATGTAGTGCTTAGGAACATGATTTAGTGATGAACTTGGCAGTGTTTGGTTAATGGCTGGACTTGGTGATGTTAAGGGTCTTTTCCAACCTAAACGATTCTGTGAATCTATAATTCTGTAACTCATTCTGTCAGTCAGACTTGGATGAAGTGCAGGCTGTTCCAGGTCTGGTGATGACAACGTTTTTGCTATCCTACTCTTACTTTTGCTTGGTTTGGGCTATGATTGCAGTTTTGAAGTGGTATGATTCTTGTTTTGAGTCAACACAATATTTATTCATACCTATCTCAGAATTTTCCCCAAGAAAACACCTCAGAAAGAAAATATGTTCTCAGCAAACAGTGTTAATATAATATTAGAGACTCTAAAAAGTTGTAATATCAAAAGCTCAGGTAATTTACAGATAATTTTTAACAACCACCTCTACTTGTTCTCCCATTTTCAGTTCACTCTATATGTCTCTTTTCATCAGTGACTTTCCAAAAGATTACAGCTAACTTCATCCATGGTGTCCACCATGTGTAGGCCATTGGAAATGTAAGATTTATAATTCCTTGCCAGTGGTTGTTGATTGTGTCAAGTCAACATGGATCTCGTGGAGATTAGCCCTCAGATATGCTGGAGAGTGGTGGTAAATGGAGTTAACTCCAGCTGGAGGCCAGTTACACGTGGGGTTCCCCAGGGCTCAGCGTTGGGTCCAGCCCTGTTCAATGTCTTTATCAATGACCTGGATGAAGGCATCGAGTGTACCCTTAGCAAGTTTGCGGATGACACTAAGCTGGGAGGAAGTGTCAATCTGCTGGAGGGTAGGGAGGCTCCAAAGGGATCTGAACAGGCTGGACCGCTGGGCTGAGACCAATGGCATGAGGTTCAACAAGGCCAGAGGCCGGGTCCTGCACTTGGGGCACAACAACCCTGTGCAGTGCTACAGACTAGGAGAAGTCTGGCTAGAAAGCTGCCCGGAGGAGAGGGACCTGGGGGTGTTGGTTGACAACCGACTGAATATAAGCCAGGAGTGTGCCCAGGTGGCCAAGAAGGCCAATGTCATCTTGGTTTGTATCAGAAATGGTGTGACCAGCAGGTCCAGGGAGGTTATCCTCCCTCTGTACTTGGCACTGGTGAGACTGCACCTTGAATCCTGTGTTCAGTTCTGGGCCCCTCACCACAAGAAGGCTGTTGAGGCTCTGGAGCGAGTCCAGAGAAGAGCGATGAAGCTGGTGAAAGGGCTGGAGAACAGGCCTTATGAGGAATGGCTGAGAGAGCTGGGGTTGTTTAGCCTGGAGAAGAGGAGGCTGAGGGGAGATCTTATTGCTCTCTATAAACTACTTGAAAGGAGGTTGTAGAGAGGAGGGTGCTGGCCTCTTCGCCCAAGTGCCAGGGGACAGGACAAGAGGGAATGGCCTCAAGCTCTGCCAGGGGAGGTTCAGGCTGGACATCAGAAAAAATTTTCCATGGAAAGGGTCATTGGGCACTGGCAGAGGCTGCTCAGGGAGGTGGTTGAGTCATCATCCCTGGAGGTGTTTAAGGGACAGATGGATGAGGTGTTTAGTGGCATGGTTTACTGTTTGATAGGAACGGTTGGACTCAATGATCCTGGGGGTCCTTTCCAACCTAGTGATTCTGTGATTCTGTGATCTCTGGAAGCAGATCAAGAGACAACACAGGCTATGCAGATGGAAGACAAATCCTATCCCTAAGCAAAGATTTTGCTCCCTAAAGTGAGAATGGCCAGCAACTTCGTGGAATCTATAGTGACAACCTCATTGCTATCAATGGGGTCTCAACAGTGCACAGACATAATAACAAAGGGCATTGGCATTAACTTCTGAGGTATACAAGTATTTAAGTAGATTACCTGTTTCAAGAAACATTATTTTAATTTTTGTTGATTTCTAATTTCTCTATAGCCTGAAGTGACCTGCATTTTTTTTTCCTTTTCAGGCAGACTTTCTTTCCTTCTGTACAAACCCTCCAGTTCTCAAGAAAAGGAGGGCCTGGTCAAACCCGGCTCTGTAGATACCTGACTCACTTCTATTAGGCTCTTTCCACTTTAACAAGAATCTTCACAACCTATCTGCACACTGAAAACATGAAAAGAGTGGGTGAAGTGTTTGATAGGGCAACAATTACCTTGCAGGACAACTGGGATGAGAGGAATCAGTGTGTTTAAGGAAAACCAAAGTGATGGAATTGACACATTGGAAGTGATGCTTATGTGCTGAATTTCTTTCTAAACTAATGAGTTAGGTAACTGTTTCTGTTGGTAATTTTTGAGTTTTGGAATTGTTCAAGGGTCTTTGATATTTAGACATGGAGTAGAAACAAGAGGACAGGAAATAGTGACATGTATTTCTCAGACTTTGATGCTGTGACAGAAAAGCTCATGAATGATCTATGATCACTGAACCTTTTCCAATACTACTTCTGACTCCTAGTGACTATTAAGTGTACTTCATGGGCTTCAAAATGAAAACTGCTGAAAATTCTTTAATTTGGAAGGGAAAATCTTGGTTCCGCAGAAATTCTTAATAAACTGAAGTGAGACAATACAGAGAGAAGATCGTACAACTGTTCATATGGTTGAGTGAAAATTATTTTTCTCGGAAGCATTGGCTTCTTTCAGTCTGGAATAGTTAAACTTTTGGGACGTTGCTGTAATAAAGGTACAAAGGTATACCTTAATAAAAGATTTATTTCCCTATAAAGTGCCTGAAAAAAGCAGTGTATTGAATATTTTATTAATTATTATTAATGTTTAGTATTTATCTTAAGTCACGTTCAGAAGAATAAGCAATATATTACTTGTAGAGTCTCCATGGCAAAAAGAAGGTGTTTAAAGTCCATATTGAGAAATAATTTTATGCTGATAATTGATTAAGTCACTCCCTCAAAAAGATTTCTTGGTCTTGTCTTTAGACATGATACCACAAAAAGCCAGTCACTTTATCTTAGTTTTTTTTTTTTCCCTCTAGACTTGCACTGAAGCATGGGTTTACATCATTATCATGGATGTTTGGTTTTCTGAAACATAACAAAAATCATGCCATTGGTTGGAGAACAGGGAATGAGGGAGGAAGGCAAGGAATATCTTCTATGTGATTTGCTGAAACAGAAATGCAAACAAGAAAAGAGCCAGCTTACTCCAAGTGGCAAACCCACGTATTTATGTTCCTGCCCAGCTGGTGATCATGTCTCTTTATTTGGCCATTTAGGTGAAAATGTACCTGATATGTCTCTGAGAGGGTGTATGGATGCAGATTCCACCTGATAGCATGTGTTTTGCATTTTTTGGTTTGCTTTTTGGAATATTAGTATAAGAAAAAAGAATGTCCACTATTCTCATAAGATACTTTCCACTACCTAGTGAAGTATGTGCTACTGAAAAAACTGTTCTAATGTTCTTAACGAGTTGCTTTCTGGAGTGTCGCTCTCCAAGTTGACATTTCTTGCTTGCATAAATCCCCTTCTCTCATCTAAAGGGACAACAGTTTATCACGTTTGATCTCACTTCAAAACCTGGCCTTTAAAACTGTTCTGCAGACATTATTAGAAGTGCTCTGGTTATCTAGGCAGCCAGATCACTAAGTGCTGCTCTTTTTTTTTTTTCCCGGTCTGTATTTAATTTCTGTATTTTGGTTGTGAGTGACTATGGCAGAATGTGTTCAAGAAGTTACCACCCATCAGCTGAGACACCGTAATATCCGCAGGTATGTTCCTAGTTTGCCCCAGCTGCAATTTAAGTGGCTTAACCCACGCTTCCTTCATCATTTCTTACTAGTGATTTGACATTCCACCATAAACAGCATCCTCTTGATATCCTTCAGCTCCTTTGGCCTCATCTAGCAATATGGCAGGTTGAGCAAGAAAGCAAGCACTTTCTCGTCTCATTGATTTCTCCCCCTTCCCCCTTTGGGGATATACAGTTGCAGTTTCAAGCATTAATTACCAAGATGTGCTTGTAAAACAGGTAGGCACAACCATGTATTACATGTACCTGCTATGTAAGTACATGACACATTATGTAGTGGTTCACATTGCTTCATTGTTGGGCAAACATTGTGAAAAATATCTTCTACAATGACGTGATCAACTGCTAAATTATTTCTTTCCCAGGGGTATTCTGCTTATCAAATTTTATTGGCACTTGCGTAGGTGTGGAGAAAACTGTGTCTGTAAATATTTGCTGAAACTGAATTTTCAGTATGCGGAAGTACTTATGTGACTTGTAGGTGCTGGACCGTTCAACTTTTAAGTGTCAGAGCCTCAGGAGTGTCTGTCTGGCACCCTGTGAGGTTCAGGGAAGGCAATATTTGCAAGTGCAGCTCAGAGCCAATCTTTAAGCTCCCTGATACCTAGACTACCAAATGACAAAATGATCCTGAAGAGGAAAATGGCTACTAGACACTCAAGTCATCCTGTATCTGAAATCCTTTCTGCCCTTTCACATTGCAATCAACTCATAAGGATAAGAAAAGGCATAAAAAACTCTTTGAACTTGTCACAGTTCTGCTAGTATCCAGCCACCCACTTGGAAATGTTTATTTTGCTGTATGTGCTTTTCTCCCTGGAAAGTGGCAGAGTGGGATCCTTGTTTTCTAGGATAAATATTTTTGGGGTGATAAATGCTGTTACTCACCCCTCTTCCAGAACATTAATATTATGATCAGTTTTTCCAAGACTGATTTTGATGGAAAGATACTTTGTCCATCAATTAAAAAAAATAAATACAAGTTTTAGAAGTTTGTGGTCATCTTTAAACAATGTGGAAAAATGACAGCCCTTCAAAACTATTGAAGTAAAACATGATACAAGCATATATTGTTTTGTTTGAAAAATACTTTGCTCTTTTTTACTTCGAAACCACAGTCTATTCCTCTTTCATGACCTATTTTTTATTATTATAATGGTGCCATATTGCTTCATGCGCAAAAGTTACTCATACTGTAACTAACATTTAGGATATTGGCTTGCATGTACTCTGTTGTAACTGATTTACTGTCTTGGGTGAGAAACCACATGGAACAGTGTCTGAGCGTAATTATGACCAATTGCACCTGTATTCCTCAAAGCAAACTCTACTAAAATCTCAACTCAGCATAATTCTACTCTCAGTTGTACTTGAAAGGAATAAATCACTGAACGACTCCATGGAAAAAGTTTTATTTTTCAGGGGAAATCAACATTTTCCATACACTGCTCCACAGCTTAAAGAAATATGGGAAACAAGAAATGAAAGAGCCCCTCTGAGGTGGTAGGCTTGAACTATGATATTTGATTTGTCCCACTGTGGTCACACCTCAGTTTCTCAGAGAAGCTTTTGGAAGTGTAACAGGACCCATCATTATGGTGTAAAATCTATTGCGTTGAAACAGCAAAGATATATTTAAAGGTGATTTTTCCTTTACTTTTTTTTTAAGAAACAGTTTGAATTACAAGGCAACTAGTTTTGTTTCCTACATACAAATCTTTATCTTCATATACCTTTTGGGAGTCCATTATGGGATAGTATCTGTAGTTAAAATTTTAAAGGAAATTTTGCTAGATTAAAAATGTAGCTTAATTTTACTTGCATACAATTGCAAAATTCACTGTGCTGATTTTTTAAGTCATTTGAAAGTAAATAAGAATTATAGACTACAGACAAACAGCGTTTGTTAAAAATATCATTGAAAAAGTTTGTTGAAATATTTCCTGGGGAAAATGTCTTTCCAATGAAACTGAAGCCTTCCTCAAAATACATGGAAAAACTAAACATCATGCCCTTCCAAAACCATTTTTCTACATTTTTTGTGCCTAGACAAACATCTCCTGGAAAAGTATAAAAATAATAATAAAAAAAAGAGGTAGATGTCATTTTTGATAATTTTTTTTGCATGTAATTTTCCAAACAGCTGTTTCTTTCAGACCTACCATAATAAATCAGTACTTGTCAGTAATCAAAGAAAAGAATATATCAGATATCAAACATATTCCAGTTTCAAGCTTCCAAAGGATTACTATAAAAAACAGCAAGGAAAAATATATGACATAATTTATTAAAATACTTGAGGGCCTTTTTAAAGGGAAAATAAATCCTACCCTTCTTATTGTGGATTGTGTTTCACTCTCAGCTAAGGCAAACTCGTGAATGTGCTATCTGGATGTTCTGATTGCACCTTCAGGTAGTGTGCTGCGACCCAGGGCTCCTTAGCTAGGGACAATGCTTGAGATGTTTTGATGGAAAATAATGCAGAAGCAAAATGTAGGGAGGTGGTCTTGGCTGGTCCTGGCTTGTCCAGGCTTTGTCCACCCTCTGTATAATGCTGTGCTCAGCTGTGCTCATGAAGGCTGTACTGTAGTGCTCTGTTTTCCTCGCTTAGCCTCTCCAGATAGCTGGATTGGCTTTTGTCTGCCCCTAGACATTCAAGCCAGCTCTGCCTTGTGCAGAGCTTCACCTGCATTTTGCTCCCAACAATTTTCTGTGTCAGTAAATCTGTCTGAGAATGTTGTTTAATTGTTTCAGCTTGGTATTGCCATAGGGTTCAAATTTCACTCAGAAAATATCAAGATGCTTATGAGTTCTTGTGACATCTTATGGGGCCTTTCTGAGATAGTCCTTACATTTCTTCTGGCACATCAAGTACACAGGTGTATTGCAAGAATTTTATGCTGGCTGCACATAATAGAAGTTATATGTAAGCGAGGAGCTCAGCCCTTCCAGCAAAAAATGTGGTAAAGAAACCAGCCTAAATGATGCCATTGTTCTTTGTCAGGTAGACACCCAAAGGGAGAACCAAATCAGCCTTAACTTTTGATTTTTTTTTTCTAAATGAAATTTTAACAGCATCTTTTAACAGAAAAAAATCTCTTGATCCGCTCTAATCTGCGGGGTCTTTGTTCCAGAAAGTACGGAAAGGAAGCAAATGGCAAATCACTGATTTCAACATTCAGTCTTGCATGTGAGTGCCCTACATGGTCATTGAAAGCCTGGGCAGTGGTTGACATGGATAATTACATGTATATTTTTGTTGTTCTGGCTGTGTGAGGGCTGACTTTCTCCAGTGAGACTGCTCCAGAGAAAGAGTTTGGGTTTGCCTCCTAATAGTACTTTCAAGTACGTACCTAATATTTGCTTTTTCTAAAGTGAGGTCCTAGAAGTTGTTTTACTGGAGGGTCTACAGAGTGTAGAAAGGAAAGTGACAAAAGTTATTACATTTTTTTAACTGAATGACAACTCGCATGCACCTAGTGGGTTGGCTTTCTTTTCACATCTTGTTCCTTAAAGTGTATAGGACTTAACGCACAACGACCTACTCTCTTGTGATAAAGCACAGTGTTGTGAATAGCTGTGGGAACACCATTCAGAAGCCTGGCATTATGCTTTTTCCACAAGTAATCCCTGTCAGAAGTGTAATACCAGATTGTCATCCTTGTGATGGAACCATTGCAGAACCTAGTTGGTAGTGGCCTGCGACATAGCCCAGGGGAAAATCCTCTGGGATCATTTCCCATAAACTCCAGCTGAACCTAGTAAAATATTGGCCAATTTGCATTCTGCAGTAGATGAATGTGACCTCCATTTATCTTTCATATTATAAATATTTTCTGTGATTTAAGGCATTCATTGCTTCCTTTTGCTGTCAAGGAAATGAAGGAAATACATTTCAGTAGCACTTTACAGAATGTACTTATCTTCAGTCAATGCTGTAAATATGCAGTGATCATAGTCTCACTGTGCAAAATAAATCAGAATGTTTTGCCAGTTAGCTCACTCAAGTCTCAACTTAAGTTATGACTAGCATCATTTTTTTCCCTTGTTAATAAACTTCTTAGCTACATCACATTTTCAATGCATTTGACTGTTTCACAGTTATGGTTAATAAAGAAGCATTGGAATAAAATCAAGGTTTGTTGAGTATAATTTTCATGTTTTATTTAGAACAGCATGGATCTCATAAATAATAATAGTGTGATTTGTAAAGTTCCTCACCCCTGAAGTGCCTAAAGTCCTGAACAGAGGAATGAATGTGGGATTAGAAGTGTCAGTCATTGGCTTATAATGACAAATAAACAAATGAAACGTGATCATATGGAACCTAGGGAGAATGAAAAGAAAAATAACAGAGAAAGACCACAGAACCAGCATGTGGGAAATAGCTTGAAGTCAGGTGTAGCTGAGAGGAGGTCTCCAAAGGTAGAAAGTGATGAAAGGAGACAAAAGAAAGGCAGAAACCTGCCTTCAAGTCTGTTGCAGCAGAAACAAGGCTAGCTGCAGAGGTGTGTAGGCATACACACGCTCACTCAAATGCTCTGGGATGTGACTCCAGACCTTTGGTGCCCTTGATTTGCTAGGATGATGTAAAGAAACAAGCCATTACAATTTCAGGGTCTCATTAGGTATACTTTGCAAATGTATTGGCATTAGCGGTATCTGTGACTTGCTTTCAGAACTGAAGCTTGTGTCAAAGGTGAATGCAAATATTTCTGGCTTGCTAGTGCTGAGGTTGCTTACCTACTGCTGAAGAATAACCCTCTCATTACCTTACAGTGCAGCAGGCCTGACTTGCTGGGGTTGCTAGCAAGTTTGAATTTCAGGGACATCTCTGGCTTTGGGCTTCTGACTGGCTGGGAGGGTGCCAACACACACACTTGCTGGGGCTCCTGGCTTAGCAGTCATGGTGCATTTCATTCATACAAAAATGTATGGGAGCTCTCTAGGAGACTGCTGGCTCAGCACTCACTAATAATTAAAACATATCAAAACTGGAGGCAGTGTCTGGGAGCTCCGGCTCTTGTGTGCAGTCCTGAGAGTTGTCATGTGTGTAGATGGTGCTGTGATGGGAAATGGTATGAGATAAATATTACAAGAGACAAATATTAGAGATACGTGTGTACTTGAGGCATATTTGAGTGTGCTCATGTAAATGGGGGAGTGGGGGCAGGGTGAGGCAGACAGAAATGTGGAGAGAAAGTATCCTGCTACTTCTTCTTACTCCTTCTCTTGCTTGTAAGTGCTGCATCTCCGCTTAGGGCTTTGCCGTGTCAGTTTTGCCAATGTGACCATGTGGTAGTCTGCATAAGGTCTAACTTTATTCTGTAATTTTTTTTGTTGTTTTTCTTCTCCTTCTGTTCACCATTTTGTTCTTTCTTCCTCTTTTGAATCTGTCATCTTTTCCCTACTAAGAATACCATTTCTTCTCCTGCTCTTTCTTGTCTGCCTCCAGCACAGCTTTCCTTCAGCACCCTGCTCCCACCGATCTTTTTGTCAACACTTGCTTTCATTTTTCAGCCACCAGATAGTGTCACCCAGCCAAAGTCTTGCTTCTCCCTCAGCCAAAGTGTCTCTGGGTGCTGATGCTCACTCTGACAATCCCTGCAGGGTGTGGTTGGCATGTTCTGTCTCCTCTTGTGCTGCTACCTGTATCGGAGGAAGCCTGGACAGGAGGCCTTAATCTGTTCTACTGCCTTGGTTACTCTGCCTTTGTAAACACATGGTGACAGCAACCACTGCGAACAGGGAGTGCCTGGAGAAAAATCACTTGGGTGAAAACTGTTACCTTCCAACTCTTCCGCAATGAAACCTTGAACCTGAACTTATGTGGTCAACTGACTAATTTGAATAGAACTGGTTTAAGTGGGTTTGGATTTCAACTAAAAATATTCACTCAGCCCTTGCTGCAGTCCTTCATATTGTGTCCATAGAGTTTATGGAAACACAAAGTTAATGGCTTGGGTGTTTCCAGAACTTCTCTAGTATTTAATTTAAGATAACGCACGAGGAAGTGTGTTTGCAGTTGAACATAAGTTCTTTTTTACATCCTTTATAGTTTATAGTACACAAATGTTATTTTTATAAAACTTCTTCCTGGTCACTGCAGTAAATGGCAGATCTCATTCAGATTGAGTAGAGAAGCTGTCTCCTCTCTGTAGTAGTTGCCCCCTAGCGGGCACACTACTAGGACAGCATTGCTAATTGCAGTGTAACTGTTCCAAGGGAAAACAGAAGACTGTATTGTCCAGGGCTGCCAGTCTGACACCGCTAGTAGTGACACATAGATGCATATTAAACAAAAACATGATAATAAGTGACCAAAATACAGAGGCTTAGATGCTAATGAATATTGGAAAAAGCACTCAGAATGCTTTTTTTTGTTTAAATATAATGAGTCTATGAAAGATACTATGGAAAGTAGCATCCCTGATTCACCTCTCTGAACTAATGAGGACAGTACTGTCAGGACAGAGCTATGTTTTCAGCTGTTTTCAGAAGGTGCTATATCAATGATGAAAATGGATAATCTGAAATGGAGTGGCAGTGCCACTCACTTCTGTAGTAAAAGTAACCCCAACCAAACCCCAGACTTGGAAACAACGAAAAAAATAGGAGTGATATTTCTAGCTCAGCTGGGAAAAAAGGACATAAAATGAGATAAGATTAGTTCAGTCCATTTTATTTGCTGAAATCTTATCTGAGATCCTCAGGCTGTAAGACTGCCTAGGATGAGTGAAAAGGACAGCCTTAGAGGTGGCGCATTTCTGAAAAGTAAATGCAAAACTCCCAATATGGCCTAAGAATTGTTTTGCTACACTTCTGTACAAGCAACTCCTAAGATATCAGGCAATATGTACTAGCCGTGCCTTTATCTATGTCCCCTGTCAAGGAGGATCGGGCTTTTTTAAGCTACAGGTTGCCCAGAGTGATGGTGAAATCTCTGTCACTAGAGATATTCAAAACTCAACTGGGCATGTGGACTTCAATTCAAAATTTGCCCTGCTTTGGGTGGAGTGTTGGACTACAAGCATCCAGTAGTCCTGTCCAACCTAAACTATTTTGTGTGTATGTGTTGGTCCTACCTACTTTCTCATGTAAAGCTTTCACCATATTAGAAATGATAACAAAAAAATAGCCAGAATTGGGTACACAAAGATTTTATGTCCTAGAAGAATTCCCGTGTTCATTGCAAAGGAAAATCAGTAATTAATGAGAAATACCTGGTCCCATTTGCATGGGAGATGGTACATGTGTACTTATAGGGGGTAGGAGTTATTTTTATCTTTAATGGAAGATGGCATAAAAATCTTCGTGAGAGCTTAGCACGTTGTATTTTGTTTAGCAGTTAGACAAATGATAAGGGTACTTGAGTATTATAATGAATGAGCATTAAGGAAAGGAGAGTTTTTGGTACTACAATGAAATGGAAAGTACCTGGCTGGCAAATAGATCCCTTCTGTCAATGTTCAAAACCAAGCAAGCTCTAGTTCCTTGCATGGGTGTCAGCCACCTTTGTAAACTTTGGCATGTTTTGCCACTTCACATTTTTAGGTGACAAAAATGACAGATTTACAAAATAAAATAACTGGATTTACATTTCAAGAGGAGGGAACGGGTACCTGGTACAAGCCAAGGAGATTTCAGGCTATGGAAGTTAAAAGTAAAAGAACAATCAGTTATAGTCTTTTTTTCTCAGAGGTTTCAAGCATCACTCAGTTATTCTTGGGTACATACCAGTCCGTGGCTGTTGACACAAGAAGCACTGGACTTTTTTTGGGATTAGTTTTTCAAATGTGTTTATTTATTTGTTTCAGCTGTGGAAAAATTCAATGAACAGTTATGTCTGGCTTTTATCAATGACTGTGATTTTGTATTAAAAAAATCAGGTATGAATTAGCAGGTTTATAAATTTTATATGTATACATAAACAGAGATGAAATACACATTGGTTATTCATTACCGGTACTTTTCCTTTCATACAGATGCAGAGGCAAATGGTATGGAAACACAAAATCATTAGTTCTCCCTCATTCTCTTCCCATTGGTGTATGGAGCATAGTACAAAAGCAGTACTATGGTTTGTGGAAGTAGTACCACTACCTATGCAGTGCCTTCAAAAATCTTGGAGAGTCTTCAGCTAAGAGAGGAAAAGGAGGCATTAGTTTTGGTAGTGTTACAACTCTCGGAGCTTACCTTGCCAATCGCTTCTTTGTCTATGGGACAGAAGATATTGAAGTCCAAGGATTCTTCTCACAGAGACCTATAATGTTACTTAGCTAGTTTATGGATAGTCTTCCTGATCTGGATTGACTCTTGCTCTTTCAGTCTGCTGTGAGCCTTTAAAAATTAAATATTCTTCTATTTCCTGCCTGTAAGTATGCTAAAGGAATCCACATGCCTCAAGCTCTGTATTTTCCAGCTTCCCTTAAATGTTGTCCTTAAGGAGTAAATACCTCCTGTGTGATGGAAGCTTTAAGGTGTCATGAAACTTGGGAGGTTGCTATTTGAATATTTCTTTCAACCTGTTTGACTGCAGTTGCTTCCTAGCCTTTGGTATCCCTGATGACATTGCTTCGCAGTAGTGTTGGTTAATCACTATTTAAGGGACTAAATTTATAACAGAGGTGGTGTAGCTTTAAAAACATCCTGCATAAACCTCAGTTTCTGTCTTGAATCTCTTCTGTTTTGTCAATCACCCCCTTCATGCAACAGGTTGGATCAGAATAATATTGCTTGGGATGAGTGCAGCTCTCATTACAGACTTTTCACTCCTGGCTTCTCTATTTCCATGTCAAGTTAATAAATGTATATATTTGCTGCCTGTGGGGTGTTATAAATCCCTTCAGAGCAGAACCAGAGTGTAGTTCAGCATCGTTTTATAGGAAATTACAAAGCTCACAATAAGTGCATTTGCTTGTCTTAAAGGGGTCAACAACAAGTCATGACTGCTGATGGTATTGAAAACACAGTGGGTAAAATGCATTTCACGTTATGAAGAAGGTAAACAGCAAGCATAATGCAAGTGAAGACAGATACCTTTTCCTTCACCAAAATATATATTGCCTCTGGACAAATTACTTTACTTAAGAAAACTCTAAATCTAACCTATGGTCTCGTATTACATTTAAAAGGCAAAATAAACTCTGGAAAGTAACACAAACCATTTGCTAATCAGAACTATTTCATCACAGTCAAACAACTCAAAATGGTTAACAAAAGCTTTTCATTTCACTTAATGATGACAAGCAGTGGAGCGTCAGAAAGTTTTGGAAGGGTAGAAGGTAGCTAACAAAAAACAGGTGAGAAAGGAAGTTTGTCAAGCCCAAACTGTGAATCGTTTTATGAACTGTTCCAAGCAGAACCTTAATAATTTGGCTTAAAGGCTAGCCCTGGGGACTCTGTTTTGTTCAATCATATTTTCCAATATGTGATGAAAACTAGAATTTGGTTTAACTTTTAATGTCCATACAAGCAACCTGCATTATGATGGTTCCGGTAATTATCTGGAAAGATCTCTGAAGATTTGCTGCCCTTGGTGGGAAGAGCATTCTCCATTTTCTGTCATGTATAGTAGCGAAAAGACCAACATTCAATCTTTATTCTGTTTCCCAGGTAGTCTTTGTCTTTAAGTACTACCTTTGAACAGAGCTTTCATGTTGCTACATGTTGTGCCTTCTCCCTCCTTCTTCTGGAATCTGTCCATCATAACATCCTTTTTGCCACAATCATTTAAGATAACAGAATTTACTACAATACCCATGGCTTTCTATCTTGGTTGTCATGCTGGTTCTGCTCCTTACATCCAATATAACCAGACAACTATTGTAAAATTATCTGAAGTCATATTTCTCAACACATTCCATCACCTCATACTTATTTGTTTGTATGTTCATTTATTTTCACTTCAACTGTACTTCCACCCTTTAAAAAATACTATGGATTCCTTGCAAAACACAAGGTTGATGTAACAAGTGCTAGTCTAGTGATAGCAGTAGGTGTTTCTTTCTGGGCCTGTGATTTCACGAGAGTCTGTCCTCGCAGATCCTATTTGCTTATCAGCTTGGGTTCTGCTGATCATGTTTCACAATGGTGCTCATCTCTCCACACTATATATCCATGGCTAGGTTTTCTTACTGGGAACAGGGAAAGCATTTGTAATGTCATATTATTACACAGAGATCCATCATTACAATGTAGTGATATATGTATTTGTTTAGATTTTCTTGTGAAAGTATCTCCAGGCTTTACTTCTGGGAACTCTTTATTTAGTTCTCATAACCTTCTTTGGTCTTGTGTATTTGTCTGTTTCTGTTTGATACTTCTGTGGTATTTTTGCTCTAAAAATGTCTGTGGTGTGGTAAAAAAGGAATGTAAGTGGATTCCTTTCTCTGCTGAGCTGCACAAACTGTCCTTAGGTAAAAGACGCCTGCCTTATCCCAGGTACTGGGCTGCTGAGTGTTTCCATGCTGGCTGGCTGTGACCAGCACAGGCTGTTGCCACTGTCCAGTAGTCTGAATAACTGGTTTGTGGAAAGTAGAGGGTTTGTGATGGCAGTGTTCTTTCTGATGTTCACACCATGCCTGTCATTGTTGCTGTCTATTTGCACTGTCTCCTTAAGTAACTTAATTTACCTGTCTCTGCACAGTTCAAAAGGTCCATTTTTAGTCCATGTAGAGAACCTTTAGTTTTTCCAGTTTGATGTATTCTTTTGAATGTCTGAAGAACATGAGTTAAGTGCTTTTATCCACAGTGTTATGGGTTTTGTTTTTTTTTTTGTAGATAGGATGCTGCCCTATACACTGTTTCACAGCTGTAGTTGTGATGTGCTTGTTAGCCAGGCAAGAAATCCTCTAGGTTCTGCCCATTCCAATAAAATGATAGAACTGTGCATTTGGAAATCTTTACCTCATGCATTTGTGCTCACATATTTTCCAGCCCATCGTTTACCTCTTTTGTCTTTTATTCATGCATTTCCTTCTGCAGAATTGTGGGTCTCTAGTCTTTTTGTGATTTCTGCTCTTTGCTGTACAGTTATTCTAGCCAATCAGTTGGGTGCCAGCTTTGCTTGTGCTTGATGATTTGGTATAACTGATATAAACTTTCTAGTCTCATTCAGAGTTCCTCACTGCATGCAGGGAAGATTACTGAAGCACTATCCTTGGAGCAGTTGTATGCTTTGTTTTTTCTCCAGAAGAAGAGCTGGGTCCTGTGGAATTTGCTTGTTGTTGAAGTCAGTAATTTCTATGCACAGGCCTATTATTTTGTCAGAAACTTAATTATAACTGTTGAAAAGTAACCTCTGGAAAACAGCACTTTTCTATATTAAAAATGTGTCTAGAGCTCCTCTAGGAAATCATTGATTTCTTCTAGCTAGCTGCTAGTGAACAGGGCTGCTGTAGCATATGTGATGGCCTGTGTAAATTATGGTTAAGATGCAGACTGCTTTTTTTGGCTTTTCTCTCTTACTCAAGCATGCGGTGATTTTGCAGCTGTTTTGGTGCAATGCAGCTGCTGAATATATTATCTTTCATGTCCAAGCTTGTGTGATTATTGTTTTTAATTCTGGATCTTTTTTCCCTTCAATGCTCTGAGTTTCTAATTTCATGTACCAGCAAAAATAAACTAGTTTCAAACTCCATGTCCAGGTCTGACTGTACACAGAGCTAGAGCAAACTCTGTGTATGGCAGAGATTTTACCTCTTTGCCATGTGTAAACTGAAAAACAACTTTAAAAGAGGCAAGTATGGAAAAACAAGGTCTTAAGATATCAATCAGCAGCACCAACAGTTTCTTCACAATCTGAACAAAAATGGGTTTGATTGCATCACTATAATTTCCAAGGAACAGCTGTTAGTGTCCCTGCACAGTTAGCAGTAATTTGTATGCCTGAGGCAACCTCAGGTTGGACAAGATTAGATACCCAGTCACAGAGGCAGAGCTGTGCTCTTCCCTGTTCAGCTGGTTCAGTCAGTTCCAAATAAAGGTCCAAGGTAGGATTAATACTAGCAGATAGATGCCACGGTTCTTACTTTGGAAGTAGATGTTTTCCAGCTCTGTTAATCCATTGTCGCAATCCAGGTGAGAACTCTTTTTGGCATGGTAGGATATACCACAAAACTTGAAGCTTAATGATTTAATAAAGAAAAAGTGATAATTTTTCTCAGTGGATTGCAGTCCAAACAGGATAGCTTTTATGACAACATCAGATTAGGTTGGTGTCTTTGTGACAGGAATTGCTCCTGCGTTTTAGAGGTTATCATTCCTTTGCCAAAGTTTGCAATTTACTTGCAAAGTTTTCTGAAGATTTAAATGTCATAGCTGCTATAACAACTTCTTAGAAGAGCTGGTTACTCTCCCAGATTACTCAGCTCAGAAGTTCTTGCTGTTCACTTGGAGAAGCATTAACTCTTTCAAGTGAGAGGAAGCCCAAGAGTGCTGTAACTCATGGTGGAGATTATTTTCCTACTGACTTGTCTAAGGGACAGACCTGGATCCTGAATACAAAACACTAGTAAGGGAGAAGGCAGCTGAACAGGACAAGAGGGAATGGCCTCAAGCTCCGCCAGGGGAGGTTTAGGCTGGACATTAGGAAAAAATTTTTCACAGAAAGGGTGATTGGGCACTGGAACAGGCTGCCCAGGGAGGAGGTTGAGTCACCTTCCCTGGAGGTGTGTAAGGCACGGGTGGACGAGGTGCTAAGGGGCATGGTTTAGTGTTTGATAGGAATGGTTGGACTCGATGATCCAGTGGGTCTCTTCCAACCTGGTTGTTCTGTGATTCTGTGATTCTGTGATTCATTTAAAGGGCATCTGGCTAGACTAAAGTATCCTATACCAACCCATCAGAAAATGATTTTGTCAACTGGGCTGCTTCCTGCTTCTGCCCCTGAAGACTTTTGCTTCCATCACACACTATGGGCCGAATTGTAATCTATTGCCAGATTTTAGCCAGTTCAGGGAAAAACATGAAGCCAAATCAGGGACATGGCTTTAATTCTCTGAATTATATTTCTCGATAGACAATCCTGATGCTCCCAGTCTCTGGAACTGCTTTGACATATGTCAGCTAAGGACTACAGTCTGCAGTATCTCCTGACCCCACTTCCCCTGTCATCTCACTGTCATCTCTCATGTGGGGACATGGCAGAGGAACTCCCTACCAGGGGGTTCTCACAGAGGATGAAAGGCTGACTCATCCTTCAGAAGCTGCTTCTCAGAACTCATTTCACCCAAAAATACGCTATACACATCATATGGTAACAAATAATTCAAGAACACTTCAATGGTTTCCACCTGTGTCTTGAAGGGATTGACTGATGCTGGAGAGTAGAACAGAAAAGAAAAATGGGATGTGGATTTTGTAAGTGCGCTGTCAGGGATGATGGATGCTGTAAGAACATTTTGCCTTTTATTGCACATACTTATCTGACAGTTCTGCTTTTTGTTGCAGAGTGTGCTGAAAAGTGCAGTCTTGCGTGTAACTCTAAAAGCTGCCTTTTTTCTTAATGCTGTCTGTATTTTGTCTGCAGGCAAGGGTCTACTGCCCAGCAAAAGGGAGCTGGCATTGTTTTTCTTCAGGAGAAACTGCATGCAGATTTTGCAATTACAACAACAGGGGGATTAATTGCATTTATGAGAGTCAAATACAAAGAGACAGTGTCTAAGGATTGATTCTGAGCTGCAAAGATTGTATGTGAAAGAAGTCCTCTTTCCAGCCTCAACAGTGACAGTGAAGGAGAACAAACACGCTTGTAACCAAACACTTGATTTATATTTTTTTCCCAGAAGAAGTGATATTTAAAAGTTGAAAGACATTTGTCTTGGACTCTGAATTCTTTTTCAGTTTTTGGGTGTGTACACTAAAGAGCCAATAATCTTTGAAGGGCAAACACCTCCATCAGAGGTAGGAGAAAAGTACATGAGGCTATTATCTTGTCACAGTGTTAAACTAGACAGCTTCTTGGCATTCTGGAAGAGAGGAGCTGACAAAGAGCTATGGTATGGCATATTGTTCTTTGCGACTAAATCTGATATTCTGAAATGTGAGGTTATGGTTTGTATGCTAATAGGAACCTGGATAAGGAAACCATTCATTCTTCAATGAGATCATATTCCCCCGTTCCTCATATGCCTTACAGAGGAGATATGTAGGCAAAAAAATTGCTACTAGTAGACATAAGTTTTTGCTCAAGATCTCTGCACTCTTGTGTTTGGGCAGAGATTTTTTTTATTACAATTACAATTACAATTACAATTACAATTACAATTACAATTACAATTACAATTGCATTTACATATAAAACATTGTGCAAAGAGAATTTGCCATTATTCCTTACACTCTTCTATGGTATCTTTCACAAAGCTTATGCTCTGTACAGAGGGATACTCCTTTAATTGTAATTAAAAATAAGAAATATAATATTAGTAGGCTACAAATAAAATACCAGGTCTGTGGTATTCAATCTATGGCCAGGATAAGACTCCCTTGAGAATACTCCAGCCCTCAAAATACAGTTTCCTTACCCTACTCAAGACATCTTACTAGATTCCTTGTTAAATGGAGAGATTGAATTTCATTGGGATTCTCAATCTACCCTGACCTTTTTAAGTAAACCATAATAAAAAGCACAAGAAGAATTTGATACCATAAGGATACACCATATTTGGGCCAGCAGGTGATTTTCTTTGATATTTGTGGTGACCATCAATCTGTCATTTCTCTGCATTGTGTATGGCAATATCAGGGATATTAGACAAGCCGAAACAATCCCAAGCTCTCTGAAATCTTTGCAAAATTTCATGCCCCCTTTGCTTTTTTTTTTTTTCTGACAAAGAATAATTATTTTCTTTCAAAAATCAAAGACTGATAGCTTATGTAGGTCTGGCACAAAAATGTACGTCTCCTGAAACTATTAAATATTTATTTGCTGTTATTCAGCTGCCAGACATACTCAATTAGACATTCCTATAGACACTGATAGCTGTGGAAGATGTTTGTGAGAATGATATCTCTTCCTGGTTATGACTAGGTTACCGTATGACATTATTTCACAGGTTTATTTTGGATTTTGTCCTGCTTGTGCTGTAGTCTGTTATAGTTTTGGCATGGATTTTAATAAAAGCAAAACTGGTCATTCTTTGTATTTTATGACAGAGCTTAAAAAAACTCCGAAACCCAGCACATTTCTGAAGACAGAGACCAAAGCACTTAATGGTAAATGATAGCAGATTCATCACCAGGTTAGACACTTGAAATATAGCAGTCCACTTTGAAAAGTTACAAACCCCATTGCCTACCATCATTCTCTGCAGAGGATCTATTGCATCTGCCTGTCAGTTTGCATGTAACTTGAATCTCCTGACACAAGGAAAAGGTAAAATAAAACGCTGTGTAAAAATCACTCTGGACTTGCAATGTACCTAAATATGATACTCCAGTTCAGAGGATGGTGTTTGAACCAGACTACAGTTACTGACAAACATGTTATTAATGATCAGCCATCAAATGCTTTTGATTAAAGAGAGAAATCCTGTAGCATTAGAGAAGGCCATTTCTCTTTTTCTCCATATGCTATAGTGGCGGTACTTAGAAAAAGGTGAACTGCTTTTTAAAAAGATTAATTCCACCTGCAGTATATTTTTATCCTCTTTGGACATCAAAAAAAAAAGAGAGGCTGACTTGATAATATTTTATCTATAAATGACACAAGAAGAAACTCCCTAGTTACAGGAGCTAAGTGTATAATATATAATGTTATATGAAGCATGGCACTGAGAATTCCAGCTATGTTCCAGCCAAAGGTAAGACAATTCAAAAAAACAAGCAAACAACAAACCAAAACAAACCAGATTTGGCCACGTTTGTCTTAACTAGAAGCTTTTTGAATGCGCTCAGATAAGTATGTAATGGAGCAATTTTCCATAGACCCCAGACATATGTGCCAGCATTTCAAATGTATTTACACGTCTTGGGGGATAAATGGGTGCTTCTAAACTTTTCAGAGACACCAAGACAAACTAGAAGCTGAAGACCAAGGATAATTTGATGTCAGACATCTATCCTGCTTAGATGTGTCTGAAAATCCCAGTGAGTCTGCAGCACAAGCTTAGATCCCTAGACACATTTATAAGATTGACCCAGTATTGCCAACCTTGCCTCATAGCTCACGAAAAGCTGGATGTTCACAGAGGTATGCAACACTCAGTATGCTCCTAAGCATGGTGTCTGCTTTCATCCTGTGGCTATTAAACTCAGATCAGATTTTGCATGTTGACAGCAGTCTGACCCTTTTGGATGTTACCCTGTGTCCTCTGATGTTTTGGGTTCACCATGCTGGATCTAGTCCTTACTAACTCATGTGTTCTGGATTCCCACCTTCAGTCCTCCAACTGGATGTCTCTCTCAGCATAAACCTCGAGATGAAATTCATTCTCCTCAGCCAACAGGCAAGGAAGAGCTCAGTGGGGAACAGAAGTTGTAAGGAAAGAATTAAGGGGAGAGACTTTGACTTATGCAGACCTGCTGAAGGTAGGTATGGCATTGAACCTACTGTGCACGTGCAGTTGGTTTATACATGTTGGTGTGGCTGATGTCCTCCAAGGGTGTAAGGCTGTGATACATGAACAGATAAATTGTACAAGTCATGCAGCCTCTGGACAGAAACTTCCAATATTGTGGCTTGAAAAGTGTCTGGATTACCAATGATAAGACAGACCACAGGCTGAAACTCTCCACAGCTCTGGAGGTGGTAAGGTAAAGTTGAAGGTCATGCCCCTGTTCTCCTTCTGCCTGTAATCAGGCAGATAAAGATCAAACTGCATCATACACAATGAAGATGCCAGTCATGCATGAAGAGCCATAATTACAGACTTCTGTGCCTGCACAGAATTCAGTTGTACTTTTACTCTTCCAAAATGATCCTGGCAGACAATTGGCGTGTCAGGGAAAGAATGAATGTCAACTTTTCTTGTAGCTGCTGGTTGTGGTGTGGAACAGTGGAAACGAATATATTCAGTGAAGTTGGTTTTTTTCCATATGAAGTAGAGTGTTGTTTCTTGAGTTACACTTCTTTGGCCAAGTCAAGCATTTCCTGCGAGAACTGGATGTATTCATGCTCAGGCCCTGATCCTGCAATCTGATCTAACTGGGGGAGTTATGTCTTGCACAAAGATTAAAAGCCCTCACAGGATATCTGTCTAGGTGAAAAGGTCTGCCAGGGTAGAACTGATTGCAGAACTGGAACCAGCAGCTGAAAACCAAAACTGACTCAGAATAAAATACATAGGTAGAAACACTCACCTCCCATCAGTCTTCAGAAGACCTTGAAAATCCTCTGTGCTCACAGGAAAATAATTTTTCAATAGTTTTTCCAACAAACTGTTTTTGGTTTTCTACATTTTCAGGCTGACAATGTTTTTTATTACAAGTTTTTCAGTTCTAACTTGGGTAGTATTCCCTAAACTGTAGACAAAGCTGCAATTTGAGATGATATTTTCCTCTGCAAAATGGTTTGTAATTTTTCAATGTGTAAGGAGTTGTAGGCAATCCTGAGATGGTTTGCAGAGAATATGATAAATTTGCAAGGCATACTGTACTTAGAGAAAAAAGATGGAAAAGTTCCTCCACGCTTATTTTCTCCCCCATTTATAATCGTTAAGCTTTAAATGCCCCATACATCTCTGTCATTTAGATAAGAGGCATTGACTGCTTAACTGCTGCACAGACATTTCATACACCTGGTTTTAGATGACATTTCAGGCGGAGAAAGAGAAGGAAGTACTGTGAAAAGTGTTCACAGTTTGCAATGTCAAACTTTATTACATAAAGTCATAAACAACCCCAATTAGTAGTAAGTATGTTCATAGCCAGGGTTTTAAGCCAGGTCTGGCTTCATTAAATGTTTCCTGCAGTCAAGCAAGGCATTGGGATGTATAAACTGAGCCCTGATTTATAATAAAACACAAAAAAAGTTTTATAAAAGCTTTGCTTTTCCTTCTGATTGATTTCTTGTCAAGGTCCAGCGAAGCCTGAGGAAGGGGTTAAGTAGAGGTCTTGAAGGACCACTTGACATCTGCTACACTTGTGACTTTTTGATCTTGTTTTTTTTTCCTCCCTTTGAGAGATGCCATACAGTAAAGGCCATGTGTGCCTGCGTGTGTTTCCCAGAGATGGCTGGGCCTGGGAGGGGCACAGCAGCCAGGGGAGCAAAGAAAACAGATCCTTGATGACAGATCAAATGAAGGCAAAAAAAAGATGAGAAGGGGGATTACATGCTCTGTAATCATGGTAATGGGAAGGAAAACACTGAGGGTCTCAAGTGTGAAAGCCTTTGTCCAGAGGAATGTAAGCATCAAGGATGTTTTGATATTACAACCCAAAACTACACCCAAGTGCCTGGGAGAGCAGCATTTGCCTGCTCCTCCATGCAGAGCCCTGGGCCTCGTGCCGCAGTTTCCCTTTCCTGGGCACCACAGACAGCTGGGGGGGAAGCTGTGGGCCCTGCTGTGGCCCTGGGCTCCCAATAGAGGTCTGGGCAGCCCACAAGGTGGGCTGGGAACTCAGGGCAGGTTGTGGGAGGACATGCATCCTGTGGAGAAATCTACTGAGCTGGGCTTCTGAGCCGGTCCCTTTGGAGGGTGATGTCTAACTGCTCTTGTACCTCTGACTCTGAGGCTGGATTTTTTTTGACACCCCCTCACTGGGCCCACAAACTTGTGGCTTCAGGAGTTAAAAAAAGGTTATTTATGAGAAGCCAGTTCAGCTACTTGGTGAGTAGACATTGTCAGAGGGGCTGCCGCTGGCAGCATGGAGTTGTCCTGCCTTGGAGGCACCCGCTTTGCAGCATGTGTACTGAGGTCTCTGAGACCCATGGGGAAGTTTCAAGCGTAGGACAACCTCCTCCAGATGTGGCCTCTGGGCTCCATGCAATAGTCTTTTCCTGAGGTGTGCTGCCAAAGGGTGCTGGTGCTGGGCATCTGTTGAGTGTCTGTGGACAGCCAAACCAGGGAGAAAAGGATGTTTCTTTGCTCACTGAAGTTCACAGATATTTTTGGGTCACTTTTTCATCTTGTGTACCTCCCTGGGGGAAAAGAAGTATTAACTTGCTTTGTGAGGCAAGTTTATTGTTTATTGTGGCATTTTGTGAATGAACAACCTGCTTAACCTGTAGTTTATCTGTTTCTTTTAAAGGCTTTTTTTCTCCTTCCTTCCATCCTCTTCCTTTAGCTGATTGACCTCCATTCCCAAACGGTACCTCAGCGACAAACTTTTTCAAGCACTGGCCTCTGGACTCCCACAAATACATGTGTTTGTTTAAAATTGCACTCAGGTTTTAATCCAACAGCATCTTCATGTCTAACATTAGGATTTACAAAATAAAGGACAATAAGCCCATCTTTGTGTGAGTAGAATAGTCAATGTCCCTCTGGGTTCTTCTCTGTTCTTCTCTGAAACAGCTATTTCCCAGGAATAGGTGTACCACAGTTTCTTGTAACATCGAATCTCCCAAGCCCTCATTGCTGCAGCTGTGGTAGTTGTGCATAAGCTACTGGCAGATGTGCTGGCGTCCAAAAGTTTCATGGGGACAAGCTTGAACTAGAAGTCATCTTGCTTTCATGTGCCATGATTTCTGCAAAGCTGACATATCCAGTGAGAACTTAAAACAATGTCACATGTTTTTTGAATGAAAATCCATTTATAGTGAGAATGACCCTCACTTACCAAAAGTTTAAACAAATGCCCTCTGTGCACATTTCCTACAGTGGGGATCAAGTTCCATATGTGTGATGTAAGTAGGCCTCAAACAAGACTCTCACCTACACACAGAACAGAAATCAACAGAAAACCAAAATGACAGCCATATGCACTGGACTTTTTATATGCTATGGCCAGGCTTGCAGACCTCAAGTAGGAGGATCTTCTGATCTGAAGATGCAATTGAAAACAGGTGTCTGACATGCTACACATAAAAAAGTATACAGGCAATTTGGGGGCTCTCTGGAGATTCTTTCAACTGCTGAAAATACGGAGACAACTTCCCAGCCCCCCTGATCCTGTGCTTCCTCTCTAATTCCCTTGCTCCCCTTTACCCCAGAAACAGAGGAATCTGCCAGGCCACGGTGATGCTGCCCTGCTTAGTAAAAGAAAATGTGAAAAAGATTAAGGAGGATCCATCAAAATGTCAGCCTGATCTCGAATTGCTGGAAAAGAAGCTTTTTTTAATTCAAATGTCTGTCACTTGACAGACCTGGGTGACCTTGTTTTGCAAGTGAAAGCCTTTGACTGTGACCCAGGCATGCTTCCTGTGTTTAACTCCTGTTTAGCAAATAAATTGAAAGTACTGCCCATGTTTATGGTAAACACCTGATTAGGTTCTACTAAAAAAGAAAATTACAGCTGGACAATACAGGACCAGTTTAGGTTTCCTTTTTATTTGTTGTCACCAAATGCTCCCAATCTTTTTGAGCTCTAAGGCCTGTTAAGTGGATGTTTTAAAATGGTGCGACAGACAATGCAGCTGTATTTAATTTGTAGATAATTGATGCAATACATGTAATAACCCAACTAGATATGTTGACTCACGAGCTAATTTAGGGGTAGATGTTAGAGCACTTGTGCAGCTGGAAATGTTGCCATCACACAAATCAGTTGCAGATTAATGGAGTCAGGTCCCTGTCTGCACTAGGAAGAGATGAAAAGCCACAGTCAAATATAAAAAGAAGTTCTGAAGAGTTATTGTAAATTTAAACTGTATTTGGAAGTATTTTCCCAACCACAATGTATACTGTAATATGACCCTGGAATTGCTTAGCTATGTGGTGATTTGGCGATTTTATATATGGTGAATTCATAAAGCTGTGAACATGGATAAGGAGAAAAGAGTGTGGCCTAACATTTAAAAGGTAAAGCAGAGGTAAGCCTTTCCACTCCTACTATTTGTTCTGATACTGACTGACATCAGTGAAACTATCTGGGGGTTCGTTTCCTTGTGTGGGTTCTAGGGGGATGGTATTTACCAAACATTGCTCCAGGACCTGCCATCATTTGGTGACATAACCAAATTGTTAGAAGTTAGTGCTGGAGAACAGGGATCTGGGATCTATTTTCACCTCTACATATTATGGGCACCCCATGCCTCACTTGCCACATCTTTGAAAGAGTAGTAAAAATGTTTATGCAGTTGCTGAATTATTTTTAAAATCTGTGGTGGGAAACAAACATGCAGTCCTGAAGCACAGTTATAACTATTTTTATTGCTAACAGGTCATTTTGAGTGCTATCTCACAGCACATGCAAGACATCTGAATGATCAGGACCAGTCAGCATGGGTTTACGAAAGGCAGGTCCTGCCAAACTAGCCCTTTAGTAAGTTCATGGATGACATTAGGCTGGGTGGAAGTGTTGATTGCTGGAGGCTAGGGAGGCTCTTCAAAGGGAGCTGAATAGGCTGGACTGATGGGCTGAGGCCAGTGGGATGAGGTTTAACAAGGCCAAATGCCAGGTGCTGCACTTGGGGCACAACAACCCTGTGCAGCACTACAGGCCTTGGGAATAGTGGCTGGAAAGCTGCCTGGAAGAGAAGGACCTGGGCGTGCTGGTTGACAGCCGACTGAAGATGAGCCAGCAGTGTGCCCAGGTGGCCAAGAAGGCCAATGTCATCTTGGCGTGTGTCAGAAACGGCGTGACCAGCAGGACCAGAGAAGTGATTTTCCCCCTGTACTCAGCATTGATGAGGCTGCACCTCGAATACTGTGTACAGTTTTGGGCCTCTCACTACAAGAAAGACATTGAGGTCCTGAAGCACGTCCAGAGAAGAGCAATGAAGTTAGTAAAGGGGCTGGAGAACAAGTCTTATAAGGAGCGGCTGAGGGAACTGGGGTTGATTAGCCTGGAGAAGAGGAGGCTGAGGGAAGACCTTATCGCTGTCTACAACTACCTGAAAGGAGGTGGTAGCAAGGTGGATGTTGGTGTCTTCGCCAAAGTGATAGGTGATAGAACCAGAGGGAGTGTCCTCAAGCTGCAGGGAGATTCAGGGGAGATTCAGATTGGACATTAGGAAAAATTTCTTCACTGAAAGGATTATCAGGCACTGGACCAGTCTGCCCAGGGAGGTGATTGAGTCACCATCCCTGGAGGTATTTAGATAGGTGGATGAAGTATTAGTGATATGATTTAGTAGTTGATGGGTACAGTTGGACTTGATGATCTCGAAGGTCTTTTCCAACCTAGTGATTCCATGATTCTATGACCATCATATCAATATTTAAATACTGACTGCGTACAAGTGAATTCCCAACCTTCACCTGGTGAGTCACTTTGTAAACGCCTCTTTATACAGTGAACTTGATGCTGGTGATCAGCACCCCTACTGACAATTAATGTATAAATCAATAACTATTTCCAGGAGGAGCAGGAAAAATAGGACAGGGCTTCTGCAAATTTATGCCTCAAAGCTGGGCTTTCTGGTGCCTTCTCAAGTGCAAACACTGACCAAGGCTTTTCCTCTCTTTGGGATGATCATGATACCCTTCACTCTGAGGACAAATTAGGGTAGAGAGCAGCCTGTAGCCTCTGCCTCATTGCTTTCCCCCCTCTATTCAACTGTCTCTTTGCAGAAAATTTGTGAGTGTATTTTGCTCTGTGTCCTCTGCACATTGGTTAAAACTGACAAGCAATGACAGAGTATCATGACTCAGAGGTACAAATGGCAGATGAACAGATGTGTGTACAAGTACATTTGTGCAGGCTACAAACTGTTTCCTTTACTTGTTTCCACTGATTCAACTGTCTTTGCTGTACTTGCTTTCTGCCTCATGCTGCTTGTTTAGAAGGATGAAACTGGAAATAGAAGTGGGTTAGATAACTGGGTTTATTTTTTTTTAAATTAGCCCAGTATAGGAAATAATTTGGGATCTCTCTGGAAAAAAAGTCATAGCTTTGAAAGTATCAGTGCAGGCTAAGTATTTCCAGACTGGCAAAAAAATGCTAGCCAGACTCTTTTTCTTGTGAAATGGACACATTTCTATGTCTGGTATCCGATTCAGCAATTTCACAGCAATGGATCTAATGCAATCTATCTGTGCTTTTAGGGCATCCAATTTCAGTCAGTCCTAAAGAATAGCATCACAAGTTTATTCTGCAGTTGATCTTTTTCTCTGTGGACAGGAAAAGGAAACTCTTGTAACTGAAAAGGAAGTATAGGAAATTAGCATTAGTATTAAAATCCACAGAATGATATATATCATTCTGTATTTGGACTACATTGCTTACTTTGTTAATATTGACTTGTGTTCGGGTTATTGGAATGTTTACTGATTGAATATGTGTACTTAAGTGCTGGTTGCTGGTAGAAAAACCTTACTCAGTAATAGAGTGGAGGTAAGACACCTTGGGGTTAAACATTTCTAGAGTGTAAATGGCTATTTGTGCACTATTAGTTGAAGAAATCCTGCTTCTCTGACTATCACCAAATGGAGCTTTATGAGAAGCAGCACATAAAAAGGGCAGCAGACAGCAAAACTATCCCATTCCTTCTACAGGAATATTGTGGAATTACCTCTCACATTTCTTTGCAGTCTGAAGAAATCCAAGTTTTTCCTTGGATATACCATCTTAGTTTAACATGAGTACAGACTCTTGTTATTTCATAACTTTCTTTTTCTTCAGTCCTGTTCCTTCTTCAGTGCTGCTTCATATAAGCGGCACTTTGACTGAAGTATGCTGCCTAGTTGTTGTTATATATATTTCTGTTTATATGATCTGAGATGAAAAAGAAGCATTTGCTAAAGTCTCTCCTGTACCAAGAATGCTTACCTGACCAATAAGATGAAGCACAAGAGTGGAGATTTGAAGGAGCTCTCCAGAGAGGTCAAAAGGGTGGATAAAACTGTTATAGATATGCAGCAACTGGCCTTAACCTGAAACCATGTTAGGATGAGTGGTGTGTGCAGAATCACATCAGTTCCAGAACATGGAGTACAACTCTGTGATGCTTCAAAGCAATGGTTTCTATTTCAATGCAAATTTGACAATGACAGATGTTAATCACACTCCTTAACGAAGAACCAGAGGCATAAAAGCAAGTAGTGTGGCATATGAATCCCATAAAATAGAAAAGAACCACATGCAGTAGATATACTTAACTGCTTGGGAAACCAATCAACACTTCTAAAATGTGGCTACATGGTAGCATAAAATACTTCAAAGATAGCAGAGTTTGCAGTGAAAACAAGAAGATCTCATTTTTACAATAATTCCAACAGGCAATTTTACAACTGCGTGAAAATAAAGCAGAATTAGTCTGTGAACTAAGACAGCCGACAGCCTTATTGATAACAACAGCATTGCACAAAGAAAACAGTAGTTTTGAAAAAAAAATCTTTTTTTTTTTCATTTGCCACTGTTGATGAAAAATGTTTGCTTTAATCCTGATACTGAAATTAATTTACTTGCCCAGTTTCAGGCATGAGTTGTCTCACTGACTTCAGACAAAAGGTAGTCAAGCTGAGATCAATAGTGGTACTCACATATATAATGATAAGCACATGCATGTGTCTTCTCATCACCCAGATATCAAATGCCTACCAGAGGAATAAATACACCTGGAAATAAATATCAAAGTGCAAAGAGATTTTTTTTTTTTATTCAGGAAATCAACACAGAAGCTCATTTGTGGTACATTTTATCACTTTTGAAATGTGTAAGTGGAATCACTTGTAGAAAAGGCAGGAAGATAACAGTTTGAGGTGTAGAGAAATTGCAGCCTATGAGCCTCTTTACCTCACCAATCACACATTAGCTGGGATCATCAAAGATTTCCCAAATGTCTTTGTGTGTAGGATGGTAGGTGCATTTGAACACTTGTAGGCTCAAAAATTTTTCCAAGGTTCTCATTTTATTTCAATTCAAACTCATGTTACGTCTGTTGAAAATTCTACTGACAGTCCCATACATGTAATTTATGACATTTCCTATCAAGATGTTTAGCAGAATTAGAAACAGTTGTGAAGAAGCTCTTCTGCAGCCAGTTAAAAAACATTTTTTGTAGCAGAGGTGAGGGCTGTTGAGGCAACAAAGGCTGGCTCATCTTACTTTTATTCTGATGGCTGTTCAGCAAGCAATTGCACCATAAACTCCTTACAGCCATGCCTTTTGTTACGGTGACAAAGATTGTGTTTAAGGATAGACAGAAAGCTATGCTGTATGTTAGTTCACAATGACCATGCAGTTTACACACCAAACAGCCCAAAAAATATTTCTGCAACATGCAAGCTTCTTGATGAATTGGCACTGATTTTTTTTTTCCTATTCAACATTTGTCTTACTGAGCTGGTTACCTGCATGTCTATCCCATTTTCCTAGCCACACACCTTTGAGACCATGGTGATAATATGCCTCCTAGCTCACAGGAGCTATTATTTTTAAATGGATAAGACTAAAATTAAAGATGCCTATGGGTTTGAACGCCATTACTATTTACCCAATGCGGGGAATGTACTTGTTCCTTCTGTCATACCAAAGGAGAGAATTTTAATTGCTGAAATTTATCTACCTGGGCCTTTTTTAAGGTCAGACAACTTATTTAGTTGTGCAGACCAGAGGTTTAGCTTTCTGGTTTTGCACAGTTTTCTTATAGTTTTGTTCAGTTCTTGTCTTCAAGACAGGATAATTTCACAAGAAAATGGTGAGAACTGGCTTCCTTGGAAGGCTTTATCATTCCTTACCTTCAAGTGGTCCTTGCTTAGGTGGAGAAGCCAGGGTATGGAGACTTATATGGCAACACAACTTTCAGTCCTTCTGTATTACATGGGTGCACAGTGGAACACAGGCCAAGTTAATTTCCAGTTTAGCTGTTTAAAACATAATTGTAAGTGGTAGTCCACTTTGCCTTTGTGGTTAGTAGAGCAGCAGCTCCGGAGACTGCATGTCTTCAGATGAGATTTACTGCCCTCTTGAGGTGTTTATCTTCCTCCTCCAACAACAGAGGGAGCTTAAAGGACCTTATGCCCTTGTGCAGGAAGTGTGTATCAACAACTGCCAGCTGATGTACTTGTCACACTAAGGAATAAAGGCTGCAGTCGTTGGAAAAAAAGGGTTCTCTGCACAGATGTCTTAGAAGCTATAGAAGAAACTGGCAAAATTAACCTTCAGCCTGGGTTCTCTTGTTACAATGTGGCCATATGGCGTTTCCTTCTGTCATAATGTGCCATGTCATGGTGAGACACTCAAACTCTGTTTCCAACTAATTATTTAGATTATGCAAAATCCACGTTCATCCTTATTAGAACACCACTGACCTGCACTGCCCCTACAGACTTCAGGAGCCAGATCTTCTGGGAAAGGCATTAAACACAATGAGACAAAATAAATGGGCTCCTGGCCAAATTTGCTTGTAACATTACTAACTTCAGTGTCCCTGGAGCCTGTAAGACGTGCTTCAGCTAGGCTCATGTCTTATGCTCTGCTGGGTAATTATATGAACACATTAGTTTGAATACCTGCTGGTTGATGTTGCCTGGGTTTATTCCACCTCTGTTATAAAGACGGCAGTCAGGCTGGTTGATGCTTACCCAGAACTCGGCTCTTTCAAGGCCCACAACACTACAGGCAGAAGACTCAAAGGTGTTTTGAAAATTGTGTTGCCACTGGAATAGTAGTAACCTATCTGAGGTGAAGTAAGCAGTCATGCCCTTCTGGAGAAGATTCTCTTGTCTCTGAGACTTCTGTTCTTGCTTTTCTGCTGATTTCAAGAGTTTATTTTAAAGTTCAGTTCCCGATTAAAAACGTCATACTTTGACCATAAAACCTTTTTTTTTTTTTCCCCAGAGGGACAGATTAGTTTACATCGTTTAGATACAGTCATATGTGCCTGATCTTCAATATCAACTGAATTACACCCTGCTTACATAGGATAGACACCTGTGGCTTACACATTTTTTCTTTATTAGGTATTAACATATTAAACTGGAGAAAGGAGACATTTTTGGTGAATCAAAATATGAAACTAATTGGCTAAATCCTCCAGCCAGGATCCCTAATTAGTACCTCTTATATAAAAGAAAAAGCCTGCAGATAAATGTAGAGGAAAGATACTATGAGATAAAGATGTCATGGGAACCTTACACTAATCAAAATCTTCTGTGACTGCCTTATTAAGATACTTGCTTCAAGAACAAAACATATGGTAGAAGCCTCAAGGAGATAGGCCCTTTATCTCACCACCAAATGAAGTGTAAAATGCTCCCTGTTCCTTCAAGTATTTAAGCAATGCTTGCTTAGGGTGTTTCATTCACCAGCAAACATCGTGATTTGTGAAGCACAACTAATGTGTCCCTGGAAAGTTCCAGCATGAAATAAGACTAGGTGTGGAAGCCTGTCAGGTTCCAAAGAGATATGATTTAAGGGAAGTACTACACGGAAAATGTGAGGATGAGTGTTACTAACTTAATCCATATGATACCTTCTACCGCCAAATGTATGGTAGAGCATAGGGCAGAAATGCATGAAGCAGACATTAGTCATTGTCTACAGGTGATATTTCTTCCACAAATTTGTCAGCAAGGGTGGCCAATCTGTGTTGAAACATTTGTACAATAGATTAGTGTGCAAAGATGAAAACTAAAGGAGCTACCCTGTGTTTAATTGCAGATGCCCATTGGCTTGGAAAACCTTAAAAGACACTTGTTACATTACAAATGTAGCTCTTCAGTCTTACACAGTAATAGAAATAACTTAAAGATAGGCATCTGGGTAGATATGGCGGGATAGGAAGGTAGCTTTCTACCACTGATGCTATTACATGAATGAGTAGAAGCATTAAATGATTTTCTGTTGCTTTTCACTTTCCTGAAGGCCTGAGAATTGCCAGAAGCAGGATGCAGTCTACTCTGCTTTTGATTGGATGATCGTAGATTTTCTACTATCAACTAAAAAAAATAACTTATGTAGCACTTACAAATTAATCTAATATTAAACTATACAAGATAAATCTGTGCAACGCAGAAAAAAAGACGTCCTCCATTCAGCAGACAGTCCTGGGAATCAGCTAGAACCACGAAGAACTTTGAATTCATCTAGTTAATTCCTCTAGCATGGCATGAGATCACCCTGAAGGTAAATGGCAAGGCCTAATTTTGGTAGTGAAAGGCATACAGGGTGTTGTTCATAGTACAACTGAGACAGTATGTTCTGTTTTTCTGGGATGTAGTATAGGATGTGCTAGGGAGGCTTCTAGCTTGTAAGGGTTCCACAACACTTTGCACATAAGTACATGAAAAAGGGATAGAGAACAGCAAGAGGGAGTCTTAACACTGCTGCCTAAGTCCTTGTCTGCTCACTGATATACTTTGTCTGACAGGAAAACAGGTGGCCATGGAGCAAGTCTGATATATATGTCTGGTATTGTAAAGCTAGATACAGTCAGAAAAGGTGGGCAAGGAGCAGCCATTTACTGCAGTAACCCAGTACCCCTGTGATGAGACAGAAGTGCTACTACTATGCACATGAAGGAAATATGCTCTTCTTTCAGCTGTTGCTCCAGCAACAGCTGGGGAGTGCCTTACCCGAGGCAAGAGCACAAACTGATTCTTCTTAAGGAACATAGGTATGTACTAGGAAATGTGAAGTAATTTGTTCCTTTCTTCTAGCTAACACAAAATGCTTGAATCCCAAAGAAATCTTCTAAATAAGTAACAAATGGAATAGATAAATAGCTTCTGGTTGTAACAAGCCAATGTCATAGGTTTTAGAACCAAAGCAAGTTTGGATTAGAGTAGATGAACTTCCTTACAGTACAAACTGCAAGCATTTAAAAGTGAATCTACACTTTTTTTTGCTTACAAAATTCAAAATCAATGGGGACTTTGTAAAAATAGCAACATCTAACTCAAGCACCTACAGCATGTCAAATCCCAGATCTTGCTTGTGCCTTCCTGCCTGGAATTGGGTATCTTTCTAATTCAAGAGCATAAAGACCTTCCTGTGGCTAGTGAAAGAGGGAATAGTACCTTGGCAGCCCTGTTTTCATCTGTCCTCTGTGTGTTGTTTTCTTTGGTATTTTAATTTTATTTATTTTAAAGTAAAGAACAGTTGAAATAAGCTATGTAGCACAGTCACAGCTGTATGCAGTCTCCCAGATCTCAGTGCAAAGGACAGTGGCTCTATGGAATTGGCTATTTTTAGGGACAGACCATGTTGATATTTTCTTGCTCCCTTCAACATTCCCTCCATTCCATCAAAGAGTCTGGACGTATTTAGTTTTTCCTCATATGGAATCTGTCACCTGTCTTTGATCATGCATGCTAGTGTTTTCAGGCTCTACGTCTTCAGGCATGAACAATCATTTAAACAAAAGGACATCTTCCATGAGGGACTTTTCTTCTCTCCCACAGCAGGTGAATAACGTCAAGTCACAACAAACTGCTAATAGGTTCCACCTTGGTGCTGACCGAGCACTGATGGATTTCAATTTCCTTCCATCTACATGCTGGACCAAATGAACAGTGTTTCTTGTGTGTGGTAAGTGTTTAAGGCCTCATTGTGTATGCAGCCTTGAAAGATATATTTTTATACGTAAGCACCTCATAAAATATTTTTTCTGAAGACATTTATCAAGAGAGAATTTGAAAAAGTGTAAGGAGAAGGGAGGGAGAAGGTGGGGGGGGCACAACATGTGCTTTTCAGATGCCACAAAGCCTTGCAACAGCAGCCTTCACCTGAGAGGCAACAGTGCACGTATTACAACAGGGAATCAAAAGATTTATACTCAACACTCTATATATATGACTCTCTATGGCATCATTTTGAAAGGGTGATTATTGGTTTGACATAAGAGAATACTTTACATTAAATGCTGAAAGTTCTCTATGCACATAGCAATAATCACCTGATGCTGTTTTTTCTTACTGCATAGCTTTTAATAATAAATAATCATAATAATGATAGCTACAGTCTCCAAAATTATCCCATTTGTTTTCCAAGAACCCTCCGGGGCTGATATTTATCACTTGATGTGAACGCTCCCTGCTCCTCTCCCTCTGTTTACACACCCATATAAATGAAGTGCAGACATGTGGGAAGCACCTCACTTAATTTGATGGCAGCTCTGCTTACTATTATCTCCCTGAGCTGTGGCAATTGTAGTTAAGTTGTTGAACAAGTATTAAAAGAGAAACCCTAGGTGCCCTGCTATGCTTTTTCCTGGGATCTCCCATTTTCTGCCCCTGGAAGTCCAATGTGTTCAAGCTGGGGCTGTTTAGCTTGGAGAAGAGGAGGCTGAGGGGAGACCTCATTGCTCTCTACAACTACCTGAAAGGAGGCTGTGGAAAGGAGGAAGCTGGCCTCTTCTCCCAGGTGACAGGGGACAGGACAAGAGGGAATGGCCTCAAGCTCCACCAGGGGAGGTTTAGGCTGGACATTAGAAAAATATATTTCACAGAAAGGGTCATTGGACACTGGCAGAGGCTGCCCAGGGAGTTGGTTGAGTCACCTTCCCTGGAGGTGTTTAGGGTGGACGAGGTGCTGAGGGGCATGGTTTAGTGTTTGATAGGAATGGTTGGACATGATGATCCGGTGGGTCTCTTCCAACCTAGTGATTCTATGATTCTATGAAAAGAAATGTACTGACTGCAGACAAGATGATAGGCAACGCCTCTTAAATTCTTGTATAAGTCAAGAGATGGTGCACCTATTGAGTGTAGAAATGACTAGTTTGTAAATATGTTGTTTATACCTGAGTGTTTGTATACCAGCTTGGGCTAGTTAGGATCTTCCAGCACATGCAAAGTGGGACAAAGGTGAGAAGAATGGCCACAGAAAGGCTAGACAAGGACTTGGTACAGTGAATCAGAAAGGTGTGATTTTGGGAGCTATTACAGCTTGGCACGTGCAAGTGTAATCTTTGTTCAAGTTGGTTTTCTACAGAAAAGTTGCGTTATTCTGCTGATTTGAGGTACGCACAACAGAATAATTTCTGTTCTCCTTCTACTCTCTCCATACTATTATCCTTACAGACAAGCAAGCTGATTTGGGATACAAAAAAAGGACTTGGCTCTACTAGAGTTATTTTGTGAATTAGTGTTTTCAGTAGTAATTTTTCTAAACTTTTTCACTTTCTGTCCCCCCCTCCTCCTCTTGTTCAAAGGAAAAGAAGTCAGCAGGTCTGGAATACCTCCTGAAAGATGAAGTGCAGAAGTACGTGCGGGCAAGGATCTAATTCTGCCAGAGACTGACCATAGCAGATGAAAACCTGTCCAGTTTCCTGCAGCTGCTTCTGCAAAAGACAAGGCTGGTAAAGCCAAGACTTAAAGAATAAATTATATACAACCCAGCTGTGACCAGATTTTCAATGAGTGAAGTTCTGGTCCTGCAAGACTTTTGCTGCTGTATCTGTCATACCACCCCTCATCCATGCAGTGTTATTTCATGACCCCAGCAAGCAGAGAGCAATGGGAAGTCTTTTGACTTGCTTTCTCCACATCCTATGCTCTGCTTATTCTAGTTCTTATAGCCTTTTGGCCTTGCCTTGACCCAGCCTAGCTTGTTGGAGAAGACCAGCCTCACCTGACAGCAGCTGTCAAAACATTTTTCTTCTCCCTGCTTTATTCAGCAAAAATAATCTAGACTCTAAATTACCAACTTCTCTTGTTCAAACCCCAGAAATACCTATTCTGGAAGCTCACTGGGTAAACATGAAGTCCAAGGGACCTATTATTAGGGTTTTCCTCTGGTCAGCAGTCAATAGTGGGAGGCAAAATAAAGATAGTACCAGCTCTGAAGTGCCATTTACTGTAGACCAGACACAAATACAATTATATACAAGCTCTTCTTTCTCACCTCCTTTTCCTTCTATCTAGATTTCTGGCCTTGGATATTTTTTCATTATATACATACACTTCCTTTCTTTTTTTTCTTCATTTTCATCTTGCATCTCTATTTTTTTACATGCCTTTTGCAGTTTTATCTGTGCCTGTGCATTTCTTGCAAAGTTACTCTGCTCTCCTCTTTTACAGTCTTTCGTCCTCCCTTTGGGAGTCCTCACCGCTAACATTGTCGTCTTGTTCACTTGCTTCCTGATGCACAAGTGTGCTGAGCTTACAGGGACAAGAAGTCTTCTGGTGCAATTATTCTTTATTTTGCTCCTCTAGATCAGGTGTATGGTGTAGGCATTGATCTATGATTTAGTCGCAGTATGTTTCTTCTACCTGACAAATCTGAGGGAGCTAATGAACCAAGCAGTAGGGAAAACTCTGGTTCAGGCCACAGTAGTCCTGTAGTCCTCCAGGTTTTATTAATCATCCTGTGATCCCCCATAGGTAGGACTGAGGGTAAAGGCCAGCAGCATTCTTTGCACAAGCCATTGTGCACCTGACTGGTCAGCCAGCAAGTGAGTTATGAGCAGTGCTGGCCACAGCAAGTGCTTTTCCAGGCAAGACACTGAACACAGCAGTCTCGGCAAATCATTTTGGTTATATGCTGACTTAGCTAAGTTCAAATGATCCAGGAGTCATAGCTGTATGAGCCTTTTTACGCAAGGCTGTAGCCCAACAGCACATGCTTGGAAGCAAATTTGAACAAAAGCAGTGTTCCCCTGCTGACTAATTTATGTCGCAGCTTGCAGGTAACAGAGGAACAGTTTTTTTCCAGCTAGATCAGGGGTAACCCTGCTCAGAAATGGCAAAGAATCTCTCCAGCCACATGCCCATGTCCTTCTAGACTACTGACTTGATTCAATGTTTTGTTCCCTGAAAAAACAAAGCAGCTAGAACAGAAACCTTTCACTGACAGTGAGGAACCTTGAGTCTCAGACAGCTTCACTTTGTCATCAAGATCATTATAATGATATAACTCCTAAACACATTGTCTCACTCCAGTAACATTAACTCTCCCACACTTACGAAAATGTACTGTGTTATGTAAACCAACATGAACTTTATAAAAAATTGTTCTTTTTGCCTGGACAATTCACAAAAGTTATGAAGCAGGACTTTCCATGAATGCAGGTGCCTCTCAATCTCTCATTCATACTTCTGTTTACTAAAGTAGTGCTATTGCTTTTGATGCTTTCACCAATGCTACAAACACGGTTTTCCAAGATTATTTTCAAATAAGAGGATCACAATAGAAAGACCTTTCAGCTGCTGATTTGTAGGTGATGGTACTTTGCTTCTGCTTCTATCTCATAACCATGTTAGAGACAGGTGAGACGGAAATAATCAGTAGGAAAGAAGGTGCTTTCCCCTTTGCAGTTGGACCACTTTCAGTTACTCTGTCATTTCAACCATCTTTGCACTGATCGTGAAAATAACTGTTTTCAATGAAATAGCAACTGTTTTGGCCTGTCTGAAAGAGGAAATGTGCAGCCTTGGTGAGGACTTATCTGCAATAGCTCTGAGCTTTGCAGAATACACTGAACTTAAATCTTGCACATTTGTTAATGTGATTTTCTAGGAAGGGATGAATGTTGCTGTGACTTCCATTCCCAGCAGCCATATTGATTTTAATTGTACTGAGACATGCCCAAATAAAGAATGGACATAGGGCTAAAATTATAATTGCCTATTTAAGAGAAGTTTCACACTGAAAGTAATTTGAAAGCTTTTCCTGAGTAGACCCAAGTGCAGCCACTCAATGTCCCAGACTCCTGCTCCAGCAGATGACAGCATGTACGTTCTTTACTCTTCATTACCTAGGACTGAAATTGCAAAGAACAAGTGGCAAAGACTGAATTAAAGTCTTGGTTAGCAAAGAAAAGGGGGAGAGAATTCACAATTGATTGTCATATTTTCTTAATTGACATGTATACTCTGATAACAAAACAGTTTGAGACCATCTTTTAAGATACAAGTTTTTGCCTCTGCTGGAGAAAGACCTCCTGAACCTACATGATTTGTTGCTGGGCTGGAATCTACCATACAATACCTCCTTCATTTTGAGCAGATTATGCTGCAGGAGGAAGGTTGCACTTGAATGAGTTTGAATGCTTTATTTTCTTCTATTAAACAGAGCTCTGGCCTTAACAAAGTAGCCCCATTTACATTATATATATTCTGTCTTATTTCTACTTCTATAGTACCCCCATTAAGGTTTTTACTTTTGCAAATTAGAGGTTCAGATTAGTGTATTTTATAAGCTGTTTTTTTCTCCCTGAAGTTATAGATTTTTTCATTTTAGAAAAAACATTTTGCTTTTTAGCTATATTTCTTTTGTAAACCTTTAGAGCAACAGCTGTGCTTACTACCAGCACAACATTATACAAAACCATATTGCTCCTTACAAAAAAAAGAAAAAGATTGAATAAGGGTGAGAAGGAAGGAGAGAGGCCAGGACCTCTTCTCTCTGGTCAGGCACAGACCATCCTTGGACTCCTTCTGAGCCCAGTGGGGGGCTGGCAGGAAAGAATTTGTAGCCACAGGGACATGTTATCCAGAACCAAGGGTTGAACCTAATTGTAAGCAGATTTTGCCTGCCTTTTTTGGATGAATGATGGCCCACTGGCATGTGACCTGGCTTGGCAATTTCCCTGCAGTGTCCAGGCTGCCATAAGGAAATACGTAATGTCTAGAGTGATAGGAAACTCTTTAGTGCAGATGGTACAGAGCTGCCTCATAAAATGACTCACTGTGAATCCTCACAGAAAATTCAGCTATAAAACCAATAATGAATAAAGCACAAGAAAATGCAAAATGTCTTAAGAACGATTTATTCCATCTCATGTCTTCCATTTTAGACACAAAACCACTGTGTAGTCTACAACCAAAATAACCCCTTCATTATTTTTATCTGGCCAGGACAAGGTACTAGAATTGTGGAAGTGAAGTGATATCTTGGAGAAAACAAAGCGACAGCTCTCAATGTTCTGGTCACTTTTTAGGAAACAAACTTCTTGGGAATTGATGTGTGCACACATATTCTTCTCTCCCTTTTCCATTCCCCTTATACCACCAACAGTAAGAGGAAAAATTAGTAAAAGTGGTATCTGTGATTTTCTGGATAGAACCACCAAGTTTGAGGTCAGATATAGATTCTAAACAGTGTGGGTGGATTTTTTTCTGTAATCCCTGAGGTGATAAAGAACATGTATTTTAGCAGATAATGTGATATCAAAGTCATGTCTGCAAGTCTTTCCCTCTTTCATTTGAATTCTCACATTTTAAGTTGTTTTTCAGTATAAATTGTTGAGCTTTTTGCAGTGTTTATGTCTTAATTAATGCAAAATCTCCACACCATTTCAGAATGCCTGTGAGTTTTATTCCATTTACTGTGTTCAGTAGGGACAGGTAATAACATCAAACCATGAATGACACAAGCATCTTAGAAGAGGGGAACGTTGAATGTGGTTTCCTTTTCTTTCTCCTCTTTCCACCATGGGAGATGATATCAGAACACTAAGTAAGAACATAAAAACCATTTTGAAAGACAGCACTATCTGCTTGCAGGTTGCATGTGCTGTTGTGATGGTGACATAGGGCACCTTCTGTTGTAACTTCATGGTTGCTATATCAGCATTTTAATGTGGTTTAGCAGCAAATTCTCTGATTTTCCCCACTTACCTCACTTAGGTTGGACTTGCAGAGCAGTTTCTATAAGAACAAAGCAGATTTTTCTGTAAGAAATCAGTCCAAAAGTTCAGCTCCATGAACTCAACAAACTCTCAAACACCATGTGGAGGAAGAGAGGTCAGATCAAATGTCTGGTCCTCTGGACAGCTGCAAACCACACAAGTGTTTGGGATGCTTGGTTCAGGGAAACACAACAATTCTAGTGCAAACCAGAACTACACAGAGCATGGCTGGAGTGGCTTCAACATAAATTGTCCTGCTAATGCACACCTGCTGCATTGCTTCCCTTGCTCAGCCTTACCTCACAATCTCCCTTGGCTGTCTGTATGCAAGACCATGTGGCACCACAGGGGTATAATTCAACTGTCTTTCAAGGACCACTGAACAACACTTCTCTCATCCCCAGCAAATTCACACTGCAAACAATGTGGATGTTAAACCCAAGATAAAGGAGCTATCTCCTCAAAGCAATGAATCATTCTGAAGATCCTTCAAATAATCCTTCTCCATCTATATTGTCTGTTTCTTTCTAACTGTGCACATATGCTCCTAAACCAACCAGATATTCCCAGCCACTTCATTCTGGGTTTCTAATGCCAGAGCCTCTGTGAAGAACTTACTGTGGAGCTGTGTCCAGCTGGGCATTTGGTAAGGCACTGCTCTCATTTCATGCAGACACACAGAAATGGAGGGAAAGAGCAAACAAAAGAAAATTACCTCTCAGTTCACTTTTTGAACACTGTGGATCAATACTTTTCTGATACACCCAGACAGACTTCATATTGACTTTCTAACCTGTGATCTGTGCAGGGTAAGGTGGTCCTCCTAACAGATCAGAATAGTTGTAGAGGAGTACACAGGGACAGCAAAAAGTTTCTGCAGATTTTTTTTGACACCACAGCATTTATTGGTAAGCATATTTAGGACTCACTAGGCAACACTTTCTCCTGAAATTGAGCTGAGGTTCCTTCCAAATTTCAGACTGAGACTCATTGTAGGCATAAGATCCACAGTATACAAGACATCATATATTCATCAAAAGGAAATTAATCTTGTGCTTGTATTTGCTATGCTATACATGTGCTACTATGCTTTTGCACCACGCTGCATAACACTTTATATACAGGCTGTATAAAGTTGACTCAGGGAGGTTATGGGGAGAAAAGTCAGAAACACAATCTTGAATCTTTCTCTGCCATGCTATAAAATCAACTATTTTTTTGTCTGTATAAACAATTCATTTTAGAACCAAGCCCCAGGAATGTGGGCCTGTGATGAAAATATATAATTCAATTTGAAGCTGAATATTTGCCGTTAAAAGTACTCCCAGGAATAATATTTAAAGAAGGATTACATTTTTCCATACTTCAGTTGCTTGCTTTATTCTGGCAAAGTAAACGAAGGTACTTGTACTTTTGACTCACTACATCAGAAATGATGACTGATGAGGTTTCCTAAGTATTTCCTTATATACACACATATATTCATACAATTTAAAATAGCCATGAGGTTATTTGTAATTTTGTTTCAGATCTGTTAAACTCCAAGATTACCAACTTTCAGTGTGATAAAAAAATCACAGGAGTTGTGAGATTTTAATTAGATTTGTTCATTAACTAGTAAGCCTGAAGAATTCTGGTCAACATGCAAAAATCATTTTTATATATGGCTCTGTATGGTATTAGAATGCCTTGGCAATAATAAGTTTGTAACTGAATTGTGCAGTAGACTCTTTATACTGTGTCTTGTAATCGTTTAACTGGTTGGATGGCCGGGCCCAGAGAGTGGTGGTAAATGGTGTGAAATCCAGCTGGAGGCCAGTGACAAGTGGGGTTCCACAGGGCTCAGTGCTGGGTCCAGCCATGTTCAATGTCTTCATCAATGATCTGGATGAAGGCATCGAGTGCACCCTTAGCAAGTTTGCGGACGACACTAAGCTGGGTGGAAGTGTCGGTCTGCTGGAGGGTAGAGAAGCTCTGCAAAGGGATCTGAACAGGCTGGACCACTGGGCAGAGTCCAATGGCATGAGGTTTAACAAGGCCAAATGCCGGGTCCTGCACTTGGGGCACAACAACCCTATGCAGTGCTACAGACTAGGAGAAGTCTGTCTAGAAAGCTGCCTGGAGGAGAGGGACCTGGGGGTGTTGGTTGACAGCGACTGAACATGAGCCAGCAGTGTGCCCAGGTGGCCAAGAAGGCCAATGGCATCTTGGCTTGTATCAGAAACGGCGTGACCAGCAGGTCCAGGGAGGTTATCCTCCCTCTGTACTCGGCACTGGTGAGACCGCTCCTCGAATACTGTGTTCAGTTCTGGGCCCCTCACCATAAGAAGGATGTTGAGGCTCTGGAACGAGTCCAGAGAAGAGCAACAAAGCTGGTGAGGGGGCTGGAGGACAGGCCTTATGAGGAGCGGCTGAGAGAGCTGGGGTTGTTTAGCCTGGAGAAGAGGAGGCTGAGGGGTGACCTCATTGCTCTCTACAACTACCTGAAAGGAGGTTGTAGAGAGGAGGGAGCTGGCCTCTTCTCCCAAGTGACAGGGGACAGGACAAGAGGGAATGGCCTCAAGCTCCGCCAGGGGAGGTTTAGGCTAGATGTTAGGAAAAAATTCTTTACAGAAAGGGTCATTGGGCACTGGAACAGACTGCCCAGGGAAGTGGTTGAGTCCCCTTCCCTGGAGGTGTTTAAGGCACAGGTGGACGAGGTGCTGAGGGATATGGTTTAGTGTTTGATAGGAACGGTTGGACTCGATGATCCGGTGGGTCTCTTCCAACCTGGTTATTCTGTGATTCTGTGATTTCCATTTCTTTGAATACTCTGCATGCCAGTGAGCACTCTGTGTTCCATTCTTGCCATGATACTGTGTAAAATTGTGATCTTAAAAGGTTTTGGTGGAAGAAAACTCTCCTATTGCCCTTTTCAGCCAATCACTGCATCCAAAAAGTCCTAATACTTTTCATACAGAAATAGCTCATAAGCTGCATTTCACTGTATGGACAAAAATTGATGAAAAAATTACAGTGAATTTCCTGCATTGCAACCCTACAAACCATCTAAGGAACTCAGTGTGAGTAATGGTACAGTGCTATGCTCTTCAATGTGCTTCATTTCAGGTCCAGACTGTCTCATCAGCGATGGATACAAGCTACAGAGTTTGGACTCAGGTTTTTGACGAGTGTTCTAAAAGTTCAGAAGCTTTCTAGGTTGTTGCTTTTTTTCCCCCCAGATTGTTACATTGAAAGGCTCCTGCTGTGAGGTTTGGATCAAATCTGGAGTTTTGGTTTGGTTCTATTTTTGTTTCTAATATACTCAAGTTCACAGACTACCATAAACTCCCTCTGTTAAGCATGCACATTGTTAAAACATGCAGAAGACTTGGCTAAAATAGAGTATCGCCTAATGGAAGCCAGGAGAACTGTGGGCTGGAACAAACCCCTAGCTTCAGTATATTACCACAGTGAACACCTGGACTTGCTGGAAATGGCAAAATAAATGGCATTTTCATAGGAACCATGTCTGAGAATTGCTTAAACACTTAAAGTCCTAGATGCAACATGTAGGAACAGTTCCTCTGAAATGTTTCTAGTGCTCCAGGAGGGGCTGTCTCAGGCACTGCTCAGCTTTTGAAAAAAATTATATTTCTGGCTTATGAAGCAACTGTACTTCTATGGCTAAAAACAAGGCTTGATCTTGGATTATCAATAAAACATGACTAGCTTTTCCAGCTGCTTTGTGTGCTCCATCCACTGGCACTATGACCGGAGTCAGGAGGGGTTGTTTGCCACAGCTGCTCCCCAGCACAGCTGAAGTAGCGCTTCTTCCGACTGCTTGCACGTGGAGCCTCAAACTCCTTGGCACCCAGCAGACCATGCAAGTTTCTAAGCGGCATTTTGCAAGCAGATTCTTTCCGTTTATGCTCTGTAACACTGTTGTTCCACTACCTTCCTTTGCAAATGTGGAGTAGAAGGCAGGGAGAGATAAATGAAACAGTAAATGTTTTAGGGGAAGTTTGTGGCCTGGCAGGAAGTCCTCTCTCTCTCATGTGCTCTTGTTTTTTGGAAGGTAAGATGCTTTTAACCATGATGGTGTAAATTAATGCATGCCTTAAGTAGATCATGACTGGCTTATGTTGATTTTTTGGGAGAAGCTATTCTGTGCACCGTACCTGCCTGGACTGGCTTCCTTATTTGTGTTGTGCTGATAAGGCATTGTACCACCTACACGTAGATGCACCACACTGAGAAGGACTTTATGTGCCAACTATAGGAGGCTGGCTTAGGGGAGATGGTGTTGAGAAAAGTCAGAAACAAAAATCTGATTTTTTTCCCCCCTACTATGCTATAGAAACAATTTTTTTTCCTGTAGAAACAATATCATTTTAGAACCAAGCCCCAGGAATGTGGACCTGTGATGAAAATGATGAAAATGCATAATTCAATTTGAAGCTGAACATTTGGTGATAAATGTATTCCCAGGAATAATATTTGAAGAAGGATTACATTCTTCTGTACCTTAGCTGCTTTCTTCCTATGGCACAATAAATTAAGGATCTGGGTAGATTTCACCCCAAACACCTCAGCTGGTGCTTGATGAAGTTCACTTAAGGTTTTTTGTGCATGTTTCTAAAGTGGCTACCATATTATTTGCCTTTACATAAAATAAATGCAAAGCTTCGAGATTTGTAGCATCCTCTGTCATGCAAGACCAAGAAGTTTGCGGGCCTTGACAGGGTGGTAGGTCTAATCTAATTTGGGAGACAGCTGTTGACAACTGTGAAGTCTATTTTTTTGAAATAGCAATGCTTAGAAATAGCTTTGATTTCCTTTGTGGAAATAAGAAAAGAATCTCACTTATGCCATGAATACTTTAAAACCACTAAGATTCATGTGAACAACAGTTGGAGATGATTATGTCTGAACCGTGCACTAAGAAGACCAATGAAGACATCAGTAGCCTGTGTGTTGTGCAGGCCATTTGTTAGGAGGAATGGAAAGGACCCTGCATTTTCCTCTGTATAAGCCAGTAATCCTTTAAAGTGGTGGTGGACATCGAAAAGGGACATTGATCATTCACCTTCACGCTCCCAGTGTCAGCCTGCACTCACCAACATCCTAGTAGGAGAAACGTGCTTTACTGCTCTGGTAGCCCTGGCAAATCAGAGCAGCCCAGAGCTCCTCTGTTGCCTATGGAAGAGCTGGCCTTGTGCCCTAGTGCCTCTACTATAGGTTGAGCCTAGGGACAGGCTTGCATCCCCACTTCTCCTGAACTGCCCCCAGGGCATCTTGGCAGAGGCTGAAAAGCTGAGCAAACATACTCAGCAAAATCCCTCCATGGAGTAGCCTTGCACGTGATTATAAATCTATTGAGGGCTTATGGAAAAGTCATTCTGATCTGTGTGTCTCTTCTGTACCCTTATTACGATGACTGAGAAAAATAACTCTAAGAACTTGATATGCTCACTTTAAGTAAAAGGCATATTTTTACAGTACTTCCACAATGCTAAACTGGAACTTCTCTGATATTTGGAGCTTCCTGGCATGGAGACTTTTTGCCATAAAATATACTCATCCCAAAGCTTAAGTGAACCTGTGAGATTTTGAAATTGTAACCATGGCCCACTTAACTTAAACAAGGGAAAAAATATTTTCTCAGTATCATTTCAGCTTTAAATGCTGCAATCTCTCTTTTTTTTTGGTCTCAAACCACACCTGGTGATATCAAAGAATTCCAGAGGACTATTTAAGTTATAAAAGAAAATTAAGTTTGATACATGACTACTCAAAGGGCTTTAGAAAACGTGATGGCAGGATGACCTTCAAAGAAAGTGTCAGTCTCAATAAACACTCACCACAGCTGCAATATCAACTCCCTTTCCTGGGATCCTGAGGTACTGCAAAAGCTTTCAGGGGTGGGAGGTATTTGCTTTTCAGACCAGTTTGAATTATTTCTATATTTGGTTTTATTGGATCTATATGTGGCTATTTTATGGCTCTTCAGTGTTTATGATGTATTTACTATCATTCCTATATTTTCCCTGCAATTCTACTGAAGAGGGACTGTCTAAGGACCGCAAAGCTATTTGTTATTGTACCTTTAATTTACAGTCACTCCATATTTTTCAATTGAACGGTTTGTCAGTGTGACTGACATTAATTAAGTCTCACTATGTCTAACTGAATTCATGGTCCCGTATAAAATGTATTTTAAGTAGAGGTAAACTGAGTCCAGGAGCAAGTTAGGCAATGAAGCAAGTTTATGACAGGGCCTGGGAAGGAACCTGCAAATAGGAGATCCCTGTTGCCAATACCAAACTGTAAATCATGTCACTAAACAGTTCAAAACTTTGCTCCTTTGCTCAAAGAATTGCCTCTCAGAATTAGAAGAGTATTAGCCAACCCCAGCCTGATTCCTGGTGAGGAGTGTTGGCTAACAGCAAAGACTGAGGAGTTTTGGTTTGGCTCCAGAAACAAATCCAGACTCAGCCGGAGCAGCAAGGCAATGTTGGGTCATACAAGTGTTGTATGATCAGACATCACAGAATCATAGAATCACTAGGTTGGAAAGGACCCACTGGATCATCGAGTCCGATTATTCCTATCAATTACTAAACCATGCCCCTCAGCACCTCATCCACCTGTATTTTAAACACCTCCAGGGCAGGTGACTCAACCACCTCCCTGGGCAGCCTGTTCCAGTGCCCAATGACCCTTTCTGTGAAAAATTTTTTCCTGATGTCAAGCCTGATTCTCCCCTGGCGGAGCTTGAGACCATTCCCTCTTGTCCTGTCCAACTGTGTTTTATGGGATCATACAAGGGAGGATTGTGCTCTAGTATTCCCTTAGCTGGCCCTTGTATCTCAGTGAAGGACTGGCATCCATACTTGCCCATGTGAAGATATGCCTGCTATGAGTCCTGTCATGGAGGGTCCCTCTGACTAGAGTCCTTCACACGCTTGTCAATTGCCATCTTACTTTCTGCTCACCATCTCCTTTGAGAATCCTGTTGTCCTCTTAATTTCACTTGAAACCTTTTGGTTGCCAAATTGGATACCAACAGCGATTTGGTCCTTTCCTTCTGCCCAACTAATTCTCCATCTCCTTTTAACCAGAATAACTCATACTAAGACCACAGGATCACAGGAAAACCCAGATGGAAAGGGATCTGTGGAAACTAACTAGTTCAACCTCCACTTACATTTTTCTCAGTGTCTTTGTTAACTAATAATGTTGAACCATGACTCAGTTTGCAGGTGCTAAAATAATAGCGTACTGAAGAGCACTGATGAAGTAAAGGTGACTTAACACAACTCTCATCTTGCTTCCACACCAAAGCTGTTTGCTTAGATTCACATTTAAATGATTGACTGATTGATTTTTTTTGCCAGTGCTTGTGAACATGTTAGGTCAGAACCTATCTACGCCATCTTGTGAAACTTCAGCACCAATGTATTCTCAGACTTTATGACCCTCTGTAAGCTGGATCCCAAAATCATAAAAGACTTTCTTTCCTCCATAGCAGCTGTGTGGACACTGCATGATTGTAACAGGGGAATTTGCCACCTTTCAGTGACCCATCCATAGAAACTGAGAAAATTCCCAGAGACCCCAAATGCTATGTGAGGTGTGAACCTGACATGACAAAGGCAGAAGACTTTCCTAGCATAGCTATAGTGCTTCAAATGTGGCAACTTTCTCAGGTGACTCTGCATATACCAGTGTGCTGGACAGAGGGACCCTTATTTCTCTTCTTTTCCTGTCCTGGAAATTTCTAGGGTGATGTTCTCCTACATTAAAGAGCTACTTTTTTCCTGCTACAAAGATGAGTGATTCTCTGTTGCATCTGTAGGTCACATATCTGGTGCTTGGATGCTATTTTCATATCTGAAGGAGAATTTGCCTCCTTGTTGATAAACCATCCTGGAATGCTTTATGATTAAGGATAACATATAAAGAACACTATGGTTTTATGCTGATTATAATATTTCTTTGTGAAACTAATAACTGTATCTGGACTATTTTCTTTCTACTTGTTCTCTCCTCCAGCCTCTCCCAAATCATTCTAGCACACAGGTCCTAAATTAAGCTGAGTTCCAAGTTCAGACCCCTCCAGTTTGATGGTTTTCAGACTGTCAGTAATTTTTAGGTGAAGGCACTGTACACAGATCTGTTCTTAGAAATATAATGGCTTGATAAAAGTGTGTAGTTTCAAAACCCCTCAACAAAATATTAATCAGAAGGGATCTCATGCTATTGCTCCTCACATGTAGTCAATATATCACTTTAAATATCGTGCATTTACCCTGTGTTTATCATCTCTTCTGAAGCCATGTGGAATACTCATCTTCTCTAATCCTTGTCTATAGTATTTCCAAAGTACTTTACAAGCTTGGAGTAATGGACTTCAATGCTTTGCAGCAGCTGAGCTGGTAGCATATATGATACCTTAAATGTAACAATCAAAGGAGCATGCAAGATTTTGGTATTTCCGCTGGCTTGCAGATGTGCAGTATCCAGGTCCAAAAACTGTAATGTCAAGTTTAGACTAAAAGTGTTTAAAACAAAATAATGTCTCACTGCTCTGTGTCAACGCCCCTTTAATGTGAGAGGGAATTCTCTGATAAAGTGAGCACCAGTATTAAATATCAGTTATATGAACCCTACAGTAATTTCTTTCTTGTATGTATGTCCACAAATAAACTTGCTCAAGATTTTTATAACGGAATGTATTGTTTCATTAATCCAGAGCATGTGGTATTCTCCAGGTGCTAAGCTTTGATCTCCTTGCCCTTCTATGTATTATGTTTTCTGGTTCTTATTGACACTGATGCTCTTGATTTAAGGTAATCCTCTTATTGTTGAAGACAGGAAAGTATGCAAGTGAACTCTGAAGTGAACCTGGAATCTCTTTCCTTTGTTTTGTCTCAGTTCTGATTGAATCTCCACTAAATTCAGTTCAGCAGAATCCAGCCACTGCTTTTAGGAGTAAAAATGTATCTTTTTGCAACATTTTATGGCACAGAATGTCATTTATGGCACATTACGTTACAGTTTGATATGCTAGAGTTCACTAACTAGAGTAGATCTGGGCTTATATGAAAACAGCTGAGCAATGTAAAAAAGAAAAATAAAACAAACCCAAGAAGGTAGTTTTCCATGCCCTTTGGCTGCTAACATAAGGAAATAGTAGAATTGTGAGTACAGATGGAGTGAAAGGCATGGAGCAGGGGAAAGGAGAATGGGATGGTGAAAATAAATCTGCTGGAGCAAGTTTCCTTTCAAATGGGTCAGCCAGCATATAGGCTGCGTAAGAGAGAACAAACCAAAGAAGTAACTCGGTGAACTTCTGAGGTACCACCTGATGAGCAGCTGCTTCTCGCGGTTTCTGTTGCAGCTGTCATTGTCTCCCAGTTTCTTGCTTCTACTCCAGTATTTTTCTCACCTACCTCAAGAATTTATTTTGCGGGTGTATGCTGACTTGAAGTGGCTTAGTTCTGGGAATGGGAGCTGCTGGGCTGGGGTTGGTGGAAGGGACTGCCACAAGCCAGAGCAGGTGTGGAGCCAGCGCCCCACTCCAGCTCAGCCTGCGACATGCCTGACATGATGTCAGGTGAACCTGCAGCATTTTGCAAACATGGGCTTGCCTCCAGGGTCAGTGTTGTTGTATGGGAGGAACAGTCTGTGTTCTGAAATCAGGAATTCTAACATATATGAAGACTTCTGCAAAAACATCTACATCAGTTGAGTTATCACTGGGAATGAAACACTGATTCCATGTAGAATTGTGGGACAGAAGAGCTAAAAATGGTCACCTAGTTCATCCCCATATCTCAGTCCAGAATTAGCTCTGCTATCGTTTTGTTTTGACAGACAGGTGTCTAGTTTGTCCTCAGTGAACTCCCCTGTGGTAGCTAACACATTCTCCCCAGGCAAGATTTCCCAGCTTTTCTCTGCTAGTTCCCTTTAAAAGGTTCTTCTAGCATTTAACCTCACTCTTTCTTGCTGATAATTAAGTTCATTTACTTTTTCCTTATCTTCTGTGGACACTGGGAAGAGCTTATTTCCTTCCTGTTCGCTGATACCCTCAAGGTAGCTGAGGACTGTTAATACTGTCTCTCCTTGTTTTTCCCTTCTCCAAACTAAACAATAACGTACTTCAGTCTTTTGCTGATGATCATGTTTTTCTAGTCATTCTCATTACTCCTTGAAGCAAGGCCAAACTTTTCTTGAGCTGGAGACTTAACAGAGCCAAGTGGAATGGAAAGATTAATTTATGTGTCCGGTAGCTTTCACTCTTGCTTAGTCATTTTGGTAGGGCAATTAGATAATTTTGTTTTTCAGCAGGTAGCTCTTTTTGACTTCTATGCAGCTTGTGCACTGCTTACAAGCTTCAAACCTTTTTCTGCAGTACTGTGCCTCTGCCAGGGTCTCCCCATCATCTTTTGTTGCAAATGATTACTCTGCCCTAAAAGCCTTACATCTCTCCTGTTCAGCTGTGTCTTATTTATTTCAGGTCTGTCCTCCAGCATCTCAAGATCACTTCAAATTCTCATCTTGTCCTTTGATGAACCGTCTTGGTCAACTTTTTATTGATTATGAATTTAATGACAATACAATCTGCTTCAAGTAGTTAGTAAAACTATTGAGTGTTGCCAGACCTGATACCTGGGTGTATTACAGCTCAGAGGGGAACCGGTGATACTTCAATCATTCAACTTAAATGTTTCTAATCAGACAAGCATCTCTCATACATTGATCTCTGTGTTCAAAAGGTTTGGTTAGTTTTGGTTCTCCGTGTAGAACTGAAAACACTAAAATCTGAGAAAAAAAAGACAGTAGTATCTTCATGCTACACTACAAATTTTCAAATAATTATTGCCTTGAACAATGCAGATCTTGTAAACTTCTGATTTTGTTTTCCCTGGCTGTAAAAGAAATTGACCAAATGCCAGAGAGCAGGTCAGACATCTGTGTATTTACCTCAATTTGTTTTCTCAAATAATGACTGTTTATGGATCAATAATAGAGATTGACACGTTTTAAAATGGCCCATGTATGGGCCACCGAAGAGCTTGGGGGCCGTTGTATAGCTTTCTTTGCTCAATACTGGTCTGATACACTTGGCTAAGGAAAAACAAATCTTGCGGAAAAATTCATTGACTAGGTGAGTGCCATAGCAAATAATGGCGAAGAGAGTGAAATATTACTATTTGATATTGTTTTCAAAAGAATTATATTAAAAATGAGGAAAAGGTTATGGATTTTATTATTTTTAGTATACCGAAAGAAATAAGATTTTCTGCACTCAGATTCCTCTTTCAACTTTTTGTGGTTTTTTCAATTAAAAAAGCATAAAAGTTGACACTTCTGTTTGCATTTCTGTTGAAAAGAAATGATTCTTATTCATTTCTTACTAGAGGTGTTTGAAAATGAAGTCTCAGGGGTGACAATGACTTAGGTGGACCACTGACATGGGGCTAAGAACTAATCTTCATCTTACAGTGAAATACCTGATGCTGGTCACCTCCAGAGAGAGGGCATGGGGTTAGATGTCCAGCGGATTTGAGTCAGTGGGACAGTTCCTTAATACCATGTCAAGAAGAGTTGGGAGGGGTATTTGTCATGGATATTGCTCTGAAAAGGATGATCAAGTTTAGCACTATCGAGTTCTGATTTCTGCCCAATGCTTTTAACATTATACTTATTATTCTCTAGGCCTGTGCCTTTTTTGTGGGATGTACCATTCAAATAGCAGTTTCCTTCCACTGATGCAAAACTACTAAGAAGTTGTAAACAGTCACATATACGGATGGTTCTTCTGCCACAGTAAGTGGGAGTATTACAGACTACAGGCTTATTTGTGACTGTAGCACTTGCTACAAAGCAGGACTTTGTCCCGTTGCTGCTTGCAGGGTCAGTGGTTAGATGAAAGAAGTCACTTAGCTAGTCCTTGTCAGGATATCTGCTACTGTCACTGGTTCGAATTAGGTACCCCTGGACTGATTCACTGCCTTCCAAAAGAGGCACTGAAAGGACTTGAGGTAACTCATTCTGCCGAGTTATCTCTTTTTCTATTGGCTGCTGAAGGAGATGAGGTGACTGGCCCAGTGCATCGAGACACTTAGTGATCTCTTACCTTGAACATTCTTTACATGCCTTTCTGAATTGATAAATGTTTCTGTGGCGGGGCTGGCAACTGCACAGAGATGCCTCCTGCTCCAGGACGCATCTCATGGCCTGATGCTTCACCAGCTATCGGCACAATGATGTATAATAGAAGTGCAACCTAAAATCAGTGGGAGCAGAAAGTGGGACCACTTCTCAGTGCTTGTGAAGGACAGTTTCTTTGTGTCTCCCACGTCTTGACGCTTGTGTTCATGCAGTGAACATTGACAGAAGCAGAGAGGTTTTAGGTACACTCTGAAATCTAGTTCCTGCCAGAGGGAGTTGGGAGTAAAGAATTTAATCTGAGGCATCTCGAGGCAGCTGAGATAATTTATAGACAGAGCAGACAGGAGGATACATAACTTCAAAAAAAAATTGTTATTTTGTGTAATATGCAAGGAGGGCAGTGTTACAGAGTGTGTGTACATGGAAATAGTACAAATATTTTGCCTGTGTCCTTAGGGTATTGAGAAAAGATTTCCGTTCTACTAGTTGGATTGTCATGAGGGATTTTCAAGGGTCAAGTTCCATATTGCAAGGAGGATATGAAACTTTTAGGCCACTTATTGCATGGACATGTGAAGCAAAGATTGTGCATGCTTGGAGGTTGTAAAAACAATTGGCTCTTTTATGTTTGAAAAGAGGCTTTTTGTCATGGGCTGTATTGCATCACTGAATCTTAATCTCTTGAAAGGCATGATTGAGAAGACAGTGCTGTGCATGCTGAAGGAGTATGGCAGGCTCATTAGAGGGTCTACAATGAACCCTCACAACAAGTGGCATAGTAGAAGCTGCACATCATGTGATTCATGCAGATTGCTAATGTGAAACTCGACAGTGAACATGATATACCTTTTTAAAGGGGCCCAGTAAGCTGCAAAAAAAAAAAAAATTCCTTGGGAGCCTTCTCTCACATTATGACCACAGAGAGTTTTGAATAGAAAATGTTATGTCTCCATGGCACATTCTTGCAACACTTTTCCATTCCTCTCTAAACTTTGAGTCACTTCAGCTTTGTTATGAGAACAGCGCATGACCTTCTCCTGCTTCAGGTGCAGGTTGGGAGGGACCTCCAGGCACCTAGGCATGCATTTAGACACTGGAAAACCTTAAACTTTTTTGGGTATGAGGTGTGCTCCAGACATTTGAACATACATGAGAAAACAGAGTAAAAGCGACAATGGGTGATTGAAGCATTTTATAGTTTTTCTGGTACTTCTTCTGGTACTACTGACAATCACAACGCAGATATTGTGTGCTTTTTAACAGGCCCAGAGTTCTGTAAGTTGCTACCAAGGCCCTTTCTTTTATGACTATTTTAGCAAATTCTTGTGGATGTCTCAAAAGGTTTTTTTTTCTCCATTTAGGTTATTGTTACATTTTCTGCCTGTCACAGCTTAATAGTATGATACAGTACAATACCTAACGCTTCCTTGCACACATAAACCAGTAAACTATTATTGTGTTTTATTTCAACTGCACACTAAAATAATCTGGGAAAGTATTTTCTAGTGGCTGATATGATAAACAAAAATAAATTGCATTGTTTTTTATACTTAATAGGAAGATATGTATAAAGAAAACAGTAGCAATCAGCAATCTCTGTGGTACTGTGCATGATTAAAAAAATATGAAGTAATAATATCCAGATGAGAAACTGCATACAATACTTCAACATTTTTCTCTGATTTTCCATTCTACAACAACAATGAAGGAAACCTTATCTTTTCTTTTGTTCTTTTCATGGCAGATCCTAGTATTTCTTTAGAACTCTACATGCCACAGGGCAAACTAGCAAGTTATAAAAATTCGTAAAGCAAATGGCCTATCTGTTGTTCTGCTCAATGGTTGCCAGTGCATTTTTTAGCTAAGAAAGGAGCTGTTTGAGAAATTTTAGAGACATATATGGAATTTCCTTAGGCTGACAAAGGCTATTAATGGGATGAGGAGAGAAGTGTCTAAATATTTAACTCATCTGCACTGTCCTTTTCATGGATATAGCACTATTCATTTTCTTGGATTTCCTTCATTACTCAGTCTGCCCTTAAGCTACGCTGACATCTCTTGTTTTTCTGCTGCAGCAAAACTTTTTCTAGTGTTTTCATTTTTTGTGTCCTTGCCTGTGGATGAGCTGCCCTGTATCAGAGATCCAGCTAATTCAGGTATATTTTATTTTGTGGAGCATTTTACTGTTTCTTCTTTCCAGATCATAACAGAGGCTAAGTTGATTTAATGATATCAGTAATAACCTGGATTGCTAAGCATGTTTGCAAAGTTTGTAAGGAGGGGAAATCATGTGGGGAAGAGGATAAGGAGTAAATCTTACCTTTGGCCAGCTAGCCTTAGTATAGCCTGTTTCTTTAAGTCCTTGACAGTTTATTTGCATTATGAGTAACACTTAACATTACAGGGTCCTTTATTAGATCCTTAAGTGTTCCCAAAAGCTGACATTATAAAGAAAAAAGATGTTCATGTTAAAGTGTAGCTCTACTCAGAAAAAGGGACTGTAAAACTAGTACATTTTAACTCAACAGATTCTACTTGTATTAAGTTGCACAAACTTCTTTTATTGACAAAACCAAGCCTTTTCTCTTTTTTAACACTTGGTCAACACAGAGATGATTGAATTGCATTGAATATTGGACTCAGTCAGCAGAGATGTTAACATCTGCATAATTATTTAAAGCAACGAAACTTCACTGGTTTTAGCACAGGGATACTTGATTCAAAGGTGTTGCGGCTGTTGATGGCCTTACTGGTCTTACAGGCCACTCAAAAGCTGCTGGGTGAGCCTCAGGTAGAAAGGACACAGTTTAACTGCCAAAGTCCAGGATGAAGTTGTGGAAACTCAGGCTGAAATTTAAGAGTGTTTAGAACAGAAACTCATGATAAGAAGGACCTGAAAGAGCACAGCCATAGTCAATGCCTAATACTAGTGTTGCCTGTGGTTTGGTACAGCGCTCTCCAGGTTTCAGTGTTGCAGATTCAAAATGAGCAGTTGTATGATTTCCAGTAGGGCTATTTGAAGCAGTCTTGTAGGAAATCCAGATCTTCTGAGAGCCTTTCTAATCTGAGCTACAAAAACTTGTTTTGAAATTTCCCTTGAGAAGGAAATAAGAATAAAAAAAAAAAATGCAGCATCAAAGAGAGCAGTTGATTTCAGAGTCTACTGAGGTGCCCCAAAACAGAGGAACCACCCACTCTAGGTGATATAAGGACGAACTCTGGGGCATGTAAAGTTTGCTGATGCTTCTTTGCTTGCTGTTCACTTAAAGGACACAGACCACAGATTTTTCCAGGCTTTCTCACCTGACGTTAGTGGTCTAAGTTCAATGGGATAAAAAACCTGATCAGTTTCACACAGGTTTCCATGAAAGAGTAAATAATGGCTTCCACCACCAAATGGGACTGAGCAGATGACTTAAAAATCTCCTTCAACACTCCTGTGGATTATCTTCTTTTCTAGAGTATAAAATATTTCAGTCCTAATTTACTTCAGTGCAATGGTAGAAATGGAAGAAATGAGGGTCAGTGCTTTTCTGGCACTGAGACCCCTGCTATAGTCTCTGCTACATCTGGGCTTTGTGTTTCTTCAGCTTTCTTTTTGTATAAGGAAAGGAGAGCCACAACCTATTCTGCTGTAAACTAACTCTGCCGTAAAGTAACCGAGTAGGCGTCAGCCAGCGGCGTCTGGTTTTGTCTCTAAAATGACTGCTGGCCTCTGCAGCAGGCTAAGTCTTTTCACAAGAGGCCAGAGAGTTGGGAAAATAAAAAAAAACAACACAAAACCAAACCAACAAACTCTTACAGATTTGTCTTCTTTATTAAAATAAATGGATCAACACATGAATAGACAGTTCACAATTCATCAGGGAAAAATCAATACAGAGGAGTTTTTTCACTACAGTTTATTGGACAGAGAGCCTTATATGCTTAAATACCATGAGGACATGGGAAGCCAGGTACACCTCCAAATATTTCAAATAAAAGCAGAATTTCTAAACACTGGCAGTGATTTTCTTTGTAAATAGGTTTAACCTTGGACCTTCTGTCATCTTGTATTTTTACACAGGAAATTAATTTTCTACATCCTCTGTGTGCATAGAGAAGAGAGAAAGTCAAAAAACTCCACGGGATTTCTAAAAAACCTCAATATAAACTTTAAAATTAAACAGATGTTACATGATTACCATTAAATCTGAGCCATGAGTTTCTAGGTTATAAACTATACATGATGTTCTGAAGCAAGAGATGAAATAGATATTTTTCAATTATTAAAGGTTTTCCAGATCAAAAAGATCAGGATTTAGATGAATCCATATAGGTCCTGTGTTTCAACAAGAATTTATAAACATCCAAAATAAGTAAATGCTCTCACAATTAGCTAGTAAATGGCCACGGGTGGAGATGCTCCGTGACTGTCCAGCTCTGCTGCGAGTGCAATTATGCACCGCCAAGAGCCTGGCTGTTGAGATTGCTGTCATCAATGGGCATTGGAGTGTATCCCAGGTGAGCTAAGGGTAAGCCTGCCTGCTTGCCTGGTCACTTGCTGCAATCCTTGTTCTATGTCTCCAATCCCAGAAGAAATCCCCACACCTTGTGTTTTGTAGTTCAAAATCGCTACATTATGAATTTTTGTGCAGAGTGAAGGAAGTTTTTGAGAAATGAGAGAACTGCTCCTGCCTGCTAGAACCCTGGGTCTGGCTTGCCACCTTGCTTTCCTCACTGCCCACTGCCACCATCAGCTGCTGCAGAGCCACCCTGAGCATACAAGATGGAGTTTCAAGGGAAGTGAGAAGCCCATGTTCTCTCCTCCTGTCCTAGCCTGCTCTCAACAGCACTCAACCACTTCTTGCCAGAGAGGTCCTTTTCCACACCCAGCTGTGATTGCATGGTCATCATCTTGCAGTCTTTGCTTTCAATCATTGTATTGTCTTCTTTGCTTTTACTGGCTTGAACTTTTAAAGAAGCTGGCATATTCAGTCACTATTAGTGTGGTAATACTTCTTTTCTTCAGCTCTTGCCTGGTTTCTAGGTATTGAGAAGGTTTCCTGAAACTAGGACAGAGCAGTTACCTATTACAGCCCCATGAACATTTTATGTGAATATCATTATGATCTCTGTGATGACTTTTCTTAAAGGTTGAGGTCTGCTCTGGAATGTAGATTCACATCATATAGTATTGGCCATGTAAAGCTAAACATCTGGTCTGAAGTGGTCACCAACACCCTTTTATGCTGTATGGAGAACCAGAGAGGAACTTTAATCATGCCTTAAGAAGTCTTCATAGGTTAGCGAGGGCCAAATGGCTAACAGTACATGAGACAAAACTGGTTTAGCCTACACATGTAACCTGTAAGTTACATATTATTCTACTATATCACTGACTTCACCTCATGTGCGACTCTGGCTGTGGAATTACCTCAGGAATTAATATTAAATTTTGGGCATGAATCGCCTTTCAGCAATAATAGAGAGTCAGTCATGAAACCGTGGCAGCAATATGACAGTGAACATCATGTTCTGCAGAGACAGGTGTTGAGTTGATGAGCGGAATGCTGGGGATGGTGGTCTTGCAGAAAAACATGTGTTGTGGAGACAGAGAACAGAGAGGAAACCATCACATTTGCCTTGTGTATTGCATTTCACCTTTACTTCTCTGTTGGAGACATGTTACTGGTCTAGAGTTGTGATGGCAAAGTAACCTGAGAGAGATAGAAACAGAAAGCCCAAAGACAGGAAGAAAAGTGCTTACAATGTGCCACAGGGAGAAGTGGTAGACTGGACATTTTCTGGAGAAGGACTTTGAGCTGTGATGAGAGACATTCCCTTGTAGCAGAAGACCTCCAATGTGCAGGGGAAAGAGGAGTCAAAAGCTAGTTCACACCAGTTTTTCCTTGCAACTGGAAAATTAAGCAATGCAAAGAGTATTAGCAAACTACCATAAGCATCACAGAAATAACAAGAACCTTCACACTATCACCTGATTTTCTATGGCACCACAGAGGAATCTCAAAGTGTTGTCTTCACTCTCCTTCATGGAGCGAAGGCTCAGTGGATGTAAAAAATTATCCTTTTTATTCCGTAGACCTTCTGTACCTCAATGAAGGGTGACTTTGCAAGGTATCTTTTATCTTTCCAAATATGACCCCATTCAGCCTTATTTTCCCATTGATTTCTTCCATCTGGTTTTCATCTGACCTTGAGCAGCTGTCCAAGGTGTGTGTGTATATATATTCTTTTGCTTGTTTCATCTTTTGAGATACCTTTCTGCTGAATATCTGCTTAAAATAATTTTTATTTGGATCCACTTAATATTTAGTCTTAATTCTAGCCTTCATGACAGAGCTCCCCTGTCAACTTTCTGTTGTTTAGGAGCTTTAGTCATGCACAGAAGAATTCAATCACTCTTAAAACTACCCCCCACCCCCACCATATTGCATACACTATTGATTATTTAATCCCATTAATGTTATGGCTTTACCTCCCAAATGTCATTCAGCTAAAGGGCTTGCCTAAGCCAGTATGGGGATGGCTGGGAAAGTAGGAGGGCTGTTTCTCTTGCATATTTCTTTCCCCTTGGAAACATCAGGTGATGCATTGTAGGATTTCTGCTTTGTGGCCTGGAAAGGGAAAATACTGGGAACATATAAGGGGCTGTGAAAATATGCATCATTGCACAAAATCTTACATGAAAACATACAAGATTCCACAGAAACCTGTAAGACTGCCCTCTGAATGTTCTAATAACCACAAACTGCTTCCCTTTTTTGGAGGGACTGCAGGAGAACTAATGAAAGAGTCAGAGCTGGCCTTGAAGTCAGGATCATGGCTCCCATGAATTACTGCATGGCCTCTGTCCATACTCCCTAACCCCACCATATCTTCCCTAACTTGTCTTCTTGACCTCAATCATATCAGCGCACAGGAATCAAATCTGTATTATTTGTTTTAAATGCTCTATGGTTTATTTTCATGTAAAATCAAGGTTTTCTAAGGATTCATTCATGTAATTGTGGGGAAAAGGGAATTCCATGATGTTGTTTTGAAATTTCCTACATACCTCTGTGTTTTCTGGCTTTTTACCTAAAATCTACTAATATTCCACTGTTTTCCTCACCCACAGAGAACTAGCTTTCAGGATAAATTCCAGCACTTGGCACATAATATATGGTTGATTGTGACTTGCTAGACTGACTACTGCATTGGACATGGTACAGATGGATATAGAGACCATCTTTAGGCAAGTCCTTCACAGAAAGAAGCAACGGTTTAAGGATCATATTGGCTCCACAGAGGTGCTGAGACACTAGGAATATAGTACTGTAATACAGTGAGATTTTTTTTAAAGAACAATAAAATATATGGATAAGAAGGATGCAGAACAGAATCACAAGCTTGTGTAGTTAGTGTGATGGAAAAATTGAAACAACTTGGGCAAAGAAGAAAATAGTACTAGGGAAAGGATTCTCTATACTTAGATATCTAGAGATATCTTGTATGGTGGTTTTGAGCTTATTCATAAATTTGATGTGTACTGTGCATACATTTATCTGGTTAGTTTTTCAAAAAGATAAATCAGATACATTCTGGACACATCTGATTTTTTTTTAAGAGCTTCAAGAGAATTTGTCTTCATTCAAAAGGATGTAAGTTTAACTTTTCCCCTATTTTAAAAAAAAATCACCTGATACCAATTAGAATTCCTTACTGCTGGCTGATTTATAGTACTGTAATACAGCACTGAAAATATGAAAGCAGAGAAGCAATATTTCAAAATGCAGCATAAAATCAACAATAAAAATGTATATTTATAACCTGAAAAGTATGATTTCATCTTGGAGAATTACCAAGTTAATAGCAGTAATAAGCATGATTTTAGTTGTACCATATTGTACTTATTAAACACTTCAGGGGACTTGTGAATAAATCAAATCACAAGATCATTTTTGGATATTTGAACATATTTTTAGATATTATAAAAATGTGGAAATCTATCACAACTGGTTATCATTTGTTCATGTTTTCCAAAAAAGGTTTTAATCATAAACCTCATTGTTACATCTTTCAAGATACTGGGCTGATGCCTGCAGGCTGGAAAAGTAACTCCATTTAATAAATGTAGATTTAATATCTCTTGGAGATAAAATTAAAGCAGAAAAACTATGTGCAATAATGTGAATTATACTCACTATCCCAGGAAATCTTGTTTGGTGTAGAGAGGATGTTTCCGAGGAAGGCAGAGAAATGTTTTAGTAATAAAGATGGGCCATAACGAAAACCCTGGAGCCAAGCTCATGAGCCACAGTATGGAAAGTTTGGATTCAAACTCATACTTCATGGATTTATCATGGGCAGCACTCCAGCCTTGAAGGATGGTTTTTTCTCATGGAAGTGAATGAGTGAAAGAGCGGACCTTTATATTGTTCATTGCTACTATTATTACCTGTAGTACAGCAAAGTCCAGAGGACTCAGATAAAACTGACATTCCATTGTGCTAGGTGCTGCACAAACAGACCGTGAAAGACAGGTCCAGCTTTAGGAGCAGTACTGGATAAACTGGTAAAATAAATGAATAGTTGAAAGGTAAGCAGATACAGGAAAATAAGAACGCACTACTGAGTTGCGAAGAAGTTAATAGAAAATGAAGTTTGCAGTTTACAAGAGTTTAGACATACAGTCAAACAGCATTTCCCAGTGTTCCAAGTGTGTCTGCAAGAAGACAAATGAGTGGCTGACTCCTTTAGGAACTAGATCTCTTAAGTAGTCTGGTACTGCTTGAGTTCCATGGAAGCTATTTTTTATACCAGTTTACAATTAACAAGTCACACCACCTGAGAAACTAGTCCCATGTCTTCTGCTTTGTTATGTCTGGGACGGTGTGGTCCACTGGAAATTCAGAGATGCAGAAGATGTAGGTCTGAAATTCACCTGGCAGAAAGGCTTTATCAACGTCTATCTGTTGTGGGAGGGGGAATTTACTCTGTAACAGTAGTTTTGAAAGATAGGGTAGTTTCTTCATATTTTTCCTCATGGCTGATCTTTGGTTAAAAACAACAGGGAGTATTCCTTTGATTTTTTTTCCAGTATTTTAAACAATAGAATTGTAGGAAACCACTGCCTTCCACCAGCTTTCTTTCCAACTTCAAAATAGCCTGTCCTATTATTTTTCAGAGTTTATGGTGAAACAAATTCCTTCATGGTGTGAACACCATGAAATGACAGATTTCAGCCCATAGTGAATTGTTCTGGCTGAGTTAAAACCCTTTACTGGTGGAAACCTTTATGATAGTAGTATGAACAAAGCTCTGCTGTAATGTTTTCTGGAAACAGAGCCATAACGATTTGTTCAGGAATCTGTTCTGATCTCATCATAAAGGGAAAAGTGTTTCTGTCAAGTTTAATCCCAGATCTCCTATTACCCGGTGCTTATTTCCAACAGGCACTATCAATAGACAACCAGCATTTAGGAAATAATTTTAGTTCTACATTACCCAGAGTGAGGAATAAAGAAAGGCAATCTTAATGACATCCTTTGTAAATAATAGGACCAGTAAAGTACGATCAATTGCTGTACTGTGAATTATAGAAGAAAATAAAGCCATTATTGTTACTACGCTACGGTTTGCACTGTACTGACAGTATGCTTGGAGATGACCTTCTTGGGTATAGGAACTGATGGGCTTGTTGGACCCACAGTATGTTTTCACTAGAGATGTAGATACAGTTATATATGTTGCTGCATAGAATATATAAGCTTGCTTTCCTCAGGGGCAATGAGTAGTCTGAGAAACAACAGACTGGAAGCAATTAACCTAAGATGTAAGTACATTGCATAACACTCTATAGAACAGAAATATGCTAGATATAGTTATGGATTGCAAATGACACAATGGAGTGAAAGGGATGCACTGTGAAGTGTGAAAATAACCAATTACTTGGAATTAGCTTCTGTATCTATCTCTTCACAGTCTGAACCACACAGCATGGACATGTCCTGACAGACTAAGTTAAGACAATATGACCCAAAAAGACAGTTATGAGGCCCACCTCAGGAGTACAAGTTTAAAAACAAAAAAGAATTTGTAATCTATATCTAAAAATGTGACTGTGGAAGAGTGTTTCACTGACAAGAAAGCCTGCAAACCTTGTTGTGTTGACAAGTGTGGGAAAATGAAAGGAGAGTCCTGAGGTATCTAAACCTCTGTTGCACTTCATGACAGGAAAGGGGCATACAAAGACCAATGGATACGAGTGCACATAAAACAATATGCTTTAGCTTTACACAGGGTATGAGTTTATAAAATAAATATAAAAATCTATCTCACTTTCAAATTGTCGTCTTTCTTAAGAGCATTACTTGTCTCCCTCTTTCTCTCTCTTTACCTATCTACCCATTTCTTTATCATGTGTTGCCACTTTAAAAATATATTTTCATGTCAAGCATTGATGACTATAGTGGAGCTGTACTGCAAGAGAGTGAATTATTACTGCCTTTTAACCTTGGACTGGTCAGTATGGCTGTGATGTACATGTAATATAGGTGGGATATGTGTCCATTCTGTGATTTAAAATACTTCTCTGTACTTATTAACTGAGTTCCAGCCATCTCTGCAGCCTCTGCTGGCAGGAGCGACATGTGAAATTGCCACCTTTTTTTTGTCTCTTGAATGTTGACCTTTACAACTCATGATAAGGCAGACTTACAAAGGGAATTGTCCTATTATCTTGCCATAAAAAAAAAATCTGAAGTATATATATGTTTTTGTAATGGACTTGAGCGAAAACAAATGTTGAAACACGCTGGCCAATAAATACGGGAACAGTGATTTTTGGAAGAACACATAGTACAGTACTCTGATACCGTCCACAAGTTATCGTGTGAAGAACTTAGACTCTTCTGGAAGGTCTTAGCTGAACAGTTAGCTGGACCAAACCAAAATGGGTAGAAACTTAAACCACATATTCCCAGAGCCACTGCAGAATTGTACAAGGATCGTCTCAATTACTTTTTGAAAAATGTAAATTGCTTTCAGTTATATGGCAGAACTAACATTTTATTGAATGCTATTTGTCTTCTCTCATCTTTCCCTCCAAGAAATTAAGTGAAAGTAAAACCCTGGGATCTACCTCTGAGGGAAGGCACAGTGCATTTATCCTAGAAGCCTCTTCTGTAGTGGGTTTTTCTGGCCAATAAATAAGAAAACATAAATAGGTGCATCTGTGCTGAGGAATGCGTGCCTGCCTGAGATCCTGATTTTGTTTAGTGTTAATCTGGAGACAAACATCTCTTTCATGAAAGGTACTTAGGGGTGGTGAGCTCCCAGTGTGCACGTTTGTGCTTGCCTTTTTTTTAAAGCATAAGCAGAAAACATGAAGCCTGTAGCTTAGCAAATGTAAGCTACTTTTGGACAGAGAGAATTCTTCATCTGCTCTCAAAAAGCTGTTATTGTTTTCTGGTCCACATGTATAGGCTCTTGAAATATTCACTAAAACTGACTGAGGTGTTCAAGCTCTTAAAAATGTCAGTAGTATCTTTTGTATGTTTATTGATGTTGATGTGGCAAAGAAAGGAGGAGGAAATAAAGAGAGAAATCAGCTTCCAGGTGATGGGACTCACATGGCAGGGTTTGGAACTGTGTGATCTTTAAGATCTGTTCCAACCCAAATCATTCTATGGTTCTTTAATATGGCTTCTGCTTAAAGGAGAAACCAGCAATGAACCAAGGTTACTTGCTTATGTGAAATATTCTCCTCCTCTTCCTCCTACCTAGCTAATTGAATACTAGTGTTCAGACTAATTACAGTGCCTCTTCATTTGCTTGTAGGATTGCCATCAAATATTTTTCAAACCTGTTTGGAAACAGACAAAGGAGGAGTAAGATTATCCAAGAAAGAAGGAAGAGATGATCACAGCCACCAGCAGGAAAGAATATTGAAGCTGGTAAAGGAAGAGATAGTGGTCATGAGAAAAGCAGTGTATTGAGGTACCACCAAAAGATATAAAAAGAAAAAATGATGATGTTTTAGGGTAAATGAGAGCAAAGTAAAGTGTATGGACAGCAGTCACACGAGAAGAAATGCATGGAACATATACTCCTTTGAGAGAAATCTGATGTTCGGGCTATACCTGTGGGATTTACCAAGTGGGGGACTATAAACAAGGGGAACTCTAAAGTAGTTGATTCTTGAAAAAGTTGATTCTTGAAATTACGCCCTTTGCTTTTTCTTTGTCTTTCTGAATTACTGTACTCTGTTGGAAGAACAGAGTACACAGGGAGCAGAACAGAGTACATAGGGAGCAGATCCATCAGGAAACCATAAAAGACAATTAGACATTGACAAGTCTATGGGGCCAAGTGGGATCCACATGAGGGTATTAAGGGAGCTGGCAAAGGTGCTTGCCATCCCCCTTTCCATCATCTACCAGCAGTCCTGGCTGACTGGGGAAGTTCCACTTGACTGGAGGCTGGCTGATGTTACACCCATTTACAAGAAGGGCTGGGGGGAGGATCCTGGAAACCACAGACCTGTCAGTCTGACCTCAGTGCCAGGCAAGATCATGGAGCAGGTCATCTTGAGTGCTGTCTCACAGCACATGCAAGAGAACTGGGTGATCAGGCACACTCAGCATGGGTTTCTGAAAGGCAGGTCCTGCCAAAGTAGCCTGATCACCTTCTATGACAAGGTGACCCTCTTAATGAATGAGGGAAAGGGTGTTGACGTAGTGTATCTGGACTTCAGTAAAGCCTTTGACACCACTTCTTACAGTATTCTACTTGAGAAACTGTCTTTCACTGACCTGGACACCCACTGACCCAGCACCCTCTGCTGGGTAGAAAACTGGCTGGATGGCTGGGCTCAAACTGGTGGTAAATGGAGCTAAATCCATTTAACTGACCACTGAAGGCTGGTCACAAGTGGTGTCTCCCAGGGCTCGGTGCTGTGTCCAGTTCTGTTTAATATCTTTATCAATGATATGGATGATAGGATTGACTGTACCCTTAATAAGTTTGCAGGTGACACTAAGCTGGGAGGAAGTGTAGACCTGCACAACTGTTTAGTATCTTCATCAGTGAAACAGAGGCTATCAACATAGGCTCAGGGATGAAGGAATTGAGAGCAGCCCAGCCAAGAAGAAGTGGGAGGTACTGGTGGATGAAAACCTGCGAGCAAATCAAGGGATGTGATTCTGCCCTCCTACACCACTTTGGTGAGATCCCATCTGGAGCAGCATGTCCAGCTGTGGAGTCCTCAGCATAGGAAAGACACAGACCTCTTGGACTTTGTCCAAAGGAGGGCCACAAAAATGAGGCATGGAACACCTTTCCTATAAGGAAAGGCAGAGAGTTGGGGTTGTTTAACCTGGAGAGGAGAAAGACGTTATTGTGGCCTTTCAGTACTTAAAAGGGGGCTTATAAGAAAGACAGGAACATACTTCTTAGCAGAAATGAAAGCAGTGACTGAACAAGAAATAATGGCTTTAAAACTGAAAGAGCGTTGATTTAGACTAGATAGGAGGAAGAATTTTTTTATGATGAGGGTGGTGAAAACAGGAACAAGTTGCTCAGAGAGGTGGTAGATGTCCCATCTTTGGAAACATTCAAGGTCAGGTTGAATAGGGCTCTGAGCAGTTGAAGATCTCTCTACTTATTGCAGGGAGGTTGGACAAAATGCCGTTAAAGGTCCTTTCCAACTCAAACTATTCTATGATTCTATGATACTATGGTGTTATGATGTTACAATTCTATTAAAAAAAAAAAACTATTTTTTTTCATAGCTGGAAAACTGAGGCACGGCTTGATTAAGTAATTTGACTGAGGTTATGTGGAAATTTCAAGAACTGGATAGGTACAACAGGATAGGAGTTTTATTTTCCTGTGGGCATGGAGAGCTAAAGTTCCCATACTGCTGCCTGTCTAGATCTCAGCATCATCTGGCCTAGGGAACTTAATGCAAACCCTTCAAGTCACAGTCCAGTGTTATTCTCTCTGGGGGTTTTATTGTCAGTCATGTAGCAGTGAACATTTTTCTTAAAGTCTCAGTCCTTCGAGATATGTGATTATATCAGACTCTCAGCTTTCCTATAAAGCAGTAAGTTTCTAGCTCTTCTGGGTGCTGAGAGACGAATGAAGCCTCCAAGCATGTTAGGTTAAGAAAACACATACAAAACCCAGATTATTTCTTGCAAGATCCTCTCATAACTTTTGCATCTTCAACACCCCAACACACCTTCTGGATGTTCAGAGTTGGTAGTACTGTGAACTGCAAGACCACCCATTCCCAGGCTCCCTTCTACATCACACTTGAGAACAGACATAATTTTTGGAATCTTACACTGTTTCCATTGAAGGTCTTTCCTTGGAAAGGACATCTGCTGCATCATGTTTATGTCTCTTCTTGTTTGCCCTAGCTAATACTACCACCTCTCTTCAGACATTTTCTGGTACAGACTGAAACATAATATGGTATATACCATAAACAGCATAAAGTGTCTGCTCTGTTTATGATAGCAAGCTACTTTTAACCTTTAATCCTCCCAGATCTTTCTCAAAACAATGTGAAACAATCTATTTTTACATTCTTCTCTGTTGTTTGATGCTGGTTAATATCATAAACAAATTCTGCACAACTTGAGAAGCAATTAGAGCCTCTTGGGTCAAGGAATGCATTAAGGGCACTGTGTGTCTCCACTTGCCTCCACCTTTACCAGCACCGAAAAAGGGTGAATCTGAGTGGAACGAGTGACTTCTGTGTGGAGTGTGCCCTTGTCTCATTTTGGTGAGAGCTTCAGGTTTCCCAGATGCTGCCCAGAGTGATGTCCCTCGCCAGCCTGGGAGCAGTGAAGGGATGCAAATCCTCCTGGTGCCCCTCCCCTGCCGACCCTGACCCCATTAGGGGCTGACAGCTGTGAAAGACATAGGAAGCAATTAAAGCACACTGTATTAGTCACAAAGGCCTATGGGCCTTGCTCTCTAAAAGGCGCAGGTCTGCAAAAGAGATAAAACTGGGAACCTCGAGTGCTGTAACATGCCGCTCAGAGGCTTTGTGCAAGTCTATACTCCTGGATCCACTTGGGGTTATTTATTTACTTAAAAGTTCGTTTGAAAACTGGAAGCTTCAGGCTACTTACCCAATTAACCTTAGCACCTGTTTGCCTGGAAACACTCGGGATCTGTGTGAACAAGCTGTGGCAAGGCTTTCCCCCTCCCATTTTTTTAAGTGAAGGCAGCAGACAAAATATATTCCTAACACAAATGTTATTCCAGGCTGCTCCCAAGTCTGTGATGTTAGTGTTTGTTTCTGATAATGATTTAAATGGAAGCTCCTGCTAGCATCCACAACTGCTATAGCAAGGATAATTATGATATCTAAATCAATAGAATGTGGTGAATGGCTGTTGTTTTAATTTTGCCTGCTTCTGTTTTATTGCCTGATGGATTTTGGCTCTCAGTTTTCCTCTTCAGAGGGCTACAATCTGCACCAAATGTTTCACATTACTCAGTGTGAAAAACCTCCTATTCTTTCAGATTTTTTACAAGTTCATACATCCGTGGAAACCTGATATTTCATATTTCATTCTGCTTTGTGAATGTCATTGTGAGGGATGCTGGTTCACATGCAACAGGCCTCCTCTGTCTTTGATCAGTTTGACCGCAACTAATTCTAAATGGAGAACAAATGAAAGAAATATTTATAAATTTCATGGGAATTCAGGCAGGGCCTAAGCCTTTCCTAATGCCTCCATTCACAGTAAATGTTTATTGAATACTTTTAGTCTACTGTGTACTTCAGTATTTATATAGTGTTAGGTTTTAGTTTGTTCTGAGTAGATCCAGTAAAAGACCTCTTCTGCATCTTTCTTTCTTTATTCCTCTCTTTCTTGCATTACTTTTCTTACCCTTCAAAATATTCTCCCTTTTTTTTTGTTTGTACCTTATAAAACAGCCTGCTGGCAGACAAAAGGAACACCACAGTTGTTGGGTTCCAGAGCCTACAGCTGTAAGAAGGGTAAGAAAGGGGAAAAAAAAGACCGTAAAATTTAAAACAAATTTTAAGGCCCAGGGCTGAGTTGGGAAAAAATCAAATGAAAATGTTAAAGATTTGTCCAAAATAAAGTCATAAATGCCCTGAGCCAAGTTAAACAGCTGCTAGGTCATGCAGGCTAAATCTGAAAAGGCAACACAACAAGGAGTTTAATATTATGAAGCTCATCAGAGGTTGCCAGGATAAAACCCCCAAGCATTCCAGTTTTTCTTTCTCAATCTCTCTGTCTTATTACAGAGTTGTGCTCTTACTACTTTTCCCGGCTTTAGTACAGGTTGCTTTTACAATGGGAAACTTAACACATCTGAAATCTTTTGGGGACTTCCGTGTGTGTCCAATCCTATAGATATTTGACTGTATCAAGGATACTACAGACTAGAAGCAATCTGCTTTGGCTGAGGACTGGGAAATGTACAGCTCACAAAGCCTCATGTTCTGTTCTATTATTCTATGATTCTATGATTTGTCACAGATGCCATGCGTGTTGCTGGTCCTACTGGTGTGTGCTTCTGGCAGGCATACACTGTGGCTGCAGACATGGAATGGGACAGGTGTTGCACTGGTGCGAATTGGCAGAAGTCCGCTGAAGCTAATGGAAGTTCTGGAGTGAAATATGAGATGCCCAAGCAGAAATGAGGGCAATGCTGCTCATTCAGCCTCTTATGAAGGCCCATGTTTTCTACTTGTCTATCAACACCTTTTTTAAGTGCTTCATTCATATGGAAAATAAGGAAGGAGCAGAAAGCTCTGGGAGGACTGAGCAAGGAAGTGGATGTGGAAGTGTGAAGTTTGACAGAGGTGTGAGGCAAGAAGGAAGGTTGAGTTTTGTGAGGAGTGTAGAAAGGTAAGGATGTAATTTGTACCCTTTTAATACGACAAGAAAAAAATTAAAGACAAACACCTTCTGGCCAATTGTGAGGCTCAGAATTCATTACCACTACCTCACTTCACTCCTGGAGTGCATTCCCTCTCCTCTCCTACAGTTTGGGATGAGATTTTTGTTTGTTTGTTTGTGTTTCTCATCTGTAAGCTCAACGGGCCGGGAAAACGCCTCTTTTGTCTTTGGAGAGCACCTGACACTTGTGGGGTGATGGTGCAGAGTCTTAGAACTTGTACAACAGTAAAACCTTGAATATAAAATAATCAGAGAGGAAACTGGTGTCTGAGAAAATGTTTCTTTAAGGTTGTTCTTTTCCAGTACCCCTATGCTTAAGAAGGAATACAGGGTAGAGAATTTGGGAGGAGATGAAACTCAGATAATGTGATACTGAATTTTCCCTGAATTTAAAGCCTTCCAACAATATTTTTTCCTCTTTGAGAAGGCAATAACATTTTAAAAGCAGCTTTATGCTCTGATATGCAATCCAGTATGCTAGGTTTGCCTAATTCCTGACTCTCTAGCAATGAATACACATTTCTGGCAGCCAAACACCACATGAATTGTTAAAAATAGAACACTTAATAATTTGTATTAAATTAAATCACAAAGCAGAGATGGATGATGATTATGATCAGGGCTTCAGGTATTATTTACCTTCCTGTGAAGAGCTTGTTTTGTCTTTCACAAACAGGGTATATAAACCACTTACTTAGTATGTAACTTGAGCTATGAAAATTGTATTACAGTTAAGTGTACTTAAAGCCACAGACTTTTTATAACAATTAAGAGAGCAGGGGAGGAGGTGGGGGAAGAAAATGGAAGGAGCTTAGGGAGCACCCTGCTTTCAGGTTGCTGACTGCATGAATGGCATTGCAGTGCAGCGCTGTGCAGAAGCGCCGCCAACTGAGGAGCCAAGCTCTGAGGTCTCAGCCACATTAGGCAATACTCAACAGATGTCCACGGCAATGTCTAAAAGTCACGCTCCCACTCTGCTTACTCAGAGGTCCAGGTTATTCAAATTTAGCTGTTCTCTTTCCTATTTGAGGGAGACTCTGCAGATCTACAGGTAAAGAGTAGAGAGGGTGTCTTTCATAAGATAGGCACTTTTTCTTTTCTCATGTTATTATTATGACTTTTTCTGAACCACTTCATTAAGTGTCTTACAAAAACAGACCCACATAAATAAGTCTGTTATTGTAGGTTTTACCTGACACTGCACTCCCCACCTGCTGTTCAAGATATCATGGCTGGGAAAAAACGTCTCAAAGGCAGGGATGAAACAGACTCAAGAGAATCCAAGTTAAATACTTCAAAGATAACCATACTCCTTCGGATGCTCAGGCTCTTCTAAGCAGAGTAATTTTACATGTATTTTAAATAGATAGGAGTGTGTTCATGTATGATCAGCCTATGTCTTGTCAGAGAGATTGTAGACAGTACTTACAGGAAGACAGCTTTTTAAGCTATCCTCACTTGATTGCTTGAGACTGTCTGTCCACATCCTTCAGGGCTGCACATTTTTTCCTAAGCATAATCTCCTATCTTAAAGTCCTTGGACCTAAAAATCTTTAGAATAGCTTATGCAAGAAAAGAATAACATTTCTAACATTTCTGCAAAGCAAAACACATAAATTCAAAGTTGTCTAATGGTTATGACACAGCAGGCAGCATTTTAAATGGGCACAGTCTCAGGTAGACACATTTTTGGTGGGCAATTTTTGTTTAGAATCTATCCATACTGAGGGAGGTTTGAACTTCTGTGTCACTTGGAAGACAACTCCCTTATTTCTTCCCATATGTGTTTTAAATACAATTTAAATTTTTCTAAACTGTTGCAAAAGTGAGTAGTGGTAATACAGTGCAACTATGGTAACTTCTCAAAGATATATAATGCCTTGATTAGGAATGAAAGGTATTTAAGAGATGTTATTTAGTAGTGGACAAAACAACAATCTTATTCCCCTCCAGCTCTGAAGTTATGTTCTGTGTATTTTTTATACCCTTCTGGATTTGACACTGATTTTTCCAACAAAACCTTATCTGTCTTGTGATGCAATGGAAATATTTCTTCATATCAAACAATATGGAGCGAACAAGACCTCATTTAGCAACACGGCATCTGTAAGTGACGGAAGTAGTTTCATTAAGCTGAAATATTGCGAATGACAACTGACAGAATGGCATGAACAAAATCAGCACCCAGATTTCTTACTAGACAGGCCGCTTACTGTTTTCTCTCAACCTGCTTTCTATATTAAATAGAATAGCTGTTGTGCACTTAATAGTGAACAAATAGTGCCATTTTCTGCTGATATTCTCATTTAATCTCCATATGGTGGCACAAACAGATGGAACTGGATTTTCTTCAGTTACAATGAGTCTAGGACAACAACTCTTAAATCTGACTCACAGTGGAAAGGGACAACACAAATATGCAGTCAGGGTGACAGCTTGGATACTAAAACACAGAAAAGTGACTTAACATACAGAATAACTAGAAATAATTTGTTTTTTATTGATTACACTGCATCATGTGAAGGGATCTTGGGGAGCTTAAAATAATTTATACAGAATGTGCAGTTAGGTAGCGGTAGAGATGTAATGGCCTAATGTCCTGCTGCTAAGACTTTTAAATGAAAACTATTTGTTAAGTAAAGCCTGTGGGGCTTTAAGGTCAATGAAAGTTATTTAGTTTTCCAAGAAAAAGTTGTAATCTCAACATATTCTTTTGAGATCACAACACTGAAAACATCTACAAAGTAGAAAATATGTTTTGAATGGTTTTGGCTTTTTTTTTCCTTAATTTTTTTGATTCTTGACTCTCTGGCTCAGACTTTCAAAAGAGAGTTATGTAGACTTAAGCCTAAAAGCCTTATTTATTGGAATGGGAATTTAAACAGAAAATAAAGGGGTTTGTATCCAATTGATCAACCAAAATGTTACTAAACTGAAGCTTAAGGGACTAGAAAACCAAGCAAGAGAACCTGGGATGATTATCAGTTTTATCTACAAAAGATTTATCACAGAAACTGGGTAATTGTATTATTTCAAGACTTCATGAAAGCAGAAGGCGAACACATATTGAGTCTTTAAGGTCCTAATCCAGCAAATTGTTTTGTAACTTATGAAGATGCCCGCCCCCCCCAAAAAATATATCAACTGACTGCATTAAGGGGATGAAGAGATGTGGTTTCAGGTCTAGATGGAGCAGTGTAAGAAGCTCCTGCCTTTCTTAGAGTTTTCTATTGCTCACTTCTAACAGCAAACTGCATATACAGTTCTTCTGTGTAAGCAGGCAAAAGACTTGGTTTTAGATTGTATCAGTGCTAAGACAAACAGCTTAACTCAAGTTACCTTCAGTATTTCCAGTAGAGTTGCTTAAGAGCTAGCCCTTAAAGATAGAGAAAGAGTTTGGAAAGCCTAAACAGAGCCTGGATTCATACCATCTGTGTTTTCTCAAAAGAAACATTAATTTTTGTAACAGAAGAGTTGTTAGTTCCTAAAATAATCATAGAATCATAGAATCATAGAATAACCAGGTTGGAAGAGACCCACCGGATCATCGAGTCCAACCATTCCTATCAAACACTAAACCATATCCCTTAGCACCTCGTCCACCCGTGCCTTAAACACCTCCAGGGAAGGGGACTCAACCACCTCCCTGGGCAGCCTGTTCCAGTGCACAATGACCCTTTCTGTGAAGAATTTTTTCCTAATGTCCAGCCTAAACCTCCCCTGGCGGAGCTTGAGGCCATTCGCTCTTGTCCTGTCCCCTGTCACTTGGGAGAAGAGGCCAGCATCCTCCTCTCTACAACCTCCTTTCAGGTAGTTGTAGAGAGCAGTGAGGTCTCCCTTCAGCCTCCTCTTCTCCAGGCTAAACAACCCCAGCTCTCAGCCGTTCCTCGTAAGGCCTGTTCACCAGCCCTTTCACCAGCTTTGTTGCTCTTCTCTGGACTCTCTCCAGAGCCTCAACATCCTTCTTATGGTGAGGGGCCCAGAACTGAACACAGGATTCGAGGAGCGGTCTCACCAGTGCCGAGTACAGAGGGAGAATAACCTCCCTGGACCTGCTGGCCACGCCGTTTCTGATACAAGCCAAGATGCCATTGGCCTTCTTGGCCACCTGGGCACACTGCTGGCTCATGTTCAGTAGCTGTCATCCAACATCCCCCAGGTATTTCTCCTCCGGGCAGCTTTCAATCCAGACTTCTCCTAGTCTGTAGCACTGCACAGGGTTGTTGTGCCCCAAGTGCAGGACCCGGCATTTGGCCTTGTTAAACCTCATGCCATTGGACTCTGCCCAGCGGTCCAGCCTGTTCAGATCCCTTTGCAGAGCCTCCCTACCCTCCAGCAGATCAACACTTCCACCCAGCTTAGTGTTGTCCGCAAACTTGCTAAGGGGTAATAAGTAACAGTTTAGAAGATTTATTTACCATCTGGTTTAAGAAAAAAAATAGATTAAATAATAAAGAATAAGATATAAATAACAAACCACATGTACTTGACTTTTTACCCATAGCTGTTGAATTTTTCCCAGTTTCCATGGTCATTTCTGAAAATGGATTCCTTGTTTAAATTGAGAATGATTTGGACCTAAAATATAATAGTTTTTTCTTTAAGTAAATTGATGTAAAATCATAGCTGAGGATTTGCTATACTTTACAACTTAAAGAAGTGAAAATTAAAAGACATTTCCTGTATGTAGAGGAATTTTATGTATGGTAAGTAAAATGTTACAGTGACCTAATAAACAGAAAAGAAGGAGAAATAAGACAGCAGGGATTTGGCACAAACATTTGCAACTACATTTCAGTAATGACAGACCAAAGCCGCAAAATTGAGATCTAAGGTTGAGACAGAAAGCCTATAGATGAGGTTTTGAATCAATCTGTTGTTTTGACTCATCACCGCTATAGCAGTGATGGCCAGGAACATAACTTAGGTCTGGATGGCTAGATAGAGGATTGCAAACTTCTCCTAGGTCTGAGGCTACTCTTATCCAGGGTCTTGGCTATAAGCACTTCACTGAGTGTAATAGTGTAGATTTCTTTCCTTATTTTCCCCCACTATATGGCAAAGAGTTTGGTTTAGAGTTTAGTTTCAATTTTAGCAATTTTTTCTGCAAAGAAAATGAAAGCTTCTTAAAAGAAGCAATCAAAGTCTGAGAACAACCAGATTCCTTAAGCTTTATAAGCTTGGTGTATATATATTTGACCTGCTCTTCCTAGGACTCCAGGTGGGTTGGATTATTTGCTTGCTGCCAGGTAACTATTATTTTTTTCCTCTTAGTCTCTCTCTAATGTCAGTCCTGGTTTTATCTGTCAGTTTTTTTATTTATTAACTCTTTTGTTTGTTCGGTAAATGACAGATGTACTGTTGACTATGTGATACGTGGTTCTTGAAAGAATATGAGCCATGATACAGACCCTACCAATCAGAGGCACTGAGATGTAATGAAATTTATAGTTACATTACACAAGCTTTTAGACTAATACTAGGAGACACATAATACTGTAATCAAAGACTCTCCCAATACTTTTCAGATGAAGAAAATAATTCAGCCTTATTCCTGTAAATAAAGAAAACATTAATATCCTTGACAAAGTAAAGTTTCTTATTTCCAACCTCTTCTAGCATTAAAATTCCTCCTCATCCATAATATTATTGTATCCCCTTTTAGAATTTTGCAATGCTTCAGTTTTGTAAGACCATAACATCCCTTGACAATTAGTGGAAAGCCTGCCTTGGGAGAAGCTGCTTCTTCTCTTTGTGAAGCTGTCATGCAAATGCCTTTACATTAACAGAGTGCACTACATAAGTTAGGGCGTTCTTGAATGAAGATCAGGGAAGCAAGAAGTTTTGCTTAATGGGAAGAGTAAATATTACAAATACCTTGTCTTGTATTCCATGGTTTGGGAAAAGCAAAATTGCATTTAGGCACTTCATAGTTTCATGCATGCAGTTCTCTCTGCTTCTGAACAGGATATTTCTTAACTTTGACAAATTTCTTGCAGTGCAAAGTCTCTGTTTCAGAAAACATTCCTGTTCAAGGGATATTCCTGTTTAATAAAATGCAGTTCATACTTTCACATTTATGCTTCTGCTTAAATTCTGTTCAAGACAATGTGTTGGGGTACCTAGTTAAAGTAAGAGGCCTTTTTTTATTTGTCATTTTGTATTTTTTTTGTTTGAAATTGGTTCTGAGAAAGAAAATTCTGCCTCTCCATGAACAATTAAATGTATTTTCCCTATCAGACTTGAATGTCAATCTGAAAAAAGTTGGATTAGGTTTTTACAAAAGCATGGTTAGTGCTAGGATCCTTGAACTGATACTACTCCCAAGAAAATCACATTCAGAAGTGCTATAAACTTGAATAGTTCTGTTTTTATCTTTTTAATTTTAAAATTCATGTTAAAAAATTTGCGTTTAATGGAAAGCTGTTGACTTTTCCAATAATTACTGCTTTTTGAATTCTGAAATCAGACTTGTGTAGAAAATAATAATATTCTTGTAAATAATCAAAGACTGACTTGTCAGGCCCCTGTACACTTCTGCATTTTCACAGAGCAAAAGAACAAAGAAGGATAATAATAATGAGACATAAGAGCTAAAAAAAGGTCTCAGGGGAGTAGAGACTATAAATTTTCATTTAAAATTATTGGTGCTGTTTCAGTTCTACAGTATGCAAGGAAAGTTATATACATTGTCTATCTTGAAAGTTTGTATTTTCAGTGTCTCCTAACACTCATCTACATGTGCACCAAATTCAGTAATTGCATGCTGAAAACACACCTCTGTATTCATGAGCCAGGGAATCATTTGCTTTTGTGGGTGCAGGTAGAGGAGTGAGCGAAAATGGGTTTCTCGAACTGGAAGTGAGATCTAGAGATACTGCAAAGTGTTTATATCGCTATTTAAGAAACAACACAGACATGGGTACTTTTGGAGACAGAACATAAAGCTTTCATCTGGTTTCTGCAAGCATGCAAATCTATCTAAAAACCATCAGAGTTTTACTAACCTCATTGACAATGTGTTTTGGTAGCCCTTCTAATGACAGATAATACATAAGCTGGTGACTAAGTGAACGACAGTAAACATGGGAAAGACTGCCTGTTATTGCAATAGTCTGGTCTCAAGTCTGGTAGTATTTTGTTACAGCACAGTTTATGCAACTAAGCATGAAAATGTTCCTGAGGTACATAAAACATCTCATGCATTATTTTTTTGACAATTACGGTAACTTCATTGCTTTTGCATCAAGGGATGAATCACGAATACTTTTTTTAGCTCACAACTCATGGCCTTCCTTTAGCAGTTCATCATTATTTTCTTTTTAGCAGTCTTTGGAATGGGAGGACAGAGACGAATTTCCAGCCTTCCAAATATTCTCTCATTTTTGACTTCTGGACTCTGAAGACCTGGAGTCCTGGCTGCCCAGGTCTCCCAGTTTGCTCCTGCTGGACCTATAACACGTCACATGCAGCTGGCCAGAATCCCCCATCAGAAGGCTTCCTCCCTATTACTGCCAACCTTATTTATCCTGTGTACTTCCTGCTTTTGCTGTTTGATCCCTAAGAAGAAAAACAGCCAGCCTGCCAGCTACTGAGTAAGGATTCCTAGTGCATGTGAGCCAACAGGGCTAAGTTCCCAGCACAGTGCACGAAATGAAAAAGCAGACAGTACCCTTCAGCATCAGGCACGTGCTGAATTTTGTTCCCTATATGAAAAGATTAAAGGGGTTTTAATTACTGAAGCAGGTGATACTGGTCTATAAGGTGCACCCATACAGCTGCAGTTGGTTGCAATATGCAGCTGCTTGGACCTGGGACTTCAAGCTAAGTCTTCAGCCCCTCAGTTGTCCTCACCGCTTGTGTGATGGTTTGGTCAGAGCTGTGGAAAGCCCATAGGGTCTCAGTGTTTTTCTGAGCAAGAGGAGCATAAAATAGTACCACTTACAGCCCTGGCCACCAGTGTGCTCTTTAATGCAACTCCATCAACATTAACAGTGCTCTTCCTCTGGCCTTCTATGTAAAATATATGTATTAACTCTACAGATAAAGAAACCCGGTTCATGTATCCCTTTTACAACACTTTGATTAGGATTTAAAAATACTTGTGCTTCAGCAAATGAACTTAAAATGCAAAATGGCCATCAATGTTCAAAAGAAGTTACTCTTGTGGTAGACAATATTTATTCAAATCGATGAACAGATTTAGAAGCTTACAGATACATGTAGTACTGAGAAAAAGCCTGTGTTTTGCTTTTATGCACAAGTGTTTGTACTAGAGGTATGAAAAAGTGCACTTGAAAGGCAGGTAAATATGGAAGTCATTATGCAGTCAAAAGCTATAGTCGTGTGCAATGGAGACAGGCTAGAACCTGCTTTAATCACAGGACAAATTAACTGTTTATGCACACACATATGTATATATTTGTATACATACATCTCATATTATCTTTAACTTCCACCTGGAAGCACCCCACTTCCCTGCTTAGCTTGTTCCAGTGCTTGATCACCCTCTCAGTGAAGAACTTTTTACTAATATCTGAAATTCCTGATGAAGCTTAAAGCCATTCCTTTCATGTCCTATCACTGGAACCTTCATGAAGGTGTTCTAGACAGCTGTGAGGTCATCCCTCAATGTCCTCTTTTCTAAGATGAACAAGTTAAATATCCTCAGCTGCTTCTCATATGTCGTGTCCTCTAGTTATTTCACCCTCTTTGTTACTCTCCTTGGTCCACATTCCAATATTTTTATATCCTTCTTATACTGTGGAGCCCAAAATTGCACACAGTACTTTAGGTGAGACCACATCAATGCTGGGCACTTTCTAAGATTTAGCTGTACCATGCTTAATCCAACCCAGGATAAAGTTTTGGCTACCAGGGCACTTTATCAACTCATATTGAGCTTACTATCAAGCAGACACCCCAGACCCCTTTCTACAGGGGGGCATTCCAGATTTTTGTACCCCAGGTTATAAGTAAACACAGGATTACACTGTACCAAGTGCAGAATCTGGCATTTGTTCTTGTTAAATGTACTATGGCTGATGATTACCCAATTTTCTAACCTATCAAAATCTCTCTGTAGGTCTTAGAATCATTGGCAAACTTACTTTGCCTGCACTGAATTCCTGTGTCCAGGTAAGTGACAAAAATATTGAAGAGAACTGTTACAAAAATTTATTCCTATTACTGGTAGGGAACACCACTAGTGAGTGGCCACCTGCCAGATGTCATCCCATTTACTACAACTTTTGGACCTAGTCCATCAGCCAGTTTTTCACCCACTGCATTGTATAGATGAATGCAGAACTGTGCTGGTAATGTTTTTATTCAGAAGCAAAAGTCCCTCCCAACTGGTTAATCAAAGAAGAGGAGAAAGGAAATTAAAGACGATACATCACTCAATGTGGATTTTGGTTAATCTCTGAAAGGTTTATGGTGACCACCATTTTCAGCAAATGAACTACCTACTAATTCTGCTTAGGCTAATGAAGTCATTTGCTTTTCCTATAACCTGTTGCAACTCGGACAATGGGATACTATGAAAATGAATGTTTGATCACAGTGATGAGAGTTTTATTCCTTACTGCTTCCGAGGACATAGAATGGACACAAACTATTAGCAAGCTGCCCCAACTGTGGGTAAGCCCAAATTTCTCGTGCCTACTGTCTTTGCCTTGATGGATCAGAACAGCTATGAATACGTATAATAATTATTGGATTGCACCTACTCCAAATAACTCCACTCCTTGTGTCAACAGTATGTCCAAAACAGAGTGATTTTTCTGTCAGTCTGAACTAATGTGGCCCAGCAGACAAGCGTAGCTAAGTTATGCCAGAATCTAAGGCAGACATCACACAGGGGACTGATGTAGTCACATTCAAATCTTTGATTTTCTGGACTGAATAACCCAGCAAACCTTTATGCATGAGTTAGTTGTGATTAGCCTTTGACACAGGACAAGACCAAGGTTCAATACTTTGCTTCTGGACCTGTAGTGAGGAGCTTACCCACCCCATGATTTTGCCCTTCCTGTTTTCTTCAGAATGAGTTAATTCCAGAATAATTACTTTGCTCAGAAAGACGGCTCATTATTCTGTAACTATGGACACAGTATCCACATCAGGAAAATATTCCAAAAGAGCCCAATTAGACTGACATTTTTATGGTGAAATACATATTCGATAGTGGGCTTGGTTGAATTCTGTCGCAGACAAAGCTATAGAAATGCATTTCTCATTTAAAAGAACTTTCATAACATAATATTTAACGATGGCATGCTTTTGCATACAAGTGTTATCCTGTTGCTGAATAGGCTGAATATTTTCAGTGGACTTGTTTTGTATTACAAAGATGAAGAACAAAAGAAGCAAATCTGTATTCTATGTACTCATACCTACCTTCCATTTCTGCCTGTGACATGTACTACGGTCTTACAAATTCTGGATTAAGCTTTCATCAGGTATTGCCAATGATTTGAACCATGCGATGTCATAGATTATGGTTTCAAAAAACTGAATCAAGTAAATATGTACTGGGTCCTCCTGCTGTTCCTTGCCAGGTTATTTTTTATCCTGCTGCGTTGATAAATGCCAAGTAAATAAATCCCCCTCTTTCACACAGGAATAATAATGGAATAGTTTATAATAGTCTTATATGTTAGCAATAGACAGGAAAAAGGAAGACAGCTGTCTGCAAAATGACTTGACCTGGAAGCACTATCCTTCAGTCAAACAGGTTAACGAGAACACCCTGAGCATTTACTTAAACTGGCAGAGAAAAAGTTATTTTAAATCCACGTTCCACTTTTCACATTGACTTGACTAACTGGACATGCCTCCTAAATGCTCTCTAGCACTGTAGCCCATGACATACCACACGTAACAAGGCTCTAACAGCATTTCCACTGCAACAGAACTAAAACACATGGCTTGTAACAGCACTCATGAGCTTGGAGATGGTGAAACGGGTAAGCAACATGTGGTAACCACTCATCATGAGCAAATGAGTAGAAAAGCCCCGTCTTGACATGCTTATTACATCTATAAACTGTAAATGCAATTGTTGGGCATTCAATCCATTACCATTATGTACATTTTTCAACATAAGAGTACAACATGCGCTTCTCTCAGTTTTTCTGTTAGTGCTACTAAGAGCAAGGTCAGATTATCTGGTAATATATTAGCATCCAACAGTAGTTCTATAGATGGTAGCAAAGTGACAAAAGATAGGATAGAAAATGTGTAACCAATGCGGCAGGTATTCTAGTCAATGTAGGGTTGTAACCATGCTACAGGACAACTTGATTTCTGTGAAATGTAGCACACCTTTTTTGTCCAGGATTAATGATATAGTAATCATTTATCCTAAGTTTAGTTCTTTCTCATTGACTGTTTCCTCTCTTATATAATGTGCATGATGTTTTACCTGCAGAAAGGTTAATTGAGTTGTGATGTGATCCTTCTCCAGCCAACATCACTGGGAAAAAGAAAACCCCCAAACCAGTCCTAACTCTGGGAACACCTGGATTGTAAGAGATCCAGGTACCTGCTTCCCATTGCCTGTGAAAATCCCTTGGTGGGACTGAACATACCTATCCAAAAGGCCAACATGTAGATGTCTTTGGCACTCATAAGATCACCCACTTTCATACCCATTTTAATAAGTGCCTGTGATTTACATATGAAATAGATCTGTAATAAATTTCCACATAATTGTTTTCCAGAAGCATGCAAAACTTTTTAGTTCCACACCGTGTGCTCCTGTCCTGATCCTCCACCTAGCTGTGGTCCTTTTTATGTGGGAACATTAAACTAATTTTACTTGGAATGTACGATGGTTTCTCAAGATGATGCACCTGATACTAAAAAGCAGTTCACAAGACTTCTTAGGAAGACAGATTGTTCCCTAGAGGCTCCTTCTGCTTTGTATTACAGCTCATAGTCTTGCTTTTAGCCCCAGCTCATCTTTGACAGCCTTCTGCTTCACATTTGGCATCCTTGTGACATCTACAAAATGGCTTAGGGGTCAAGAAGTCAACTGGCTTCCTCATATGCTTCTGCCATTACTAGTGGCTGTGCTCAAACCATAAGGGAAAGGAGCAAAGGGGTGTGGGTCTGTGTGTGAGAGAGAGTGTGTTTGTGTGTGAGAGTGAAAGAGAACGAGAAGTGATGATGGCACAGAGAAAGACTGGTTTAAACTTTTCTTTTTACTCAGGTTTGTGATGATATCCACCCAGACACGATCTTCCTTTGTTTGAGCACAGCTTAGCATCGCTGCAAGTTGCTTGTTAGCCCATTCAATGCTTGTAACTTGATGATGCTCCCCATATTGGAAACATGTTGTTTCTTGGCACTGTAGATTGAAGCCTCATTCAGATATATAATATTATTGTGCAGCAGTGAAAGGCCAGTTCCCAGGGTGCTGCTACAGATGAAGCACATTAAGGTATTTCATTTGTTAACTACCGAGTGCCTTTCTTTACAGAAGCCTGAGATGGGATGTCTGAAATGTGAGCCTGGAGGAAGTTTGGCATGAAACATTTTACTTAATGAAAAGGATTTAAAGAAATATGAAAGTATTATGTTTGCTATTAAAATATAGGTAATATACTGCTTTGCAGTCTCCTGCATGTAAACTGTAACTCCAACTGGGTCCTGAATGTTTAGAAACCAAACTGAATCTAAATCTCCGGCTTATGCTGTGCTGAGTATCACAGATTAATGTAAATCCGTGTTATCCTGCTTGCCATAGCCAGGATGATTTGGGTTATGAATGCAGTCATACAAGCACAGTTTGAAAGAGATTTAAAACAAGCTGATGAATAGAGCAATCAGAAAGCCATGTTATCAGATACAATCTCATCAGAAACTTACACACTGCTGACATACAGTAAGCGGCATGTACTCTATGGCATAGCACAGCCAACAAGTGCTGAGACTTTTTTGGATGCAGCAAATCAAACATCATGTAAAGCTAAAAGTCATACAAGTTAGCATGGGCTTCTAACAAATTCACACCAGGAATGTTTACTGCATACTCTTTTTCTCTGTGTTTGTAGAAGTTCTGTTGCTCAGCCTGCACACTCAAAGGGTGAGTTTGCTGTGGGTGTAAGGTAACACAGGCATTCAACTGTAATTTAGTATGAATTAATGTTCTGTTGCAGAGCATGAAACTAAAGCAAAGTGTTTTCTTAGCTCATGTGACAGAAATAAATGCTGTGAACAAATGTGTTTATTGAACAGTTTATTTGGAGGGAGTTCTTTGACTTTGTCTTCAGACAGGCTTGACTTGAATGCCATACACATTGGAAATTCAACAAAATCTGTATTACACTGCCATGTCTCTGTTACACCAGTACCAGACCTTTAATCAAAACAGAGGTTAAATTTTACTGCATGTAGTGAGAGGCCGTATAAAGACATGGTTCCTGCATCCAAGAATGTTTAAATTTCTTTAGGGTCTATTGTGAGTGACTGGGAGGCTCTTCAATGGCTATAAAGATTTACAAACAAAATGTTTATACAAGTCCTGCCTGCATTTCACGCTCAGATTAAGTACAAACATACACATTAAAAAGAATGGTAGTCATCTAAAAAAGGATAAGGTGATTGGGGATTCATCTTATGTTTACTGGCTGAATTTGTGGACCATAAAAAAGAGCAATTGATTCCATTTACTGTCTTTACTTTAATAAAGCATATAGCATCGTCTTTCACAATGTTCTTGTGTCCAAATTCAGATACATGGGTAATAACTAGCTGGATAGTCATGCTCTGAGAGTTGTGGCTACTAGGTTGTGTACTGGAGGGGTACCACAAGGTCTGTCCTGGAACAAGACCTGTTCAACATTACTACCAGAGATGCTAAGGAGGATGAAGGGCACACATGACAGCTTTTCATAGGATACCAGACAGGGTGGTGAGGGGGTGAAACCCACTAAAACACCTGATAGGATCCCATGAAATCCAGCATGGGTAGAGGCCAAGCCTTGGTCTTGGAAGGCAGAACCCTGCAGGAATGCAGGCAGGGCCTGGCAGGGCCTGAAGCAGTTTAGGATTGTGATCTTGGGTACTGGCAGACAGTGAGTTGAGCTGAGTCCAGCCATGCTCCTGGGCAGTAAGACCCAGTAGCATTTGGGGTATTGTAAGCAGGATGTGGCACCAAGAGCCAGAGAAAGTTAGGAACTGCCTCATTGCTTGTCATGTCAGACCTCACCTGGGCATTGTATTGGTTTTGGATCTCCATCAGAAGAAGGATGTCAATAAAAATGGCCAAGTTCAGTATAGAGCCAGTAAGAAGGTCCTAGACTGGAGACCTTACTCTTGAGGAAAAGCTACATGAGCAGGGCTGGTTCAACTGGGAGGAGGAAGGGCTTTTGGGGTACCCAAGAGCATCCCTGGCACTGATGGGAAGGGATAGAGAAGATAAAGTTGAGCTCTTCACAACAGTGTGTGGTGGGAGTGCGAGAGGCAGCAGCACAAGCTGGAACACAAGAGATTCAGCCTAGAGATAGGGAGAAGACTTTTCCCTGTGAGGACAGCCCAGTGGTGGAGCCCAGGAAGTTTGAGCTGTCTTCTGCGTTGGAGGTTTCAAATCCCAACTGAGTGAAGCCCTGAGAAGCCCAGTCTGAGCCTTTGTTCAGGCTGGTTATTAAACCTACCAGCATGTTCAAAGGCATCACCTTGAGAAGACTCCTTTTCCCTAAGTCCAACAGGTCATCCTTCAGGAGGAGAAAGAGCAGCCAGCACTTGACTGGGCAAGGAGTGATTGGTTACTGTTTTGCTTGCAGCCATTAGAAATGTCAAAGCCTTTGTGATTACTTAACAGGCCACTTAACGTTTCCTGGGTCATTTCCAGAAGTCCACACTGAGGGATGTTTTCAGCAGTTCTGTGAGGTTTGTATGGCTCAGTGCTTTCTCTCATAGAATCATCTGCACCAACAGAGAGCTAAAGGCCTTGTTTAGCACTTCTCCCGTCATACAGGCTTGTACTACTCTTCTTCATGAAGCCTACAGAGGCACAAGAACAGAGGAGCATGAAAAAGAGACAGTGGTAGAGATCTGACAGTTTCCACTGCCTACACAGCAATGGTGAACTGTGGGTACCAGCAATTAGTTTATTATCAATATAGATTTTGGATACCAACAAGGACAAATGAACTTCAGTGCTGCTTTAAGCATTTTTGGCACTGGGCAACAGGAAGACCATGAATGGCCTAAGTTATGAGATATTATTCCTAGTAGAGTTGTAACATGTGCATTGTTCATGTCACAATAGTATAGATTCACTTGTTGACTAACATCATGACACTGCTTACCAACACTGGAAAATATTCTAACTATACCTGAGGATGTCAGGAGAGTAAAGTATGACACGGGCACTTACTAGCCCAAGACTGTTAGCAGTGAGTTAGCAAAGGATGGAGACACCGAAGCAGGTATTTCCAGAGACTGATAGCTCAGTTAGAAAAAAATAAATCTATAAATGGAAATTATATCTCCAGGTGTGGATAAAAGCTTGGGGCGCTTATGTCCAGAGTCTAGATTTTGTCCAAAATTAGTCCAAATCTGGTAAGGCTATGTTTCAAATTACATACAATGCTTTGTCCTTTTAGAGTGTTAAAAACATAGCAAGAGTTGTATTCTGGGATACAAAAAGAAACAAGTACGAGTAAAATATATGAAATTGATTGCGGAGAGAATGGATGATAGCGTCTTATTTCACAGAAAAATTCAAGGAAAGGTCTCAGTTGGGGTCTGACTTTGTGGTTTACAGGCATGCATTTCTTTTATTTTCTTTTAATTTAAGGCAGTAGGGTGGTGGGTCATGGGTTTTTCCCTTCCTTTTTTTTTACTGGTAAGTAAACCCAGGCTTTTATTGGAACAGATGCTGTTCAGAATCCAGTGGAGCTCTTACTGAAGTGAGCAGAAAAGGTTCCACTATGTTAGATCAGATCATGAAAGGGCAGGAAAGTTTCTCCACTTAGGGGTAACAAAAGTCTCCTGATCCTCCAAAAAAGAAACGGAACCTCAAGCACATTCTGTATAAATAGTAAGCAGCAAGACTTTTGTTTTTTAAATCACTGTAATATTACATTAATAGAAATTTGAGTGGGTAACACTGACAACTGCTAAGCAGCAGTGCGTCTGTTCTTTTACTAGGGAGGGATATTTACTGGTCTTTGCCATTAAGCCCGTAACTAGAAGTTTAATAGGATAAGACAAACTTAAAAAATAAAAAGGCAGTTTTTGTTCATAAGTCACTTGCACAACTGGTGGAAATCCTGTTTCTTGTAATGAATGTGTTCATTGCTACCCGATAGCAGATCTATGACTGCATATAGAAAATTTCTGAAGGGGAGCAGCAAGTCACAACACTTCTGTAGTATCACAGCATGTGCGTGAGTTGGGGAGGGAAAATAAAAGGTGACTGAACATTGGAGCTCAGTGCAAACATTTGAGTTCTGTAGAAATCTGAAATACTTAGTGAGAAAAAACACTCATTCCAAAAGTTGTATTTGTGCAGTTATGGCTAAATTGGCTGCAGCAAACTTTTCACATAAATTCCATGCTGTTTGAGAGTACAACCTTTACAAAAACATGTTATGCATCCAACCAAATTAGTTTTTAGAGGGTAGATTCATTGTGATATAAATTGTATGTGAATGGGCAGATGTCAGAAGTAACGGAAACACTGGATACATATGTGTTGTAGTTATAATAAATACGAGTGATAAAACTTCATTATTATGTGCCAAGCCCCTATTCTAGTAAATGTTTCCAACAAAAGGTGTGTAAAAATAATCAAATCATAAGAACATTTAATTTTTATAATAAATTTAGTACAATAAAGCAGCTTACAAGCACTCTGCATAAGAACGGATATTTACTACATCTTAGTGCTTCTATCCTTGCTTAGTTCTTTTTTCATTCTTTAACTAATAAAAGTTGTCTTGCAGTCTTTACTGGAAGACCACTTTGTTGCTTTTTTAAAACTGTGTCTTAGAGCATATGTGTAGGACTGAGATTTAGATTTATTTTCCTGTAAGGTTTGGATTAGTTTTTATTAGAACTACAGCCACATGCAGTTGTGTTGGGAAAAACTGGAATCCTGTTGTCCAGCCCTGGCCATGCATCATCACAAGGTGAAATCCTTGCTGCAGCACCAAAGAAGTGAGACAGGGCAGCCCAAGCCTTCGATTCCTCCAAGAGACTGAGTGCATATGCTGTGGAGAACATGGGCATTATCCTAGACTCTGTATAATGCAATTTTTGCCTTTTAACTCTCTGCCTAGGTGTAGAGGTTGTAGAATGACCTTGAGGTCTCTCATCCTCTTAAGGAACAGCCACATTATAGGCTTGTCCCCCCAGTCCCAGCACAGTTGGCTCCTGAGAAAGCAGATAGCAACCACTCTTGCCCAGGAGTGGCATCATCCCCTTTGTCTGCAAGTGTCATCAGGTCTTCTAGCTTTTAACAGAGTAAGATCATACAGCTGTTTCTTTCCATGTGGAGTTATAGATTTATTTCAAATTTAGAATCACTAAAAAGAAATCCTGGCCGATGTTTTAATGTCAATCTAATGGAGGGTAGGGAAGCTCTCCAAAGGGATCTGAACAGGCTGGACCACTGGGCAGAGACCAACGGCATGAGGTTTAACAAGGCCAAATGCCGGGTCCTGCACTTGGGGCACAACAACCCTGTGCAGAGCTACAGACTAGGAGAAGAGTGGCTAGAAAGCTGCCTGGATGAGAAAGACCAGGGAGGGTTGGTTGACAGCGACTGAACATGAGCCAGCAGTGTGCCCAGGTGGCCAAGAAGGCCAATGGCATCTTGGCTTGTATCAGAAACGGCGTGACAAGCAGGTCCAGGGAGGTTATTCTCCCTCTGTACTTGGCACTGATGAGACCACTCCTTGAATCCTGTGTTCAGTTCTGGGCCCCTCACCAAAAAGAAGGATGTTGAAGCTCTGGAGCGAGTCCAGAGAAGAGCAACAAAGCTGGTGAGGGGGCTGGAGAACAGGCCTTGTAAGGAATGGTTGAAAGATCTGGGGTTGTTTAGCCTGGAGAAGAGGAGGCTGAGGGGAGACCTCATTGCTCTCTACAACTACCTGAAAGGAGGTTGTAGAGAGGAGGATGCTGGCCTCTTCTCCCAAGTGCCAGGGGACAGGACAAAAGGGGACGGCCTCAAACTCCACCAGGGGAGGTTTAGGCTGGACATTAGGAATGAAAATTTTCACAGAAAGGGTCATTGTGCACTGGAACAGGCTGCCCAGGGAGGCGGCTGAGTCACCTTCCCCGGAGGTACTTAAGGGATGGGTGGGTAAGGTGCTGAGGGGCATGGTTTAGTGATAGATAGGAATGATTGGACTTGATGATCCGATGGGTCTCTTCCAACCTGGTTATTCTATGATTCTATAACGACAGCACTTATGATACAGTTGAAATCCTAAGCTCAGCTGAATGTTCATCTCTGTTGCCATAATTCCTGTGAGCAGGTATCTCAGTCACAACAAATATTCACTATGCAATGGGTGGGATCTAAGAGGGAGGTAAAACATTGAGAAGAAAAATAGTTCTGTGAGGATACTACAGGTGTCACAAGCAGCCCTCATTACAAAAACAACCACAAGGGTGCTATTCTTGTGGAGGATGGTGAAACTGTAATGCTGCTAAAGCATCTTCTGTATTTTGTAGAAAAGGAAACAGAGGCACATTACAAAGGCATAAATGGTGGGCTTCCTTTCAGCACCTGCTCCAGAGATGAGAGCCCCTCCAAACCACGTGTAGCATTGTCCATCTCATCCATTGCCTCTCCTGGAGAGGGTGAAGAAGAGATTGCAGCAAGTCCTTTGTTCTGAGGGTCAGCCAGTAAAAAATGAAGTCAGCTTTTGGCTTGCTAACTAGCTGAATCACCCCAAGGGGAAAGGCTTAGTTACATTTAAAAGAAAGCAAATATTTCTTTGGTGAGGCAGCTTTGGATCTCCTGACTCTTTAAAATTGTTTCCTCCCTGGACTGCCACATTTGTAACTCACTATATCCCCTTCCATTCATAATCTAAACATAATAACAGTCATTCAGCCACAAATAATAATCCAAGAAAACACACCAGCCTCCTCTCACCTCTCAGCCTAGAATGGTAAGCAGCAAGCTGGTACAACAAACAGTGACTTTTCCTTCTCCTACCCCCCATGCTGGTATATTCTGACTGCAATTATAAACCTCACATAATTCAAAACTTATGGCTGTCAATTAACCCCAAATTAATAATCCCCCTGAAATGCTTTCACACTCCAAATCTTATGCACAACACAGTCTTCTTACTGGACTTCACCGAATCACAGGATGACCCAAGTTCGAATGAACCCACAAGAATCATGGAGTCCCACTCCTATCCCAGCACAGGACAATCCCAAAATTTACAGCGTGTGTCTGATGGCATTGTCCAGATGCTTCTTGAATATTGTTAGGCTTAGTGCCATGACTACTTCTCTGGGGAGCCTGCTTCAGTGCTCCACCACCCTCTAACTGAAGAACCTTTTCCTGATATTCAGTTCATACCTCTGCTGGCACATCTTCCTGCTGTTCCCTCAGTCCTATCATTGGTCACCAGAGAGAAGAGATCAGCACCTGCTCTTCCTCCTTCCCCCCCCCTCATGCTTTACCCCTGTCAAAAAAAGTAAAAGGCAGTTGGGGAAGGGATTCAACTCTGTTATAGCTCTCCTGAACAAGGATTAAAGAGGGGGATTTTATTCTTTCTCTGCAAAGAGAATGTATTACAGGAAAGAACATGTTGCAAGGCAAGAATATATTGGGGGCGGAGGGGAAGTCTTAGACTTAATTGGTTTTCTTCCTTTTTTTTTTGAGCACATTGAACTGCTGCTTTAGGAGTGTTTTTAAACTGGTTTTTTTTTTCTGTATATCTGTATTAACATCCCTCAGCTTATATACAAACCTGAATTTATCCTTCCTTACATTAATGAGATAGGGATAGCATCCTGGAAACAAATCAATAAATGACGCCTTTTTATCTTACAGAAATCCCAGAGGTTGAGAGTTAGATGCATCAGACAACCTCTGAACTTGACTGTAAATTATTTGTCGATTTAGATCTGAATCCTAAGAGGTACATTAAAATTAAAGTAGGTCTTTCAAGAGAAAAGATGTACACATGTCAACATATACTAGTTTACTCCTTGAAGAATAGCAATGGCAGTGCAAAGAAGGAAATGCATTGAAAATACAGTAGGATGATACACCTGAAAGAAAAATCTGAAACCTGATCATAGAATCATTAAGATCATCCAGCCCAACACCACCAGGCCTACTAAACCATGTCACAAGATACAATGTCTACGTGGTTTTTGAATGTCTCTAGGGAAGGAGAATCCATTACTTCCCTGGACAGCTTGTTCCAATGCCTGACAACAATTTTGGTAATGAATATTTTTTCTGATATCCAAACTACCCTTCCCTCTCCTCCTGCACAAACTGGGGCTATTTCCTCTTGTTCTATCACTTGGGAGGAGAGATCAGCACACAACTCATCATAACCTCCGTTCAGGTAGTTGTAGAGAGCAATAAGGTCTCCCCTCAGCCTCCTCTTCTCCAGGCTAAACAATCCCAGTTCCCTTAGTCACTCCTCATAAGACTTGTGCTCCAGACCCTTCATCAGCTTTGTTGCCCTTCTCTGGACATGCTCCAGCACCTCAATGTCTCTCCTGTACTGAGGGACCCCAAACTGAACACAGCATTCAAGGTATGGCCTCACCAGTGTTGAGTACAGGGGGACAATCACTTCCCTTGTCCCGTTGACCACACCATTTTTTATACAGGATGCTGCTGTCCTTCTTGGCCACCTGAGCACACCACTGGCTCATGTTCAGTCAGCTGTCAACCGGCATCCACAGATCCCTTTCCCCCAGGCAGCTTTCCAGACACTTTTCCTTAAGCCTGTAGCATTGCATGGTGTTGTTGCATCCCAAGTGCAAAACCTGTCTCTTGTTGAATCTCATATAATTGGCCTTGGCCCATTGATCCAGTCTGCCTTGGTCCCTCTGTGAGCCTTCCTTCCCTCAGGCAGACCAACACTCCTGTCCAATTTGGTGTCATCTGCAAAGTTACTGAGGGAGAACTTAATCCCCTCAGTCAGATCATTGATAAAGATATTAAGCATTACTGGCTCCAACACTAAGCCCTGGGGAACACCACTTGTAACCAGCTGCCAACTGGGTTTTTCTCCTTTCACCACAACCCTCTGGGCTTGGCCATCCAGCCACTTTTTTATCCAGTGAAGAGTACGCCTGTCTGGGCTGTCAGCTTCTCTAGGAGAATGCTGTGGGATACAATGATGAAGGCTTTACTGAAACAGAGGTTGATATTATCCACAATCTTTCCCTTGTCCACTATATATATTTATATAAGACTGATACAGTAGGTACTGCAAAACCATTTTCACATTAACATGCAGCATTACCTTGGCAACTAGTCTTAGCTTGAATAACTTACTTCAAAAGTAAAAAATGAAACAAGCTTAAACCCCTTCAGCCCCTGTTACAGGTATGAGAGGTAAATCCTGTAGGAAAGCAGGGAATCATATAACCACACCTTTTTCCAGATAAGCTATGCTGTACTCTGGGAAGTGTGGCTGCCTGCCTGACAGAACCCACAGTTGTCAGCCTGCAGGCATAACTCCCCCAGATCTGCTGTGAGTGGAGGCAATTAATATCATTTTGTTTTCAATGCTCCTGACCCCTTTTTAAAATCACACACACCTCAGTTTTAATCAAATAGAAATTAGCACTCCCACATGCTAATTTCTTATAAATAAGTTTTCCCTCTTTTTTAATAAGTCCTAGCTCTTTATGAAGTGCTGCATTTGGCTCCTCATTGCTGCTGTAAAGATATCTTCAGCTGAGGTTTAATTTAGAGCACAGCTCTCACTAAAGGAATCTGGCTCACACTTGGCGTTGCTACAGTACGGGAACTCATAAACACAGGCACAAGTTGTACCTTGCAAGTGGAATTTTCTGTGTATCCCTATCAGATTATTAAGTGCAGGGAGCAGAATTTAGGTTTTGGTTACACTAAGAAAAGTTTTGAAATTAACTATTAGAAAACAAGCTTAACTATTAGAAACTAATTTAAAAGCTATGTTAATCCTTTGGATATTGAATAGTCATCAGCCTAAGCAGTACGAGAGCTCTGTAACCACATGCTCATCATGGGACAAAATCTGCAATCTATGCTACGGTATCTTGGACAGTGACTATCATAGTTAAAATGATATCAAGTAGCATCCTCTGTGATAAAGAGGACTCACCATTAGGAACCATTGGAGAACTAAAATCCTGTCAGGTTACCAAAGATCTGTCAGATGGGAACAACTCTCAGCTTTACTAACTCAAAAACCTCATGCAAATCTACCTGTTTTGGTGCATTCTCCCAGGGTCATGGTGAGGATGATGAAGAATGAAGTATTTCAGCCTTCCCAAGGGGGGAAAAATATGATGTCAGTCTACACTCAGGTGGATTGAAACCACACGAACACAATGCAAAGCATTGCCTTAGCTGGTCCTCCTTTCCAAGTAGTTTAGCTCTGGGACCTAAGTCAGGAAACACTGCAGGGAGAGAGCACAGGATCCCTGACCCTCTGATTGCTGTTATCTTCCCTCTGGCTTGCTCTCCCCCATCTTCAGCCTCCTGCCTTCCTCTCCACAGGGCACCTGGGTTGCCCAAGGGAAAATGTCCAGTGCAGGAATCCTGTAACCCACCAGAAATCTCAAGGAGAACCAGCACACTTATTCCCAAAGCACATGCTCTGAAAATTGGGCCAGTGACTATCACCACAGCTATATTTTGCTAAGGAAGAGGAGAGTGACTTGGTCACTGTGCTGCCTGTGAGCTTTAGAGGTGCTCTGAGCCTACCTGCTCCCCACAAAGACACTGGCCAAGTGCCACTCTGACTCACCTAGGACACAAACTGGGTAAACAGATTCTGAGCACCCACTGAACCTGGAGGAAGCTGATTTGCAGAAGCTAAGGTTCACTTCTCTGGAGGCTCTGCAGCCCGGAATGGAGACACTGAAGTGGAAGCATTCTGCAGCTGAAGGGGCAGATGTGGTCTGTGTTGGCATTTTGCACTCTAAAACTTAGTGCCACCTAATTACTATTTTTAGCACAACAGTTAGCTCTCTGTGGATGTCAGCTTGGTGGACAGCTTAACGTTTCTTCTCTTTTCTTGCTCTTTATTCTAAGCTAATGCATTTATGCATTTCTCCCACTTTTTTTTTTCTACTTAAAATGTGTGAAATTTCATTAAAAAGAAGCTTGATGCTTACTCCCGCTACAGTAAGAGCACACAGAAGCTGCAAGAGTCATAAAACACAAGGCACGGAAAAAAATAAAATAAAAATACCCAAACTATTTCTGGACCTGGTGAGCTCTTGTGTTGAAGCCAGCTGCAGAGCCAACAGAGCACAGGTGCATGCCACATGACCATGTGATAATAAAACAACCCTAGAATGCGATCTTGAGAAGCCTGATGATGGTTTGTCTCTGTAATACATCCATCCCAAGGTACGCTTTTGCATCTGTTTCATATTTAGGATTTTTGTTTATTATTTTTACTAGTAGCTTTAAAGAAAGTCAAGCAGATGGATATCTACATTTGGAAGACCATATGTTAACAAGGGTCTGTGAGGTGACATGACAAGGTTGGTGAAGCACACTCATCATACACAAAAGTGCTGAGCAGCATAAGAAGTTTATAAATGGAAGGGGACCCTTGAGCCATTGCAAGAAGAAAAGCTCTCTTGCAGGTTACACTGAGGGTTTTGCAGACGGATTTGTGAGGTAACTTTACCACTCATAGAAGTACCTGAGTTAGGTAGACTCACTGCAAAACTAGTAAAAATCAGCAACATATTTTTCACTGTGAAGGAGAGCACTGAGAAAAAGGGACACCAGCCTACTTCTGTCCCACTTCTCCCAGTCAACAGAAGTCATATTGGAAAGAAGAGGACTCAGAAGCACAATAGCTTCCCTTGTTAGGAATTATTTGTTGTATCCAAAGTAAAAAGCTAAATACTTGAGAAGAACTGACCAGTTGGGTGGCCTCAGTTGTCAAATAAGTCACAGACAGGAATGTCTGATTTCTCATGGAAACTAAATCCCTCCTGGGAGCATTGGTTTGAACTCAACTGTATGATTTGATACATGGTAGACCACGTGAAATGTGAAAACCCAAGCTATTTCCATAAGCTTTTAAGAACCCACATGTTCCAAAAAGCAACTTCTGCCTTTGCTCTGAACAACAATAATGTTTGTTATATCTTTCATTTTCCAGGATTTAATGTCAATTGCTTCTCTGTCAAGTTAATGTACTCCCTATTCTGTGTAAGTTTCACTTGACTCACTGCAGGGTCACCTCCACTGTAAAACACTAACTTGTTTTACATTGCAGGCTAGGTTGTGCACAGCCCATCACAGAATAATCCCGGTAGCATGATCTACTACATGAAGAAGATAGTGAAGACATTTGTGCAACTGTGACCTGTTAAATGCATAACTTCACTAAGATTAGTCTAAGTTTTTTGCTTGTATTTATTTTTTTTTTAGTCTGTTTTTTGCAAATGGTGCAGAAAAGTTTTAAAGACAGCTCCAGTGTTATATCAGATGTACTGTTGTTTGGCTAGGAAAATAGTTATTCCTTCTGCATATTAGTCAGATGATATATTTCTATAGGTGATGTATCAGGTCTTCTGAGTTTCTGAGTGAGGCTCTGGTATTCTCAACCCTTCATCTTTTGCCATACATTAAATAAAGCTGGGCTGCTGAGTTAAAAGATCCTTCAAGTTACAATGAAAATAATCCATTTTGAAGATCTGGCTATAATCTGATGCCAAAGGAAAATTTCAAGCATATTACAATAATAATGGAATTACATTTTTGATGGCATTAGAAATAAACAAAGAATTAACAAAGAACTGACTGCTTATAGATAGCTGAATGAAATAATTATAATTTGAGTCCTTTATAAAATATATTAGAATTATCAAAAATGTATCAGCATTTTGAAAAAGGAAACCTCACAAACAACTGTATAGACAGTAAGGTCTGTTCCTTTCTTGCATTCTTTTTTCAGAAGGAAATAAAACAAAAAAATCAAACACAAAGGAAAATACATTAAGCCTCTGTTAATTACATATGTTCCCAACAAGAGTGAAATTGTTTCGTCTAGTTATTGTGAAGGATGGATCAGCCTTGCAACTCTGACATGGATGATCGGCAGCCAATATCTATCTCTGTACATCCAGATTCTAAACTATTTCTCCAGTAAACTTTGACTGAACAAATCCTGCTTTACATCTGAACCTCTTATTGCAATTATACAGTTGTGGACCACACAACAGTGGTTCTGTAAGTAATTTTATAAGGGAAACATGAGAAGGGATTGGGAATTCTTCAGCAAAATAATTTGAAAAATATTATGGTAAAAAACTCTGACTTTGAGCTGAGACTTTTCACTGGATTTTATCAGTTTTTGGTGAAACTTTAGGGATAAAGTATTTATTAGAATCATAGAATCATCAGGTTGGAAAAGACCTCAGAGAACTTTAACTCCAATTGTACCTATCTACTACTAAATCATGTCCCCAGGCACCTCATCTTCTCACCTAAACACCCCCAGGTATGGAATCTCAACCACATGCCTGGGCTGCCCTTTCCAGTGTTTGATAACCCTTTCTGTGAAGATTTTTTTCCTAACATTCAACCTAAATGTCCCCTGATGCAGCTTGATTCCATTCCCTCTTGTCAGGGAATTAGGCTTCAGAAAGAGTCTTTGATGTAGACTCTTTCCCCTAAAAAAGAATGATCCATCCTACGTTCTTGCAAGAGTACGGCAGGAGTAATTTTCTGTTCCAGCCATAGACTCTGTTAACCACCAGGCTATTGTTTAGTATAGAATGAATATAAGGATGCGAATATGGAAAGTATGAACTATAACATCAGATTCAGCCCTCCACTGCAGTGCAAAACTACACACTGTAAGTCAAACCTAGAAAAAACAAGGTCTCATTCACAATGCCATTACCTACTTTGAGCCACGACACTCTTTTTAGTATATAGCAATAAAATGGGAAGTTGTATTAGCTGACGAAAATCACAATTGCAATGATCCACAGAAAGAAAGAAGGAAAGGTCCCAAACTGTGTTCATGATTCTCTTGTTGGATCAGTTCAATTTGTCATATACAAATAAATATTCCCTGGGTCAAAGGAAGTTTGCTCTCAGTTTTACATAAGTTTAGCATTCATATGCAGGTATTTTGCACACTTTCTCAAGTTTCGGAAGGAAGTAGAATACTAAGTCCAGCCTCTGATGTATTTAACATGGTTCTGTGCAGGACTTTTAATAAATACTTTTATTTCTGTGAGCTATGAGCCAAACATGTTGCTACATCACTTTATGTTTTCAAGTGTGCCCACATCCTGATTTATTTATCTTTTCTATGCTTTACCAAAAAAGTGTAATTTTTTGTTTTGTATCTGGATATGTCTCTAGTGTCTGTATCAAGGACGTGGATTTTTTTGAAAATAATTAAACTGTTACTTTTCAATGCAACATGCACAATTTCCAGGTGGTGCTAATTCCTTATCTGAAAAAATTCTGTGACAGCAACACCATACAATCAAGACAAATTCCACTTTTTCTTCAGCCTTGGAACTCAATTCCAAGCCGTAGGCAAAATTTATTGAAGTGATTAAGCTAGTTTTGATAATGGGTCTTCTAAGTCACTGTAGTGCATCTGAAAAATGCCACCTTAACTCTAGCTCATTTTCATGCACCTTTTTTTATTAAATGCCTTTTTCAATGTGGGACCATAAATCTGCCAAGTCGAGTCAAAAGTGCATCCAGTTTATTTCAAAGACTTTGAGAACTTTAGCAAACCTTTAGACAAAATTGAGCTGAGTTTTGATTTTGTAATGAAACTCAAAACCAACCGAGTTTCTCTTGGTTTTGTGTTTCATTGCAAGAAACTCTAATTCTGAGATGAATACAGCCCTGAGTGCATACATTCATGATCAGCAGCAAATGTGCAGAGAAAGAAATGATAGAACAGACATGAGATTTTTCTCTGCAGTCGGCAATGCCTGGAAAGCTGCCCTGCTTCGTTGCAATGCAGATTTGCAGACTTTGGCCCAAAAAAGGCTTGTTGGCGAAGTTTGATACTGAAAAGTAATCTTCTTCAGGAAATGAGTACCAAAGAATTGTTATACCATGTAATAAGAAAGAAACAATAAAGATCCCTGGCGAGAAAGTAGTTCTGGGTTGATGGACAACAGTCATTATAAACTGAGCTTTCAAATAAAAATACCTTGAAACTTTTAAAAGGGTTTCTGTATTTTAAATATTCACATTTCAGACTGGACAGCTTCCAAGTAACCTCCTGACTTTAAAGGTCAAGCAGTACGAGGAAACAATTGCAGACACTCAGATTGAGAAGGAAAATATAATTTTATAGCTGAAACAGGCTATAGAGTATCTCTTCTAACCTTTCAAATTTGAATTAAAGAGGGAACTGTTGGGAATGGTTGAAAAACAAATGATGCTGAAAAAATGAATGAATTCATGTCTTCTATTTCTCCACAGGCGCTACTGTCCCAGTCACTCTAGTAAGGGGCTGAAGTCACCTGACATTAGTGACAAAGCTGAAACTATATTATGGTTGTGACAATAGCTCTGATGTTGAAATAATGCTTTATTCAGTCAACTATGACAAGATATGTGTGCAAATTAATCAAAATAGAAAGGCAAGAATCCCAAGAAGAGCAATCCATGCAGTAAGTACTTCTGCCTTGTTGGGTCACTGAATGCTGTCCTTCTTTTAAGTTTTGTTAAGGTCTTTGCTTCTCCAGTTCTGCTTGAAGTACCATTTGCTTAAACAAGAAAGTACACTCTGCCCCTAGGTTAGTGGTTGTAACATTAGCAAGAGATGAGGAGAATAATCGTACAAATTTATACATTGCTGCACAGAGTCTGAACAGAACTTAAGATGGTGATCTCCTATGCTCCATAAAAATTCAACAAAATACAGGAAAGAATAAAAAAGGTTTACTGTCTGTTCCTTTCTTATCACAAAAATATATCAAAACAGACCCCTTTTCAAATTTTGCTGATATTACTAGGTGATCATCTGCACTGTGTGCCTGGGAAAAAGATCAGCCTTTTTTCCTGATAGGTCCTTCTGTCTGAAACACAACCTGTGTAATAAAGATACTAGACCTCAAGGGGGGAATGAATGCATTGTATTGTCATGGTATGAAGCAGTGCTTTGCATTGGCAGAGGTGCATAAATCAGAAGCTGGAATTCTCAGGCAAGACAAGCAGTCACAGTTGTCCCTTGCTTTTCCAGTGCATTTTGCTTTGAAGTGAAATTCAGACATCAACTAACGGTTCTGTGAGTCAAAGCAGCATAGAAACTAATCAGCTAGTGGTCACTGATGGTTAGAAAAACAAGTAATTGGACACAATTACATTAAAATAATAAAAAAACCCCATATTTTTTTATAGCACAATACACACATTTTCTCCACTGTACCTGCAAGATTTTGTTGTTGTTGCATGAGAAACATGGTCCTAATGGGTCATCCTTGCCATTGCATAATTAAGGTGTTTATGAAACTAATATAATTTGTTGGTATCTATTAATGAAAAATTGACTCAGATATATTACCAATTACTTAGTTTTTGCAAGCATTTTTCAAATAAAGGCACCACATTTACTGCATTTTGGTATGGGAGGAGTGAATAGGATCTATATAAAAAAAAATTAGAAAAATAAGTGAAAGTTTATGGAAATGGACACAAATGCTACTGTAGCACAGAAAATGTGTTAGTAAGCACTTTTGTATACACGTGCTGTGCTAGAAATGGCTCAGTCACTGAAGTAGCCAAACCACACTTGGTGTATGAGATTACCTAGTGAATGACAAACATTTGAAGAGAAATATTTAGGTCTGCTGCTGGCTATTTTAGGAGAGTTGAATGTAGTAGAAAGAAAGAGACAACCTACCTCTCTGTCCCATATAGACCAGCCTCCTTTTTGAATGCCTGGCTCTTCTGGGCAATGGAATTCTGTAAGGTCTGAGAGAGAAGTATGCAGAAGTAGGGAGTATTAGTCATATAACATAGCCACAGTTTCTGTTTTCTCATTGTGTGATTCATCTGAAATGATCAAAAGGTATAAACCAGTCTACTGAGTGTAACTTGAAGTCGAGTCTCAAAAAAAGGCTTTAATTTGGATACGTTCAGATGTTATCTACAACTCTTGCATGTCTTCTATTTCTGATAAACACTTAGTTCCTGCAGTTAGTGACATATAGTGCAAGAGAAGTAAGGAAAGATTTTTGTTTTTTAAGTGCCAGTTGATTAGGACTATGACTTTAACTGTTTAGGGAAAATAACGTCATAAAAATGTGATCCTTGGAAACATTTAATTATTGATTAATTCTTGGTATCGTAAGAGAAACTATTCAGCACAAAATGGGGTAGAGGGACAGCAATTTCAGAAACAGTCCCACTGCAGGGCAAGCAGAATGATATCAGTGATGAATGGCTTGATTAGCATTGGCAGTGCACTCAGCCCTGGCTCAAGTGAAGGTCAATCGGACAAGGCAATGCATGCTGCATGGAGCAACACTGACAGAAAAAGCTGAAGCAACAAGAAGTACACTTTGAGCAAGAAGACCACAATGTCTGTGAAATGCATTCTAAAAAGCAAACTGTTTAGAGTATACCCTCATTTTCCCCACCCACCTAAATCATATCCCTAACTAACAGGCATTACAGTTTTGTGACACAAGACAGATCTGGCAGCTTGTGAAGAGCTGAACACATAAGGGCCTTTCAATTCACACCCAGCTGCGCAGGACCATAGTGAACACTGGTGCTCACACATTATTTCTGCTCTTTGACAGAGCTCTTAAGCAATGACAGCAAGTTGTAGTGCATTTTGAGGGCAAGCAGAAGAAAATTTCAGCCCTGAACTCTGACACATCAAACCCATTACTTCCTAAATACCATGATAACTGTACTTCAAATACAGCCAACAAAACGTTACCTACACATCTGTCAAAGGTATGGATGAAGCTAGCTAAAACTTCTAAGGTGACAGTTTTCAATTAGCCTGTCTTGGTACTGAATCCCCATTAGACCAGTTTGTATCTCAGCGCAAACACTAAATATTTCAAAGAGATTTCCTCTGTCTGGTCTATTTTCAACATTGTCATAATGTTGCTGCATTGAGCTAATTTAAAAGCATCTCTGAGCTGGATGTGGTTGTCATGCCTTTGAGAGCAAGGAGGTAAGCAAAAGGACAGCACATCTTACTGCATCATTCACATGAAGAAAATTAAAAACTGTATAAGATACAGAAAGTTTTCTCAGTTCTTGTAGCTGAAATCTACTTTCAGCCTCGTGCAGTGGGGGATGGCAGGAGACTTGTCAGAGAAAACGTGCAGATGGCATAAGAAACACATATTTAAAATTCTGTCCAGCTGCACAGTATTGCCTGATTATCAAGGGAATTGGGAAGAAATAAGAGAATATGGGGAGATTCTGAGTGTAGCTTGTTCTTGTTTGCAAAGCATGAGCTGCTGTGAACATCCAAATGTAAATATACCACAACTTTAAGGCATGGATAAGAAATAAAGTATTTCTGGACATGTAAAGAAGTGGCTTGGCATGTTCCAAGGCCCACTTCTGGACAGCTGCAGTACAGTTAGCTGCAAGATCATCTGAAGTTTGTGCTGGGTCTTAGTTTTTTTGTTTCTCCTCCATCTGCCAAGTAATCCTTCAGTAAGTTGACATCACACATATCAACTTTCCTCACAAGAACACATTGTATGTTCAGTGTACAATTTTTCTCTCATTTCTTCTGTTAAAACAGTAAAAGTAGTCCTTTACAGGTAGTTTTTCTGATTAAGCTGCTGTATTTGAGAAAAGAATGTGACAGCAGGCTCTGTAACACAGTTTCTGGACATGAATAACTTGATTACCTTAGCTATTTGCCAGATTCTCTCAGATGCTCTTATCAGTGAGAGTTTTGCTGTTTATATGAACTGATGTGAGATTTGTACTCTCACAATTTTAACTATTTATTCAGTTATTACAATAGCATTCAGTAGAGTACCTCTTTTATCTGAAGGCATCCAGGAAATGCATCCCACTGCAGAAATACAGAAAAAAAAGGCACCTCAGAAGTTTACAAGGAGGTAGTGCAAAGACTTTCACTTTGTTTTTCATCCTGTAACTCCATTCATAAATTGTACCCCGTGAAACCAGTAAAGTACATAGTGATGCTTAAAGACGAAAAAAAGCAGTCCTCATGTTCTACTCATTTAGCAACAGACTGAAGCTACTGTCCTTCTCCATTTGTTTCATATAAACTCAGAGAAGAAACAGATAAAGATATAGATGTTAGAATTTCTAAATTTTTTTTTTTTTGCTAGAAGAGGCACTCTGAGACCAACCGAAGGTAACATTTTAGATGTTGGAGAACAATTACAATGAGATTTGGATAGAATGTGGACACCCCAAAATTTTTGTGGTTATTCCAGCTTCATAAATGTTTCCAAAGTCTTTGGAAACAGCCTTTGTTGTCCTGGTGTGGTGTGTTGGACAGGTCCTGGATTTCTTGTGAAACTGAGTGATTGGAGAAGTGCAGCTGACTGTGTTAGGTGCCACATACCAGGACTTTGAACTGCCCATAAAAAATAGCATTTAGCATGTAGTGTCAGGCATTTGGCATGCAAAGACATATGGCAAGCAGAGCTCTCTGGCAACACGGGGAGGACTGGTGTGCTGTCTGCTGTGGGCTGGAAGGAAGGCTAGGAGGAATGCACCAACTTGCTGGATAGAGAACTGCATCCTAATTAAACCTCTGTCATAAGTGTATTGTGAGAGGGGATGGAACAGTGCAGCATGAACAAATGTGTGGTATAATGACTATAGACTCGAGAGCCTGGGGCTCAGCCCTGAGACATCTACCATCTAAAGACAGAAAGTTTTTCTTTTCCCTGCTAGGCAGGTTCCTTCTGGAGATTGTCCCTAATCCCATGTACTAATGACATCGTTGTACACTGTACTCCAGGACATTCCTAGCACAAGATTTCTGGCTGTAAGGAATACATGTTGGGCCACTGTCCTGTAACTGATGTGCAAGATGTCATTTCTACTTTTTGATACATAGCACCATTTCAAGGCACTCATCCTTTTGTTTTCAATCTTCTAGAGCATTTCTGACATTTCTCGAAGTATCTTTTGGGACCAATCACTGATTTTTCTTCAGAACAGCTGCACAATGTATGTTCCTTAGTTGCAATTGAAGAACAGCAGAAAGGAAAAGGCTCAATCTTCTGTGTAAGTGAACCATATTCTTTTTGCCAGTATTTCTTTTATGCGTGGATTTTGGCCCAGATTCTTTCTTAGCTCTTCACTGACAAGTTATATGGGATAAAAAGGGCTTGAGAAAGCCTTTCAGTAATTGTCCTTCCTTATTCCTTTGAAGTAATAAAATGCAGTGCCAGCCCTTCAGAAATGTTTAAAAAGTTTCAGATGCAGATACAGATTCTCCATATTGAATATGTTTTTTTGGCTGACATTTCACCGCAAACTTACAGCTGAATGTTAGCCAGGATACCAGCCTCAAAATAAGTTCATCAGCAACCTCCATGTGAAACCATGTCCTAATTACACCCTGTTGATCGTTCTAAATCTGTAGTCACTTCAAGAACACGAAGAGACTTCTGATGTTTTTTTCCCCTTCAGCAACAGCATAAAGTTTGTTCCTCACTATGGTCATGTTGGCAAAAAGGGTCTGAAACCCCTTTGTTTGTTTGTTTCTAGAACAGTGAGCCAGGAATCACTGTTAAGTTTGCTTGCAAAAGCAAAGGTTGAAACTTTTCTGTTTTTCTTGGAGGCTTTTAGACACAGCAAGAATGTATCAGCATTCCTGCTGCCTCAGACTGTACCTCAGCCACACCTCTTATGTTCACTCAAAGACAAGAATTTTTTTTTGTGACTGTACAGGCAAGGGGAGGGAGATACATTCATAGAACACATCTGTGTTCTTGTGAGTTTTGTCAATCCATTTTTTTTGGAAACATCATTTCTGAAGGTTACTGAAATTTACCCCGAGGACCGTGTATGTTGAAGTAGGACATTTCTACCCTAGTAAGTAGCAGCCAACATCATTAAGATGTTATCTCCAATGTTTTTAGAACTGATTTTCTGTTTAGTGTTTATGAACAAGTTGCAAGAGACAACTGAAGTTGAACATTTCAAGTATGGTACAACAGTGAGTCAATATTTAGAGGCAGTTGAGTAGTAAGCCTGGGAGAAAAAAAATATGCTCTACAAAACCAGTTTAAGGTGTGTTCTTCATAGTTCTGTCCAGTTACAGTTTAGTAATAGCTGTGTATAGTAAACAGTGCATACCTTCTGTACAGAGTGATATCTGATGTACTGAAAGAAAATTTTGCCTCCTGTATCAAGAAACTGGTTGCTTTTGCAGGGAATCCCACACTCTTCTTCTGCGGGACAGTTGCCCTGCTGCTCCAGACAGAGGATACTTTACAATGGGTAATCACTGTCTGTGAAATCACTGTGAACAGAACTCCTACTACCTCTAATTTGGTATCATTTGCATTGAGTAACACCAATTTAAGAAAAGATAGTCTTCTGAAATATTGATGCTAGCTGGCTCCAGACCAACTCTGAAATAAGTATCCAAAGAACAGTGTTACTTTGACTAACTATTACTTCTCTGTCTGAAAATACAACTAGTTAGCATGGGAAAGAGTGCTTAGCCAGAGAGATAAGATAGAATTACAATAGCAACAGCAGCTTTGCTTGGTCATTCCTGAAAGGAGAATGATACAAGTTTTGTTCTCTAGACACGGTCCTGCCCGGCACAGTCCAACCTCATCAGCTTAATAGGAAATTTTGAAATTCCTCAGCAACTAGCCAAATACACAGAGAATACCACGGAGATCTGGAATTCTTCCTATCCTTCCTACCTTTACCTAGCCTTTACCTCAATATACTCATTATGATCTTACCAGCACTGTTTTTTTTTTTTCAAACATACTCTTTTGGACTCTCCAGTGAGGCACAGAGGGTGTATGCACAAGAGGATCTGGAGCTGTCCGTAGCCAGGTGGTGGAAGCACCTAACATTTTGAAGTCAGCATGTAGAACATCTCAAAAGTGCTCTTGTATCCTGTCTGAGTTATTGCCAGAACCAAAGTAGAGTGACTAACATTTTAAAACCCAAATTACAACAACCTTTATTTTAAAATAGAACCACCTTGATCTGATAAACAAACCACAAGTTTTTATGAGCAGTTTCCTCCCTACTAGGCCCTTGTAAAGGCAAGCCATTTTCCAGAGATTGTCCTCAGTCCATGCTTTTAATTGACTCTCTGCAATGTAGCCACCTCTGTATTGTGGACTCCAGGTCCATCAGAAACATCTCTTCTCCCATCGACTCTGAAGCTCAACTCTGTGTCTGCTTTTGGGCCTGTGCTTGCGCTCTGGACAGTGTTTCTCTCGCTGTGTCCTGTACTGTGCTGAGCTCTGAAGCTTTTTGTCGGTATTAAGTAGCATTTGTACTCTGGGCACAAACCAGTCTCTCACTTTCTATACTGACCTATTGTCACCCAGAGTTCACGTTTCAGGAGAACACAACTATGACCAAGTAGCTTTCGTCCTTCTGTCTTAACCCACCTTAACTCACCTCTTCCTAACAAGGCAGACATTATAGTGTTTATGACATAAAATGTGAACGTACAATCTGCCACGGGCAACTCCAGTACCTCCATTCATCCTTGGCAGGTCTTGGAGAACTTGCAGACATCTTGCTGATCAAGATGCTGTATCTCACGGAGCACGGCTTTGGCTAGTTCAGGTCATCTGTGTTCCACCCAAGCATCTTGCATATTCCCAGTCTATTCAGTGGGAGGGCTGAAGGGAAGGACAGAGTTAGAAACAGATAAGGCAAATGGTCTTCAGCAACAGCTAAAACATCAGTGTGTCATCAGCATGGTCTTGGTTACAAGTCTAACCACAGCATCACAAGAGCTCTTCTGAAAAAATTAACTCCATCCCAACCAGAGTCAGTACATGTACTGACTGTTGCTCTCCATTTCTGCCTTTATGATACCTATTGTTGTACTATATTTTACATTAGCAGTAGACTCTCCTGATCCACAATCTGGAACAGTGGTATTTTGGCCCTCAAGACTCCGTGGTACTTCAAGGAGTACCGATAACCATTGTTAAAACACTAACATGACTAGCAGATACTGACATCACGCAGAGAAACTAATTTCATAAGTTTACAAGCCCACCTTCTAAAAGAATAAAATTCAAAACTGCAAAATGGCAAAAGCAGAAGAAACTCATATTTATTTCTTTCTTAATTATTATTTTTCCCCCTCAGGAGTGTGAAGTACAGCACAGGAAAATTCAATGATCGAAGTGCTGATACGTGAAAAATGTGAAAATTTTTCACTAATTAGGAAAGTTATACACATAAAACCTAAAATTTAGAAAGAAATCATTACATTAACAGTGTTTCAGAATGGGTTTGGAAATTACACCTGATTTTTACCTACAGTTTTATGGCATATCATTTTTGAGACAAGTACTGTATTACACAGCCAGGTCTGAAAAAATCACTGAAGAAACAAATAGTGTTACATATATTTTATTCTTAAGAAACAACTTCCACCCAGAGGTGGAACTTCTATATTGAGTCATTAAGAGAAATTAAGCTTTCAGTAATATTACACTAGAAAATAACTCGTCAAAAGCACTTGAAGGGAAATTGTAATTTATGACCACGTGGTCAGTTTTTGTTCAAACCCCACCCAAGAGGTATGAGAAACAAGATTTAAAGTTAAAGAAGAAGTTTTAAAGCCTGTATTTCCTTCTACCAGCTTATTGTATACTTATGGATGTGAGACTAACACCCCATTGAGGCTTATAGGTGCTTAAGTCCATGTTTAGACTCTGTCCAGTGATGTCTGTAGTCTGCTCTTTGTTAAAAATTCCCTCTTGTGGTTTTGTTGTAACTTGAATGTTAGAAGAGCTTTAGTTACCTTTTGTTGTAGATGTTTTCTGCTGAAAAATCTGGCAAGACAGGTATTTTTAATGTGTCGTTTAATTTGAAAGTTTTAAAGCCATTCAGTGAACTGAACTGTAAAGCTGTCATTCATTTCTTTTCACTAAATTCCATTTAATTTGAGTTTATCAAGCCCTGCTTTCCCAGCGAAGGGGATATCCTGAGTACTGTATTTGCACAGTAGAAATACAATTTATGAAAACAAATACGTTACTGATTGATTTTAAAAACATATTTCAGGGTCTTTCATCTAAAAGGAAAAGAGCATGAAGAAATTTAACAACCTCAAGCACCACAGAAAAATAAAAGTAGCTATAAATACCCACATTATTTTACCTCATACCAGTTCTATCTAAATTACATAGACAGCATACCAAACAGTATTCTGGCTTTAGTCAGGCTTCAAACAATGTGCCTATCATTTTATTAATAAAAAAAACCTAAACCAATTCAGGAATGGGTGTACTGTGGCACTAAAAGATGTACATTAGCATGTCCTTAAACATTCATTCCCATGGTACCTAACTGCACAGGAGGAGAGGTACTTTTTATTTCTCTGCCTGAACATCCTCCATCACAGATGCTTAAAACTAGGAACAGACAAAACTGGGCATTTAAATTTAAAGACAGGCTCAAACTTCACCTTGACACTCAAATGGAACAAATTTCCTTGTAAGTATACTTGGAAATGTGTTTCTGTATAGCCTGATTTTCTTAAGATTTTTTTATTTTGACTGAGAACAACAGTGCAAAAATCATGGCCCAGTGCACTTCTGTACAGCCCAGTATAAAATAATGCTTGTAACAGTATGAAAACATTATGGATTAAATTTTTACTGTTATCTCTAGGTAGAAAACAACTAATGAAGTCTATTTCCAGATTGTGAGCTGCTAAAACTTAGAGGACATTAACCTTTACTGACAGCTGGAATGACCTTGTTGCATCCACCGGTTGCAAGCACAGTAAACAGATGCAAAGGTCTGAACAGAGTCTTCTTTCCTGTATCAGATCGAAGGAATCTAGGAAGGTAAGACCCATATAAAGAGTTAAAGCTACAAGTTTATTTAAATTTTCATTTCCTTCTAGAAGGAAATCAGGTTTCATCATATTGCTCGTTGACAACATTTAAAAAGAAGCAAAAACTTTGTCAGCTAGTGCCTGTACAGGGTTTAAATTCTTTACTAGGCATAAGCATTAGTGTATCTGTACACCCATACAAACACACACATTTCTGAGAATAATTCATTATTCAATAAGTGAAAGAACATATCTTCTCAGGCATCTCCCTGCAAGAGACAGAGGAAATTTAAAAAGCACACAACACAAACGCTTTCTTACCAGGACATGGACTCCAATAATAACCAAAAAAATAAAAGTTTTTTCCTGCAAATACGATACATTTCAGATTAAGAAATACTTACATGCTTACCCTTCTTTTTTCTTCCTTTATTTACCTCTCCTCTAGTTGTTCTTGCTGTTTATATAGAAAGGTATATTCAAATGAATTTTCAACTTTCAGTGCTCCTATCAGAGCTGAATTTGTGACATCTTTTATTTAACTGGCAAGAGAATATGATGTCAAGATGAGTACATAACAGCAAACACATTGCAACAATAAACCTATCAAAAAGCTCAGCTTAAGACTAACTAACCTTGGGTAGAGGAAGAAGAAGAGAAGGGAGGCCTTTTGGTTGGTAATTTCTGTATAAACCCAGAACCTGTAGCTCAAACACATCTTTGGAAAAAAAGCTGGGTGACAAGAAAGAAATAGCAGATTTGAATAGCAGTGAGAACATATCTTTTTCCATGTTTTCCTTCTCAGATCTGTGTCCCAATGTGAAAATGCAGCTCTCAATAACACCTCATTTTCATCAATCTCTGTTTCTGTGAATGTCCTGTACTTAGATAAAGAAGAGAGATCATGGATTTTTTTAACCTCTCTCATTTAAATAGGTCATTGTCTACAAACCTGGCTGGGACTACTCTTACTTGAGGATGCAGGTGGCACCATCTGTCCCTAGGAGCTACGTGCCAGATAATTCTGGCTTTGCTTTGTATGTGAATATTTTTCCTGCATAAAATTGCCATATGCAGACCATGTGAAACTGACTGCCCAATATACAGAGTTACAAATGCACCAAATGTATAAAAAAAAAAAAGACGTCAAGGATTTGTTTTATTTCAACAGCATATAAAATGCAAATCTGATGTTTTCCCTAATTGTTTCCTAATTGAGGTATCTCAATTGGAGTTTAAAATGCATCCTAAATACCGAAGGCAATATGTAGGTTGTTTTAGAACGGGTTTGTTTTCCTGAAGAACACAGACTTTGTCTGCCTTCTATCTCTTTGAGGCAGCCTGAGAATAAAACCTCTCTCCAGCGGCCATAGGGCTGCTGAGACACAACAACTTGGAGTTCACCTTCTGTACCTACACCACCAGCTGTCAGGGATGAGCTTCCTACTTGCCCCAGACATTCAGACCAGGGCCATACCAGGTCAGGAGCCTTATCTGCTGATAACAAATCAGCTCGGTTTGGGTATTGAACATGATGAACCTGCTGTCCCTCAGAAAGCCAATCTGGCTGCTGCCTTGGAGAGGCAGGACCCTGATGGCCTCTGAAGTTCTGTTCCCAGATGTCTTTTCCATTAGCTGTAGCTCCTACACTGGCCTTTGCTGCAGAACCTGTGCCTCTAGGTTGGCCCATGGTCTTGGAATGGAGGATTCACATAACTCTGCCTTTTCATAGGAAAATAATAGAAATTTCATTGTAACTTTTGTCTTAAAATGAGCCCACCAAACTGGAAATGTCTAGTAGAAAATCTTGTTTGTCTGAATACCCATTTAAGGGAAACTTTACAGGCAGGGTACCAAACTGGTAAAAGGATTTACTGCTAATGTTGCTCACTGATAAATAGTTTGGGTTTAATCTCAGTTATGTCCTGTGACTCCACTGAAGTTCACTGAACTTAGTCACTGGGCAGTACAACAAAGCTCCACTGCTATTAAATTCTCAGTTACACACATGCAGCTCCAGTGGATTCAGTGGAAATGCAAAGACATACATGATGGCAAAACTTGGCTTGTTGCTGTATATCAAGATGCAGGTGGCACTACCTGCAATGTATTTCCAGTCACTTGGCAGGTGTTCACAGCTGTCTGAGAGCAGAGATAAAACTCATATATTAATTCACATTTGGCCACTGGTTTGTTAGAGAAAAAAAATTGCATTTGTTTGCTTTTTCAGTTTGTTGATTGTACTTGTCACTTTGAAGTGTGCTGTTATTGCTGGAGAGAAAAAAGGGGACCATCCCCTTGACCTCATAGATGATTCATGTAGATACTGATTCCAGGACAAAAACGAAAGGGCAGATGTTTACTGTGATTTTACATAGCATATATGAGCACCTTCAAAGTACAAGTAGGCCAAATGTAACTTACTGTCTGTTTTTCCACTCAACACCATTGTTTTTGTTCCAAGAGTCCTTTAATCTAATCCATTTATCTATGCAGGTTTAAAATCTTGCACTCAGCATGTATTTTGGAATGTCGGAAATGTTTCATAAGAAACCTGAATAACTTTGTTGTGATAAAGGACATGGGAGAAAGAAGTACTTAAATATAAACTATTGTGATTTTTTTTTTGAAAATCCGAAGGAAGCTACATTTGTTGACAGCAAAGTTTTTACTCTGAATAATGCGAGCAATTTTCTGATCTCCACTGATCTGCACCACTACTTTTCTCCCCCTCCCTTGCTGTGTCTTTTCCCACCAGGAATATGTTCAGGCAGCTACAGGTAATAAAATAACCACTATCTCTGCAAGGTATTCCCGTTTGAAAAGCAGCTTTTTCAACTACATTACCACAGTTTGATATCACAGATTTTAATGAATTTTTTGGCAAATCTTGCTCTTTCTGACTGGCCTACAAAATCTTCCCTGTCACACAGATTATGTTACAGCATTTGGAGAGAGGACTGAAAAGCACAGCCATCCCTTTGCTAAGTAGCTCTCAGAAAGCCAAATCTGAGCACCCCGAGCAAGGGTCCAGGAGGAACGAGGCTGTTCACACCTTGCCCACACACACCACCAAGGGTCAGACGGGATTTTGGTGTTTCCCTCTCGCCAACGGTGAAGGCTCACTGCCACCTGTGGGCAGCAACTAGCATCAACACGTAGAACTATCCTACAAAAAGTCAGAGACAGGCCAAGGTCACTAATTGCGATGGCTCTGTCGCTAAAGGAGCTCCAGAGCCATACATCTACAAACTCCAGTGGGCTGCAGTGCTTGACCTCCAAACAGCTGCCTTCTAACCAAGCTGCCAGAAGCTGCTCTCTGACTTCCAATGGACTGGTCTCCCGGTGTAAGGCTGGGTAAGAGTTCAGATCCATAGTCTTTTTTTTTGGTGGATAAGGCCTTTGTGATGGCTTTGTCCATTCTGAGTCTTCTAGCACTCCTTAAGGGATCAGCACAGGTATGCCTTCTTTCTGTCTGGATGCTGTTTTCTCTGGACTTAAAAAAACATGTTGAAACTGGAGATTTCATCTTCCCTGTTAGGCTGGATTGAAATTGTTAGTGGCTGAAACATTATTAGCAGTGGACAGGATGGGCAAATAGAGACAGGCAGCAACAGTTTCTCAAGCCTTGTTTTTATCAAGAAACTTGGGCTAAAACTTGAATTTTACAGTTTAAAAATATCTCTAAAATCTGTCCTCTGGTTTCAATCTAAAACTTGATTGATAGAAAGTAATTTTTCTTTTGAATCATATGGCAACTCTGTCAAATTTCTTATCATGTTTTGTAGGGGAAAAATCAGTCTATACAATTTACATAAAACCATAGAGTATCCCGAGCTGGAAGGGACCCATAAGGATCATTGAGTCAACCCCCATGCTCCTTCCAGAGCTACCTAAAACTAAATCATATGACCAAGTGGTCTAAGGAAGCAATTCTGCTGAATTAAAAATTATTGGCTTGACCCTATGTAATTTTTAACACAAAGTGCCATCAGCGAAATCCAAACGCAATTAAAAATATTCAGAAGGAAACCATGCAGGTAAGGAATAGTCTGTATTTTTAAAATCCATAGATATTTTTACAAAGTAACCAGATAAAGTAAACAGCAGCAAACATAGATATCTGACTTAAGATTGGTTCAGTACATGCTATTTCATATAAATACATCCTGTGAAAATTTATGTATCTACACATGCTCATTTGCATACAGTTACCTTCAAGTTGTGAGAGGGCTAGTGTCATACTTCATGCATTCCTTTGAAGTCATGAATTCACTTGTAAATTTCTCTACCCTCGAATTGACAGAGTAGAGTATCTCAGCAGAATACAACCACATACAGACACACTGAAGTCTGTATGAGCACAATGGAGTGCAATTCTCCCTACCACGCCTCCACCAGATGAGAATTAGCCTAGATGGAGACTCTTTACACTTAAAATAAACATCAGTATCTCACTGCATTAAAGGTTTAATAGCTTTCCTTTTCTTGAATCTCATTTCATACTACTGCTCATCTGCAGCTGGGCAGGAGGGTAGGGGATGGTAACTACACCTTCAGAAAACCCTTGAGTGGGCTTTGCTCTGCTGAGCGGCACATTGTGCAACGCTGATCAGTTAAGAGCTTAGGCTCTGCAGTGGAGTTCTCCCAGACTTCCTGGCTCTAAGTGAGTTGCCAAACACCACTATAGGTATGTGATCTTATCTTCTTAATAGTGTGCGAAAACCTTAGTACAGTTTAGACACAGTATAAATATTTTTGACAGTGTTCTTTAACAAAATTTTTTACATCAGCTCAGTTCCAGCTGCACAGTTCCGGGTCTCCCTCTTTCTTAACAATATTCATATAATAAATACTTACAATACAGTGCCTGTTTTCTGAAAAGGTACACAATTTTGTTATGAATTATTTTTTAAAAAATTAGCATTTTTGGTGTATTTCCAAACTTATCATAATTTATTATGGTTTTGGCAGTATCTGAGATAGCTCTACATAAAAGAATTTAGGACATCTGTTAATACTAGGCTATTTAATTAAAGATTACTATGTAAACATAACAGTTTACCAAATATTTACATGTTGAGTAATGTGGAAATATGAAATTTAATTTTGTACTTGTTCTTGTGAAGACTGATGTTTTCCTCAGTGTTTATGAAACTGAGCCAGAGTAAAATGCATCTCATTTTTTTCAACAGCAAATACAGGATAAAACATAAAAATAGCAGGCCGCCATAATCTGGATTAAAGTACATGTGTATGCTTGTGTGCCATATATATGCCTGTTTAAAAGGAGTTAGATAAGTTAGTGGAAGAAGATTTATCAAGGATTGTCTAACATGGAGACATCTGTCTCTGAAGCCGGTGAACTGCAAGTATCTGGAAGCTGGGAAATTACACTGAGTATTATTACAGCATGACTGTTTTTTTCCCTCATTTTTATCCTTCCATAGGCCTCCAACGCTGATTTCCATGAGGCAGAAAACATACCTAAGTGGAACTTTTTCCTGCCATATTACAACTATTCTTATATTAAACTTGTAGGAGAGAGAATGATGTGACTGGAGAGAAATTAATTCTTTTTATAGGGCAACAGTTTCCTCTGTCTTCCTTTGCCATTTTTGGATTGGAAAGGGATCAGGAGAGCAGCTCTGTGGACAGGTACACTGTTCCTAAACACAAAAAACTTATAGAATGAATCCTTGAATCCTTCGAAGTGAGCCAGATAGACCACAGCACAGTATCATTCTGCTAATGCAGTCCCAGCCTGAATGTACCTAATTGTACCTCTGTTTCCTTGTTGGTGTAACTGTTATATATGTTTTTCAGCAACCAATGGGGAGAAGCAATGGTAGGAAAACAAGACAAATCCCTTCTGCCAGTCCCAAACCAGTCTGCATTCACTACCTGCTGCCTAGAGATCCAGCTCCCTGTTTTTGCTTGCAGATGGAAAAGGTGTTATTCCTCTCTAGAAAGTGAGAGTTAATGAGGCTTAAGAAGTAGGTTGTGCATTGAAAGCTTGAATTCACAGTACTATGGCAAGTATTTCTGTTCTGCCTGCATGGGTTCTTAAGGCTCTCCGAATACTGAAATACATGGAAGATAGCTGTGTTGAATCATTTATCCCAAAGAAAGAGCATGGTTACAAGGACCTGGGGGTGTTGATTGACAGCTGACCGAACATGAGCCAGCAGTGTGCCCAGCCATGGCATCTTGGCTTGTACCAGAAATGGCATGGCCAGCAGGTCCAGGGATGTTATTCTCCCTCTGTACTCGGCACTGGTGAGACCGCTCCTTGAATCCTGTGTTCAATTCTGGGCCCCTCGCTACAAGAAGGGTGTTGAGGCTCAGTGAATAAAGCTGGTGAAGGGGCTGGAGAACAAAGCTTATGAGGAGCAGCTGAGGGAGATGGGGTTGCTTAACCTTGAGAAAAAGAGGCTGAGGGGGGACCTTACTGCTCTCTATAACTACCTGAAAGGAGGTGGTAGAGAGGAGGATGCTGGCCTCTTCTCCCAAGTGACAGGGGACAGGACAAGGGGAACAGCATCAAGCTCTGCCAGGGGAGGTTCAGACTGGATATCAAGAAAAGAATTTTCACAGAAAAGGTCATCGGGCACTGGCAGAGGCTGCCCAGGGAGGTGGTTGAGTCACCATCCCTGGAGGTGTTTAAAAGATGGGTAGATGAGTTGCTCAGGGACATGGTTTAGTGGCTGATAGGAATGGTTAGACTCAGTGATCCAAGAGGTCTTTTCCAACTTGCTGATTCTATGATTGTATGAAAAAGAAAGAAGAGGGGTCCCTACAGTGAACCTCTGAAAAGAGATTTCTTCTGACCTCTTGTCAGTTCCCAAACAAATGCAGAAGTTGTGCAGGTTCATATCATGCAATTTCCATTGCACACCAATTTCCATTTCTCCTGCCCCCTCAATATTTAGCAAACACACATCTGCATTTATGAATTTACCTTTCCTCTAGTGCTGTTCTGTATGGGACCTGGGAACATACTAAATACAAATATAAGGTTTGTAACAGCTGCTTCCTCCTCATGCACCTGAAAACAAGGGTAGCAATAACCCATTTTGAGGATGCAAGGTCCTCACACCACTTCTGCTGAAAACACAGGTATGTCCCAGTATCACCATAATTTCATTTAATTTTACTCCTCAGGGCTTTTAGAGATGCAGCACTAAGTGAGTACAAAATAGCTCTGTTTATACTAGTAGTAGGTTTCCTTCACCTTCTTAATTTCAGAGTAACTGTACTCTGCAATGTCCAGAATGGCTCTTTGCCCTCCTGTAAAGGAACACAGAAAATACGTTCAGTACCTGGGGTCTAAGTTTAATAGCTATTGGATACTGAAGATCATGGACCAAAGGGAGACACTAGTATATGTTTTCTCCAGCTGTGAAACATTGTGATTAAGCCATCAAAAGGAGTAGTTTATTTAATGCCTGTGCTGTGAAAAACAGATACAAAGAAAGACTGACCCTGATACTAAGGCAGCTGATCAGTAGCTCTGTTGCTCCACTTTCCAATAGGTTTGGTACTATGATAAGACATGGTGATAGTGAGGGTACACGGCTCAGGCACTGGGAAAAAAACATCTCACTACAAATGTTTTGCACAGGCAAAACCACCTTTACTGTGCCTCTGGAGGCACTTCCTCTGAGAGGTTAATGTAGGCTGCATTTAATGTATGTCAAGATGAATAAATTTGTCTCCCAGATGTTCCCAGTCACAGGTTCCTCAGCCTTGGCTTGACTCAGTGAAGCACCTCCACTTTTCATACTCTTGTCATTCCTCGACAGGTAGGAAAGATGTCTCAAAATTCTCATGGCCATAAACACCTCTACTGTAATTCTGCTGACTACTACCAGGTTGCATCAGGAAAACATTTAGCCAATGGCATTAACTCACCTCTGATATGTAATGCAACCTCAAACGATACAACTTCCAACTAGAACAATTCTATATCTGGACAGAAGTCCCTGGACTTCAGCTACCAAACAGCAAAAATACAGTGGAGAAAGGCATTGCTGGAGCACGTGTATGGTGGGCCTTTTGCAGTATTTACTCTGGCTATAAGACTGCAGAGATGAACCTGGCCAAGGTTTGTCAGACATGATGAGTAGTTTTATTTTGCTGGGTTCTTTTCAGGAGGTGGAAGGAATTGTAGGGAAGACTAACCTAAAGGACCCTAAAAAGGGTTTTCAGAAAGTAATAATAATTTTTTTTTCTGAAAATAGGTGCCTTGGCTGGGCAGACATCCAGCTCCAAACAAAACACATAAAAGCCCCTTTCACTAACCTGCATTTGGAGCTTCTTGAACCTCTAACTTGCATTTGGAGCTTTCCTTCCAAAATCCAGTTGCAGTCACTCTCCTGTGCTGTCCCATGCTTATGACTGATCTCTGCCGTCCTGTCACTTACATCACACTGTGGATCTGATCTTTCAAGCTTCCAAGCCCTGTCTTCCCTATATCACTGCTTTGTATAGGTAGAGACCCGTTCTGATCTTTCATTGCGCTCCCTATATTTTTCAGGGTCTAATTCTTGCCTGCTTCTTAATGGGAGAACGGCAACACATGCAAGATACTCTGGTGCTAAGCAGTGCACTGCCATCCACTTCTACGATGTTTTGAGCACTCCAGCTTAGGGACAGACTTACTGTGAGAGAAGTGCCTGTACTTCTGTCATTTCTAAATTTTTCTTAAAAATAGTGTATTATAAAACAATCTAAACATTTCCACTTGTGTTCACATTCACTGTGTGTGTGATTTATTCAATCATCTTTAACTTTATTTATTTCCTTTTCTTTAAAAAAAAAAATCCAAGACTTTTGCATAAGCACATATGGTGGAGAAAGACATTGCTGGAGCATGCGTGTGGTGGGCCTTTTGCAGTATTTACTCTGGCTATGTGACTGCAGAGATGAACCTGGCCAAGGTTTGTCAGACGTGATGAGTAATTTTATTTTGCTGGGTTCTTTTCAGGAGGTGGAAGGAATTGTAGGGAAGATTAACCTAAAGGACCCTAAAAAGGATTTTCAGAAAGTAGCAGTAATTTTTTTTCTTTTGAAAATAGATGCCTTGACTGTGCAGACATCCAATTGTCTCACTCCTGTTATTGCTGTCCAGAGGTATCTAGGCAAAACCAGCCAAGAAGCAAAAGAGCAGGAGGTCACTGAGAGGATAGTTGCTTTGTCTTGTCCTTTAGGTCCCCTTTACATCCACAGAATGGCCTAGCATTCAGTAACATTAGTATCATCAGAGACTACAAAGTTGTTCCTCTTAGAAATGCTGGGGTCAGAGGTCTCACTTATGGGAATTCTATACTATATCAGAGCAAGGGAAATACAGAAATCTAGAAGGACAGAGGTGTAGCTTGATCCTGAGACATGGACTGCAGCAGTGATATGGCAAGTTATTACAATTTCCTGTTAAAGAGGACAGCCTGACCCCAGAGTGGCTTAGGAACAGGCCTCCATCATGCCAAGGATATGAGTTATTAGAAAACTTCCCCTTGTTTACACTTAACAATACTGTAAGTGTGGATGTTTGCTGTCATTTCTCATGGTTGCCCCCTTGGCCTAGGGAAGACCTATTCCTGGTTGGAATAGTTATTCCTGCTGGCAGAGGTACAACTCAGGGCACTCAGCTGCACCCCAGAACTAGCTCTGCTTTTTTTTCCTAGTGATGTGTGAACTGTTTTTTCCCCCATTTCTAACTTTTGCAGGGGAATTTAGTTTGAATTTCCTTCCTCTGTCTTTAAGTACTTTGTTGAGGACTGGTCCTTAAAAGACATCTAAAATGTTTGGCTGCAGAAAGGTGAGTACAAAAAGAGCCTGAGTGGATTGAATCCCAGTCTGTCACTGGAAGAGAAGCTTAACTGTCAGCTTATAATGTCAATTTCCCGTTGGCCAGAGTACTGCCAATGTTATCCTGAGAGTTCCTGTGATTCCATGCAAAACCTACTGCCCATCCATCAGCAGAATATAGGCCTTTTAATTTAGCCCTGGTGAAATATGTGTAACTGAGCCCAACAAAAAAACACAGGGAAAAATGTAGTTCCCTATTCTCAACCTCCTTCCCAGCCCCCTGACCTCCCTCCTTCACTCTGCAGTTGGAAAGTGAAAACAGAACTTTAGCTCTGTTTTCTCTCTCCTGGTAATCCTCTGTCAAGAGGCTGTCTGTCACTCTTTCCACCTCAATGAAAACATCATCAGCTTTTTCATTTTAAGTGTTGACTTGAGAGACAAACCAGCCCTCATTTGTACCTTAATGTTCGTCTAGAAAGTGTTTTAAGATTTCAGGTTACACTCAGCAAGCCAATGCCCAGTGGGTCTAAGGCCTTAGATGGAGTTGGCTTCTCAGCTAGGAATATATTGACTTGATACAGTTTCTTTTGTTACTTCTGAAACACAAGGCATGCAATGGGGACGGGGGGAAGACCTTGATTAATAAAAGCACGAAATAAAATACATATGTAAATGGATGTTATTAAACTAGGCAAGACATCAGACAATTTGATTTCTACTGCTGACTCAGAGTACCCCTGTGTGGTGAGGATGGTAGTAATGATTATTGAAAGAACAACCCACACCCCCATGGACAGAACCAGGCAGAAAACAGGGCTTAAAAGGTTATTTAGAAGAAAGCCAGACTCTATGGACATTTTCTATGCTGTTGTGTCACACCATCTGTACCTTTATTGACTTATTCTGGACTTGCACCAGGGTCGATAATGGTAAGATCGCTTTCATGGTCTTATACAGTGGCTACTAAATGACAATGAGCACACAAAAATGCTTCTGAAAAAATTAGGAATTATAAAAATGACATAAAGACAGAAGATGGGAACAAAAAGCTGAAAACTGAATAACTAGCAAAGCTGGAGGAATCATTCTCACAGGATTACTTAAAAGCTGTAGAAAGTTGGAAGTGTTTAAGTAACAGTTGTTGGACTGGAGCAGTATTGCTGACAAAGGCTGACATTAAATACAATAATTGGATACAAAGACTGCTTTTCCACATTATTTATTAGTTTCATTAATGTTAGGTCACTGGGGAAGTTGAATAATTTGAAGTTTATGTTTTTGTATTTTTATATATATCTTATTTTTGCTCTGTATCAGTTTTTAAGGAGAATGTTATAACAAACTCACTTTAGTAGTTACATGGGAAAAGACTGCAAAGAATGTAATCCATAGGCATAAGGGAGTTTAGTCATTTCTCAGACTAAGGAAAGAGGGATTTAAAAATGTGCAATTTCCATTACATGAATTCTTAGAAGCATCTTAAGAGAAGTAATGTTTTTTGTTCATCTTGTTTGTAACAGTGAAATGATAGGCTTGATCTACTGTTGCTCTTTTCCCATGAATGAACCCTCATGAAAAGAATATTCACTTTTTCTTTTCCTAAGGCTACATTTATAAATGAGTTTAACATGACTGACATTTTAATCCAGGGTTAATCTACTCCTTTAGATCCTTAAAGAGTACAACAACTCAATAGATAGTTTATAACCATCTAGAATACATTAATCTCTGTAACATGGCTATAACATCTGTTAATCATTTGTTGCCCACTTGTACACCATTTATAAATGCAACCTTTACATAATGTTTGAATGAAATATTTTGTGTTTGTACAACACGTTCCTTTCAAAAAATGCAAAGCACTTTGTAAGCATCATTTACTTAGAGACTTATTACTCCCACATGTTAGAGGTAACCTGTACCCTTATTTTACCAACGGACAGACCAAGAAATAGGTTTACATCCATGCTGGTAGAAGAAAGTATCATTTGTGATCTATACCAAATTAATAGACTCATGTATCCCACAAACTTCCTGTGTGAATTCCTCCCTGTAATTAGGACCACAGAGTGTTCATATTGTGCTTCTGAAGACTCATACCTAGATACGAGGCCGAGGCTATTGCAATTCCTTCCTAAAGTAAATATGAATAGATACAAGAATCACAAAGAATGTTCAGAAATCCCTCAGGAAGATCTGCTTGAAACCTAGGTTTGCATAGGCTTGTGTCTCCCTGTACTTCCCTTCAGCCTGGAAGCAGAGGTGAAACTAGCCTTGCCTATGGACATTCTTCAAAGTGTAAGTGAACTCTGCATTTTGGGTTGAAGCAGGAACTTGTATGGTCAAGCATGGATTTTACATGTGATAGATGGTGGATGTCCCTTGTCCTTGGAGTTGGCTTGGATATGTGCTCAACTTTCATTTCTACAATACCCCAAATCTCACTGCTTTCATAACACAGTGAAGGAAGGTGTGGTGTGACAACGAAAAACAATGATCAGGCTTTCTTGCTCCATCTCAATCACAAATTGCTCCTTCCTCCCTGAACAGCCATTAGTTTGAACAAATAGGGTTATACGATGTGTTCCTGCAGTCCTGTTTCTTCAGAGCCAAGGCCATGCCTTTGCCTTTTTCTGGGCTGAGTGAAGCAGTATTACCTTTGTAAGTCCTCCTTGTTACTGCCATTAACATGAATCTCCACTTTACCAACTATCATTTGGTGAATCTGTTCCATCCAGACTTTATCTGTCCCCCTTCTGGACACAATGCATTTCTATAACTCATGTTGGACCTATGATAACCACAAAAACCTCCTTACGGACCTCAGTTTGTTCCTGAGCAAGGCCAGTCAGCAAGTTGGTAGCAGAAGATGAGTTAAAGTTTGAAATACAACACAAAACCTAGCTATTCAGAAGATGAGGAATTAAAATATGTGTGATTGTACTGATTGCTAAATTCTACTCAGCTCATTTCCAGTTCCTTGGATGTATTCATATATCTCCTTTCTCTCTTGTGACAGGATATTTTACTGACTGTCTTACTCATAAGTCTCCTGTTCTTCTGAAACCAGGAAATTTTTTCATACTATTTTAATCCCCCCAAAAATAATAACCAGTGCTTTCTTTGGATCTCTTCTTTTCGTACTTAGAATAAGTTGAAAGTCTATACCAGAACAAATTTAGGGAGAGTGAATTTGACAAATAAACATGGCCTGAAAGGCTCTCCCAGACATGGAAACAGTTGCAGCAATGTGAAGCCTGCCACGAATTATCATGAGTACCTCGTGGCTGTTACTTTACCTAGGTGACCCTTTAATGAGGGAGGATTTGCAATTTGTGGAGTTGGAAGGAGGAGCTCTTCAGGCAGGAGATCCAGGAAACACACAGCCTCCCTCTATGAGATCCTCCACCACAGCCTCAGAGGAAACAGTCCTGTTGGAACCTACTAGTGCTTGACCAGCCCCACAGCTACCCTGCTCTTTGCACCCACCACAAAGGTGCCTGTTGCCAGTGCTGCTAGGAAAGGCTCGACTCCAGGGAGCAAAACAAATACCAGTTCTACCTACCACAGCCCCACACACTTACCTGAGTCACAGTAACACTCCCTGACTTAGGACTGTGTCAGATGTCCCAAAATTCGCCCACTGAAACAAAACTGTAACCTATCTGCCTTAAAGATTGCTGTTTGTTATGGGCAGATCTGGGCTAGCTGTAACCAAAAGTGGATGGAGTCCTGAAAGAAATCTAGATGTGAATGCCCGGTACTTAGTAACACTATGAATTAGAGACTAACTCATGCTGCCTTTTTCACAGCTTGAAGCCTTTTCCCCATTTTTTCTTACCTGTTGGGGCAGAATTTGTTGATGGCTTCTCTTGTACTCTGGTACCTGATATATTGTACTGCTACTCTGTCACAGAGTGATGACCTCTCAGACTGTGATAAATCTTACCTATGACCACCCTCATTTCTCTCAGTGAAAGTCACTTGGAAATTTGTTTAATAAAATATATTAATAACATAAATCCTAACAGCTTCCAAAGTTACACTAACCACAGGGCGTCTTTTCATAGTGTGTTTCAGGAACATCTTTTTCTTACAATGAACGTTGTATTTCTCATAGCAGTATTTACAGGTGGTAGAAAAATCATGATTTTCTGGAGGTAGCTTTCCTGTAGAAGAGAAATCAGTGACACAACTGAAGTAAGGGAGAGTTCGAATACATGGAGTACACCTCTTCTTGAGCAGCACAGAATAAAGAGCTTTTCCACAAGACAAAATATTCTTCAATGCTAGGACAAAGAACATGGAAGTCTTATCTTAAAGGCATTGCACTAGGTATGGCATTAACATGCTTGAGGAAGATAGAAGACAGCAAGAAGACTTCTAGATGCTGTTCAAGGTAGCATTCAACGTCAAATGATACAGATGAGTCAGCTGGCTTTAAAGGGAGAAGAGATAGCTGACGATACCTTAGAGCCAGTGAAAATATAATTAAACTCTTTTTTAAAAATTATTAGTTTTCCAGTCACTGCAGGCCACATCTTCCCACACTCGCGCAGAGATCAAACTGACCCTTTTTTTTGGTACTCAGATGCATGGCAGCCTGTCCTAAAGCTCTGCACAGACAAACTGCCAGTAGAAGGACTTTAGGAAAGAACTATTTGGAAAATTAAAGACTAAATTCAGGTTAGGGAGCAGATTTTGTTAAATGCAAAAATAAACTGAAGTCTCCAATTTCCATATATAATGTTAATTATGTATTTTGCATAATTGGAACAGCAACTGTAACAGGAAAACAGCCACAAAATTAAAATGTTCTGTGAAATCATTACTCTCTCTCTGTATATACTAGCAAAGTTATTGGGTTTATTCATGATCTTGTGAGTGTCATGTCACCAGCACCTCAGGCACTGTATGTCCACCTAAAGCATATAGAAAACTGACTGGAACGCTATTGCTGATATAATTCCTCTACCTTATACCTTCCCAATAATTACATAGATGTTGATCTTTCTTTAAAATACACTTCATGGTATACACAAATAACGAAGTCAACTGACTCACAACTTTATACAGTACTTTATGACACGAAGCAAGCAAGCATTGTCTTAAGATCATAGTGAGGTTTCTTTTTTGCAGCTTGATTTCCAGCAAGGCACATTCCACCTTGAATTAGCTTTCTACCACTTGCCAAAAAAGAAAAATAAACTGTTGCATTTGGATATGAAGTGTGAAATCACCCAGATGGGAGTACTGTGAGTGCACATAATTGTACACCTGTTAGTTATTTCTGAGAATCTAACCTGTTCATGCTACAATTAGGTACAGTGTAAATCACAAAGACAGAAAACACATTCAATCAGTTGGACATGGTGACGGATAAAAAATCAGATTTCATGGCTTGATAGAAAAATCACATTAGGGTCTAAATGAATTATTTCTATGACTCAAATAAATTATCATCTAGGCTTACGTTGGTATTAACAAGATGAACATTTCAGGGAGAGAGACTTATATACTCAAGGGGAAAGTAGGTGTAAATCACTGCAGTCAAGGATAAAGGGGTTTAGCAAGGGAATGAACTGAGCGTGCTTCTAGTGGGAAGGCCACTGAGAAATTTCCTTGGTGTGAATGGTACCATATCTGGTGCATTTTGCAGACATAAGCCCACAAAACTTCCATTTGTGGTGTCAAAAGATGATTTGCTGGCATCACACCACCAGCTCTATGCTTTGAAGACAAATGTAAGCCAAGGCTGTGGCAACAGCCTTCAACACCATGTCAGTAATGCAGGGGGAGTTTGCACTGCAGTGTTTTGGTGCAATAGAGAAATGAGCAAGTTTAAGCACTGCTGTAGACTTTAAAACTTGCTCATCTATTACTGGCAACGCCAAATACCAGCGCCTGGTGCTACTCTCTTGTTGGAAACTTTACATGGTGTCATTCCCTTTCTTGGTGGATGCTGTCTCACGGAATTCACTGGTGTGCCATTGTGTGATGGAATGTGTGTCAAGGAGGGGCATCTGCATGCACTTGCTTCCAAAATATACAGTAACTCCACAAGAACTTGTCTCACTCATTCAACATTTTTTCTCAAATAAGAATGAATGTAGTATGGCAAGCAACTGGTTTCGCATGTTTATTCAGCCTTGACAAAAAAAATAATGACACTTTACCCACATACCTTTAAAACTCCAACAAAAAGAAATCTCCTATGGAGCCTCAACATTTTTGCATGGGAGTAGTAAAAAAGCTTACGTGTGAATACATAATTGTTACGTGAAATACTCATTCTGAATTACTGCATGTCCTAAAATAATGACCTGCATTAACAACTGCTCCAACATGATATTGCCCTAAGTCCTGATATACTGGGCTGCGACATCAACAAGCGTTATATTACAACAAACACTACTAAATAATATTTTTACATACAACCTTTAGCTCAGCAAGCCCTGGGCTTTATTTTGAGCATAGAGACCTTTATCTAAAGCTCCCTGAAGGCAGTAGCATTCCTTCATTGTCTGCAGTCAAGCCTTGGATGGAGCATATAACTTTTTGAGCACACTTACCATCTCCTTTCTGTAAAAGTGCAAGGCCAATGAAGTCCACAGTAGTCCAGATGTGCCAAAGGAGTAGGAGATGAGCACTGGAACAAGGACTTGCAGCAGCTCTTATGACATCACCAGTAATTTAATTTGTTCTACCTTTATTACTAGATTTAAACTTACTTTGACTTGGAACTGTTCCAAGCCAAAAGATGATGATGCACAGCTGACTCCTGAAATATCTCTTAATGCCATAAATATGATCCTCAGTCTTTATATATGTCCACTATTAGTGCCAACTCCGCTTAGACATGCTTTCTGAAGAAGCAGTAGATGGTCCAGATACATATTATCCTCTATTACATCTTCAAACTTACTGCATTTGCACTCCTGTGGAAACAGGTCTTCCTTTGACGCAACAGGTGTGTGTTTATATATCAGCACGGGTCAGCTTTAACCATTATAAATCCTGCATAATAATTTCCTGATCCAGGCAGTATTGGGTGGCATCTTTGTCATGACAAATGAGAAAAAACCCAATGAATGCAAAAGAGATTATCACAGCAAAACTGGTGGCTGGGTGACTTTGAAGTTTTATTATGTCATGCTTACTAAGTAGTTCTAAGTATTCCAAGTATGAAGCAAATTAGATTTAATGATCCTTTATCAGAATATGAAAAAATAGTTTACTTATTTATTAAAGCTAGGTTTTTAAAATGGTATTTTAATGTGCTGTAAGTAAGACAGAGGATGATCAGCATTAATTCTATTACAGATAAGAAGGAAAGGTAAAGGAGAGTTAGACCGTCTCTGGGGTGTGTGCTGCTAGTCCTATAACAACAGGAATTCCCTCTCTTCAGAAGGAAAATATGGGATGATGGATTAGTATGGCTGAACTTGGGTTTATGGAGTTTCTTTAGAACAAAAATTAGCAGGACAACTGAGTCATCCTAAAAAGAGAAATTGTGCACCCTGTGTACACCCTGTGTACAGGGTGTACACAGGGTCCACCGAGGTGGATGGTGGGACCAGTGAAGTAATCAACTGCACTTTCTGCTAAGTTCATTTTGAGATACGTGGCAGACTGAATAATATTTATTTCATCTTAATGGTGAAACCACAAGTCCAGCAAAGCCAATCTGGGAATTGTGAGCCAGATGAAATAACTGTGAATTTGGTAAATTCTTGTACAAGATCCTCTTTCATGATTAGTAACTGAGGTGTGGACACTAGGTTTGCTTGAAAGGGTGCATCTGTCACCATTAACAAGATTAGAGCACATAGGCTTTGAAACAGAGGAAAACTGATCTCCTAGTATAGCTTGATGCTGTCAACACGATTTCCAGGGAATCAGCACATCGGTAAGCAAAAAAGAGCAAGAACATTGCAGCTGAAACAGTGTTCAAAAGAGAAGAACAGACAAGGCTCAATGCATCTTTCCACTCTGCAGCAACGATCTCCTACCTAATGGAAAGGAAAGAAATAGATGAAAGGATAGGCAGATGAGGCTTTCCAACAGTGAAAAAAATATTCTTGTGCCCTATGGGGACCTGAATAGCCCAGAACCTGGAAAAGAGAAGAGGGACTTCATTATAATTTTTGCCTTCTGAAATTTCGATGGTCTTTGCACAATCTGTTGGACAAAACTACACAGCTTACATAATTGTGTAAGGTGCAGTGCTCATACCTTCCCCTTTGTTCTCAGGAAAGAGACAGAGCAGAAGATTACATGCTGGGGAAAAAAAGTCTCTAGTTATGTAAAATAGCTACTTTTTTTTTCTGCTCAAAAATGTTAAAAACAGTAGTTATTCCCCAGAAAATATAAAGTAAATACAGTTGCATTTCACCTTCTGGGGGAGAAACTGTTGTGTGGATTGGCAAACCCAGACAGAGGCATAGGTTTGGCCCTTACGGCCAGAGTCAGCAGAAACAGCGAAGAAAAAACAGTGAAGGAGACACCTGTGGAGACAGTTTTGGCTATGCCTGGTTTGGATCTGGGCAGTCACTGATGTCTGAACTGAGATTCTGCAAAGTGTTCTTACGCTGTCTGTGTCTATGGTAAATATAAGAGGTCAAAAGCAGAAAAAAAGAAGAGAACCTTTTAAAGCTTTTATTTAAAATATATTTCAACTTAAATTAAACTCTACATACTGGAGGCAGAAAATTTGAATGCAGGAGGATGAAAAATGGGCACCTGTAAGATGTCCTGAACAATTCAGTCCTGAAAGAGCAAAGAATTCTTACTCTTTTTTTAATGTTTTTCTCTCTATTTATTGTCCAAATCTCCTAGGTTCTCAGTGTCAGACGGACGTAATGACAGCTTTGCTCTGTCAAGAGAGAAAGAACATTCTGCTACATGCTTACCTGACACTCCTCGTTATTATCTGTGCAAAACGAGCACTGAAAAAGAAGAAAAAATAAGAAAAACTAACTCTCTCTTCCTGGAGTCATTCATCAAGAGCTTTAGTAGCAAATGTTCCCAAACTTGCAACACAACCTCTTGAAACAAGAGCTGACTTCTTGCTAAATTCCAATATTAGTCACAGTTCTGCTGTCACAGCTCTTTGTTTTTAAATAGAAACCTTTCTCATGGCTGTGACAAGTTACTTTGTGAAGGTAAGAAAGGAAGGTAGGCGAGCTTAGGCTGCTGTTTGCTGTCCTCCATCACGAGTGACCACAGAGGGCAGGGACACTGTGGGGAGGAACAAAACAAGCCCTCCAGAGGCTGACAGATGCAGTGCTTTCTGCAGGGTGAACAATGCAAGCAGTGTTACCTGCAAATGGGACCTTTCAACACCCTTGGAAAGGAGAAAACTTAAAAAATCAAACACTCTGCAGTGGGTTCCTCGTGGCTTACATTCACTGCTGGCTCTGGCCAAACAAGACTGCTTGTATAAGCTCACTAATGGGAAGAAATACGTCTGATTGGTATGTCATTTGAAGATGATTAATGAGGGGGATTCTGACTGGATAAACTTTCTTTCCTTTTATGTGTTCTTGGCTTTAGACAGCACCTGCTCACTTGAAGCAACGCAGTATCTGGACATCTGTTACTGGAGCTGGCCATGTGCATCAGCAAGAATCATAGAAACATAGAATCATAGAACTGTTTGGTTGGGAAAGACCTATGAGGTCATTGAGTCAAATCATACCTATCCACTACTAAATACTGTCCCTGAGCACCTCATGTACCTGTCTTTTAAATACATCCAGGGATGGTGACTCAACCACATCCCTGGACAGCCTGTTCCAGTGCCTGATAATCTTTCAGTGAAGAAATTTTTCCTAATGTCCACTAGAACCTCCCCTGGTGCAACTTGAGGTCATTTCATCTCATCCTGTCACTTGTTACTTGGGAAAAGAGATGAACACCCACTTTCCTACAGCCTCACTTCAGGTAGTTGTAGACAGTGATATGGTCTCCCCTTAGCCTCCTTTTTTCCAGACTAAACAACCCCAATTTCCTCAGCTGCCTCTGATGAGGCTTGCTTTCCAGTCCCTTCACCAGCTTTGTTGCCCCCCTTTGGACACGCTCTAGTGCCTCTATGTCTTTCTAGTAGTGAGGGGCCGAAAACTGAACACAGTACGCGAGATGTAGTCTCACCAATGCTGAGTACAGAGGAAGGATGATTTCTCTGTTCCTGCTGACAACACTGATTCTGGTACTGGGCCACGATCCCATTTGCCTAATTGGCTATGTGGGCACACTGCTGGTTCATATTCAGTTGGCTGTCAACGAACAGCCCCAGGTCCTTCTCCACCAGCCAGAATTCCTGCCACTCTTCCCCAAGCCTGTAGTGTTATATGGGATTGTTGTGTCCCAAGTGCAGGACCTGGCACTTGGCCCTGCTGAATCTCATACTGTTGATCTCAGCCTATTGGTCCAGCCTGCTCAGATCCCTTTGTAGAGCTTCCCTACCCTCCAGCAGATCAACACGTACTCCCAGCTTAGCGTCATCCACAAAATTACTGGGGGTACACTCATTTCTTTCATCCAGATTATCAATAAAACAGCAAAGTTACTGATTTGTAGGTGCTGGAGAACCAATTCTGTCAGTTAATGCATACTGGAGCCCCTGAGGGGGAGGCCTGTTCTACTGCTGTTAGTGTCCCTGCCACCCCATGGAGGGTGCAAGCCCTCAACATTTTGATTCTAGTCTCTATCATGCCCTTGATGTCCCACTCAACCACAACTGAATTTTTCTCCTTCCCCATGAAGGAGGAGGACACAAGACTTCAAAACACCCAGATATACTAGGGTCTGAAAGGGCTCTTCTGTCTCATAACTAGTCAGGGAAAGACTGGACCAGGAGAAGCATGGCCATATAACAGGCTGTGATCTAAATCCAGACTTCTAGAAAATGTTGGTTAGAAGCTCAACAAGCTGTGTGATATCAGTTATTGAAAGCTACAACCAGAGTCATGCGAAAGTTCATTTCAGCTGTGCGATGTAAACATCTCATCTGAGCATATGTGGCCAACATAGTATCCAGGAGAATATGTGTCCTGGACTCCTTTGCTTTGATCCTAGGGGCTGGTACGTTCTCCTTTGCCTGTATATCAACAAGAGAAATCAAAGGCCTCATGCCATCCTGGAGGGAATGATATCCTCTTTGATCTCCGGAGTCAGCACCAGGTCTCCTCTCAAGTGCCTTTCCAGGAGCTCTGACTGCTTCTTGGAAGAGTTACACTGGCAACAATGTGCGGTACTAGCATGGCCTCTCTCACTACCACAAACACCATCACCAGCTTGGACCACACCAACACTGCTATTTTTCCAAAGCACTTCCATAATATAGGAGAAAATAGGAGGAAAGCTAACTGATTAAAAACAATTTCCAGTCTCAAAGGTCTTGTCTTCTTTACTCCTAGTACCTTTGCACAAGGAACTTCTGTAGGTAGCACAGTCTCTGTTTTTATTGCCCTGTTGCGCGTCTCCTGCACTGCTAAAACTTAATATGAACAGAGCTGTCCGTGTGCCATGGTACTGAGAGGGCTTTCTATAAGAAATCACAGGGGCTGAAAATCAAACTATGTGTTAAGCACGATCTCCACAAACCACCATGGAGGAATAGCGGCAGAAAAATCAGCAATAGAATATGAATGAGCATTTGCTAGTACCAGTTCTCATTCCTTATCATCTTCAAATTAGCAACAGGGACAACATCAACTCAGATGTTATCAATTTCCATCTATGGGAATTCACTGTTCTGTAGTAAAAACAAACTGTTTGTATCTCACTGTTGTTCTAATTGTTGCCAGAATATCTATGCATTTTAATGAACATCCACGAAAAGCTGAGCCAAATTTGAATACGGAATAATTCTTGAATCAAAAGCACAGGACTGAAAATTTCACCAAGAAAAAATAAATCACAAACATAATTTATTAGACGACAAATATTTGTTCAGCAGTGGCACAATTAGCAGTGATATATATACTTAATCTCAAGGCTCTGAAATTAACTACTCTGCAGTCAAGTCATGAAGAGCAACAAAAAAGTTGTTTCTAATTAAAAAAATAAAAAAAAGATCTAAGTGCAAGATACAGTCATATCATGATGCAAGAACTTTCAAATACAATTGTTGCCTTTACAAAAAGAAAGCTGTCAGAAGCAGCACATACCTGTAAAACAATTGCACAATACAAGAATTTGAAGACATCTTAACTTGGGAACTATCAGCTCTGAATCTACAGTGCTCTGTGCTCCAACCACCAGTATATCGGATCTTTGGTATATAGCTTGTGAGTTAGTTGAAGACTGTGGAAAAATTTCTGAACATTGTAGAACATGTGGTTTTGTGGTGTGATGAGACAACCTGAAGAAAATCGAGCAAGATAGTTGTCTTCATGTTACAGACAATCTGCCAGGGGCTGTCTTTCTCGTAGAGAAACTATATAGACCTGGAAAAAGCTAGACATGAGGATGGTGGGCATGATGTGACACGAACCAGTTTTCCAAATCACAGGTTTACCAAAGGGTTACTACTCTACTGACAAAGTACCATAACATCTCAAATTGAGGCGGATTATCTTTGAAGCTGTGCTAGCTGACAGATTCTGTGGCCTTTCCTGTTGTACAGTCTGTGATTCATTCTTAACAGATGCTGCTGTGAGTAGCAGAAGTAGCCACATTTCAGTATACGTTTTCAACTTTTAAGCAATAGACTATTGAAGTTTATGCAAATATCATCTAGACTGACTTTTTATTTGAAGTCATGTTAAAATCTTTAAGAAGATTTTTTAATTTTAAGAAAATCTTTGATTGGTACATGTAACTGGAAGCATACAGTAGAACAGCTATTAAATGTGCAAAATTTGTTAACTATGTTAAAAGTGAAAGCAAAGTCCTAGGTAACAGGACTATTTGGAGAGTCTGCTGTACTAATTTCTGGTTTGTTTTAGACAGATGTCTACCATTCAGCATTAATGGCATTATTACTATGTTTGTCATTAAATGATGATTTTAGAACAGAAAAAAATGCTTTTTTTGTTGTTGTTGTTGCTTATAGGAGTGAGAGAATGAAAATCAATCAGAAAAGCTGAGGGAATGATTGTCAGGATTACTTTCTATCACAGGCTATTTCTTGCTTCCCAGGAGATGTGGGCAAAGATAGGTGTTGGGGGATTTAAATTGGGTTTTTCCACAAGACTAAAATCACACTGTTGACTCTGCAAATTTCACTGTAGTTAGGTCTCAGAGGCAAGGAAAGTGTTGGTAACATTTTCACAACTACTTATCAGCATATTTAATTTCTACTTAGCTATTAATAATATGCTAATAATGATAGTTAATAAAATTATCCTGCCAGCAAGAACAGGATAGACATTTTGCTATTTTTTGAGTGATTTGTTCATAATAAGATGTGAGTAAGAAGCACTCAAATACCCTTGGGTGCAATGTCTACCTCCAGAGTAAAGACAGAACCAACCACTGGAAGTCAGAGTGAAAAGCTAGTTTTCTGTATGAGAGATGACGAGACACACCATCTAGGAAGAAGAGAACCAGTGAACAGGAACATATTCTGAACACTGCCTCAAGCACATGACTTGGTCAAGCAACATCTGAAGGGCTGATCACTTCCGAAAGAAAGAAACAGTGGGGCTATCTCTTGGACGCAGAGGGACTTCTTCTGAAGAGAGTTTCCATGATTTACTGAAATGGTGTTGGTAGCCCAAGCTCAGTCAAGATGAACACAGTGCCCAGAGGGTAACTCTCAAAACTACTTTCAAAGGAACTGAGAATAATTAAAAAATATGAGAATCTATCAGAGGGTGCGTCGTTGAAATTTTTTAAGTTGTCATTTCATTTTTTCATTCTTTCTCATTTGAAGATATGAAGCCCATAAGGCATTGGTCACTATAATCCAAAAGTTAATTATTATATCCCTAGTGTACAGTGGTATGATTCCATCTTTGCAGTGTTTTGAAAGATATGAGGGACCATGATGGGTGCAGAACAGATTAAGTTCTTTTCAATTGATCCATGGTAGTGGCAGTGGTCTCTGGCACACAGGCTGGGTTCATCTGGCGTTTCATTGTCTAGTGCACACTGGACATACCTGGTAGTCTTTGTGTTCTTCCAAATGAGAAAATGGGGTTACCAAATCTAACGAGGCTGGTAAGGAGTGTGTGTTTGAAAAAGACAGCTCTTCACATAACTTGTGGCATTGTTATAGTGTTGAAGTGCAAAGATAAGGGAAACAGTTGAGGAAATGCCTGTTTGAAAGAGGAACTGGATAATCGTTGAGTGTGAGAATATTACAATTTTTCTGGCAAAAATAAGGACAAAGTCAATACCGCCTTTGTGAATTAGCTCTAGGAGTTCTTGATGCCTCTTCTCCATGGTAATTTCTGCCTCCTACCAAGCCAGCCTATTAAACAGACCTCTATAAAATGCAGTACCTTCACTCTTACCACTCCGTAACTTTTGAAAGCCAACCACAAGGAAGCAAAAAACCATTCTTTTAAAGTAAGAAACAAACCTAGAAAAAAGCCTTGAATTTTCTTTATTATCCAAGTAATGTACACAAAACACTTAAACAACTTCAAAGACAAAAGTTGTAGCAAGATAAGAGGTAAGAGAAGGCAAAATACTTCACATTAAAAGAGTTTATTAGACTAATTTTTAACAAACATAAGGACTTTAGCTTAGAACAAAATGACCTGAGGAAATCCTATACACTTTCAAAACTACCTGTTCATAAAGAAGTGTTAATTACATTACTGTGGACTCTTGTGATTCCTTATGTTCTTTTATGTGTCTAGCATTTAATATTACAATTCTGCTAGTGAAAGGAACTTTACATTTTAAACCCCTTTAATGAGGTGCTAGTATGTTTCAAACTCCATTTCATGTACAGGTTTGTGTTGTAAGTCATAAAGGATAGAGCAGCAGTAACCTTGACATGTGCTAATGTTGACAGCAAGACACCTTTTATTCAAAGGCAGTAATGGGCATTCTTAAATACCACCCACTTGCCTTCAAGGTACAATCAAAGGAGATATGTATGAACAAAACCAGCCCCGGAGACAGCTAGAGAGTCAGCCACACAGGGGGCTGAAGCTAAATGCTGTGAATGAAGCAGTCTCCCTTGGGTACACACATGAGGATGTAGGATGCTGATGCCATTGCTGAGCCCACTGCTGTTGTGTGGGCTCTGTGCAGACTCCTAGCTTGGGTTGCTATGCCTGTGGCAGGTACTGCTTAGCTGGATGTGTGTCACCTCATTTTTACAGGGAAGGTGATTTCTTATCCATGTTACAGCCAGTACTTCAACTGCCAATAAGAGGCAGGCCAGCATGTGAAATCAGCCTAAGCAGAGTATGCTAGTAAAAATAAAACCAAACAAAAGCCATATTTTTCACCTTGACCATCCTCTTGGCTCTTACCCCCAGCCCCACAGTATCTGTGAAGGAGATCCAGACACAATTCTGTTAGAACAGCATAGTCTCTTGTGTACTGATAAACATCAAAACCCATGAAAGATCACAAGGAGATGAGAACAGTCTGTCAATGGTCTGTTGTCCTGAGACTGCAAAGATTTCCTTTATACTCAGATGATATGAAATTTCTTGGGGTTTTCTATATATTTGCTTAAAATGAAGGCACTAACTGGACTTCAGGTGTCCACATTAAAAAAAAAGCAAACCCACACTGTTAGTGAAGAGAATTACGATCTTAGGTATTCAAAGAATAAAACCAAGTACATCTCCTGTCAAATCTGATGAGAACTTAGCTGAAGTGTAATTCCTCCGCAGCAGCAATGATGTCTTGCTCTGAAAGGCTGAGATTTGTGTCAGAAAGAGCTCTGCCAGTCTAACAAAGAAAATGAAAGGTAGGATCTAATTTCTGTGCCTAAGCCCTTTCTCCTGTAACTAGAGCTGGGAAGTTGCTGTGAGCTTCCTGGAAATGATTGAAAATGTGTGAAATGGAACTAGACCAGCCTAGTTTCCATGAGTGGTCGGAAATATTTGTCTGTGTCAGCTGCATGCAAGCGTTGTGTTGCAAATGAACTAAGGAGCAGTGGCTCTGTGGTGACAGCCTGGTTTTAGTGTGGAAAGCTCTAGTCATCCTATGGGTTATCATGGGGGACTGCAGCAGTCCCCTGTGTTCCTTTTGGGGGTAAAGCATGAAATTCGGTGATTTACAGACTCATGACATCAGTTCAATAAGAGACATTTTACAAAGGCCTTCAAATCCATGAACCTGAAGTGTATTTGCTTCTTAGGAACAAATCACTGGGTACTGAACTAGGGCAAAAGCTCCAACCAGATGGCAATGACAACAGTGCCGGTTTTCTTTTGATACATATTGTGTGAAGACTCATAGCTGTCCTAACTCCCGTGTATTTGCAGCTTGTCAGTCGTCTGGGAATAACAATCTCTGTTTAAATCAAAAATACAGCATCTAATAGTGACCAAACACAGATAATAGGAAAGGAATGAGTTACAAGAACAAGCACGCAGCGGTATTTCCCCAGAATAATTGTTCAGCCTCCAATGAATAGTTCAGGTAATATCTGAGTCAGAAGTGGTAACTTTGTATTTTAAATACCTTGACGGATTTCTCATCCACATGTTTATCAAGTTGTTTTTTGAAGTTGTTTACATTCTTAGTGCCCATATTGACCCACGGCAACTTATTTCACAGAATATTCCCAGATTTCACAGAAACCAGATCCTCCTTTTTTTGTTTGGAACCTGCCATATGTTAGTTTGATTTGATAACCACAGATCTTGTGTGCAGGCAGGATTACTTTGTATCTGCTAGAAAGTGATGAAAGAAAACTGTTTTACAGTTAAAAAAGTGCCTCTGACTACATGAAGCTGACTTTAGATTGTGTTCGGATTTTTTTTTGAGCTGTCAATTTAATAGTTTTCTGAGCTATTTTCACTGAACTATGATCTCCACATGACAGCAGTAACGAAGAAAGGGTAACAAAAGGAATGGATACCTTATTTTAAATACTGAAGCTGCAAAAGAGCAAGCCTGAAGAATCCATTCTCCCAAGTCCATTTCTGCAGCAGCAAATATATTACTTTCCTCTTGCCCTATTCTGTGAAACTAATAGGGAGCAAGCTGAAGACACATCGAAGGCAGAAACATTACCACACATAGTAGACTAGCAGCCTGTGCAGTTCATCATTCCATTTAATTTAGAAGGTAGCATGTTTTTGTGGGGTGGATAACTTTATGAGCAAAATAGCACATACTGCAATAGCAACCATGACAGCAAAATTCTGAGAAGACTGAAACTGCTTCCAATGATCAGAAGGGGAAATTCTCTTGCACATCAGTTATCATTATCTTGTTCTCCTTTTCACTGTCTGTCTTTCAATCATCATGAGAAAAAGGCAACTTCTGTGAAGTTGGTTTGGGGATCAGAATGTCCTTGCTGAAACCACGAAAACAGTTTCAGTTCAGAAAAACATGATTCTCCTAGATATCACTGGAACCATGCCAGTGGGAGAAGCAGAACGTGCTAGTTAAAGTGGAGCACAAATGATTCTTAAACACTCGGATATTCCCTGGACTTTAGAAGCGCTAGAGAGGCCAAAGCACTCAAACCCAACTGGACAGTTATTAGAAGAAAATCTTCTGGAAGCAAATGTTAAAATTAGGAAATGCTTACTTTCTATACTGATCAGCTAGGCTAGACTGCTTTTAACATCACCATTGCTGGCATAGTTTGAATACTGAGTTCATGCTTTAAAAAGTGCCAAAACTGAACAGCAAGCTCTTGGATCAAAAGATTTCTTCCTCACAGGTTGCCTGTGATTTACTAGCACACATACTCCACAGACTCCTTAAAACCAGGTCTTGCCTAAGCCCCCATTCAGCAGAAATCTCTCTTCCATACCCTCAACCTGCAGCAAAGCTCTGAAACAGTTAAACAGGTCAAGTGACACATAAGTACTTGTCTCTGTTTTGAACTTTAAAGGAAGGAAAAAACACTCTATCACTTGCAAATCCTATGCAAGTTCCTGCAGGTATAGCATAAGGGTGAAAAAAGCCCTTCCACTTTTGTGTTTATTAGTACAAATACAATTTAATGTCCCAGCCTGCACTGCAACTGCTGGTTATTTTTAAAAATATGACAACAAGGAGGGGGAATAGAAGGTGTGTTCCACCCTCCACCCCTATGCCATTATCTGAAGAGCTGCTTTGAGCAAATTACTGTTCTGGGCTATCTGTCAACTCTCCACTGTCAATGTCAAACTAAAAAGAAACACAGAAGACTAGCTCTGTGTTCCTTACATCTTAGTAAGTAAAAGTTTTCCCAGCAATGTCAGCACAGGGATGAGAGAAGCCAATTGTTAATAGACAAACCCACTCACAGATTAAAAACAAAGTAACAAGCAGGTTAATTTAAGCCTTAATTAAGTGATTCCATATGTTGAATTTTGTTGCCTCAGAAATATAGAATAGAAGAGAAAACTCAAGTGGAAAAGAGAAACTCAAAAATTCTCTACTTTTCTCTGAGTCCTCCTGCGTCAGCTATGTGTGAGACAAATAGTGAGCCATAGCCAAAAGAATCAGGTAGCATACATGGACACTGTATAAACCTTTGCATAGTGGGAAGGGCTACATACTGGGGTGTTTTAAGTGGAAATTTGGACAGAAAGATTTACTTTATGAAAACCTTTGATTTCCATAGCGTATTGTGCTGTATTATTTCTACAGAATCTTCTATGCATAGACCAGGTACTGTTCTCCTTCATATTGTAAAATACTGGAATAGCTGTGTCTTGACTCCTGCCTATTCCATAGGTGTCTGCTCTAGCAGGTCTCAAAAGGCTCCTGCTAAGACAAATACTGGTGTCCTTACGACAAGAAGATCAACACAACATACCAGCGCTCCCCTATGCTTGGGCTGAAGAGGCACAGACCCACCACCCTAGATACTGGTCGTTGGCTGACTCAGAAGATTTGCAAAGCCATATGTCTTAATATTTAAAGTGTTCTTATTCAATTGATCTATTAACAAAACTAATAGCATCAACAAAATGCTGGACAAGATGCTTTGGGAATTTTAGGACTCAGATTTCAGAATAGGTCTAGGAAGGCCTATACTAATCCACACTGCATGAAGAACCTGCCCAGCTTCCATATGCTTAGGATTAGGAGGCCTGCATTTTACATAGTTAGTCTTGAACCTAGAAGCTCTTATGTAAATTTTACCTCCTAGCAGTTTGGTATTTATTCACAAGCTATCCTTGTGACAAGTAATAGGAAAAAAAGCACAGAATTACTCAGTGAAGTTCTACTCTTCAACACATAGCAAACCATTTATCTTTTAAACCCTGACTTTTATATTTCAATTCGCCTTTGAAAACTAAATGCTTCTTCAGGAATTTTAGCCTATGGCATCCTCATCAACAACACACATGATCTAGGTGTCCAGCTTGAAGGCATCTGTCCAGTCTCCTGGTCACAGCTTCATGAGAGGTATCAGCTACTTTTGGTGCATCACTGAAGAAAGCAGGAGAATGCCTCAGCCCCACCACCATCATTCTCCCCTTACACCAGCAGTCAGATATGCCACAGGGATTTCCTAATGGAAAGTGAACCTTAAAGAAAATGCAATGGATAATATGTTTAAACTTCTTTTCATAAACCTGAACTGTGCAATCTAGTCTCCTTATCAGGTCATGGTGCATAAATGTAGTACCAAGAGAGATTAGGCTCTGTATTACTCATGGAGAAGCAACTCCTTGTCTGATATAAAACTGTATCTTTCCATCCCTCAAGGAACATTTGAGTTAGAAATAATGAGATTATGTCATGCTTCCTTTCAGAAAAGAAACTGGTACTTTGATTAGCTGGTATTTCTCTCCCTACATGTAATTGGTCTTTCAATAAAGTCGCCAGACAAATTAGATATTTTTTTCTTCATTGTAATTTGGAGAATTATTGTATTGATTTATATTTTTAGCTTCAGTGGCTGTCTAGAGCCCCTTGCTTTATTTTAGAGCTGTGTTATTTACAAATTAAAGCTTTCCTTGCCTATAACAATTTCCAATTTCCTCTCCTCTCCTCTCCTCTCCTCTCCTCTCCTCTCCTCTCCTCTCCTCTCCACAAAAGAGTGAAGCAGTTAAAGGTCACCGGGCAGAGTAGATGGTAAAACTGAAAAGTGTTTTGAGGTCTTAGAGGGAGCTGCATTTTCTCCTTAACAAAAGTCTTCTCTGAAAGCAGAGTGTCTTTATGTTGTGTGGGTTCTTGTGCTAATGTGGTCTACAGAGGCAAAGCAATTTGATCTACAAAACCATTAATACCACCAGTATATATTAACCTGAGCTTGCTCAGTTAAGAAATACTGAACTTTGGCCAGAGTCTTTGTTTTGTTAAAGAAAGCTTCTGTAATAATGCTGCAGCGTGGACTCCTGGGCAAGAGACTGGTATTAGGGTCCTTGCTTTCTTTTGGAACAGTACTTCAATGCTTTTCTGCTGCTTCTTCCTGACATTCTCATCTGCAGCACTATTAAACCCTGCAGAACAAGACAGTAATGAAGTTTATTGTAAAGCCATGTGGGCTCTGGGAGAGAATTGTGCACTCTGAATGTTTTGCTAAGCCCCTGAGAGAAGAACAATGAAACAGGGATCTTGTAAAGGATTTATGATGCCTGGGATTAAGAGAATGTGTGAATGCTCTTGCTTAACTAGTCTGAAGTAAGAGAAACATGTGGAACACTTCAGTGCAGCATTACTAATGTTTCCGTACAGGTGCTAAATCAAACAAAAACTTTTATCAAAGCTATTGTTCCAGGCATCAAATAAACAAACAGAGTGAAATGTGTAGTTCAGAATTGAATGCAGGAAACTGTTCAAGTGACTATAAATGCAATGGCACTTCCTAGGCTGTTATGGGGATATAAGCTGCGTTCTCATTTGTGACTGTACCTAGTTTCACTTGCAGTCACAGGAATTGCATCCCAGCAGTCTTTGGTCTGAAGTTTTCACCAAGACGTGAAGGACTGGTGGTGCCTATGACTGAATAGCCAAAATGAAGATGAATTACATTATTAAACTTGAAGCTCTAAACATATTATGTTTAAGTTCTTGCTACATCTTAAGCTTTCTAGAAGACCGTGCAAGTTATTTTGTTTCTGTGCCCTGACTCCCAAACCATAAAATGACCATAATAACACTCCATGGTATCCATTAGTATCTTTTTGACTAGGAAGGCACCAACAAACCATTTAGCTTGATACCAGGAATGACAAGGATAATAGAACATTTCATCATGCCTTTTGAACCGTCTCACTACTGAAGCAATATTTTTGGACTATACATAAAATTGTCCTCTTAATTGCAGATATCTATAGGTTCAATAGCATGACACAGACATGGAGGCGTCTATGGCACTCAAACAGCCATTTGCTGCTCAGAGGCAAGAGCAGCAGCTCCTTGCTAATCCTCAGGTCTCCCGTCATCAGACATGACTTACAGGTATCTTTTATCAGGTGCTGGACTGTAATAACAGCTTTGTCACTGCTATGTCAATCAGTCTCTGATCATTACTAGCAATTACTGATTTCTGATGTTATTTTGTACCCTTGGTTTTAAGACAATAGATACCTCTCTGCTGAAGGTATGGCAGAGCTAAATCAGTGCCTACAGTCACAACTACTGGAAATGTTGCTGTTCTTGAGTGTGATTAAAACACAGCTAAGGCATCTGTAACCAGAATTTACAAATGCAACCCCCTGCTGACAAAGATGAGGGCATTTTGGTAGCCTCAGGTTATGCAGCTTCCTGTACCTCCACTCTTGCTCCTTCCTAAGCAACAGTCGGTCACCTTCTCCTTTCCATACACAATGGCTGTACTGTACCACTCCTAAGTGATGGAGGTATGAACATTTTTAGGCCTGAAATGAATGATGTGGCTGAGCTGATAAAATTCTTGTCTGATGCATCTTTATTAGGCAACAGAATTAGTGGCAGTTTTGGACATCACTACTAGTTTCTGAATTACTGGAGAAAACATATGTTGCATATACCAGTATCCTAACCACTAATGGTGTCTCTAACATACTGTGCATGATGCAATATATACACATATGTACGCCTTTTTAGAGTAAATCAATTTATGCACAATTATGAAATTGTCCTTCTGAAAATGTTTAAAAAGTCTCTTTCGAACGAGGGGGTGTATGGGATAATGCAAGAGGTACCATATGCTCAAGTTCTGTCCTGAAAAACAGATGTGATAGTCCTGATCAAAATGCTACTCATAAACCTTTCCACCGTCTGGCTGTAGTGACTGCTGTTGAACACAAGTGGTCTACAGATCCCTGAACATCTTGCTTTATAAAAGCAACAAGATGTCACAAAAGCAATAAAACTGACATTTCTGCAAATGCTGCTGCACTAAGATGGGGCATATACCTGATAAACAAACAGCTAAACTTTCTTCACATTGCCAGCCCTTGAAGATAGAAAATGTGTTACTATCTTGTGGCAGAAAGAAGTGCTATAGCAGACCCCATTTTTTAGACCTTACAGTGTCTTTATGGCACTGAAGGAACTAGGTAGTATTTGATTTTATAATACCATGGGAACCCATCCCTTTGAAAGCAATTTACCTTGTTTTATGTAGTGAGTGTAGAATAATGGCTTTCTGAGCAAAACTGACAAGTTTTGTTTCTGGCTATTCATTTAATACTCCTGCCTTTTAAACTGAAAAGTGATACGTAATTTCAGCTTGCTAACAATGGCTCCCACAATAATGATGCAATATGTCTGACATGGTGTTTGATGCATAGCATTTTGGGATTTTCTTTGTAAGGCAGTAGCCTGAATAAAAAAATACTTTGTACTCTGTTTCTCTGCAAGTAATTTGTACTCAATAGCCAGTATTTCTCTTGCCTTTCCCCCAACTTCCTTGCATGCTTATTAGTCGTTAATACCAAAAAAGAGGCATGAAAAGCATAAGAAAAGCTGTGTGCCAAATGAACTCTGAGAAAGCATCAAACAAAATTATAAAATATTCTCAATTTGAGATGAATATACTATGTTGTGACTCTGGCTGGGAGGCCTGGAAAAATAAATATTTGCTGTGCTAGGCTCAGGGTGATTCAGAGCTGCCTCTCCTGAGGAGTAAAATATCTATTATTACAAAAGCCTCCATAGCTGTTATTAAAAATAATTCCTGGCTGGACTATGGTACCACACAGAAATGCTGAGCAAATAATTGGGCTCTGGACAGACATTGTCTGATCTTCCTCTTGCCTTGTATATGGTGTCATTTTCAAAAAGCTGTTTAACCTTTTCTGTAATGTCAAATGTTTAAAACATCAGATTTTGCTGGTTTACATCCTTTCTGTACTGGAACTTCTGATGTTGCATTTGCAAAGGGCTGGGGGAGGGGGAACATGTCTTTCTGTTCCCCCTAAAACAGATCCTGCTAATTAAGTGTGAAGGCTGCTTTCAGCTTAAGAGTCCCCTCTTTCTGGTCTCCTGTTTCCTTTCCCTTATGTCCCTGTCTTTTCTCCCTCACATTCTTTTGTATCCCTGCTACTCTCACCTGTCCTTCCTGGGCAAGAAGCCCATTTCCCAAAACACTTCAGATCCTGAATGGCAATGTGCATGTATTTGGCTCCTGCTGCCACAGAGTGTTTGCTTTTTTTGTATATATCTACATAAAAAATGTTTGTATTTCTATATAAACATGAATATCTAAACATACAATAGGCTTATTTAGACTGCTACTCCTACAGTGATGTGCAACAACGAGACAGAGGTGGGAAGAGAAGGTTAGACATCTTCAATGTTTTGTATATTTTTTAGGCTCTCCCACCACCCATTTCCACTCATGAGGCACTGAATTTTTGAATAGATGCTGTCTTTGAAATGAATAATCTTCTACTGTTCCTTTCCAAAGGAAATGGATTAAGCTATCTTCAGTTACAAAATTCAAAGGCAAAATCAACAGATTAATTCTCAGGTAGGGTATTGATATCAGTAGGGCTACTGGAACTAATATCTGCTGTTGTACAGACAGCGGTCTCTGAGAGATAATGAAAAAGAAAAATGCCAGACACAAACAGGGAGACCTCCTTGAGACTAGTCTGGAGATATTCTCAAGGTTGAGAATGAAGACTACAGGACTGCAGAGGTCATAATACCAGTTGCACAAAACAAAAAGTTCTCAGCTGCTCAGGCACTTCAAAACAACATTTCTCCTTCTCTAAACTTGGACATACCAAGTTCTCTACATATAAAATAGTTTGCTTCCAGTGCCTTCAACAGCATCAATCAGCTTAGAAGCTTCTCCAAACCCTGTTCCACTCCAAAATTACAAATGCACACAAGGAAGGACTTGAAGCTGAGCTTCTTGTAGCCAGTGAGATTGCACTAACTACTACAGAAAAACAAATGCCGTCTTAGTCCTCCATCACCTCTGCAACAATATGAGCACTGAGGTGGCCATGGCTTTGCCTGAGAGAGTTGACATGTCCTTGACTTTGGCCTCTGGATATGCCACCTCCAGCTTCGGGAAGGTGAAAATTTATGTGGTCCTTTGAAGGGTTTGGCATGTTTAGAGCAATAATATTCTCTTGTATTGTTTCTCCAACATTGAAAGATAATATTCTTCCTGCAGGGTGGAAGACTTATTTAGTGAAAACATCAGCTCTAGGCCACAGTAGACTAAAAAACCAGATGACTTTACCTTCACTTCTAGTTCTCATAGCATTGATGGGAAACAAATTCTCCTTGTTTGAGTTTCCTAGACTTATTTCCTGACAAGCACTACTCTAATTGCACAATAACCCTCTAAATTAGAAACTGAGTGAGCTGATGAGGCAACTTTGCATCTGACAGTTTCTTTTGGGCTCCTAAACTATTGTCTTTTTCCCATAAAATGCGTGATGTTTGTATCAAAGAGCTATTTTTTTTGTCTTGATCTTTTTATTAAACTGTCTGATATATTTTCTGTGGAATTATTTATGTCAAAAGATATTTGAATTGTTTCTCTCCTCAAATGTTTTAAGAAGATTTCTTTTCTTTATCTCTGTGCTTTAATGAAAGATAAATTCTAATCCAAATTAACTAGAAGAGTGAAAGTGACCATAACGAAGCATGTTCTTAAGTACTTGGCTAATTTGGACCTAAACAATCAATAGCTTCTGTAAAGAATCTCAAAAATAAATCACTCTGTTTCCAGATTATTTGTTAATTAATTTATATTCAAAATCTTATGGTAACAACTAGATTATGGTAATAGAATGTGCCACAGAAATTACTCTTTTTGGTTACCAGTATGAATAATAAAAAAAAAGCAGCAAGATGTATAAGCATGCTCAATCCCTACATTTCAATAACCAGTGAGTGTGGGGAGAATGAATAAACCCAGCATTAAAAGAAAAACAACAGAAAATTAGTCCCCAAACTTTCACTGTGCCTATATAGGTTCAGAATAGAGCATGGCTTAAAACTTCTTTAAGAGCAAAAGGAATAAATCTGAATTTGACAAGCTGCTGCTGCTCTTTATTACCTGTGGTTAGCGTATACATTTTTTTCAAAACTGATTAAATTTCCTTTTTGTAATAAAAATGTTGACTTGCTATTGAGTAGCTTCTGTATGTTGTATCAAGTGGTTGCCAAAGACCAAAACCTGTTCAGGGAGGAAGCATTATTTAGTTTTGCTTTATGCTAAAGGAAGATTGTCATCCTTTCCTTGTCATACATAGCCCTCAAAATGTAGATTAATCATCTGAGCACTGCCAAGTGATACAGGTCTTTTTTTCCCACCTAAAGCCCTGGAAGAATGAGTATCAACTGCACAGCCACCTAGGAGTGCTATTGGAGTCCCTGTGGCTCAAGAAGAGCTCCAGATTCCTTCCTGAAAACATTATTGTGTTGATGATCCTACTTGAATGGGATCTGGCATTTCTCTGATCTTTCTCCATGTGGTCTACCTGTGGTCTGTCTGTGGGCTAACTAATGCAATTCCTTCAGTAGGCCAAAGCATTTTTATGGCAAGGCTTTTTCACACATTAACGGCTTTTCTAGGACAAACCTAGAAATATTTATCAGATCCAATACATCCAGTGAGATAATATTTCTCCTGCATGGAAACAGAGTCCTGGTGAGTAATTTATTAGCATAGTATGTCATAAGGCATTTCTCAAGATAATAAAATTACATAATTATATCAATAAAAATTTCATTACAATGCATTTTTTCTTCTCTTTAGGAGAATATCTTACTATTAATTTCTGTTTTATGTGCTCTCAAAAGTCTTAATTAAGAAAAGATATTACTTTTGGTGCATACTATGTTGCATATAAACACTGTTAATTTGGATTATTCTTTAATTTCATTAGCACTTTTTATTGAATGTATCTTTTTTTCATAACCAAGTTGAAAAGATATCAAATGGAAGTAGCAACAGTAACAAATAAAAGTACATCAAGACCCGTGCAGATTTGCTTTATGCTGGGTTATGAAAGCAAAAGAAGCATGCCCCTTTCTTATAGCTTTACATATTGCAGCAGAGAAAAATCAGAACTCCCACACTGGACAGATGGCTGACAGAAGCACGTGGTGGCCATGATAAAAATGACTAGTCTTTGGAGTGGCTCATATGCCAAATATTTCTACACTTGGCTTCCTTTCATTCCGTATGCCCAGAACACCATTTGGTCTAAACAACCACCCTCTTCTTTCTCCTGCTGAGGTTACTTTGCAATGGAATTCATCACTGCATGTTAAATTCAGAGTGTGCATAACGGGTACTTCCTTGGTCAGGGTGAGAAAAAGAGAAAAAAGATAAGTTAGTGGATTAAACCGTCATTGATCAGATGGACAAATCTCCTTTTTGCTCCAAGAAGCAGGAGTTTTTTTAGCCTGGATGGTACATACCCACACACAACAAAGAGCAAAAGTGGCAACAGTCCTTAGCAAGATCATTGGGCCCACTGGGTGAATGTGCCTGCATGCATTGCTCCAGTCTGGTTGGCTAGGACTGGCTGGCATATAAAGCTTCAGGACTCCTCTGTACATTGGTGTGACTGCAATTATAGCAGTGATTTCAGCAGAGGATATAACCCATAAATTTCTGCTGCATCCAGTTTCTTGTGTTCCAGAGTGTCTCTGAAGTTGTTCTATGTGGGACAGGTGATAAGAGTGTGTCTGTACAGGTCAAGAAACTGCTACAAATTACTTTCCTTCCTCAAGTTGCTTTCTTTGCTTTGTTTTTTCATACCTGTAGGGAAAAAAAGGAAAGAAGTGTTGGATTTAAGACACAGATTTTACTTTGTGGTACTTCAAATTTGAATAGTATTGTCTGTAATAAAAACAGAGCAAGAATTTTTAACAACAGTGACAAAAAAACCCCAGACCCAGATTTGCCAGAGGCATGGTCTGAAACTGTGCCAAAGATTTCAGGCTGGCAAATCAGCAAAGGAGCCAGATAAATCAGAATAAGTGTAACAGATTCATCTATTTCAGCACAGCTTAGCCTCTTCACTATGTCATTGTCATCAATACCCCAAAATACTTAGTTGCAGTAATAAAAGTATCTGGCTAATAAAGCAGAACCATTAAGAAAAAAAAAATTAAGGAAAAGGAAAGTGAGAAGTTTGGCCTTAACTGCATAACAATAATACAACCAAACTATTTAGGGGATAGAAAAATGTTTTGTGTACTGAAAGCAGAAAAAGATTTTTTCCTGTTGTATAAGATAATTCAGTTTTCTGGTTTTGATTTACATTTACTGGTAACAGCTGCTTACAGGTCAGGTAACGTTAGCATCCAAAGACCAGCCCTAATGAAAGCAAGTGTGCAGCTAATATTGGTGTTAATTCTATTTCATGCTCTTTGACTCAGCTGCATAGGGAATTGTTTAAAACGGAAATGCCTTGAAAATGCAGTCTATGAAATGCAAGAATACGCACAATCTGCCACCAAAGCAAAGCACTGAACTATATTTCTTCTCACAAAAAAGTGCAGTGTGTACAGTACATAAACCCCAATTAAAGCCATGGCTAGTCCTTACTGCTGCAGAAACTCTGGGCACAGTTCAGACATTGTATTTCAGCATGGTGGGAAACGTGCCATGCAGAGCACTCTTGTACAGAATCTGCCAACACTTGCCAGTTCCTCTCTGCAGGGCAAGAACTGGGTGACTGAGAGGGAGATGATGCAGACTGAGACTTTGGTCATGAAGCCTGCATGTCTGCTGGCCCACACGCTGTGTAGAAAGAGCAACTGCCTTTTATTCCCCCTCCACAGGCTGGTTCTAAACATATGATTGTTCATGCTACAGATCATGGCTGTGAGTCCTGCTTTTATCTTTCACCTAAGTGCATGAACATGCCCCCTTATCATCCGACCTCTATAGTCTTCAGTTGCAAAAGTTTAGAAAAATAACAAAACACCCTTTGGAAGCAGATCTGTTTGGTGTAAGACATGTGGAAATGAAGTGCATGTGTGATTTCAGAAAGTGATAAAACAAATTAATGAGAGACAACACTAAGTGCGGGCTGGAATAAAAAGACACAGCCTGGGATCAGCATGGCACACGGAGCTGCTGGAAAAATACTGTCATGTTACATTCCTGCCTTGCTGTTACACCATTAGTTGAGCATCTTTTGCTGGACACTGCCAGAGACAGAATATGACGTTACGCTGAAGTTTTGCCTGGCCCATGACAGGTAGTTTTTGCTCTTTTATTCACCTACTGGGCTTTAAATACCTGTATCAAAAGCAGAATTTCTATCAAAACCTTTTACAGGATATGACATAATATTTTAAGCAGCTTCCAGGAAACAGACTCATTTTGTCAGTAAACCCATGTGATCACAGAGTAAGGTCTCATCAGTCTGTCCTGTATAGCAATTACTACATCCTTTAATAACGTATCCACGCTGTGGATTGGCAAGGACATTATTTACTGGAAGGCTTTTGGCTACAATTTCAGTCAGAGTAACACACTGACATTATGGTTTTGTACATGGATGCAATGCACTGGGGCCAGTGGGGAGGAAAGACTTTTTGAGAAATTGTAAGACTTGTACTGACAGCTTGGAAATGCAAGGCTGCCAGGGCCACACTATCCTATAAGGAGTGCTGTGCTACATGAACATCCAGTTTCCTGGCTTGTCCATCCCAGCTGGGCAAACTGGGCAGACGACAGCAGAAGACAAAAATGGACAATGAAAAGTCAATATCAAGTGAATGAAACCCAGTTCAGTTAAATATTCATCAGGATGTTCTTAATTTGTGCTCAAAGGAAAAGCATGCACTAGTTGCCATAGTAATGTAAGCAAGATAATGATGGGAATGAAATTAATAAAGTGTGATCAACCCCATAAAAAACTGGAAATCCAACTAGTTTGTGTGAATTCCTCCCAACTAAGAATTGTTTTTCTATAGGTAAACACTGTTAATAAGTCAGTGCTGCATTTTTTAAATAAAACACACTTCCCAAAACACCAGGTGTTTCGACAGATGACTGTACAGTGGACAGTGTTTAGAAAATAAATATTATTTCCCTTGCTTTTATCTAAGTCAGTAGTGGCCCCTTATACACTGCAGAATTGTTGCAGCTACAGAGGAGCCAGCAAATGTTAAATTGGCTTAAGGTATGTCTACACAGATATTGTACACTTAGGCAGTACTTTTCCAGTAGTTGCATTACCTCTCTGGACTACACAAGTTAATTTAACAGTGAACCCCTGCTCAGACTAGCTGGGTCTGCCTGAGAATGTGTGCCAGACTAGAGTGTGAATTTTCACATTCATCTCTTCTCTTTAATCTCCACAAAAATGACAATAAGCAACCAATCTACAAGCTGAAACAAGGTACTCTCCTAGAAATCTAGTTGAAAGCTTTCCAGACACTTGGAAAATAAGGTAACCAAAACCCCTAAGTGACTGAAATTCCGTCTCCATTGCACATTGAAGCATGGTGCCAGGCACAACGATGCAATGCAGATCAGATCTAGGTGCTGGAAGCCCAGAACACCTGGACCACAAAGCTATCTAGCCACTGTGGTGCAGTGCTCCAGCCATCTCTTGAATTATTAGACCGGGCTTTGATCTTGTCTAAAAATTTTCCATTTGGCTTTGAAGAAGCAAGCCTTGTCTGAACTGAACTCCTTGTGGACGTAAAGGGATATTTCAGTATGGAAGGGCATTAATGGAGTTCAAGATTACTACCTTTGCAGTAAAGATGGACAGAAACCATTACAGTGTGCAGGAAGACATGTGTAATGAATAAAGCTGTTTTCCAAAACCAGGTTTGTTTTACTAAAAAGACTGTGAGTCATCAGGAGGTTAAATAGATTTGATGGGGCAATTAATGAACAGGAAACCTTCAAATCATGGTAGAAATTAGTAAATATGCGTCATATTTGGGGATTTTGTTTTCCTGCTGTAAGGTGAAACTCATTTAAGTTGACTCTAAGTGCATTCTTACAGCTCAAAGTGAGGACTGAGGCCCCATCTAGCTTTGACAGTGAAGATAACTCAAATGCCCCATCAGAAGATGTGGCCTTTCGAGTATTTTTCTCTGTGTGGTAGTGCTAGAGTTCAACCAATGGTTTTATGAAACAGAGAAGTCATTGCAAGGAAGAAAATTCAGGCCCTTTTTTCTTCCTGGCATCCAGTAATGACTGCATTTCAAAAATGATTCTGCTTATCTTTTTTACCTGAGCTCATCAATGTTTTAAAGATTCGCTCATGACTGTCTTGCAAGATAGACTATCGAGTCCAGTTTTGATCCTACACCAAGTCTGTACTAGCACAATCACAGTGATACTGGCAGAACTAAGCCTGCTTTATGCCTGTAGAAATGAAAGGACAATTAAGGTCTCACTCTCCTTTGCTAATGGAATGGGAAACTGACAGCATAATTTCTGTATGGAAGAGTGTAGCTGTTTGCACTAAGCTCCTTTGCTTTTTTCTGTCTCAGTGAATTTCATTTTCTGATCTGTAAGCCATGATAGGAATCCAGGCGTAGAAGTAAGCCTATTGCCAGTGGACTGGTACCTGCTGACATAATTTCATTAAAAAGCTTTAAAACTGATAAAATGAAAATGCCCTATATGCTTCTCTTGCAGCAACATTCTGTATCTTACTGGACTCAGGGAGAAAAATAGACTGAACACAAATTTCCTGTCCTAAATTATATCAGCAAAGATGTCATTATGACAGCCAGCTGGACAGCATGTATACGTGGAATTAATAAAATAGGAAATATTTGTAGCAAAAAAAATCCCACAAACACTTTATTTGGTAGCCTCAGCTGCAGCTGTTGAGTGATACAGAAAGTAGTGTAGTGCGCATTGCCATCTTGTGGCTCCGGGGGTGATTGTCCCGGGCAGGCCAGGGAAGGTTATCCATCCCTAAACAAACCTACACCTGCCTTAGGGCACTGCGCACTTCTATGTTTTTTTCCCTGTACTTGCATTATGTCAATCTGGCAGCATAAGTTATTCTTATTGTATGTCTCAGAAAGCATGTCCAGAATTAACAGACAGTAAACAACACATTAGGCAAAAAGTTCAACAAAGCTGGAATACCTGTGGGCTAAATTAAACAATATATTTCTCTGTTGACAGTTATGGAGTCTTTTGGTGGGAAAACCTTCTTCTTATGTTATTTTGTGGGTTTGCAAGTTGAACTGTTCCTGCAAAACCTTGTTGGTATTACTAGTAACTACAAAAGCAAGAACCAGATTAGGAGATGTTAGGCATAAGGTTTTTCAAGCTATCTTCCAGGTGAAACCAGATATAGCATTTGAGAGATGATCGGTTTACTAAGGAAAACTTGCATGAGAAAATATATGCTTTTACATTCACAAACACCCTGCTTTCTGAATCCTCATTTTCATCTTGTTCATTGGAAACAGAACCATTCATTGCATCTCCGTCAGAGAAGAGTAGTTCGAACAGAGCAGTAAAAGGCCCAGATCTGCACCCTACACTTGAATTTGATATTTTCTGAGGCTTTGTAAAGTTTAAATATTTTGGTCCTGACATTTACATTCACTTCCCTTTTCTGTGGTGCCATGCAAATAGGAAGAATTGATACAGCTAAAAACCCCTTCGTTGACACATCTACATGGTCCAAATGAAGTAGACTAGAATGTCTCATTAAAACCTCATTCTCATTAAAACCTCATGTTCTAATGCTTCTGACTCACTGTGTCAGACAATGGCAAGCTTATTAGTTTTCTTCAGTGTACTTTGTGGTTTGTTGTACAAGTATGGACTACTACCTGCTGGAATAGGATGCAGATCAACTCTTGAACCTGGTTCCAAGCCTGACTGGTACTTTTAGCATGGTTACAATGTGGCTACTACACAGGTAAACAAGGCAGTAAATAAATTTTTAGAATGCTGGAAGCCAGACTTAGGACTTTAGATAATTAAACATGAATGTATAAGTTGGGACATTTCAAGGGTACACTTTCTTCAAAGTACTGGAGAGGGCAGCAACTCTCTTCACCCTGGACTTTATCTGGAGACCACTGTGACACTTTTCTCTCTATTTCTGGGGAACACAAAAATAGTGACGTGAATAGTTTCGCATAAAACCGGAAAGTTATCCTTTCAGTATAAGTGAAGCATTCGGAGTAGAATTTTTTTTTAATCTTTTCAAACCGCACTCAGCTTGTTGCTTATCAGACCAACAACTTGTTACATATTAAAAAAAAGAAATCAGAATAGCAAGCCGTGCATCAGGGATTCAAGGCAAGAACAGCTTAGAAAGTATTACTCCCAAGCACAATCCACTTCTTTTAGAAGTCAAAGACATGCAACAAAAAAGTAGGAAAATAAACTTTTTGTCTGTGAGAGAGACCCAAGTGACGCACAACTCCAAACACACATCAGTTTACAGACCATTTGCTGTAACCATGCAGTGAACTGATTTGGAAGATATTTCTGCCTTCTTTACAAAGTATTTGTTCTAGGGAACAGACAGAGATAATTGAGCTTGGTCTTTGCAGCAGTGCCTTCATCATTCTGGTTTAATTCTTCAAAGAGCTTAAGGATCTTCATGGCAGAAAGCAAGAATGTTTAGCTTAAACTGTGGGTAACTTGTCCCTCTCCTTTCTCTATAAATGTTGATAGTTGTCATATATTCCAATTGATCATGTTATTAGCTTTCATTTATTGCTTTTATCTGAAAATAAATTTAGAGAACTTGTCTCACAGGCCGTTATGAAGTTATAAAATGCCACATGAAGCCTAAACATTTCAAAATCGGCAGGAGATTGAGTTGTCTTATCCATATTTCTCCATAATGTTGGTTCCTGGTGTTCATTACTGTAACCAAGATGCTATTTGATCTGCAGAATACAATGTGTGTTGCCTCAACTGTGCTGCCTGGAAGGAAACAGGCTCAGGCTGTGAATTTATTCATGTAGTACCTCTTAGTGCCTTGTAGGTGGCAGGTGCTGAGACATAACTGAGGGCCTGAGTCTAACTCATGAAAGTCATTACACCAAACCTTGCTAACTGGTAGAGGAAAAAATTCTCACTTTGTGTGCCGAAACTTAACTGTGTGCACCCAGTAGGGGTGGTTTTGGGAGTGGTTTGCCTCAGAGGCAGGGGGGAGGCAGGTAGCCTTAAGTGTGGATGTTTGTTTTGGTACTGTAATGACAAACGTTCTGGATAGCAGCAGCTGCCATCCATCTTGGAAAAATAATCAGGCTTTTGTACCTAGTGGGGGCCTCACTGATAAGCAGGAGGTGACTACACCTGCTTCCAGATGTCTCATCCGCTGCTTCAGATAGTGATGCCCTTGGTACATTCCTTTCTGATGTATGTTGCAACTTCACTGACTTTGTTTTTGAAAGCATTGTACTCAGATCATGGTGGGGGCAGGGGAGAAGAAGTACCTAGTCCCGTTTCTCCGCGCATTCATCCCCATTCCCTGCATTACCTTTATTGCCACAGAATGTTACATATATTGTTCTTTCTAGCTCATGTAATATACGTATATGTATTTTTATATGTGCATTTAAAGTTAACATAGTCCATTTATGAATATACCAAATCTTTCCAAATTGTGTATGCTTATATGTCGGTATGTATACACATAAAAGTTTTAGGTATTTTAGTGTCTTATAAACTTTCAAGACTTGTATGAATTTTAGAGGGATACATCATTATTTATTCAGTTAGGATTCTTTAATAAAAGCTAATTGTTGCCCTGAGGTTAAAACCTTCGTGTCAGTGAATATTGGACACCAAGTTAGATTTGCCGCATGGTAAATGTATTTCCATACCTGAGAACAAGGATATTCAGAACGACAGTGAGGGGTGGATTTTTTTTCAAAAAAGAAAAGGGGGAAAAAAAGGTAGCTGAATTCCAGCATCTTTCTTCAGAAAAAAATGAAACTATCAGTCAATGGGAACTTAAGTTGAAAGACCCCTTGGACTTTTGCCCTATTTACACATGCTGTCACTTGCTGACCTTGTAGGAAATGCTTAGGAGACTTTTCTCACCCCTGACACAAATAATTATTTATTCTAGGTACAGTTGGGTAGCCCAAACTCAATAAATTCCCAGATGTTCAGAAAGGAATAGCTTTCTTTTACTTGGCAACTCTTAGGAGTCAGGCACAGGATCCAGTATATGATGCCCAGAACAGGCAGACTGACTTCAGTAATTGAGACATTGATTCTGGAAGCCCTTCCCTCTAAAGTCTCCATCAACTGCCTGTTTTAGTTGAGAGGCAAGGGGGTGACTGCAGCCTTTCTGTTTTCTTTACCTGCTGAGCTGAAAAGCAGGTGGCCTGCTGCGCTGAAAAGCAGGTGGCCTGCTGCTTGAGACTGGTGACTGAAAAACACTGCTGCACTGCACTGCCTTCTAGCAGCTGAGGTGTAGACAGTCTGAACCAACGCTGCAGGATCAGCTTACCTCTACACCTTGTTCAGTCACAGTCTTCTATCCAGGACATATTCCTTGAAGAATTAATTTGTCTGGTTTACCATCACCAAATACCCATCCAGAAATCAGAATTCGTCCCTATACTTGGGAAGTCTGTTTTCTAGGGCAACACCATTCTGAGATTCTTCATCACATTCATTTCTGTGGTGGAACTTAATACTGCTTGAGCACTTTTCTGGCAAAATGAGCCTTATACGGGTAAATGAAGAAGCAGTGTATTCCTTCCAGTTGTGTAAGAGAGAACAGGTTGATGGGCAACTTATTAATCTTGCTTCTGCTGGACAGAGAAAGTTCATCTTGACTGACAGCAACTGTATAAAAAATCTTTGGGAATATTAATAACAGGTTGGCAATGAGTGGAAGCTAGCTGGGAATAAGAAATCACAGTGGTGAAGTCATTGTCCTCTCCTTTTGCAGCTGTCCAGTATCTCCTGATTCACAAAACCCCTTTGCCTTCTTCACAGGGGGCATTGTAAGGGAGCTGGAAAGAAATAGTGGAAAGAAATAGTGCCTGGAAATTAGCCAGGAAGGTCTTACAGACTATAGGAATTAGAGGGGAAAAAAGCCAGTATCAGAGATAAGAATATTATCTGAAAGATATTAGAGGAATCCAGGTGGCTCTTTAAGTTGCTACACTGCTAGGAACTTTTGGCACAGGTAGTAATGGGTGTTTCTTGGATGGTCTTCCATCCTTTGAAGTCTGTGCAAGTGCTCTGGAAATCTTGTGAGAATGAGCTAATACGAGACTCATAGTCTGTTACAGTCTGGACAGGAAATGTTCTTGCAGTGTTTTGGCTTCATTCGTTGCGCCCAGATGACAAACAACAATGAATGAAAATTAAAAATGATAGTGCAGAGATGGAGATATACGTGTCAGTGAACAACAGTATTTTGTATCTTAGGGAGATTTTGTATCTTAAAAGGATCCTTTGCTCAGGTTCAGGTGGAGGATCATGGAAAAAACCATCTTGAATTGTTCCCACATTTTTGGCTTGTGTTCACTTCCCCTGTTAGGCTGGAGCTGTGAGCAAAAATCTCTGTAAAGAGAGACCCCTTTAAAAATGATGAAGCCCTCTGAAAGCAGACAAATGTGCCAAGAAAGGAAATATGCTGCAAAATAAGCAATGTCCTGAAGAGTTACTCTTTTGGTCAGCCTGAACTTTCAGCTACCTTTCAACATAAATTCCTCACTACAAACTTTGTCAGCTTGATCAAGTAAGCTTTCAGAAGTGAGGAAGTTTGCTGTTTAAGGTAGCATACTGTGCCTTTGCAGCAAGGAAAATATATGAGAAATATTGAGGGAATAATCTTTCTCTTCCCTTTTGGACCCCTATGCAAATATTTCAAGCTCAAGGTAATCTTCCCAGCATTAGTCACTAGGAATTAGTATGTCCTCCCCAGCTGTTGCTTCTAGATTCTGGGCCAGACTGTAAAAACTAAATAGACTTCAGTGGAATGCCTGAAATTCATTTTTTTCACTCAGATCCTTTCATCTCACTCATTTCATTGTGTTTACAGCCTGGCAGGTTTCCTGGGGGCAGCCATGATTTAGATTTATGGTTCCCTGGCCAGTCTGAATCTGAAGAAAAGTTTTAACACCTGTAATGTAATACTGTTTCCAAAAAGAGTGAAAAATATTGTGGTTTGAAAAGGAAGCCTCTAAACTCCAATAATCACAGTGTATCACATATCTCTGCACCCCATTGTGGCAGCTCAAGTTGCTATTACTTCAAAACTTCAATTCCCTTTCCCCTGTCTCCACCCACTAATTTTAAAGAAACCAAACCTGTCTCATCATGCTGGAGACTTGGCTTTAAAGATATTTCTGGAATTTCTTCTTCCTCTTATACAGGTCAGGATGGGGAAACTCTGGGATCTATGAGAGGGAAGGAAAACAACTGTCTGATGGTGCAGTGCCTCTTCCTGGCTACTTAAATCAGCTGGACATGCTTGCCATGTCCAGCCAAGGACTGGACTGACAGATTTTCAAGACTACTGTCATCATCCTCTCCAAAGATTAAATCCTCATGCTTAGTTTGATTAAGATCCTTTCAGGAATATAAGCTTTTACATTTACTGATGTTTTAAATCCCTCCTTTTCAATTTTCCATGTCTCTGTAATCCATGTCACTACACCACTTGAAAGCTGGAAGTTCTTAGTATCTGTTGGAAAACAGTTTTGTTGCAACATTGGCCACTGAACTGTAAATACTATGTGCAGCACATCTCTCTAGGTGAACCAGAGTTGTAAATAAACTTTTACTTATAAATAAGAAAAAAGAAACAGGCCCAAGAATTCTGAATAATCACCTGGAATTTCAGATATTGATATAAATCTTACTCTTTGGGGATCTTCATCAATGGCAAAACACTTTTCCACCTTCTAAGTAAGTATTAGGTAATAATAATTCAAGATCCTGAGGACAGAAATAGAAATTAGTGTTTTGTAGGGATACTTTGAAACTCATGTATTAGGTTATTCCAGATCTGACTGTTCTCACTAGTTACTTTACCCTCACTGGGTGCTTAAGAACAGTATAAATGAAGGCAGCACATACTTCACAAATTTAAGCTTCAAAGGAAATCACAAATAAGCAAATCTAATATGCTTCTGTATTTATCAACAAGATGCCACCCTAGATCACTGAATTTCCTTTCTCAGTTATCAGGATGTTCTGCCATTCCATTATTTCATTCAGAGCACTCATACATATGTGGAATATTTGGGCTTGACAACACGGTTCTCTTCTTCTACCATAGGATTCCACAAAACCTGAAATAACCTCTGCTGGGGTATAAAAGAAAAAAGATGGATAATGCACTGCATCCTTCAGTAAAACATAATCCTTATTATTCCTACTGTAAAGAAAATAACCTGGTAACTCAAATACAGAAGGCTTGTAAGATGATGATTTTTTCAGCTGACCTTTTATTTCAATAATTTTTTTTGTTTTATGTATCAACACAAGCGTAATGTTTGATGAGTTCACAGTACTGCAAGTGATTAACAAGCACTTGTGACTTAGATTTGTGTAAAGATAATTAAAGTTGGAGTAAGAGCAATACCTGCTTTAACCTCTGCAGTTTATCAATCATCTCTAAAGAGCTCTTCCTAAACAACATTCTTTTCAAAACAGGGCTGTTTGAGAGTGGGGAGGGTACAGTCTGGGAGCCTGCAATGTGATGCAACATTCTTCCCCTGTGTTATTTCACTTTCAGGCATGTTGTGCTTACAGGGTGTCAATTGGAGTTGCTATCAAATGTTGGTAAGCAGCCACACTGCTTGTACAGTGCTTTTCTTGCAGACAGGAGACCTACAGTAGGCTTAAAGGGAGGAGGAGACCCATGAATAAAGGAGAAGACAGGATATGATCATTCCTGTTACAGTTATTTAGTTGCCAGTAAACTCAAAGCCCAGCAAAGTGGCCACTTCCTAGTTTATAAGCCACAATCACCCTAAGGGCACCCCAGGTAGGGTGTAAAGAATTAGCAGCTACAGGCATAAATGAGACATTCATAAATCCTTCTGGCCACTGCTTGCTCTTGAAGATCACAGACTCATAGAATGGCTGAGGTTGGCAGGAAGCTCTAGAGGTCATCTTTTCCAATTCCTCTGCTCGAGAAGGGTCACACAGAGCAAGTTGCCCAGGAACATGTCCAGACAGCTTTTTAATACCTCCAGGGAGGCAGACTCCACAAACTCTCCAGGCAACCTCAGTGTTCAGAGTGTCACCCTCACAGTAACAGAGTCCTGATGTTCAGAGGGAACCTCCTGTGTTCCAGTTTGTACCCATTGTCTCTTCTGTCACTAGGCACTACTGAAAAGAATCCACCCTCCTATAATCTGGCCTGCTGTCATTGAGTGCCCAAGGTGGGCTTAGCTGGGGAGAAAGGAGTATGTTCCCACCAGTCTCCATTTGGCTGAGGCCTGTACTTCAGGAATTTAACTTGCTCAGGCTTTACTACTAGAAAATAAAATTTAAAAAAAATGGTGTATCTGTCCGAGTTCACTACATAGCTTGAAGAGAAGTTACCCAAACTTCTTATCTGCTCTATCCACATTACAGATAGAATCAGGATTAACCACAATGATTATTTTGTTGTTCCAAGTGGGCTATAGGAACATAGTGATGTTTATAAACTCTGTATATTTTACTGGTTAAGGAGATGGATGCCCTGTTTAGAGGTGGGAAAAGACAAGGACTCCCCAGTTCACTTGTCTGCCACGTACTGGGCCTAGCCTGGAGCTGGAGCCCAGGTTCAATACCAGTTGTGATGATGGGTTTAGCAGCTCCTTATTATTTGATTCTTCTCTTTCCAGGGAGTCAGGAAGTCAACATACTAATGCCAAAATAGTGCCCTCCTGTAATCTGGTATCAACTTATGTAGGAGCCTGTGGTGGGTTGACATCAGCAGCCAAGGCCTTATCCAGCTGCTTTTTCAGTTCCCTCCAGTAAGGAGGGGAGAGAATTGAGAGGGGAAAAAGAAAGAAAAACACATGATAGTCTGAAATACAGACAGTTCAAAAAGTAAAGGTAAAATAACCCCAAACAATGCCAGTTAATGCAGAGGCAATCACTCACTATCTCCCACAAGCATACTAATGCCCAGCAAGTTTCTCGGCAACTACTATTTTGGAAAAACTTCCCACCCCAGTTTTATTGATGAGCATGATATTATATGGCATGAAATATCTCTTTCGTCAATTCAGGCCAGGTACCATGGCTGTGTCCTCTTCTAGCCACTTGCCCACCCCTAGACTGCTCAGTGAAGGGACAGAGAAAGCCTTCACACTGTGCAAGAGTTGCCCAGGAATATTTAAAACATCACTGTGTTATCAGAATTGTTTTGGTTACAAATCCAAAACATCACCTTACCAGCTGCTGTGAAGAAAATGAAATCTGAACCAACCAGACCAAAACAGATCCATACAAGGTGCAGTCTGGCTCCATGTATCCTCAAGAGCACGGTACTATGACATTAACAACCTTGTGTGACAGGAAACCCGTATGTATATGACTCCAGAGGATCAGTCTGATGTTTTATTAAATTCCTCGGCTGTGCAGAGGTGATGCCACTGCACATAAATTTCTGTGTATTTGTAATGACTACTTTAAATGCAATTGTAAATAATGTTCCAGAAGACAGTGTGTCCTGAAGCATAATCACAAAAAGGCACCAACTCCTATTTTCAATTGATTGCTAATGTTCCTTTCAGGACCACAGGCTGCATTATCCTCAGTTTTACTCATCTTCTTACACCTTTCTGCACTGGCACTGGCTATTGCTGTCTAACAGCGTTAGGCAGTCATCACCACAAAAAAATAAAAATGAGAAAACTATTAGAGAAGTTACCATTTCCTTTGAAAGAAATCTAGCAGAAATTGTGATGTCAAATATGGCCAGTGATGTTCAGTATAGTGTCTGTAAAATGCCATATGTAAGATCCCAAGTTTTGCCTTTGACAAGTTTAAGCCAGTTGTTAACCCACTGTGCTGCTGTTGGAATGGGCTGGGCCTCAGTGCCAAAAGTAGCCAGGTCGCCACTGAAAAAAAATGCTGCAGAAGGCAAAGTAAACATAAACTACCTGTGCAAATCATAATCATGCTGGCTAGTGAAACAACAACAGAAAAAGAAACAACAACAGCAAAAAACTCTACCCAGAGAATTATCAATAATCCACATTTTGCAGACGAAGTATTGGGTAATCAAGGCATTCCTTTATTTCTTTAAATTCACAAAGTCTAAGAACGGAGTTTATTTCATCTGACTACCGCCACCTCCAGTCCAAATACTGAGGCCAGTATTAAAGTGTTGTTTGACTGCTGGCTATCTTCTAGAAAGGTATCTTACGGGTGGAGAACTCACCACTTACTTTGACAGTGTTCACCAGCCACTTAAAATGACAAAAAACTCTGAGACTTCTTTCTTGTTTTGACATTTCTAGCTTTATCGTTTAACAAGTCACTGATTCTTGCTACATCCTTCTCAGCTGAATTAAAGGACTTTTTGAATATCCAGTGTTTTATATCCATGGAGGTATTCGTAAACTGTAACTACGCTGCATCTCGATTTTTCTTTATAACTTAAAATTATTAAAGACTTTAAGAATGGGTCTCTAAATCCTTGCTGTAAGACACTTCTTTCAACCCATCAGATCCTTTCATGGCTCTGTTCTGTGCCCTCTCCACGTCTGATGTTTGTGTGTGTGCACATGGCCAGGTGTTGAGTGTATGAACTTCAAAACAGTACAGATGCCCAGTATCCAGCTTATCAATGTCAAACTAAGATGGAAAAACATTTTTTCAGCTTCTACCCACTTTTCTTCTTTATGTGTCTAATAACACATAAAGCCTCTGCATTGACAGATGAATTCCTGCTAAGCTGAGTTTCCTTCTTCTCTCACTGCTATCCATACTGCAGCTCATGTGTTTGTTGATATGACTTGCAGGCCTTTGTTTTATGCCTGTGACTATGTACTAAATAGATAAATTAAGGCATATTTTGCATAAGCAGTTCCAATTTTCCAAGCAATCCAGGTTGCATAAACAAACATACAGACATGTTTTTGTCTGTGTATACACAAACCTCATATATATTATATACGTGTTACAAATTTATATGTTTTTATATTTGTGTGTTGTATACTTCACATATATATATGCATTCTAAACCTACTGAGTCCTCATAGTTATTTGCCATCTTGTCAAGTCAATGTCAACAACAACTGTTATGAGCTCCTGTGCCTACTGATCCCTGCTAGAGCTACATCTTGATCATCTGTCAGATGCAGCTCTCCACAGGAGTTAAGGACATACTGGAATAGCCAGGCTGTCATAACAGAGAACAGATTGATGAAGTGGCAGGAGGTGAAAGAGTCTTTATTTTTAGTAAAAATGGAATTTTATTGTACTGCAGCTCTCAGAATTTGTTTAACATGGAGACTTAGCTATTTTAAAGTCAAAAAGCTTAACAGAAGTGGCACTCACACACTGAGGCTCTCACACATTCCCTTCTTCACCATTTGTCTAGGCTGAAGATCTAAAAGGACATAACTGAACATACTGTAAATGTTTAATTCCCCACAGCATGTTCAAAGCTACAGTGTGAAAGCCATCTCCTTACCACATTGCTGCTCTGCCTGACTTACTTTGCTCACGCGCTTTCCACTCGTCACATTCAGCGTTAGGATTTCTTCTCCACTTTCTAAGTGTTACAAAAACCTGTGCTGGCTTTCGCTTTAACTACTCCCCCATTTACTTTCTGCCAGCTGGGATTGGAACTGGTACCTGCAGCCCTACAGGTATATTTGCTTGAATGTTTCCATTAGCTCAGATACATGTCCCATTTCTATACAATGGTCCAGCCACTAGAGGGACAGGGCTTTACACTGGCGTAAAAGCACCTTGAGTGAGATTTTTTTTCTTTAAATGCTTGTTTCTGAAATCAGGCTTGTTCCTTGGGAGAAGAGCAGGTCAGACAGGTGGCTGGAAAACAAAACCTTTTGGTTTGAGACATTCAGGTTGATAGCACAACAGCTTGTCAAGAGAGGCAGGCCTGTGTACCAGGGTGTTATTCTCCTTTACCAAAGATAAAGCATCATCTCTCTGCCAAGGTACTCTGCTAGGAATGGAAATAATTATGCTCACTTTAGTGAAACATTTGGAGATCCTGGAAGGCAAAGCACTGTCACACAGCAAGAACTTGTATTAATACTCAGCACTCCGCCACTACACTCTCTCTTTTGAAGGGATACAGATTCTCACCATGCTGCAAAAGCCAAACTCCTTCCTGGTTCTTTAGCTCTGTTTGGTTTGCTTCCTTTCTCACACAAAGTCATAGCCTTTGTACACAACCAGCATAATGTATGCAAACAATTTTAATGAACCTAGTGAGAACTTCTCATGGATATAAAATAATTAATGTCTCCTGTACCATCTCTTACTGTTGGTTGATTGCTCACACTCTGTGTGCTTTGGTTGTGCTATTCTATACCCTTCCTGGCTTAATTTAGCTGGAAGGAGACAAGCATATTCTGTCATTTATGAACTGGCTGGAGGACATCTGGGAGTTTAGTAACTGAGTAAAATAAATTTTAAACTAGAAAACTCAAACAGCTTAGCCTGTGATTTGAAGGCATTAAATGGGAACTCCAGGGGATGCACAAGTTTCTGTAATGGCTGTTGAAATGTTGTTTTAGTGGAACATGTCAGGTCATGCAGACAGCTGCACTTTAGTTGGAAATGGTGAGAACTAATAACACAGCATTTAAATTAATGAATATTTGGCAGTATCGATGTGAATATGCTCCTGTGGGGAATGGAAGCTACAGGAAGGTAAAGAGGCTTTAACCAATCAAGATAGTTCACTTTCCAGTTTTGTCATTCATTTAGATCAAATGATCATGATGAGACTTTCTATGACACTGAGAGATTGCGATTATACTTTCTACGGTGCTGAAAGTGAACTGATTTCCAGGTTAGTAAAACATACAGTTGTTATCTGGTTAATAACTTCTTGAATAGATGACTCATAAAGCTGTACAGCTGTGTCTTAAAACACTTTGTAGTCTAAAAATGCTGTTTAAGCTTGAAGCTAGTCATGCTCTAATTCAGATATACAATAGAATTGTTAATTAAGAGACCTTAATGGAAAGAGGACAAAAAATGACCAAGCTCATTTTTAGCACATAACACCTCTACAGCTGATCTTTAGAGGTAAGGGGCTGTTAAACCAGAAGATGCAGGTGACAAGGAGGAGGTATTTCTGTATACACTGTATGAAGAAAAAAAAAGATGGCCAAAAGCAATTGTTAGAGGTGGCTCCTGTAGCCATCATTAACCATAAAAGCAGAAAAGACACAGTTCTAAAACTCTCCAGGACATGTCAGCCTCAAAGAACACTACAGGGACTGATTAGGCAGAATCACAGGCCACAGGCAGCAATGTAGTAGCTAAGGAAAATCTTCACCATTAAATATAATCTTAACAATGCATTTGCTATTTGATCTTTTGGTAAATTTCTTCCATTATTATGAAACTACAGCTTTTATTCATTCTTTTACTTGCAAAACTTAAAGAGTGTTAGGGCTGAAAGAATGATCAGACACAAGGCATTCCATTCCCAGGGGCATGGATGTCTTACAAACCCCAGGTGGAGATCATTGTCACAATCACCAGTATTTTCTAGCTCTCCAAAGACTGAAGGATGCACCTAGTTAGTGATGGAAATGGCAGTGTTTCTGTATAGAGAGCTTTTTATGCTGATCCTCAGAAGATGATGTGATTCAAGATCCTGGATTAAATGCCAGTGCCTCAGGAACCAGATTGTAATGGGTGAAACACCAAAGGCTGCCATCGCATAAACCATAGCCCACTTACAGGAGCAGATGCACTGCATTCAGTAGTACTATGTGAAGAAGGCATTGATAAGCATGTACATATATGCTAAGAAGTGCTCTGTGATAAATGTGATAAAGCACATTTGCCTTTTTATTTTCTCCTTTTCTTGACTTTGCAGAGGACTACAGCCAGTACAGGAACACTTATTCTGTTGCTTAGGTGCTAAAAGTTTCTATTAAGTTTTCTGCTCTTTACCCTCTCATGATATCAGATTTTGGTTGGGTTGCCAGGGAGTAAAGCAGTGCACAGTCTAACCTAAAGTGTTTGAGTCACTAATGTCCGAGGCTAAACATCTTCCAAAAAGGTAGAGGATAGACTGGTAAGTGTGATAGTGCCACAATGGACACTGCACCCCGCCCCTCCCCCCTTCTGTTACCCTTTCCTGCATCGAGGCTTAGTTGCTCATGCCCCTGGGATTCGAGGCTTAACACTCCTTCCACCTTTCTGTATAACCCTGGCTCAGATGCCTGTCAAAGCTGCTGACCTGTAACAAAGAACAGTGCAAGTATATGTAGAAAATAAGAAATAAAAATAACAAAAGTAAAATTACAGGCTCAAGGTAGCTCAGGTATGAAAGAGGAAAGATACTGACATGGTGAGGAAAAAAATTCTAACAGAAAAAAATGGGGACCTAGTTGCTAAGTTAGTGAGTGTTCTTGGTGTCAATGGAGTTGGTGGAAGATCTAGTGCTTGTAATACCAAGGGTTTGCTCCAATGAGCCACAGCAATGAGTGCTTTCCTATTGGTGCTTTGCTGGTCCAGCAAAGGCTCCTTGGATGACTTATGAGAGGTGGTGAAGATAGCTCTGTCTTGTAGCTCATAAAATCATAGCCATCTTGTGTGTGTGTCAGTCAGTAAATGCATGTCATGTATTTGCCAAGTTGTGCATATCCTGTTTGCAGGGTCTCTTTGCATGTGACTACAGACACCTGAACAAACAGACATGAAAGAGGAGTGACAGCAAGAACTTCTCCACAAAGCATCACCTCTAAGCCATTTCAGCACTTGCAGACTCTATATGAAGCCACCAGTACACATGCAGGAGGTTCCCACACAGGTGTTGGCATTAACCTAACAGAAACCCCAGAGTCCCTACCCAGGAGAGTTAGATAAGAGCTTTAACTTTTACACCAGATATTCTGTGCCTTGTTCTGATTTATTAATAATATATAAGATGATCCAATATTTGGCCACTGCCTTTAAATCATAGGATTTTCCATTCTAAATGACAACTTTTGCATTTTATTAGTGTGGCTTAGTCTTTAATAAGCCTTTAGTATGTCCATATATCTTACCAACACTCTAAGAACAAGCTTTTGTACCTGCTATAAATTACCTTGGCAGTGGCATGACCACATCCACTAGCATATTTGAGAATATGATGATGCTGCCCTGGGTCTCAACAAGCATACATGAAAGGAAGAAGCATTTGTACTGCAGTCACATCGAGAGAGGAAAGTGTGGGCTAGTGGTGCAGGTGCAGCTGGGGATGACAAAGCCTGCTGAAATCCACACCTTCTGCTGAGACCAAATCCCTGTAAGACATGTGAAGACATTTAACTTCTCTTTCTCAATTTCCTCATTCTTGGAAGGAATGTTTTAATTCCTCCTTCCTCAGAGAGACACAAGAATTGATTGATTGTCTGTAAAACACCAAAGAGAGAAGCACTGTGTAAATGCCATGGTTGATTATTGCTACTCAGCCTTTCAAAGGAGCATCAAACTATGTCTAGCCTTTGAGCTCAGCTGGATATTTGGGGTGAAACAGAGAACTGTATCTTGAGAGTTCGGGAGCTACTGCTTGACAGCCTCTATAAGCACAGCAGGCCAGTGTTTGCCCTGGGCATCATTTGCCTTCCTCCTAATTCTTTTGCTTTAGCTGGGAGTACATTATTAAGTATGAGTTTTAGTAACAAGAGTTAAAGTGGCTGGTTGGCATTACCAATTTGTTGCTAATTCCTGTGGATTTCTCCTTGTTCTCCCTTAACTCAAATATCTGATGTCTGAATACTATTTTTGAAGCAACTGGTAGAAATGCACTTCAAGTGCAGGCTCATAGAAGATACCAGTTTGCAGAAGTCTCTGCCAGGACCATAGGCAAACTGACTGGATGTTTGGCCCATCCAGGCAAGGACTGGGGAAGGAGGTCTTGCTATCCAAGGCAAGGACAAGAGATCCTGAATAAGTACTGAACAATCTCCAGCAACGATGCAGTGTTATCACCTGCCAGTGACAAAGTGAGGCATCCATCCACAAGACATTAAGACCATTTCTGGTGGCATCTCTTGCAGGTTTTTGCAGTAATTATTTCTTCTGCCTGTGTTGTACAGTATTGCATTGTGAGGCAGATTTCTTATCTTCAGGTCTCAGACCTTGGAGGTATTGGAGAAGATTGATCTGCATTTTGTCGGTTTGGACAGCCTGTGGTGGGGATAATCTCACCCAAGACTTGCTCCACTGGGAGCACCCCAACGAAAACTGTCAGGGTCCAGGGGCTGAGTATCTTGAGATAAAAGTAGTGTGAGTTTTGTCCCTGCAGAGTCCATGGACTATGGTTTTTCTGTAAAATTAGCAAATAGACATATTTCTTATGGAAAATATTATTCTAGAAGCAGGTGATTTCACAGCAAATCGAGATGGAGTGTTCTTTTTAGCTGTAACCATAAGTGCAAGAAATTTCCTAAGATTCAATACTGAGCATCAGAAAAAAACTGGAAGTAAAACTGCATGGCTAATGCTAGCAAAATAAACAGTAGAGAACTGGTTTGGATTATAATTTTACGTGGGGCTGAGTGAAATGTCTAGGCTAATATCTGCCACCTGAAATCATTAAATTTTCCCAATTCTTCCTTTATATATACATTAGATTAAGAAGTCAGAATGCCAGAAATTATCAGAATTATGTCTCTGATGTTATTTCATAAGATGGCATACTGCTTTACTGGTTGACCATGAAAAGAAAATTACTTTATTTATGCTTCAATTTTTGGTCTTTCTAGCATCAGTCTGGATACTTCTCTGCAAGTATCAAAAAACCTAGCCATATTGTATTGCTATCAGTGTAACTGAGAAAAAAAAGCAATTTTCATAGTCTAATTTTAGTTTATTAGCAAACATAACACTAATCTTGAATTTGGCTAATTTTTAAGGCAAACAAAAATGCTTCATTCTCATGTCTGTTGAACTTCCATCAATTTGATACCAAACTAATCCTACTTCAAACTATTTCTGGTTTTGTGCTGGGAATTTTTTAATTTCAGAAAATCATCTACTTTTTGTCCACTTTGGAAATGTAGTGGGGTTTTCCTGTTTTGATGTTAATACATTATCTGGCACTGCACTGCACCATCTGCTCTCAGAGGCAAAAAATAGTCCTTGTTTACTTTTCTAAGTCATTTTCAACTTCATTTGTATTACCAGATGACCTCCCTGACCTTTTATAGCACTCTAAATAATTTGTCAGTATAATGAAGCACATTTTCTCTATGATTTACTACTGTACTGGTTTAATTGATGAAGCTGAGTAGATCTTTGCATCTAGATTGAATTTTTGCAGCCTTTACTAATATAAAACATAGTGTAGATAATGTGGGACAATGCCATGTTTTAAGTGATTTGCCAGGTGGCTACACAGACTGGGATATAATTTAAATGAGTCCTTGGCTATTACATTTTTCTATGTATGTGTTTTATGAAACATCTTCAGTACATTATCAGTATTAGAAAACTAACAATTAGGAAACTTTCAATCAGATCAGTACTTAAGAGTTGTCAGGGATTGAGACTTTTTTAAATTTTGCCCCACTAGTTCATGATTTTACAATCCTCTCAGTTAAATACCAAATCACTGCTCAATGACAAGCCAACTTGGCTAACTTATGTAAATGTATTCAACCCTCCTTAAGTATGGAGACTAACTCCAACATGTGAGATGAATGGTTCATTTTTCCTGATGTAATCCAGGAAGTGCAGACATGCAAGGCTGGAAAAAAGAACATTTGAAGATCAAGACAATTTCTAGTTTGAGCTGAGGTTCAAGTCATCCCATTCCCCTCAAAGTGGTTCACCTTGTCTTCACCTCCAGCCTGACTATAAAGAGACAGAATTTTACTTTGGAGAAAGATTATTACCCTTCTCATTGAGGATGTTTGGCAGGGGGAAAAAAGGCCAGGTATACATGAGTAATGAGACTCATGTTTTGTTTCATGTGATATCACTGCTTGCTCTATGCATGAATAACAGGATTTTGTTATACAGCAGTATTTGCTTGTTCTCTTATTCAGATAGAAACCAAATAGCCCCTTTGACTGCTGGCTGCAGTGGGTTCAGCTGCCTGCAGATGTCTCGGCAGGCAAGACCTTGGCCAGCAGGAACCAACCCGCACCCTGCGCTGCTCAGTCTGTACAGGAGGAAGGTGCCGCTCCACTCGCAGCCGTCCACCTTGGCTCCTTACACCAGCAGCACCCTGCTTCCAGGTGCCACCAACCTGAGTGGATGTGGGGGGATTCACACTGCCTCCTCCCCAGCCTCAGCTTTCAGCTGTGCATATCGTACCCCTCTACAAGCCCAGGACTAATTTTGTGCCCTTGCTAGAACTTAACACTGACTGAAACTTGATGCTGGTTCAAGAACATGTTTACACACATCTTTTTGCCTCTATCTACCATATTCTAGTATCAAATTGAGTACCAAATTTTTCCTGAAAGTATCTATTTTACTGCTGACAAAACTGCAGGTCTGCTATTTTTCTGTAGGGCTACGGACATGTGAAAGTGCCACTTTGTTCCTCAGTCTCTCAAACCATATTTATTCATTCAGGTCTGTTCAGAGTACAAGTTTCTCATAGCAGGGCAAGTGTCTTACAATTGAATATAGACAATGAAACACCAGTCTTATGTAAAGGGCTGCTATTGTAGCTCTAATATCAATAATAGGATCTTTCATTTTCTAACATGGAAGTGTTAATTATGAGGTCCTTAGGTCAGGCTTTCCCTTATGGCCTCAAAAAGGACGGTGACAGTAATGGATGGCAAAGGTAGGGCAGCCCACACTGTGCAAAAGAAAGCAGATGAAAAACATCTGAAAGCTTCCCTGCCCCCAGGAAGGATGTAACCTGAGATAGGTTCGTGTTTGTGCTGATTTGGAATAACATTTCCTTCCTATGCTAGTCTTTATGAAAATGCAAACAGGTGTTAGAAACCTAGTGTTACACTCTGACAAAATCTATTTGAACAACAGCCCTGGGCTTGCCCCAGCTCAGGGATGGTAGAAAGAGGCAGGGAAGATGGAAAATTGTAAGAAAGCTCTGCCTAGAGGCATACTGCAGCTCACCTGGGGTTTAGGTATCACTTCCTATCCTTGATTTGCTGGATAACACTGTATGTCACAGCAGTCTCAGGGAAAACAATGAGACACTGAGCGGTGTCAAGGGCTGTAAGCATGCCCATTGCTGAAGCAGAGGCAACAAGCTCCTGCTGGGACTGGCAGGCTTCCCCAGGTGCCAAGAAAAGGTGCCAGGGAATAATCCTCTGGGTACATTTACCTGCCCCAGGGCCAGATTCTGTTTTGGTGATATGCCTGAGCAGGAGAGCTGGGGAGTGCCTTTCATAAAGCTCTTGCATCAGCTGCCAGCGGGAGAAGAGAAGCAATTCTTTAGGCTTGCCCCCTGTGTGTGCAGCAAGTGAGGAGCAAACGAAGAGAGGTGGTGGCTCAGCAGATGTTTGGCTTGGCCACCTGTCTTTACCTAGCATCAGGGTGGCACTGTTGTGCTCATCAGGAAACATATGTCTGTTTCCAGACATACCAGGTGTATGTGTTTGTCAGGAGCTCCTTCAAAAGGAATATAACCCACCTGCCTGCTTTCCTATGCTTCATCCAGGTAAAACAACAACATACAGCCTCACGTATAAGATAAATACCCCAAATTTAGTCTGTAATTCTAATTTTGATTTTTTTTTGTCTTCCATTGTAAGGTAGTCAGCTCTCAAAGCCACAACCTGGGGACAGGAATTCAGCCTGCAGGCTTCTGGTCTTTATCCACACAAAATTTATGTGGACTGAGCATCGCAAGCCTTTCCACACATCACATAAAATTATTCATCCCAATAACTACCTACATCTGTTAATTCCATCAGTGGGGGTTAACATTTGGTAAACTTGGGAAAATGTGACCTTGTGCAGAAGAGCTGCAGCTCATTACTTAGCAATTCTACACCTAGACCACTTGCAGCATTCAGTGTTACTTATACATACCACCTATTGAAAAGTGCCTTTTTCCCCTTGCAAATTTGTATCGAGGTATTTTGGTAAATGAAGGAATAGCATTACTTCTCCACATTTATCAGTCTAAAAGGACTAAGGAGAGCTTCCCAGCACTGAAACTGGTAAACATCAGATCTTCTAAAGGACCTAATACAGCTCTATATTTGAGTAATTTGACTGAGAACAGCATTTAGACTTGTTATTTTATTATATAAAAGCTATTGGAGTCCTGGATGAATGTCTGAATGCTCAACACAATTTTCCTCTAATTATCTAGGGCAAAAGAAAAAGTGAAAAGGATAGTGCTTTAATCACTTGACTTTTTTACTCTAATTGAAACTTTTTCTCCTTGTGAGCAGAGAGAAAACAGGTGCCTAATTAGTGCATGATAATTCTCATAAAGATATAATTAAGCAGGAAGATCAATGAAAATCTTTCTTTGCTGGATTGCTGCCATTTTAGGGATAGATGTTTAAGAATGTAGAAATAAATCCTTTCCCTGGGGAGTGCATGATAATGTTGTTTTGGGAAAAAAGATTTTAATTAATTTGTATTTGCAGTGGCCATGCTGCTCCCAAAGAGTAGCATTTTAGTATCCCACATTTTAGAAGAAAAAGAGTTTTGTTGTTACTGCAAATTTGTATAAGTGTGTAGAGGAGTTTTCATCTAGAAGTAAATTCTGAAGGAAATTGTTGGCCTTTCAAGGATCTTCTGGAACTTCTTTTGAAGTGTTTTACAGATGTTTCTTTTTCCATGTAATCATGGAGCAACAAGAGATATTTTAAATAGATTGGTGTATTTGGTCCTCTCCTGAGCAGATGCTGGCAGGCCAGGGAATCTAGCTGCTGAGGATGTGCATGAGTAAGGCACAGGAGAGGTATAGAATATCATCCTTCAGTGATGAACAAAATAAAAAGAAAAGAGATGGACTCATTGCACTGTGGCTTACTGGGCCGGACGCCTCACTTGGAGGGCATAGCTACAGGAAGAGTTCACACAGATAACCTCTCAAAGCAGCAGACCCGTTACATGTCCTTTGTTTTCAGCACACTCTGCAGGGATCCTTCATTTTTGTACCCTCACACAATGCTGTCCTGAAAAGGAAGCTCAAGTGAAGAGAGCATGGTGAAAGCAAGTATAATGAAAGAAAATAGCTGATCACAAGATTAACTTTATATTGAGCCACACCCACAAAGGAAAAGATACTTGTTATAGCAGTCAAGTTTAGTGTTCTACATACACCAGTGTATCCCTTGATGTGTCTTGGATGACTTAAGCATAAATGAGTAGTTCACAAGCCAACAGGTCCTTCCATTCCTAATAGAGCTTCTGAAAGTATCTATTTTGGCAAGAGCTGTAGTACCTCTGATAATGGCACCACAGTGCCTGAAAATGCACTTTACCATAATGACCCAGGTAATGAAGGTTGAATTGCAGTGAAAATCCTGGAGAAGTGCTATGACATCTTCTACTTATTGCAAATGTGTTCTTCCTGATTAATGTTCTTATAATGAAATGCCATGGCGATTAGGCCATTAATTTAAAAAGTCCTACAGTAAAAACCTAGTTGACTGGCTGATGCTCTCTGGCATCTTTTGATAGTCTTTTCTTCACTGAAAAGACAACCACAGAAATGGTAACAGATCTCTTATTTCGAAAGTTACTATTCCATTAATAAAAGAGAACATAGTAGTGTACACCAGATCCAACATTACATTATTACTGAAATTGCTTTCTGCTAAAAATAAACTTGGTGTTGAGTACAGTGCTGGTACACTTAACATTGTTAAAAACCTCATAAAATAATTCATGCAAACTGCTATCCATATCTTTCTGCTTACTACTAATAATCTATTGGCAAGGAATATAGGAAGAATTAATTTGTGAAATCTGATATATATATGTATATAAAAGCATATGCATAAACATCGCTAACATCTCTCAGTTTTGTTTTAGCTTGATTCTCTCGTGCTTTATGCATATTCAAGGAGAGCTGTAAAGAAACAGCCTCAAAGGTTCAGCCACTTTGTCTACAGACATTATGGTAGTGGGGTATCTTTAAATATAGGGGGTTTTTTAATTATCCTTAGAGTTTGTTCATGATTTTATGCTTCCCGTAATATTGCCTGCCTTTGCTATGGGGTGACATAATCAACTTGCTTATACTTCATAGATTGGCTAGAAAACACAAGGAGCTAGAAAGATCTTTAAAATTTCTGAGGAGGCTGAAGATTCAAGAGAAAAATAGAAGTCAGTACTTTCTTTTCCCCTATGTAATTTCTACCTTCTGTGGTAAAAAGACGTCCATCTTGCTATTGTTCCCTCTATTGTTCCTGTCTCCTCCTGTTAGCACATCCACTCAGCAGAGAAGCACATATATCAAAAGGAATGAAATTCACCTCTCTGATGGTCCAGGCTAGGCATTGAGCAATGAATAAACTCTGAATTGTCCTAATTTAATGGAGGCAAACACCTTTTATTCATGTTTGCCCTCATCTTCATTACTGTTCAGGTGAATGCTGTGGAAATATCATAAAGGAAATAATTACATTCTGCATGTTCCTCAGGACAAGCAGGTTAAGTTATAATACCTTTAATAACACAAACAACCCCACAAGAAGCAGAGAAAGAAAAAGAAAGATGACTCTGATAGTCTACACTTAATAACAAATGTTCTGTTGCTCTGCTTTTTAATGCTTCACCAAAATCCCTAATGGATATGCCACTGGCCCTTTTGATGTTTGCCTGCAGATCACAGCAGCCAGAAAATGTGTGCATAATGAGAATGATCAAGGCTCATCTGAACATTACGGCTGTAAGTAACTGTGTAGTACCACCTTTTGGCTGTACTACAAGTGCCTCATGAATACTTGAAGAACTAGGTTGCACTGTCAGCACAGAAAAAAATAGTGCCTGTATTTGGTCCTTTCTGCTTTTTTTTTTTTAATTATTGCTAGTATCTATTTGACAGAGAAAAGAGGAACATGTGGAGAAGGAAATGTGAAGGAATTAAAGTGTAGGTAATGACTGCTGTGAGGCAGTCCTTAGTACTGATCATACTGCAGTTTTCTCAGTCAGGCTAAAGGCTGTGGAATAATCTGTTTTAATGTTCTTGGGTTTGGGTTTTTTTCCAAGCCTTCTCAGAAGCTGTGGAAATGATTCATTTTGACAAGAGTATGAAAACTTGCTCACTGTCTTTGCACTGATGCCAGTTCTCTTGTGAATTCAATTGGATTCCTGTAGAGTGAAGTGAAGGAAATACTCTTTGTTTTTTCCTAATGAATCCTATGTGATCATTCTAGTCCACATTTAAAGTGCTCATGTGTTCTGAGAAAAGAGGTAGTTTGCTTCCTCTTCTTATCTTTTTTCTGTCACCACTTTCTAGAACATAACAAAAATTTGCTCCCCTTGAGCCCATAAAGATTCAGGAGGATCATTTCAGCTGTAGCCCCGAGGAAGCAGCATTTATAAACTACAAAGATGAATCCTGATCAACAAAGAGGGTTTCTGTCCATCTGTTTGCAAAGTTTCAATTTTGAGAATTAACTTATTGATATTCAAGAGAATAAGGAACTTAAAGAGTAGAACTAAAAGGACATCTTTCTGTGACAAATGCTATCTATTTTCATCTTAGTTAAGATTTGTCAGATTCATAGGTTTTATACACGCGCATAGAAAATGAGATGTAGCTTCATGAACAAGGGCCCAGAGAGGCCAAGGTTCTGCTCTAACCTGAGACTTGCTTGCACTGGATAATTAAACTTTAAGTTGACTGTGAACCCAAGAATACATTACTTGATCTCCTAAAGACTGTCAGTTTGGTTCCTATTTTCTCCCACAGAGGAGACCGGATTTCCACTTATGATTCTCACTTTTCTGGACAAAGACGCCTAGAAGCTTCTAATATTCTGACAGTGAATGGGGTCACTCCCAGAACTGCGGCAGCTGGTATGGATTAGAAAATCCCTTTGAACCCTGATTTAAGGGCTAGGAACAGATGCAGAAAAAAAAAAAAAGACCTTGTGTTGCTGCTGCCTCCTAAGAATAGAGTAGAGAAAACAAGGCCACATGGTTCAGAGCTGAAGATGTGAAGTTACTGCAACTTATCTTTCTTCTCTGCTACAGCCCGAGTGTCCCCTTCTGCAGCCAACCACAAATGGTTCATGTCCGCAGTATTTCTGCAGATCACCTCCTTGACTGCCACCAGCCTTCATCCCTCTCATCTGACTTGTTCTTCGCTTCTGGAAATGTCATCCCCAGATAATCTTTCTGTTTCCTTGGAGGAGGTAAGTTGCTCGATATCAACAAGGCCTACAGCATCAAGTCCATCTTCCCTGTAAAATGTCTCCACAGAGGCACACTGTAGACTGTTCCTTAATTTGTTTGGATGAGAGCAAGAGAAAAGTGTAGTTCATGAATCTTGAGCATCAAAAAGAACAGTTAGTTTTTACCAAAGTTGATCATTGTTAAGTTGACGAGCTCACAGGAAGGATTGCAGTCACAACACTTTGGGGGTGTCAGACAAAACAGAATACCACAAAAGGAAACTGGAATTTCAGGGTGGTGAGGCACTGGAACAGGTTGCCCAATGAAATTGTGGAACCCCCATCCCTGAAGGTGTTCAAGACCAGGTTGGATAAGGCTTTGAGCAACCTGATCTAGTGGAAGGTGTCCCTGCCCATGCCAAGGGGGATGGAACTGGATGATCTTTGAGGATCCTTCCAACTCAAACCATTCTGTGATTCTATAGTTTGGCCTTACAGCTATATTTTGTTGGACCTCTTCATGAAGGTAGATACACCTGTGTCCATGCAGAGCTCTGTCACTGTCAGGGAAGCTGACAGTGGCCTCTAGAAATATTTGAAGAGTGCAGTTCAAGTGCATATTTCTTGAGATAAAAGCATGCTGACAACAATGGGAGGAAGGTCTGTATCTCATCTAGTTGTTCCCTGCCCTGCCCTCATGAAATACAAATGGAAGAACCAGTTCAAGGCAAGATCAACACTAAATTGAGAACACTGTATATTCAGAATCGCTGTCATATTTTATTTGTAGGATGATTACTAAAACTATCTGGAAATGTTCCTTCTTGGAAAAGAGCAGGCCAAGAAAGTGTCTTGTCAGCTTAAAGAAATTGTGAACTCTTGGGTGCATACACCAAACATACAACTCGCACTCATACCAAGGCTCCACCATTTAGGTTGCCTCTCCTCTGCCACAGAACTTAACAAGCTACTAGCCTAAGCAGCCAGCCTCAGCTGATTATCTGTTTAAAAGTCTGGCAAGGAATAGCACAGTATCCTGGCTTAGGGTGCTCCTTCAACCTGATCATCAAAATACCCTGAATTACCAGGACGCTTTCATTACAGTTGTAGAATCATTAATGGCACACTTTGGTAACATGACAACTGCTGCTTTATTGATAAAAAGTATTATTCAAATCAATAAATGTACTCACATACACCAGCTAACTTGCTCAGCTTTTGGAAGTATTGACTACCTTCACAACATGATGCTTTAAAAATGACCAGTAAGTTGACTGAGCTGTTGTACCAAACAAAAAGCAGGTGAAGGAAAATTATTAGCCCTAGGTTCTGAAGGAGCAGGAGCTCATCACTTTTCCAGTTGCCTGTGCTCTGATGTCTGGAGAATAGACTCAAGAAAACACAATAGTGACAGATTTCTCAAAAATAACTGAGTGTATAGGAGTCTTGTTGGAAATTTAAGGTTGGCTGTAGGAGATATTTTCAATTGGTTTCTTCACTAACAGCAGAGAAAAAGTGAAGTTCAACAGCTACCTTTTTGGCTGGCTGGCCATCAGCTGTCATCATCTAAGTAACTTGGTGTCCCACGAATGCAGAGGGAGTCTGAAAGCAGTACTGGGCAAAGGATTGAGGGAAGGAAAGCTAATTATTGTGGAGTCATGACAATAGAGATGTAGGACAAAAACCCATACAAAATCAAGCTTGTTTCCTTGTGCTGTGGAAATTCTTTTAAAATCAAAATGACAGGTATCAGAAGCAAAATAACAGTTCATTATGTGGTGCTCCATTTGTAAGGCACTATAGATAGATTTAGCTTGGAAGCTCTGTAGCTTTTAGATTTCGCTACCACAGGTCTTTCTTGTGTTGTTATGTGTGAGGTGAAGTTGCATTACTGTTTTGTGATGTTATGCTGCTAAGTATAACGTGTAGAATTATAACCTTTCCAAGACTAGGAAATGCAGTTTTAGGGAAGATACAATTCTAATGAAAACGTCACATGTCTTTTAAGAAAAAAAATTTGTATCTATTTGATTACACCTTGAATATAGGTGATTTAAAGCAAGATATTTATTGCGGCAATGGTGTTCTGATTTCCTCAAAGGACTGGGAGCTGGAGATCAGGTCACCCAGATTTTTGGAGAGAGGACCCAGCTGTACCCTCTAGTCACTGCTGACTGTTCTTGCTCTCAGTGAAGACTGGCAGCCTACATAGCCTTCTGAAGTGATGTGAACAGCCTGTTACATGAATAATTGAGAAAGGAAGCTTGGAAGCTTCTCTCCCTCCCCAAAATGTCACCTGTTCTGCCTCTTTCATGTGAGGGCACTGACCCTCCTATTGTCAAGTGTTCTGCATAAGATTTGAATGTCCTGGCATTCTTTTATGTTAATTTTAAAAATGGTTGGACTACTTCCAACACACAGACAAGCTTGTGTATGTGTAAGTCAACCACTTCACTCAGGCACCAGAGCTGTAGCAAACACCCAGTATTCCTGGATAGGGAGCCTGGCAGCAAAGAGCTGTTCAGTTCTAGATGTTCTTTATTTTTGCCAGTTTTATGATACACTTATCATGAAATATCCAATAATTTTTACTCACATTTGTAAGATTTGTCTTTCAGATACATTTTACTTGGGCTGAGCTAAGTGGTCTAGCGTGTGGATTTGTATTTGAAGGAGGTTTGGATTTGAGTTTTGAGGTTAACCCTAAGCTTTGTCTTAAGAGCGACTAGAAACAAGTAGGAAGTGGTGTTCAGATCAGGTGGAATTTACCAAAGCCGCAAAAATACAGTTCTTCCTTTATTTCAGGATTAAATGCAGACGTTTTTCATAATTTTTAAGGAGATGGGTTCCAGAATAAAAATGGTGAAGTTAGTGCTGAGCTGAGATGTGAGAAAACTCAGGACAAAGTCTTATGTCCAAACCAAGCCTTTGAAAATGTTGTTGTGAGCTGTAAACTGAAACCGTCTGTCTAGTATATTCATCTGTCTTCAGTAATTATTTCAGTATTTTATATTCACTTTCATGGTGTCATTCACAAACCTGAGCTTTCAGTTTTCAGAGTTTCTATAAGAGAAAAATGAGTCCATCCTACTGATTTTAGAGAGTGCTAACCTGTCCAATTCTTCAGCCAGAACACACGAAGCACAGAAATTCCCTTAGTCTTTTGCTGTAAATCCCACCCACTCACTTACCAGCGCTGCCTTGTGAAGCTCAGGCATGTAAAACTTACAAAAAGAGACATATGAAAGAACCTTACCTAACCACTCTTTCTTCCTAGGCAGACAGCTCCTGACAATTTAAGACATTGTGTCTCTTAAAAACATGTAAGAAATGTTCTGTCCTAGAAGGCTAAATCTGTTTGGTAGTACTTACCAATGGACAACAGACCCCTCTCCATCATGTCTCACCTTTACCCTTGTGCATGCTTTGTATCCTCAAAAAAAGCAGTATCTCCTGATCCTTTAAATAACAAATGACCTTATTCCTTTTAATGGGGTCATTAAGGACTGTAATGTTCCAGGTATAAATTCCTGCTAATACTATGCACCTTAATTTACTATGCATACGTGAATCCCCTTGGGTTCCCAATTACTATCCAATAACAGCAATTGGCTCTTGAAATTATTTCCACAGAACTGACTTTGTAAAGGACACTGCAGTTTATATCTTAGTTCCCTAATTAAAGACACAATGCTTGATAAACCTTGAACAAATAGTAATTGGATGTTAACAGTTAGTTTCACCAAATCCCTGTTAACACAGGTTTTGTTGCCTGATAGCTGACCACAAGTGGGTCAAGTGAGGAGTGCAGAATGAATATTGAGGTCACACACTAGTGAAACTGAACCTGTGGGAACTGACTGAAAAATGTCGCTGATGTAGGCGGTGCCTTAACATACACAATTTGTTGCAACTCAGTGCACAACATCTGAAACACCACAGGTGCTGCAATTCCAGCCACCAGCTGGGGTATGAAATAGCAGGTGAGTTTGGTGGGGAAAGGAGTGGTGTCAAAGGACTTGCCACGCTGCCCAGTGTTCTATGCTTTTCTCTCCATGTGCAACTTAGCCATAAAGAAGCCGTGTCAATTTAATCCGAGTTTCAGCCTTGATGGCATTTCAAAAGCAGAAAGTTCTTGATGTCTTTTTTATTTTTCCCAGCTTCAGGCCCTGTAGAGCAACTACGAGCATAACAAGGATTATAATTTATTTGACTAGCAATCAGGAAATAAACACCCCTCCCCTAGGAGATGCAATACTGGACCTGATGGTCACCAATACAAGTGAGCTCATCAGTGATGTCAAGATCGCAGGCAGCCTGGGCTGCAGTGACCATGCACTGGTGGAGTTAAAGGTCTTGAGGGATATGGGACAGGTGAGGAGTATATTCGGGACCCTACATTTTAGGAAAGCAAACTTCCAGCTCTTCAAGGAGTTAGTCAGCAGGACCCCCTGGGAAACAGTCCTCAGGGACAAGGGAGCAGAACAGAGCTAGCAAATATTTAAGGATGCTTTCCATGAAGTGCAAGAGCACTCAGTCCCCAGGTGGAGGAAACCAGACAGAGAAGAGAAGAGACTAGCGTGGACGAAATAAGACCTGCTGGTCAGACCGAAGACCAAGAGGGAACTGCACAGGCAGTGCAAGCAGGGACAGGAAACCTGGGAAGAGTATATGGATAGTGCTCGGTTGTATAGGGGTAGGGTGTGGAAGGCGAAGGTGCAGCTGGAACTGAACATGGGAAGGGAAGAGAAGACTAACAAGAAGGGCTTCTACAGGTACATCAGTCAGAAAAGGAAGGTTGAAGAGAGTGTACCCCCACTGATAGATGAAAATGGTGACCTCGTATCAATGAGAAGGCTGAGGTACTCAACAGATTTTTTTTCCTCAGTCTTCACTGACAGCTGGTCTCCTCAACCCTCCTGGGTCATGGGACAACAAGATGGTGACTGGGAGGTGGGCGGTAGATCTCTCTCACTGTAAGGCAGGATCAGATTTGTGACCACCTGAGGAACCTGAACATATATAAGTCTAAGGGACCTGATGAGATGCATCCCAGAGTCCTGAGGGAAATGGCTGATGTGGTTGCCAAGCCACTCTCCATAATATTTGAAAAGTCATGTCAGTCACGAGAAATCTCTGGTGACTGGAAGAAGAGTAACACTGACTCCATTTTAAAAAGGGTAGAAAAGGTGACCCTGGGAATTACTGAACTGTCAGCCTCAGCTCTGTGTCTGGGAAGATGTGGAATAAATCCTCCTAGAAGCTATGCTAAAGCACATGGGGGATGGGGAGGTGATTTGAGGCAGCCAGCATAGCTTCACCAAGGGCAAGTCCTGTATGACCAACCTAGTGGCTTTCTATGATGGGGTAACCACAGCAGTGGACATTGGAAAAGTGATGGATGTGATCTATCAGGACTTCTCATAAGCCTTTGACATGGTCCCCCATATAATCCTTCTCTCTAGACTACAGAGATATCAATTTGATGGGTAGATGGTTCAGTGGATAAGAGACTGGTTGGATGGTCATATTGACAGAGTAGTGGTCAACGGCTCGATGTCCACATGGAGATCCATTGCAAGTGGTGTCTCTTAGGGGTCCATACTGAGACAAGTGATGTTTAGTATTGACAGTGAAATGGCACCCTCAGCAAGTTTGCAGATGACACCAAGCTGAGTGGTGCAGTTGACACACTGAAAGGATGGGATATAAACCAGAGGGACCTTGACAGGTTAGAGAAGCGGGCCTGTGAGAACCTTGTGAGATTCAAGGCCAAGTGCAAGGTCCTACTCCTCGATCAGGGCATTCCATGGTTTCAGTACAGGATGGAGGACGATGTGATTGAGAGCAGCACTGCAGAGAAGGACTTGGGGGTGCTGATTTATGAGAAGCTTGACATGAGCCAGCAATGTGAGCTTGCAGCCTAGAAGGCCAACTGTATCCTGGGCTGCATCAAAAGAAGCGTGGCTGGCAGGTCAAGGGAGGTATTTCTGCCTCTCTATTCACAGAATCACAGAATAACCAGGTTGGAAGAGACCCACCGGATCACCGAGTCCAACCGTTCCTACCAAACACTAAACCATATCCCTCAGCACCTCGTCCACCCGTGCCTTAAACACCTCCAGGGAAGGTGACTCAACCACCTCCCTGGGCAGCCTGTTCCAGTGCCCAACGACCCTTTCTGTAAAGAATTTTTTCCTAACGTCTAGCCTAAACCTCCCCTGGCGGAGCTTGAGGCCATTCCCTCTTGTCCTGTCCCCTGTCACTTGGGAGAAGAGGCCAGCACCCTCCTCTCTACAACGTCCTTTCAGGTAGTTGTAGAGAGCAATGAGGTCACCCCTCAGCCTCCTCTTCTCCAGGCTAAACAACCCCAGCTCTCTCAGCTGCTCCTCATAAGGCCTGTTCTCCAGCCCTTTCACCAGCTTTGTTGCTCTTCTCTGGACTCTCTCCAGAGCCTCAACATCCTTCTTGTGGTGAGGGGCCCAGAACTGAACACAGTATTCGAGGAGCAAATACTCTCACCAGTGCCGAGTCCAGAGGGAGGATAACCTCCCTGGACCTGCTGGTCACGCCGTTTCTGATACAAGCCAAGATGCCATTGGCCTTCTTGGCCACGTGGGCACACTGCTGGCTCATATTCAGTCGGCTGTCAACCAACACCCCCAGGTCCCTCTCCTCCAGGCAGCTTTCTAGACAGACTTCTCCCAGTCTGTAGCACTGCACAGGGTTGTTGTGCCCCAAGTGCAGGACCTGGCATTTGGCCTTGTTAAACCTCATGCCATTGGACTCTGCCCAGCGGTCCAGCCTGTTCAGATCCCTTTGCAGAGCCTCCCGACCCTCCAGCAGATCGACACTTCCACCCAGCTTAGTGTCGTCCGCAAACTTGCTAAGGGTGCACTCGATGCCTTCATCCAGATCATTGATGAAGATTCATCTCTTGTGAGACCCCGCCTGGAGTATTGTGTCCAGTTCTGCAATCCTCAACATAAGAAAGATATGGAACTGTTGGAACAGGTCCAGAGGAGGGCTACAAAGATGATCAGAGGGCTGGAGCACCTCCCATTCGAGGACAGGCAGGGATAGTTGGGGTTGTTCAGCCTGGAGAAGAGAAGGCTCCGAGGAGACCTTATAGTGACCTTCCAGTACCTGAAAGAGGCCTATAAGAAAGCTAAGGAGAGACTTTTTACAAAGGCTTGTAGTGACAGGACTAGGGGCAATGGCTATAAGTTGGAGAGGGGCAGATAGAAATAAGGACATAGACATAAGGAGGAATTTCTTCACCATGAGAGTGGTGAGGCATTGGCACAGGTTGCCCAGGGAAGCTGTGGCTGCCCCATCCCTGGAGGTGTTCGAGGCCAGGTTGAATGAGGCCTTGGGCAGCCTGATACAGCATGAGGTGTCCCTGCCCACGGCAGTGGGATTGGAATGACATGATCTCTAAGGTCCCTCCAACCCAAACCATTCTATGATTCTATGATTTGTTTTCAAGAAGCACAAAGAAAAACATTTTTATCACAATAATCTTCACTCTGCCCAGTATTTAACACTGTTCCCTCATCAAATTACAAGTGTGGCTGTCTTTGAAAAAAGACACATAACTTCACAGATGTTCCAACTAATAATATAAATACTGTGATATTACTAGTAAGAATGACTGCAGATGAAAAGCAGTATTGAGCAAGAGTCTGAGTTAAGGTTATTGCACTTCGATGAAATAGGCTTTTCATTATGCCAAGCAGGAAAAACTTTATGTGGAATTATATCGGAAGTGCTAACCTACTTTTCCTGCTTCCTTTAAGCAAGAGCTTTCATAAATGTAATTAACATTTAAGTATCAACAGAAAACAATAGTACTTTAAAATAATCCATCATTTTAGTACTCCATCTGTTTTGCATTAATCCCTTTACCTTTTGTCATTACTTGTTGTGATAAAAGGACAACATAAGAAGGGCTGTGCTGTTTGAAAAGAAGGGTGCATGAAGTCCAGCAGTCCATCTCCAGCATTTGCCATCAGCAGATGCCCAGGAAATCTTAAGAACAATACCAGCATATCCCTCTGCCATGTCCCCAGGATTCTCCCATCCTCCATCTATTTTCTGCATAGGCAATTTCCTGAACCCGACATGAATTTTCTGAGTAAACTACTGTCTTCTAAACATTAATCTCATCTTCATCTGATGGGATACAAATGTTTTGTGTCCACAGCTTCCTTTCGGAAGGCGCTTCATAGATCTACTCCCTAGTGAGTGAAAAAAACCCTCCTTTCATTTCATTAAACTTGGTTCCTTTGACAGTCTGTTCTTTCTGTCTGAAATAAAAGTTGTCCTTAGTTCCAAGGGAGTCTACTAATGCATTTTGCAAGGGTTTGACACAACATTTCCTGGGTCTCGTACAAGATCATATATGCCTTTTATACAGACATTCATACCCATAGTGTATCTCCTGGCTGGTGGCCTGTTACACATACATAGCACTGCTACACCTGGTACAAAAGCTTACAACAGGGCAGGAGAAAATAGGGCAAGTCAAAAAACTCTGGCTGTGACACTTGGTCCACCTATCACTCCACCAGTTCCAGCTACTGATCAGTTTCAGATGTAGGGTATGGCTTATCCATTCGTTCCCCTGGGTCCAGGACTAACCATGAGAGGGACTGCATTGCATTGGCATTATCCTAACACTGAAAGCAGTGCACATCCACTAGGTAGAGTCTTGCCCTTACATGGATCAGGTTGCTTGGTTCTATCTTAATCACTCTCATAAGATGTCAGAACTGACTTTTGTTTTAACACCTAATCACTATGGAGAGGAGTACAACTTTACAGTAAGTAAAAACACTAAAATACTTCTACTCCTGAAACCCCAGAATGAGGCTTTTTAATAGGATTCAAAGGTATGATGACAAACAGAAATTAAAATACTACATCTCCAGATGGCAGTAAAGTTCATTCAATTTAGGCACCTGGGGCACATAATCAAAAAGCAAAGATGATATATCAAAAGATCACTGCAATTCTCTCTTTGCCTCAGAGAAGCTGTTCATTACAAAGTGAAATAACATCCTTTTAATAGCAAAAATTGCAAAATGGTTGCAAGCATCACATGAGCCATATGAAGAGCAACTGGAAGAGAAGCATACCAAAAGATCTGCTTTATTTTATGTCTAACTTGTAGCAGGACTAACTGAAATATCAGCCAGAGAAACATTGCAGCAGATCCCTGGCTTTGCTGGGTGATAAGGGCCACTGGCATCAACACATTCACTGCATTTTGTCCCTTAGATTTTTCCCTATCTGTGCTTGATTAGTTGAAGGCAGGTTTATCTGTAGTGCAGAAGCACAGAGATCTTCACTGTGCTAGGCACTGTGCATACAGACACGTGCAGTCCCACCTCTGTGGATCTTCAACTAAAAACACTAGAGGAAGCAGTAGGAACAGGGACAGCAAACAAAGACAACGTCAATAGGCAGAATGTGAAATAGATAAGGACTTTTCCCCTGCATCTCCCAAGTACTGAGCTGTTTGACAGAAGAACAAAGTACTGCTGACTAGTCATATGAACATAAAGTGATTTTGTGGCACTGGAAAAAGATGAGGAGAAAAATTTTTGTATGTTGCAACCAACCTAAGTCTTAGTTTTGGATGTCAAGGGAGGTCTGGAAAGTCCTACCTCATATGGTGGAGTGCCATTACTAGACAACCTCAAGTCTGCTCTGACCAGCTGATAGAGGAACAGCTTCCCAGATGGCAAAAAAGGAGAGAAAAATATGATTTTCTTCTGTGCCCAGTGTGGAAGCAACTTCTCATATGTCTGCATGGTCCAGCTGAACAAGAATGTCAGGAGGTTGTCCTCACCTCCTCAGAGGAACTATTCCCTTCCAGACCCAAACAACCTTTTTTGAGCTTGGCACCAGGAACACCAGAGGCATGCTGGCAGGACCATGCTATCAGCTGCTGTCCGTGAAACACCATGATTGTGCTCACATGGCACCATGCAGCTGCAGCCTGTCTGCTGATGGTGCCATTTCCAGCTTGGGGATCCTTCTTCTTCAAGGAGCTCTGAGTCCAGGTTACGCTGTGACTTGGTGCTATGGGTCCTCTGCCCAGCTTGGTCCAGACCTTTAGGGAGGAAAGGCTATTTTGCACAGACATAAGTGACCACTAATTGTGCCCTGTTACAGCACAGGGTCAGCAGCACAGAGCCACTGGGGCTACAGAGCTCCTTTTCTTCTCCTGGACAGAAGGGGGACTACAGCCACTGTACACAGAAATAGGCTTAATCCAGTTGAAAAGGCCAAACACAAACACAATTTTCTGCTTCTTGGGACTGACCTGTCTGCTGGCCACACAATACAGCAAATGATGCCACTTCTTCTCTTAAAAACAGAACAAATTTTTTGCCTGGATTGTCCTGCCAAATGAGCACGTTGGATTTCACTGACTGTAGGAAAGGTGGCTGTGCACACTACTTTGCTGAAGGCTGTGCAGTTTGAGTAGCCAACTGTGTTCTGCAGAGTCAAGGACATAACCATAACACAGGACGACTAATCAACAGTTCATCCTAACAGCTCTGTTCTGCAGCAGCTGAACATGGATCCCACACAAGAGTTTACCAACTCCCCACCAGCAATTGCTGAGTGATAACCCATGCAGTTCTCCAAATATTTATGCAGATACTCAGGTTTATCTGACTGTTTTATACCCAGAAGCATGATACATAGTAATTAAGACAAAAGATGCTTTGACAACCAAAACAAATGGATATATAAATTAGAAAGCTGTAAAAAGGAACAGTACCCAAAAATAAAGATCTATAGATAAATCAGAATGTTGCAACAAAGAACATTTTAATACAAGTGCATTAATGTAAAGCAGCTCTTAAATATAGGCTCAGATTCAGAGTAGAAAAAGAATGATTTTCAGAACTGTAGCCAAGGGAATCTGTGAGAGATTAAAGACAAAAAGTCTTCTTGCTACACAAGAATCTAACAGAAAAGAAAGGACAGGTCCTCCCAGTTAGAGGTAAAATTTACAGAGAGATGATTGGGTCAGGAGACGTGTCACTATTCAGAGTTTTCTGTCCAGTCTCTTGTCAAGAGGGGTGAAGTGAATGTTGCAGCATCAAGAGCAAGCTGGAGGGTGCCTTAGCCCAGCACCTTCTGCAGAGGGAAAAAAGGACCAGTAAGGTCCCACCCTCTCCTTCTATGCTCCTGTAGCCATGTCCTGCCTTGAATTCTGCCACCAAAAGCCAAGAACCATCCTGGCTCTGGTTCTCACTCCTACAGTTTTGCCCCAGAGTACAGGTAAGGGCAGTCTCCATCTAAAAAAACCACCAAATCCACAATGACTAATCTCTGTCATAAATCTCTTCCCCTTTACTCCTCTCAAGGGTTTGCTGCTACTTGCCTCAGTAAGTGAGCAAGGGTCTGACCCTGAGCCCTTTAAGGAGACCCTATGGCTCAGCAATAACTCTGGAGCAGGTCTTCTCTGCTGCTGGTTTACAGCCGACATCAGTCATGCTGCTTGGAGCTTTCTCACTGCCATTGCCCCTTCAGCCTCTGACGCTGGCCTGGGAGCAATAACCTCTTCAAGGCAGAGAAGACGCTTGATAAAAGAGTTTGCAGGGCTGAAAGAAGCATTAACAGCTGTTTGAGAGAGTATTTCCTCCCACAGTACTATCTGCACTTCTTTCTGTTTCTTTCTCACCCATGGGACTGTGAGGGCTTGGGGTGATGAGTGAGTTCAGGAATGGCAACAATGACTTAATGTTACCCCCTGCTTTAGTGGGATGGCACACTGGGAAAGAGACCTCCAACCAGCGCAGTTTTCTCTTCCCAAGATATGCTTTGTGTTCTCAAAAATGCTGTCACTCAATGGGTTCATCTCACCTCATCTCTACAAGTGCTGTTAGAGTTATCCGGAGCTTTGGGTACACAATTCTGTCCAACATGATGGTAAGAAAAAGGAAGTTACAATCAAAACCATGAGCATAGTAAGATTAGGGTGTAAGGTAGCCTTTCTGTGCTGATTAAAACATCACTATCTAAGACACACAGATGACACTTGCTCCTAGCTGTATGAAATCCATCTCTGTTCCTTCCTCAAACTGACTGAATTCACTGGAATAGACGTGGTCTGTTTCTGGTTTTGCCATGCTGGCATAATGCCAGGTAGCTTCAGCAGGATTACTGGATTTACTCTATTCACTAGTGAAAAACAAAGCCCACTGCAGGCTGCAGAGCCAAGAGCTGTTTGCGCTGAGCAGCAATCTGGCTGAATAAACAACAGAGTGCAAAGTCTGACCCTCTCTAATCAGGCGATTCTTGGAAAAGCACAGTTTTTGAGGAGCAAGACGGGAGTGCTGTGTAGCTGTTCCTGGAGAAATACAGTTGCGCGAAACTTGTGAGGACTTCTGTTCAAAGACTAACATGCATCTGCATTGGATTTATGAGGACAGAGAGCAGGGCATATTTCTCCCTTTTAGGAACAGCCAGTACAGAATGCACTCCCTCCTTTTCAGGCCACACAAATGAATCATGCTTTTTAAAAAGAAATCAAACCCAAGCTGTGTGGTGCTGGTTCTCCCTCTGCTGGGAAATGAACCTTTGAGAATGTCTTAAAACTGTATTGATGACTCGGAAGTGTAAATTGTGTTTTTTTCTCCATGGTATCAAACACATTAACTCCACTGGCATTAAGCTGCAAATCCACACCACTGAATGGAGCTTTGTAGCTGTAACTCTGCAGGACTGCAATGAGTATTTGGGTCCTCTGAGCCACGTTAACGTGACTTTTTTCTTGTGCTAGTAGAAACTTTGGTCATTTTTTGCCTTGTACCCACAAAATCTTAAGGCTGCAAAAAAAAAAACTTGTATCACCGTCTCTGCTGCTGAGGTGACATGGCAGTAGTTGAACATGGAAAGCTTTATTTCTTTGATGGCAATGTGACCTAGTATCTGCTTATTGTTGCACAGGGTTCCAGGAGCAGTATTTTGTTGTTCATTCAGATGTGTTTTTTTTGTTTTTGCCACGGGTTTACTATCCTGTCTTGTGCATGAGGCTTTTCAGCAGCTGTGTTATTTTGACTGTTCATAATAGACAACACATGAGGGGGCTTTTTAAATGAAAAATCTCAACAAAACTAGTGCCAGTGTGTAGATAAATTATCCTGGAGAGACAATGCTAACCAAAGGTTTCAGAAGATTCATGGTCACAGGCATGCAGCTCTGTGATATCTATGCAGGCACAATCTGAAGGACAAAGAACCCTTCTAGCTCCTAACATGAGGTGTCCTGGAGTTCATCTTTCCACAGGAGTGGAAAAGGAGGTAGTGAGATGGCACCTCTTTGTGTCCTTAGGCAACCACTCAGAAAAATAGCATTTAAACCCCTGATGCCAGTCTGCTCTGCCCACTGTCTACCCAGAATCACATGTGGGAGGCAAATGCCAGTCCAACAAAATGCCAGGGCAGGAAACTGAAGTGCAAAACAAAGGGCAATGGGGAACCTGACTTGGCCTTATCATGATCAAATTGCAGTAAAAAGCAGGGGGAAATGTCTTGACAGCACTGAGATTGTTTTCATTCTTTTCTCCAAATGGCCCACAGCCTCATTGTTTTGGGCCTCCTATTCTGTGAGGACCCTTGAGAAAGGAGCCCTACTGAAACTAAAGAAAATACTATTCACAGTGTCCTCCTCAGAGGATGTTCTGAATTTTAGGTACCAATGAACACACTCAGCATGCTTCTGCCCTGTTAATCCTTAACCTATCAATTTGGGAATCATCATTCTCAGGGGTTCTTATACTAGCTAGGATCTATACACAGAGCTATTTTCAATGAGGCCTAAGAGCGTACATGCCGAGGGAGGTTACCTCCCTTCTTGCTCTTTGACCCAGAAATGAATTGTGTCCCAGATCTTGTCTCCTGTTAGATATGTGCCACCGATCAAATGGTAGAGACCATCCCCAGAGGCATCAGAGTGACGAAGATGCTGCTACTTAATTTACTCTGCCTTTCTCCAAAAATAATAAAGTAATTTCTGTTGTGATTCCTGAGAAGGAAAACTGTGCAGCAATCCTAGATAGTGCGGTGTGATATTTTCTTTGGTACTGCCTCATGATGATGAAGAGATGCCTTTCAGTGGTGATGACTATTATGGGATACTTTTTGATTAATAAGTATATGGGTAATGGATATAGACAGATATCAGAATTCTACCTTGAACTCTGAAGGATAAAAATTGTTCTGCTTTGCTCTCCAGCAATGCATGTCCCTAAATGCCAGATCGGCAACTGAAACATCTGCCAGGTTAACATGTCTGCTCAAGCCTGCCATTGTTTCAGTGCATTGCAATACTATGAAATGACTAAGATGAATGTGGCAAAATCCTGGAGAACACAATAAAGCTTCTTAAGAACTGGGTCTTGCGTTTGACATGAAGACTTATGACTTTTTACGCGAACCTGTTCCTGTGGTTTCTTACCTGTCTGAACAGGACTGACCATTGCTGGTCACCATATCTGTGAAAAAATTCAGACCCACATACCACTGGTGTTTTTAAGAATGTCCCTGACAAATATCTGCTGGTTTTAATTTCAAAGGAAAATCACATGAAGTGCATGTGGTCTTTACCGCTAAGCTTGGATGCCACTAGGTTGCCTATAAAAGGTTTAGAGAGTCGTTATTCAAACCTCTATTCATATTATTTCAAGATAAAGTTCCTAAAGGAGCAGCATTAATATGCATGATCCCCACCCACATAATATTCTTCCAGAAAAAGTACTTTTATTTAGTAAAAATAAAAAAAAGTCAAACTATTTTATTAACTCTCTAGACAGGTATTGCTGAAGATGGACACATCCCTGAAAGTGGGAGACTGGCATTTTAGGCTCTATAAAGTCAATAATGGGCTAATGATTCACTTGGCATTAACAAATATTTATCTATTAACAACCTAACTGACTTGAAAATACAAGTGTTGCATAGTAAAGTATGTGAAATAGACATACTGATAAATTAAAGGAAATTACACCTGTTTCCTTCCCCTTCCTTTTCCCTTCCCTTCCTGTGTTTTGGGTTTTTTTTGCAAACGTCACACATACCATCTTCGAGGCTGCTGTTAGGGAAGATAAGCACCTTTCTCCTGCCTGCATTGCAGGTACAGAAACCATGTGCCATAGAAAGCAGTGACTGAACTTCTGATACATCTGTTGGCTTACTAGGGAAGGATAAATGATGATGCTGGTTCAGGAACAGGGACCTTTGAATGCTCAAGAGTATAATTCACTACCAGTGAGCTGCTAAAGAGTCTCACTGCATGAGTTTCTATTTTCTTCTTAGGTGCTAAGAGAAGAGGCTTCAGGAAAAGTATTAACTACACATGCAACTCCCTTTGCTGGCTGAGTCCCACAGAGCAACATGGGTATCTCCATAAGGCAGTATGCACAGCTGGTTCTGATAAGGTGCAGCAATGTGAGCCTTTGGATGGTCCTGGTATGAAGCAGTGCATCCAGCTGCAGCTGTCACAGAAGCAGCAAATACTGACTGAGCAAAGGGCAGGGCAATAACCAGAAACACACCAGCCAACAGGAAACAAAGCCTCCCTATAGAGAAAGGGGTCTGAAGCCCTTTGAAGGAAGACAACATATAGCCCAAAGTTTGAACAAGGTCCATTTCAGTGTCACATTGCTCAGCCTTGCCTACGGAGTTATGCATCTTTGTCTACCACATACTACAGTGCATGCTTCAGCTCCTGAGCCACCTCTAGCCCTAAGTATGCAAACATTTGAGGCGAGTGAATATTTCAAAAAACACTCTACCATTGCCATTTGCTATTGAAAGAATTGAAATTGAGGTGGCGTAGGGGGAGGGGAAGTTATTTAAATTGCTGTAAATAGCTATAACGTTTGCATTATAGTCATTTAAACTCAATATATTATCTCTCTTCTGTATCTCCTGCATCTGGTCTGATTTTCTGGTTCATAGTAAATGTATACAGCAATCTAAGTTGAGGCAGCTTGCTCATGCTTCACAGGGAGAAATTTAAAAGACTGTTGGTATTTTAGGGTGTAATTTTCTTCTTGTTATTATAAAATAACAACTGGTTTGATGTATGGAGTTTTCAGGTCTTGCAGGTGCTATGGTAAGGGTTCTGCATATTGGATGCTGCATGTTTTCAAGTGTGGTCTGTTTTACAATCAGTAGTCAAGGGACCATGGTTTTGTCAGATTTGGGATGGAGGAGATGTCTGAATGGTAATGGCACCCGGAAGTATCAGTGTGCAGCAATGCTGTTATGCCAGATGCTGAGAGAGAGAAAAAAAAAAAAGACAATCTTTGTTGCAAAGAACTTAAAACATGTCAGGCAGGGATGGCTGGAAGACAGGCAAAAGCAAAGAGATATGATGAGACAGCCTGAAGAAACAACGTGAGAGAGCCTGGCAACTTATTTCAGACTTTTCAAATGCATTTTCTAGAACAAAATTGTTCTAGTTTCGCTCACAAAAAAGGACACCACATGATACTGTAAAGAATTTTCCTATGAATTCTGCATGCAAGTTAGTCAGTAGAAATCAGCCTTTGCTTTTAATGAAGAATTAAAACAAAGCAAGGGAGTCTGAATGCATTTTTTCAGTCCACTGGAAAATGAAGAGAAGGGGAAGAGGAGAGAAAGATGTCACTAAAACTGACTAGTTAACTTTCAAATCACAAAAACCATGAAATAAGTCCCTCCTTCCTATCTGCTCTGGAAACCCTCAAATAGAGTTTGGCCAAAGGCAATGTGCCAAGGCTGGCAAGGAGGACCTGAGAAGATACTTCATGACCCATTAGGAGGATCCAGCAAGGATGAGACCTTTGCCTGTGTGGTGCTGTCTGATGAGAGAAGATAGAACATAAGTCACAGCAGCCTGTTGTCCATCCTCTGCTCTAAATTATGCTGGTAGTGGCCTACAGAAAGTCATAGAGGGTGGTGTGAAATCAGTCACATTCGAGCATCTCCCATGTAGCTTCCAGTGAGCTCCCTGCAGCTGCTACTTCAAGGCATGGTCAGACCCATTGCCCACAATTCTATTAGTATGAGGGATCTGAACAGGCTGGACCGCTGGGCTGAGTCCAATGGCATGAGGTTCAACAAGGCCAAATGCCAGGTCCTGCACTTGGGGCACAACAACCCTGTGCAGTGCTACAGACTGGGAGAAGTCTGTCTAGAAAGCTGCCTGGATGAGAAAGACCTGGGAGTGTTGGTTGGCAGCGACTGAACATGAGGCAGCAGTGTGCCCAGGTGGCCAAGAAGGCCAATGGCATCTTGGCTTGGATCAGAAACGGCGTGGCCAGCAGGTCCAGGGAGGTAATTCTCCCTCTGCACTCAGCACTGGTGAGACCGCTCCTCGAATCCTGCATTCAGTTCTGGGCCTCTCACCACAAGAAGGATGTTGAGGTTCTGGAGCGAGTCCAGAGAAGAGCAACAAAGCTGGTGAGGAGGCTGGAGAACAGGCCTTGTAAGGAATGGCTGAGAGAGCTGGGGTTGTTTAGCCTGGAGAAGAGGAGGCTGAGCGGAGACCTCATTGCTCTCTACAACTACCTGAAAGGAGGTTGTTGAGAGGACGGTGCTGGCCTCTTCTTCCAAGAGACAGGGGACAGGACAGGAGGGAATGGCCTCAAGCTCCACCAGGGGAGGTTTAGGCTGGACATTAGGAAAAAAATCTTCATGGAAAGGGTCATTGGGCACTGGAACAGGCTGCCCAGGGAGGTGGTTGAGTCACCTTCCCTGGAGGTGTTTAATGGTCGGGTGGACGAGGTGCTAAGGGGCATGGTTTAGTGTTTGATAGGAATGGTTGGACTTGATGATCTGGTGGGTCTCTTCCAACCTGGTGATTCTATGATTCTATGATATTGATTTGGACCAAATGACTAGTGAGTACATTGATTTTGGTTTCAAGATACTAGATAATAACCCGAGTGCTCATCTTCAGAAATCAAGCCTCTGGGCACATTTCAGACTGAGCAAGCAAAAAATACAAGCCACTTCAGAATCACTGCAAAAATCCTGATCAGACTTCAAAATGCTAACAGTTCATCTTCATTTGTAAATTTCCTTTGAAATCAGACGTCTTGAGGATTTACACATTTTGCTAGCTAAAAGCAGTGTGATAGAAGATTTTTTTTGATGTATGTTTCGAATCCATGTGAGCTTTTACACCTGCATGCAAAAAAAAATTAATATATTTTGTTACTACTTTGAACCATACAGTCACTTCCATTAAAAGGTGTACGCAAATAGGTATCTTCAGTGTGCCATAGATTAGTCATATTTGTTTTCCAAGGAAGATTATAAATAGTGTTTAGAAGGGAAACAGAGAGTATTTTGCAAATAAGCCCAGATGGAAAACTAACAGATGGCCTAGCACTGTATTTTGTATGCTCAGCTCTACATTTAAATTAAAAAATTTTCATAATTAAGATGAAGATCTGTAACAACACTAGCTACGTTTCCTGTGGCAGCATCATATATCATGTAACACAGGTATGAACTGCAGAATTTTCATAAAATAGTGATAAAATGTACACACAAACTTTGCTAGTTATTTAGTGAAAATAAAGAGAGGGAATGAAATGCAACTGATGGAAATTAAGGAAAGGGGGAAATGAAAACCTTTTATACAAACATATGTCATACAATAAAGATGTCTACCACCATCTGGCCTTTTCCCCCTGCAAACTGAATGACCCACTACCTCAAATGGAAAGGGAAGGAGGAGGATGACCAGATTTGCTGTGAGCCTTCAGAGAAGAATTAGGTAGCCAGTAGGATTTTCCTGTTGCATTACCTGAATGAAATGGGATTCTTCAATTTTAACAATTAGAAGGTCAGGAGAAGACAGCTGGTAAACTGTGGCCCTATGCACACACTATATTCTGAGAACTCAATCAAAAGCAGTGATTTAGAGGCTAATATTTTCCTTCCCATAGAGTTGCCTATATACGCCTTTATGTGTTACTACCAGCTACTCGGTTGCTAAGCAAGGGCAGTTCCCTGCATGTGGTCTGACAGGTCAGGATATACAGCAGGCAGAGCAGGAGCTCTTTTCTCAGTATGCAACCTCAACCTGTGCAACCTGTGCAGCACACAACACTGAAGTGACGTGGGAGAGGTGCAACACCTGTACTCATACCCAAGAGAATCTTTCACCTCCAATTTCCATTGTATGCTACCTGTGAGAAGAAGGAGGAGGTGATCCTTTTACAGCAGCCTATAAGCAGGCTTCATTGAAGTCAATTGCAAGTTACACTTATTCTTGGGCCACCTGGGAGTGAGGAAGAGTAAAAATGGCTTCAGAGTGTTTCTACCAGCTGCTCTCCCCAAAGTGCTTTCCTAGTTTTCCCAAGTCAGAAAGCAATCATTCAGGGATAACCCTGTGGCAAGAGGGATTGCCCCTGTACAAAGGCACAAACACCACCTGGATCTATCTGCCAGGTGTTCTTGAATATCAGCAGGGTTCAATAAAAACGACACAACAAGGAGACCCTAGGCTACAAGTCAGCAACTCACTGGGCTTGCAAATCAATTCACAGTGGTAGAAAACATATGCTTAATTGTCAGATACCTTCTCCTATTGCTTTTATAGTCATAATATTTAAGTGCCTTACCAAAGCTCATTAAATAGCGTAACTCAAAACTGTCATCTGACTCATCTTCCAGCTCAGCCTGTCCCCACAGAGGGAATTTGACATACAGTAGGATTTCTTTTGTTAGATTAAACATTATTTTTTCACATGTTGCTGCGTATACATTAACAAAGGACAGCTGGAAAGCTGCATGTCTTGCGTTGCAGCAGAGCAAGAGGTGCTTATGACAATCATTCCCATCTGTGGGAGCTCATTCCATGGTCACAGGTCAAGTCCCCCGATGGCAGAAAGAAGCTTGCAGTTATTGATAACAAAAATAGCTTGAAAAATAAGGGCAAAGACATCAAATGTAGAAACTTGATGTTAACTAACCAATTTGACACATTGGGGTAGAGAGTTCTTAGGTGTTCATGTTACTATTTGTAAAACCAAGTAAAACGCTGTTTTCTTCCTAGAGAGCGTTGCTGTAATACTGTCAGTCTCTGACTGCTTTTTCAGAATTTTCTGTGGTAGGTTTGACATTTCTGGAAGTAAATCTCTAAGAGAAATACTCTTTAAATTCTCCCTCCCTGCTTTTCCTGATGTGTATTGCTGACCAGGTGGCTGCAGAGACATCTGCTGGTTGTTAAGCATTTTCAGTATTAGCTAATTAAAAGGAAAAAGGAAATTCCTCAAATCACATTTAGATTCTTTCATATTTTTCCCTGTTTCCTAAAACTCATTGAAATCAGGCTTGGTTGGTTGATGCAAAGAAGGAGTAAAGAACTGAATTAGTCTGTTTCTGTGATGTAATTTAGTGAGCTTTTTCAAGTTGCAAGAAATGTAGTTTTGAGTTCTGGCTCTGGTTTTAGTGGCTGAGCTCTGGGGATCAGCAATAGCAGAGTTAGGTTTGTTTAGAAGCTTATGATGATTCCCACAGCCTACATGACATTTCCTAACATCCTATACATCCTGTCCCAAATACTCTATTTTTTTTTAATTCTACTTTTTATAATTTGGAAAAAAGCACAGTGGCCTGAAGGTAGACACTCCCTTCTACTTTGTAGTTCTCCATCCCATCCTGCCCCACCATTGACACTATTAAAGTCTAAACCAATTCCACCTTAAGAGGTTGACTCCACAGTTATCAGCTAATTTACACTGTTCTGCAGACCTGGTAAATGAAGGTACTAAAACACCAGTTTGATAATCCAACAACATACAATCTAATATGAGCTTTCAAGGCAAGTGAATTTGATTGTAAATCAGTTCTGCACACAGATTTGTCTCTTCTGTTCTTAATTACACCTGTGCACATCTTTATTTGTTTATCACTGCCGTATAAATTGTGTGGGCTATTTGCATTCTCAGAAGGCCCATTTCCATACTGAACACTTCTATGAGAATGAAAACATCTCAGTCATTAATTCAAACATGACACGCAAAATAGGTAATGTTTACCTTAGTTAATGTTATCTGCATTTTCAGCCCTAACTCTAAAAAATCTGTGTGGCTATAAAAGTGGAAAACTTAAAAATCTAACTACTTATTAAGAATGAAGAAAATTAATTTGTTTTCACTTCAGTTAGCTTTATAAACTTTTACGTTGATTTACCCTGTTTCACTGTGTCAAGAAATATTTAAGACCTCGTTATGCCTATTGGACAATGATTCTATCCTCACAAGGAGGAGCTTTCCTCATGTACATTTCCTCAGCTGAGGAAGGACACAAAACAAGCACACATGTTTGCTAGGGTTCTAAAATAATCTTTACTATTCATGTTACATTTCATGGTGTGCTTATAAATAAAAGGCTGGAATTTGGTGCTATGACTCTTCTACATGGAGAAGAGCTCCAGAACTAGCCTGAGGAATCCACCAGTGGTGGGGTACACCTATGGCTGTAGGCAGGTATCAGGGAGCGATAGTAAACAGAGTCCAGCTGCCCGTACCATGCAAGGCTCTGCTGTCCACAGCTTGTTGGACAGTCTGCAACCCAGCTGGCGTGTGTGTTTGGTGCTGTGATAATATTTCTTGGTGGTACAATCTTCAGAAAATATGCAAGGGACCAAATGCAAGGGCAAACTTCTAAAAGCTGCCAACATGCCATGAAATTGTAGACAGCAGAGAAAGAAGAAAGCAAATGTCAAAATTTCCTAGCAGTAAGGCATGTGAAAGAATTAGTGATGGGATTTTCACTTAACCCAGCTCATGTTAAACTGAAGAAGACTATATAAGCACAAGATCTCCCAATAATTCTACACAGTGTACCAGATCATTGACAGACAACCTGCGCAGGAGATGGGCTATTTCTTTCAGATAAAAGCAACAGAATTAATCTTTCCGTGCCCACCCCCGCCTTTTATGTAAGAATGTCCTCTCCATGCCTGCAGGCCTGCAGCCTTTCTGTTTCTTCTGTTCTGAATAAAATGACTCAACACTTTAAATAGGGCCCCAGTTCAAGGGAATTTGAGTGGTCATCACTGTCAAGATCTGGATCTTGGTGGTGTCAGTCCCCTTGGCTGCCATTTCTGTAATTTATATGGTGGTGGACTGGTTTTCCCAAAGCAGGAAGAAGCAAAGGTTAATAGCTGTGGGGATATCCATGGCATGGGCACTCATGCACTTCAGTCTTGAGAACAGATTCATACAATGGAGCTTTTTCTCAAGGGCTGCTCTGATTAGGAATTTGATTTAGATGCTTGACATGTTAGATTCAAAATGGGAAATTTCATAGAATCGTAGAATCACAAGGTTGGAAGAGACCCACCAGATCATCGAGTCCAACTAAACCATGCCCCTCAGCAACTCATCCACCCATGCCATAAACACCTCCCGGGAAGGTGACTCAACCACCTCCCTGGGCAGCCTGTTCCAGATGCCCAATGACCCTTTCCATGAAAAATTTTTTCCTAATGTCCAGCCTAAACCTCCCCTGGCAGAACTTGAGGCCATTCCCTCTCGTCCTGTCCCCTGTCACTTGGAAGAAGAGGCCAGCTCCCTCCTTTCCACAACTAGGTAGTTGTAGAGAGCAATGAGGTCTCCGCTCAGCCTTCTCTTCTCCAGGCTAAACAACCCCAGCTCTCTCAGCCTTTCCTCATAAGGCCTGTTCTCCAGCCCCTTCACCAGCTTTGTTGCCCTTCTCTGGACTCACTCCAGAGCCTCAACATCCTTCTTGTGGTGAGGGGCCCAGAACTGAATGCAGGATTCAAGGAGCGGTCTCACGAGTGCTGAGTGCAGAGGGAGAATTACCTCCCTGGACCTGCTGGCCATGCCGTTTCTGATACAAGCCAAGATGCCATTGGCCTTCTTGGCCACCTGGGCACACTGCTGGTTCATGTTCAGTCAGCTGTCAACCAACACTCCCAGGTCTTTCTCCTCCAGGCAGCTCTCCAGCCAGTTTGTACACGGGCATTGTATAGGAAGTGCCCATCACTGGTTAATAGAGGGGAGGAATTATCAGTCAGTGCCTTTTACTCAGCTAGATTTAGAAATGGCTATTTTAGGGCAGGTGTTCAAATACTCTCACAAAGACTCTCCTGCCGTCAATGGACCCATCAGGTAGAAGATTGTAGGTGTGACGAATATATGAAGGAAAGTTTGAGGACAACTGCAGGTTTTAGAGTAGTGACTTCAACACAGTTGCACAGATGGAAGCAGTAGTGGAGAGGCAGGGAGACAAGCTATTAATGTGTGTACCAGTTTAATAAAGGGAAAAACATGAGTCTTTAGAGCAGGTGAAACGACTCAGGAAAGGACCTTAAACCTCGGGATGTCCTTCCTAAGCATTCCCCAGCTGCTACAGTTCACAAGTAATGAAATGGTCATTTTCAAGCACAACTCTTTTCCTGAGTTCTTCACAGGAGAAAAATTTCAATGGTGACTAAAACTGGAGTTCTGATGTCGATCTGGCAAAAGGAAGAAAATGAGGATGAAAGGAGAGGTGTCTCATGACTTGAAGCAACTAGCAAACATTTGAAACATCTGGCTTACTCCTTTTCCCTTGAACTTGCATGTCCTGACCAAGCCTTGTTATCTCTATATGAATGTAAATCTGACATGATGATCATGGTTTTCTTGAGAGAATTTCACTTACACATGGCAGCTGCATGCTGGTAAAACTTCCCCTTTCCTAAAGAGATTGTATTGTTTTGTCTTGGACAGGTTTGGCGGCATCTTTAGTCATCAGATCTTGAGTATGTTGTTCAAGACCTCATTACAAGCACTGTAACTACTGACACATGAAAAGTAAAACCCATCAGAGGGTTGTTTCACAGTATAAACATCAATATAAACCACAAATGCTAGAGGAACCATGGGGCTACTACTTTGTGTTAATATATCTAAGAAAAAGACAGTTTATTTTCAACATCTGTCCTCTGCTTATTGTGATGTTCTTCAGCTAATGCAGAAGTTTCTGCCACTTGCAGTAAGGAGATTTACTTTTTTTTTTAATAAAAAGTCCTTTCAAGTATTGTTATATTTGATTCATTTTGTTTCAGAAACTGAAGTCAACAGCCTGTCTCCAGCAGTAATTTATATGAGAATACCTGACTGCGAGCATTTGTCAACATTAGCTAAGGTGACGTGAAACCTTCCAGTCCAGCCCTGAGGGAAGGGTTGTACTTTTGCAGTGGGCAAGAATGCTTGCAATCTTGCAGCTAATCTAAGATTCACCAGAGCTCAACTCTGTTCCTGCCTGCAGAAGCCAACTCCAGTTCAATGCACTGGCAGCACATGTTGGAGGCACATCGCAGTGTCACAAGTAGGACTCATAAGGATTGCTTCTTCTGGTGCATCATTTTGGGAGCTTGCAAATGATCTAGGAGCCAAGGGAGGTCAAGGCAGGGGGAGAGACATGCTTGGAAACAGCAGGCTGTGTGACTGATAGTCGAGTGGGTGACTCGTGTTTTAAGCTTTGCTTGTGGTTGCAGAGCCCTGGAAATGAGAGCTGGAAGCCATTCACATGGCTTATGACCAGTAAAAATATTCAAAAATTAATGCATAAGCCTGTCCTTTTCAGAAAGGTAAATGCTGCTCTATGGGAGAGTTTATGCCTTACGCTGTTCTGCTGTTATCACGCAGACACTGTGAGTACTGCTTACAATGGAAATTCGGTGTTGTACCTTGAGCAAGCAAGTCAATGAGACTGAAACTGCCATAGCAGTGAGATTAAATGCTGGTTAAGTGTAACATTTCTTAATGTTCTAGACATAGTGTAGCAAGCAAAATTAAGCACAGGAAGATCTGTGCATCAAGTGTTCCCCCATTTCAGAAGGACACAGAAAAATCCAAGACACTGCAGTTAGAATTGTACCACTGCTTATTATACAAACAGAACAATCATCAGCAGAGGGACTGAGAGCTGTTTTGTTTCCTGCAGCTGAACAGCCAATCAGTGGAAATGTAACAGGCCTACTGTGGCCAGGAAATGAGGGTTGCACAGGAAACATTTTCAGTGGACGTGTTTCACAAATATTTTTCAAATTCTTAGAGCAGAAAGGAACTTGTTCTCTCCTATTGTTATAGAAGAAAAGAAATACTCTGAGTTAGATCCTGAAGTCATTTTTGTTTATTGTTTGGGAACCTGCCTTAGGAACGGCTAAGTAAAAAGTGGGTATTAGGACAGTAGGATTTTATCCAAGATTCAATAGAGAAATGTTGAGGATCACCATAACCACCTGAAAAAATTCTTGCCTCTCTTGGTCTGGGATAGGCAGCTAGATGAATGGCACTGACGCCAGAATTTATATCCTCTTTTCAAGGTCCTTGGTGAACATGTACATACGCTCTTATGCATTTCCCAAAAATGCGTATTCCTGGGTTGCTGACTAATGGCTCCATAAAAAGCACTGAGATTTCCACAAAAAAAACCAGCTGAGGTGGCTCAGGCTGTCCACCTGACTTAGGCTGCTTGTGCCTCCTCTGCCTGCAGTGCTATGCTCCAGCAGCCTCCCCTGTGGGTGCAGCCTCAGGGGGCACAACCATTCTCGTTCTGTGCTAGCCATACCCAGCTCCTCCTATTTTATGGTGGGTTGGCTATTTGTTTAGTTAAGCAGGGCGGTATTTCTGGGAAATAACACTGCTCTGAAGATACCATATTTTACTCATTCTTCAACCCACACTTTCAAAATTATCCTTGATGCACACAGTCCCACCACCATGCCTGAAGAACCTCTGTTCTGACTGTCTTTGTACTATAAGGCTGTGGAGAACAGACACCTAGGACAATTTTAGGGTTACTGTACCCCCCAGGCTTATACAGTCAAAGATATGCAAAACATTGCACAGTTTTGTTGTGTTTTTCAGCTTGACTTTTGCAATAGATGTGTAACTGAATTGTATTTCCAGTGTGTGGGATTACTCCAGCTATCTGTCATAAAGATGTCTTAAGGTTTTCTAAGTACTTGAGGTAGATAATCTTCCCACAGATAGCTCTTAAATCAGGCCTGCAGAAGTAGTTTTGTGAGTCCTGTGTCATACATAGCAGGGTACTGGAGTTTATAATAGGTAGACAGAAGAGAGACAGAAGCAAGCTGTTAAACTTGTTGTTCATAGGATATTTTCAAATAGCTGAGACATTGGCTTTATAGAAGATGACAGCTTTTGCTCTTCTTAGAATTGCCCCCAATAAGGAAAACTGAGATCATCCCTCCTGCCTCAGGCAAGCACCTTGTCTCTCCCAAGCTGGGTCCTGCTGGAGGGGAAGCTGGGCACCTGCTCTGTATCCCTTAATTTTCCCTTGTTCCCACACAGAGTGTTATGGAAGAAGAGAGTCTGCCTGCAAAGAGCTATTATTACAATGTTGCAATCAACAAAGTACTTTGAAGTTGAGCAAAAGGAATCACTCCTGGCTTCCCATTGTTCCCCAGGCCTTGCACTTTGTCCAATGGGTTACTTTATGATTTTGCATTGTTTCTTGACAAAATGTACTATACATCTCAGTAAGCAGCAGCCAGACCATCTCTTTCTGAAGAGCTTTTATTCCTGTTCTTGTAGTGGCAGCACAGTTATCAAAGTAATGCTCTTGCTGCTGGCTCTGACACTCAGTGCACTGCAGCATCATTACAACGTGGTCTCTATTTTAGGGTAGGAGATAATGACAGAGCATCTGCTGCAAAAGGACAATATCCTGTTCAAAGCTAGGTTTGTTTTTACAATGAAAGGAAAACCCTCATTAAAAAAAAAAATAAAGCACAGCTAGTGCTAAACCACTCTGGGCTGCATCTTTCTTTCTTTCTTGTGAAAACTGCTCTTTTTAGTAAGCCATGATGCAGACACACTCTGGGCTGCTGTGCCCTTTTCCTTGTGTAGATGTGCTGTGTTACAGCCTTGTCTTGTGTGAGTGTGCATATACATCGAGCCTTCACCACTGCTGTGCAGCAGGACGGAGGCAGAACTGACCTCTTCTCTTTCTCCCATCTGGCTGCAGCACTTGGGCTTTCTTTGTTTTCAAGACTTTTGCCCTCTTCCTTTTCCCTCTTTTCATGCTTCCAACACTGCACTCCGTTTCATGATCTTCTGGTTTCATCTTCCTCAGCTGACTGTTACTTTTAACGCCATCTTCTCTACAAAAAGTGTAGAACTGTGCTGATTTTGTTTTCAAAACTGCTGCCATTCCCTCTTGTACTGAGGATCACATCTCCCTTCTCTGCTTATTCTTTCCTCTTATTGTTTTCCAGCATCCCTTTACTGAAAAGCAGTGGCTCTGGCCTCCTCTCCATTTCTCAGTTCTATCACTCTTATTTTCTTCCTGGCATCAGGTTTAAAACCTACCTGCTGAAGCAAGTTTCTATTAAAAAAAATCAATCTAGCCAACTATGCAGAGAAATGCAACAAACAAATAAAAACATAGTGGTTGTTTCCGCTTCCTCCTCTTATCCCTGAGGCAGGTGAAAACCTATTTATAGAAGGTGTCTCTGCTCTTGGTAGGGGGGTTGAAACTGGATTATCTTTAAGGTCCCTTCCAACCCAAACAGTTCTGTGATTCTGTGATAACTTTGTGCCACAATGGAATCTGGCTTTTTTTCTGAAGGAGGAAAATGTGTGGATGCCTGTGCCATAGGCAGAGGCTGGAAATACAAAAGACAACCAGATTTTTAAGGACATGAACTTCTAGGCCAATCTGATTGTAGCTTTGAATTTTTGGGTCTCTGTTCTCCTCTGGTAGAGAAATATTGAGAATCTATCTTCACAGGGAAACAAAAATGCTGATAGATCATATTTGCCCTACCTTTCAAAAGTGAAGTAGCAGTAATGAAATGAGATTGTTTTTTAACCCTATCTTTCTGCTGCACTTTAAATCACAGCAATATTACTGATTTTGCAGCTACAGAAAGGCATTACAAGTTTGTTTTCCTCTCTAATTTATAACAAACTTCAATGCTGAACAAACTGTAATGAGATAACTACCTAGTGAAAGTAGTCTTTTCTTCAGCTTGCAAGTGTTGTATGCACTGGCTGACATTCTGACAGTGTTTTGTTCCTAAGAGTTTGACATACACTTCGTAGGCACATATAAATTCATGATTTGCCTGCAAACAGTTTGCTTCATCTGCCTGTAAGTTGATCATCCCTTATTAGTGGGTCAGCAACAAAACATACAGACAAATAATTTGTTTTCTTACTCAAAAAGCAGGAAAAAATAGCGAGCTGTGCACAGCACTGCTTAAATATCCAGTACTAATGAATGCAGCTATGAATGGCCACTGCCAAAAAAATATAAGCTGTGTAGGAAAGTGAATGTGGCAACATGGGGCATTTCAAGATTTAAGAAAATGCTCATGAATAATCATGCTCCATCTTCTTTTTCACCCTGGTTTACTGTACATGACACTATCTTTCCTCTGATCTGCTGCCCATCTCTGCTGGACCTCCCTGGTTTATTGTAAAGTAACCTCTGCAGGATGGGGTTCTTGGATGAAGTATAGAAAAAGCCCTCTATGTATAACAAAAACACTGGGAGGGAGTAATTTATTGGATTGGCAGGTTGTTGGTTTTGCTGCTTGAATGGCAGATTTACAAGCCTTTGCTGTGTAGGTATTTATTGCTGAGATGGGGGAGGAAACTGAATCATAAACATCTCAATGACTTTGAATGAAATCTAAAGAAGTCCTGAGGTCATTCTAGCAGCTTGTGTTTGCAGCATGCAACAGAAGGTGTTCAGCGGAAGACAAATACTTGCTTCAGCCAGCTACAGTAGGAATCTGCTCAATTAATGTTATTAGCTATTATTTTGTTTCTATGCATGAGGTACAGAAAAACAGTGCTCTTCTCAGTAAGCTACCTTGTCTGCAATTCACTCGTCCAAGAAAGATTCCTATGATTACAATACTGAAAATATGTGGTGGCCAGAGTTTAATGGGAACCTTGTCCCACTATCCAGCCAAAAATATAATTTAGTATGGTTAGGTCTTGTTTTGAGAGGCATAAAAGTCCCTACATTAAGTTGCTTATTCACTCAAAGTAGTAATGTAGGAGGTGGGATTAGGATAGGAATGAAAGGAAACCTGTCAAAATCAGAAGACGCTCTACACCTCAGGCTTCTGTGTTGCTTCTTGGAGCACTCTCCCCACGCACCAAGATGTGCCCCCTGAGAGACACTTTGCTGTACAAAAAGTGGAGCATACACCTTTCTTCCAGCAGGCTGAAAGAGGTGGTTGGGGACAAGGCTAAAGAATTTGATGTTGTACTAGAATCATACAATCATAGAATAGTTAGGGTTGGAAGGAACCTTAAAGATCATCTAGTTCCAACGCCCCTGCCGTGGGCAGGGACATCCCACTAGATCAGGCTGTCCAAGGCCCCATCCAGCCTGGCCTTGAACACCTCCAGGGATGGGGCAGCCACAACTTGCCTTGTCAAATTGTTCCAGTGTCTCACCACTCTCACAGTGAAGAAATTCTTCCTTATATCAAGCCTAAATCTGTCCCTCTCCAATTTTACCCATTCCCCTCATCCCATCACCACAAGCCTTAATGAGTAGTCCCTCCTCAGCTTTCTTGTAGCCCCTTTCAGGCACTGGAAAGTCCCTATAAGATCTCCTTGGAGCCTTCTCCAGGCTGAACAACCCCAACTCTCTCAGCCTGTCCTTATATAGAAGGTGCTCCAGCCCTCTGATCATCTTTGTAGCCCTCCTCTGGACCCGTTCCAACAGCTCCATATCCTCGTTATGTTGAGGATTCCAGAGCTGGACACAGTACTCCAGATGAGGTCTCACAAGAGAGGAATAGAGGGGCAGAATCACGTCCCTTGGCCTGCTGGCCACACTTCTTTTGATGCAGCCCAGGATACGGTTGGCCTTCTGGGCTGCAAGCGCACATTGCCAGCTCATGTTGAGCTTCCCATCGACCAGCACCCCAAGTCCTTCTCTGCAGGGCTGCTCTCAATCACATCATCCCCAATCATGTATTGAAATCGGAGATTGCCCTGACCCAGGTGTAGAACCTTGTGCTAACCCTATATAAAACAGAAACATCTGCTAAGAAAATGTTTTTAAATCTACAAGTGGCTAATACATCTAACTGTAGGAAACTGGGTATTTTGCCAGCAAAAATAAACGCCTTCAAATATTCCTTTGTGTTTCTGCCAGGAAGATGGTCTCTAAAAGCCTTCATAACAGAACCCATTGTCACCTTATGACAGCAAATGTTACTACTAGAGAAAAAACTCAAAATTGTATAAATGTTAGTTTTTGCTTGAATAGTTTTAATTGTGATACCCCTAAATACATGCAGGTCAAGTAGTTTTAGTAAGTGCATTAGCACAAATACACCACTACTGACAACCACTGTGACATGTGCCCATCACCAAACTGTGTGAAGCTCATACGCTCTTTTGGTAGCTGATACTTGATGTACATGAACTACCACCTCAGTCAACCTGTTCTTTCAGATTTGAGTATCTTTGCAACAGCCCTGCTTTGAGCAGAGTTTGGACCAGATGGTCCAAAGTTGCTTTATAATCTAGGATTTGGACTGCAGTTCAAGAAAAATACCATGGTCTTCTGATATGCAGAGTTATGGTATCATACCACTCTGCTCTCACCTGTGTATCATCATAGCAGCCTAATCTCACATATCTACCCTGAAACAAGCAGCAGGAGGGAGTTTTAACCCTATAACTCAAATACTCACTAATCATTCTAGGAAATACATAATTCATTTAATTCAGTCCTCCTTCCAAGCAGTGCTCCATGCTGTGTAGATGGGGGTGATGTCTGCGGGTACAGGGAAGGCCATAGGTTATTGATCAGCAATGGCATTTTCGGCCTTGCTGAAATCAGTATGTCATTAAAATATGGATCTGTCAAGATTTGCAGTAACTGTGTGTTGTGTGTGATATATAAACTACACTTGCCATAATGACTTTGAGGAAGCCTGTTCAGCAGCTGTTGTGTGACAGTCATGTAAAAGAAGAGAATGGGAAAGCAAGGAGGGAATTTTCCCCATTGTTCCTGCCTCAAATCAGCCCTCTCAAATCCACAACTGTCTAAAACAAGAAAACATCCACCTGAGTTGCTTTTGGAGCCCTGAGGATCTTAGGTTGCCTGCTGGAGAGATAATTTGTTTTCCCCCAGGCAGAATGTATCACTCACACTTCCCAGTGCAAGTGGTTTTTAATCTCTTTTTAAGGGAAAAACATACCAATTAGCTCAGTTTGTGGTTTGCCAGGTCTTAATCCATGAGTCAAAACAGGTATTTCAATGCCTGTAAAAGCTGTTTTGTTACAGAAGGAGCTGTGTGCAGGACTCATAATCGTGTATCAAGGTTCTCCAGTTCTACCCACAGGTCTGCTACTGTGTCCTGGGAAGCATTCCTTTTCCTACTTCAGACATAAAATAATAGGTACTGAGTCCTGAGGAGCTGTTAAGACTTGAGGAGTGAATCTCTGTTAAAGTGCCTCTCTTGACAGTAAAAGCTTGATGTACTCAAACCAAGCTCCTGAAAGCTGGCAGGTGGTGCAGCAATCACAGTGAGAAGCACAAGCACACCATTACTACATCCTCTGTCCAGCAGGATGGTCCCCAGAAGCAGGCAGGTTCTCACACCACCACAGATGTGTGTCCCCCGAGCTAAAGTCAGTCTACCACTCCCACAGCACACCAGCTGCATCCTGGCACATAGTGATGAGTCACGGTATTGTGCTGCCACACCAAGTGTAGAGGTTGCATCTCACTCTGGATTTGTGCCCATGGGGCTCCCAATCCCCACCACAAGTCCAACTGACCCAAGCTGAGAATGCCTGAAGGATACATGTGTTGTTTCCGTTTTTGCTTTTGTAGGGTCTGACCTATCTTACTTGATAGTAAGCCTCAATAGGCTTGGTGTCCTGTCTCTCACATCTATGAAAAGCATTAGGTTTCCTGTCACTGACCCTGCAAGATGCCTGCTCCTCTTCAGGAGGATTCTCCTGAGAATCTAAAGTTTTGCCTGGCAATTCAACCTGGAGATAACTGAGGTGATACTTGGTCATTCTCAGACTCCAAAAAAGCCTAACAACAGGCAAGTAACAACCCAGACATTCTTGCCCTGAGATTTCTTAGCCCATAGCATATGGAAGCTCACTCTTGTCCTTCCCTTTTTTCCCCAACACAGTTGCCAGCAGTACAAACCTGGAACTCCTTAATGCAAACTTAAACCTTAATGTAAATGCATGCACTTCCATTGCTACTTCTGTAATGTTGGTCTCAGAAAAAGACAGAGAAATGAGAACCACCAGGAGAGCTGTTTAGGCATGACTGGAAGTATTCATACAGTCTGGATCAGACATTCACTTTGGATGGCAGGCAGATAGTTACATGGTGGTGAAATCCCTGCAAATATTTTGTGTTTTGAAGGCCATAGCCTTCACCTAGACTACAGGAGGCCATATTCAATTCCTCCATCTACTGCAATGGACTTGAAAGATGTTGGTATGGAGAGTGTAGGGGTATGCACTAGCTAAAGATTGCTTTTTGAGAACAGATCTCTCCATTGAGAGAGAGCAGGTGAAAAAAGGTATGAAAATCATGGACTTCTGACTTAATGTCAAGGAAAACTAAATGAGAGGGGCATAGGCAGTTGATTAAAACTGATGAAAAAAAACTATGTCTGATATTTACATCTGTAAGTATTTTGAAGGGTGCAATCAAAAGAGCTGTTGTTATTCAACGGTCTATTCATCAGCATTGCTCCATCTCAGCTACTGCCCATTTGCACCAGCAGATCAAGACGTGCTATGGGAACAACCTGTGCCCTGTCTGGTGCAAACCACTAACTCGGAGCACTCAGTGGCATCGGCAGAAAGACAGAAGAAGAAAGGTACTGACATACTTGCCACATGCTTGGCACAGTGCGTCACACAGGCAGGGCTGGCTCATCTGGTGACCATCTGCGTGTTCCCCATCAATCTAGTGTCCTTCAAATGCCCCCTAGTGGCCGTGACTCTGCCTGGGGGTCAAGCGACCATGGCACAGCTGGAGCAACAGAAGCACTTTGCACGAACATGCAAAGCGTCACCTGAAAGCTCATGTCATCTTCTGAGACAACATGGCCACAGGCCAATGAATAAAAGATCCTAAATTAAGCATCTGCAGGGTCTGCCACAACTCAGAAGAGTCTTTGAACAGTGATGGTCTATTGTTAAAGGTCCTGAGGGCTAACTGGGGAATCTTGTGCAAGAGGTGCAACTTGGTGAGGGAATTTAAGGTGCACTGGGAGCTGCAGATTTACTCATGGCAGTAGGAAGGGGATGACAACCCCTTTTCCCTGTCTTCATGGAGCACAGTGCTTATCCCTGATATGTTTATGTAGTCTCCACTTTCAGGCAGGCACTCTATATGACCCCATCTGGAGGCTTTAAAGGAGAAAAGCATCTTGGCTTGGCTTCTGCAGCAAAAGATCATGAGAAGTTGAATTGCTATGACTGTGAAAGTCAAAACAATTGATGGGGATGAAAATCCCTCTCACGTTCTCTCTCTTTTTTTTTCTTTTTTTTTAGACTTTTTTCCTGTTATTATTACAGAGCTAGTATTTTTATCTTGCAGACCAGTATTCACTGCCTGCACCTTGTTTGTCTCCTGCTTAGATAATGTTTGGAAGTGACACAGCTCTTGCTTCCATGTGTCTTTGACTGCAGAATCACAACATTTTGTAATGCCGAGTTTGGTATTGCTAATTTCTCACACCTGCTGAAGCCCTCCATATATAATTTCAGTCAAGTCACTTCAAAGAGTTGCACTGCCTGTGTGTGAAGCAGCAAAGTTCAAGAAATACTATGTCCTGTCCTGATTCTCTGCAGCTGTATTGAGAGTGTAAATTGTTTGGGGCAGGAATCACCTTTAAGTGCATTTGTGCATCACCTAGCACAATGAGGTCCAGAACGTACAATATTTTCCTGCTCAGAAAAAGCAGAAGAGAAGAAAATAATGTACTGCATCCTTACGGGAAGGCTGCCCTGATGTATGATGTCTGTTGATTTGTAAATTACAACAGATGATGCACTTAGCAATTATGTTCTTTGCATACATAAGCAGGAACAACAGCTCCCAAACTGCCAATATCTCTCTTGATTCTCATTGAATGGCTGCATGTCACATGGTCACACAGCAAGGGGGCTCAAGGAAATGAGAGGAAGGAGTGACAGGGAAGGAAGCTCTAAATGGGGAGATACATTTCTCTCCGACAGGCAAATAGCAACAGTGTCTTTTTTTTAAAAGATACTGAAATACACCTGCACTTCAAATTCTCTCTTGTTTCAGTGAGTTTGGTTTCAGCAAGAGACATTTTAAGCTAGCTTTGAAAGCAGAGGAGTGTCTTCAGCTAACCATGCCTCAGTGTGCACAGCCTGCAGCTGTCTGAGTGGTGGACTGCCTTTTTGATCAACCCTGTTTTCTGCCCTTCCCTGTACGTCTCCTGAATCTTCAATTAAAAGAAAAACAAACAAAAAACCCCAAAACAACAAAACCAACTTAAACAAAAGAGTATAACTCTGGTTTTACTTTTCACCTGCTAGGCCACTCTGCTTCTGAGAACTTCTGCATTTCATCTCCCATATTAAATTGCACCTCTCTGCTTATGCAAGAACATGTGAGACAGTAGGCACTAGTGCAGACAATGTTACCCTTTCCATGCATATTGGCTGTCTATTAAGCTCTTCCTACAAGGTCCCAGAAAGCTGGAGAGACAATATAGGTGCTGTGTGTGGCTTAGGACTTCCAGGCAGGCTTCTCCTAGCAAAAGGTTACTCCAGCCCTTGAAAAGTTTCACAATGACATGATGATGAAGGAAGACTGCAGTTTCTACAAATGTGTTGATATCCAGATAATGTTTTACATCATCTGGCATGCAGTCTTCCCTGAATCATGGCATCTGCTGTCTTTTCAGCTTCCTGCAGGCTTCAGGAGAAAGAAACTCTTGGCTTTGTCTGCGTGTGAAAATAGGTTGAGACCTCCAAACTCAGCCATTTGGAAGATGACATAATTGGCATGAGTCAGCATGATTGGCAGGTCAAAGCATAATGCTGGCTCCTGCAGCTCAAACGTGCATGGTAAATTGGCAGAGCTGTGAAGCACACCACGACATGATGATATGTGGTGCATTGCTCGATATTCCCTCTCTACACATACCCAGCTCAGTTATTTCATCATTCATATTATTCAGACCACATCAGGGCTCAGAAAGGGAGCAAGAAAGCAGAAAGAGAGGTGACACGAGCCTCTGACAGGTAGCCAGTAAAGCAATGACCCCAGGTGAGAAGTCGCTTAGGGCAAACTTTTGAAATGACACAGCCTGTTGGGTGGTGTTGAGCTCTGATTAAAAACTGGCCAGAATTATTGCCGTGGAAACAGGTGGATACTGAGCAATTAAAAAAAATCTGGCTCTTAATTTCATCCATGGGAACTGAGCTAAATTTAAAACCTGGCCCTGACTGGGCAAGCCGAGAACTTCAAAACTGTTTTTTTCTGCTATTTGGAAATTTTAGTTAATGCTGTGTTCTGCTAGTAGTTGAGATTTCCTTATTTTCAATGGGAAACTTCCTGAAGTATTACTGTTCTTTGTTCTACATTTTTTGTTGCTGCTTTCTTTTTCAGCTGACATGAACATCAGGGCCTGTCAATTTCAGTCTGCTCCACAGTCTGTGTGCCAGTGTGGTTACAGCGAGCTAATTCCTTTGGTTACACACCAAAAGGCAGAAATCTGTCACCTTGCTATTTGTTGCCTTTGAAATCTAGCCTGGATGAGTGTGTGCATCTTTACGTCTGAGTCCAGAATAGTGGAAGAATTCAAGCCTTATCTGCAGGAGGAACTTGCTCCACCAAAAGTCCCTGACAAGTTTGGGGTCCTGTTGTACTCCCTGTTGTGCAAATAAGGCCTGTATGTTCTCTACAGAGAAAACAGACAGTATCGGCACAGAGCAGTGGGAGGGACAGAAGGTATGAAGTGTTGAAGCAACTTAGGTAAGGATGCACAAAGCATGGACAGCCAAGATGAGAACAATAGTTAGATCAAAATGATATCCTTGTGTTTTACAGACACAGCTGGACGGCGTGTTTGCTGAATACCACCAGCTTTCAGCAACCACTGAAGGGTTGTTAACAATTAGCAATAAAAACAAGATGGGGGATTTCAGGCATCGTCAGAGGAGCATATAATAAATGTCTTTTATAGGGCTGCACCCAGTTATTTAGCATGGATGGTTTCCAGTTGACAAGTGAGTTCTTTTGACAGCCTGCTGTGATGATCTCATGGGAATGGGAGAGGTGTCAGGACAGAATAATTTCGTCACCTGTGGCAGCTGCACACTGCTGAGAACTGGTGATTGGTGCTGTGTAGTGCATTGGTGATTTGGATGCTTTTGCCTCCAGCAGAGGGATTTGAATGTACCAGCAGTGGTTAGATGATTATGATGTGATTTTGGGACATAGTATAAAATCTGTGGAAACAAGCTGTTGAGTGTTTTCAGCAGTCTGAATCCAAAGGTCCAAGGTAATGCAGCAGGCTAAATTTTCCTTCCCACAAAGCTCTGGTCTTTGTACAGGCAAGGAGTAATTTACTGCTTCTCTGCTGAGGAGTAATGGCAAATAGACACCCAGTGCCAGCTGGATATTATGCAGATATTTCTGCTTTCATATAAAAGGTACGAGTTTGGTCTGAACTGCTTGACAGTCTGGGTAGAGGACAAATCTCCCTGCTGCTAACTCCCTGTTACCTTCCTGAATTTGAAAATGTCTCCAACTGGGCAGTTATGTCAAAGCTATGAATCTGGCAAAACCAGCAGTGATAGTCCTCCTGCTCTCCCTAAATCTGTGAACTTCTCACGGCAGCAGTGAAGTCTGTTCAGAAGAGAGCAGCCAGCTTCTTCTCACCCCATACCTCAACAGACTTCATTCCTGTGGTAACACTGTCTTTGCATTTGCATGCAAAGTATGATTTGCACTATTTAGACATGATGAAATCATTCGAATGGGGTTGGTGGGTTGGGGAGGGAAATCCCGTCTTGTTATTCTGCTTCTGCTGTCTGGGTATAGGTTTCTGAAAAAAACCAAAAAACTGAGGAGGGAGAGGACCAGCACAGATTGTTGCTAGAGAAAAAGAGCCTTGGTTTTGGATAAACTTCCCATATAAAGACCATTCTGCCTTTTGATGCTGTGCCTGTGACCACAAACTCAAGTGCAGGAGAGGATGTCCCTCTTCTCTTTGTAAGGTGTATCTCTCAAGGGTCTATTCTCTCCCCTCTGTCTGAGTGGTAGCAAGAACGGGCTGCATCCTTCACAAATGGTGTCTGAACATCTTTTTGGGATCTGCACTGTGACCACTCTTGGGACTCCAAATTCACTGCCTTCTTGATATTATAGTCTTACTATAAGTCTTGTTTGTGCATGAATTCTAATAGAAACCCGGCAGAGATTAGAAGTTGGGCTCCGATACTGGGCATTGCTAATAGCCCCTTTGTGGTGAAACTTGTGGTGGGTGGCGTGATTACAGTTTGAAGCAAATTTCCCCTTCTGTTTCTTCAGTATCTCCAGGGCAGGGGAAGGAATGCTATTTACCACTGCTATTTCTGTCTGTGAACAGTCTGCTTCTTCACACTGACTGGACCAGGGCATTTAGTTAGTGAATAGCCTGCTATGGGAGATTAGACTGATTTCCGTACAGTGAGAGAACAATAATCTTGTGATCATTCAGTGGTGTTTTGTTTGAGGTTTATTTTTTTTTGTCTGAGTCGTTACATGCTACTATAATTACATCTATCTTAAGCAAACAGAGTAAAGTTCAAAACATGCTTCTGGTTTTGTGCCACTTTCCGTTACAGCAAGAGGTTCGCTTATGAGGGCGAGTAATACAGAGATTAGCTGCATATATTGTGGAGAAGTATGGTAATGTTACCTGCGACCCAGCATCCAAGCTAGGGGAAGAAATGTTTTCCCAGGCACTAATATTGGCCTCATGCTTCATCTTCATGCCTACCTGTACTTAGGTGGTAGCCATTAGATATTTACACATGGGACCTGAGATGCCACCTTTATGTCTCATTAGAACAGACGCAGGAATGAGTCTTGAGGAGCTGAGAGGTAGAAATCCTCCCCCAGAAATGACAGGAGGACATGAAACAAAGGATGGAAAAAATTAATCTCTTCATCTTGAGATTTACCACACCCACCTGTATGGTGGCTGACTACGAAATTTTTTTGTGCCACTCATTGTGCTTTTCCACCTACCTTTCTATACACATGAAAAAAATGGCTACCTGAAAACCCTCAAAGGCACAGTTATTTCCACTGATCCACATTAAGCACAGCTTCTGCAATACACTCTCCACCAATGCACTAAGTAAGGCACCTTCTGCTCTCAAAGAACCACTGCTGGAGCAAGAAAGGTGATAGAGTCTGCATGCCTCTTCAGCCTGTGTGCTTCTTACAAAGCATGCTGTTGAACACCACATGAGCAGCAATCATTAGTGTGAGGTGAAAGCCTGTCCCGCAGAAACCCCAGAAGCTCCTTTAATTCCCCACTCCCTGAGCTATATCCTCATGCATAAACATGCTCCTGTTTCATCCCAGTTAAACAAGCACCTGGTTATAAAGCCAGGCTCAAACAAGACCTGGCAGTATCCAATAATCAGTGAGGAGGATGACTCATGGATGATGGCAGGTCTGCAACTTAAAAGCTTAATTTAAAGAATAGTTGTTAAGTTCTTAATCAACTGCAAAAGCATCCTCATGAGGACTGTGGTAATCAGAATTAATCTTTGTTTGAAACAGAAAAATATTTTCTACCAATGCATCAAAATTTGAATGTAAACTAGGCAGTAGGTGGCAAGATTTATTTTAATGGCCTCTTTGTTCCTATTTGCTCTTCCCAGGATACAGCCAGGACCAAAGAAAATCATGAATCCATGAATCAACCAAGGTATTGCTGTTGTAGAAATTAAAATCTCCCACGCCTATGGTGCAAAAAAAAAAATAGGGGGTGAAATGCACAATAATAGTACCAAATCATTGGGATCTGGAGATACACAAGAGCAGTCATCACATTAGATCTCACAGATTGATCACCTTTCCATTCCCAATTGAGATGCAATGTAACAGCAAAAACATAGCATCATGAATAAATAAAGTGGTAACAAATATGTCCATGCACTGCATTAACAGGGAAAATGAGGTTTGCACATATGAAGTAAAGTAGGCATACATCTCAAATTTATCTCTCTACATTCTGCTACTGCCCACAGAAATGTACTTATATTTAATCCAGCTCTGGTGCACATGACAGGAATTCTGCAGCTGTCAGTGATGTTATGTACTGCAGACTTAATACATCCATTGTAAAACTGTGCTCATTATAAAAAGTAAAATACAGTACCTGAATCTTAACTGAAGTATTAATAATGAAAATGGATTACACGCATCCTGTTTGCTGAGCGATTATTCCAGAAAGGGATTGATTTTAGCTTTTGCCTCGCTGACTTAATGACAGAACAGGTATTTGTATACAGTGTCTCTGACCTGGAGAAAATGTCAGAAACTCTATAAGCTTCAGGGAGAAATGCAAGGATTTTGGAGTTGTTGTTTTTTAGTTTAGCTATGTGCAAAGAAACTTTATTATCTGTATTATTTCTTAGAAAGAAGAAGCTCAGAAAAGTTTAACATAATAAAACTTATTTAATCAGAAGCCTGCATAACCGTAAAATTCTCTACACTGGAACATGATCCATTTTCAAATGTGTATCCTTAAGGTTTTATTGACAGGGCTGTTAATGCGAACCCTGATTTTGTGTAGTGGGCACACATTTAGGTGATGCAGTAGTGCTTAATTTTGCTGCAAGCTTCAGTTGTAGGCTGCTTGATCCTTTTAAAGAAAGCTCTTTGTCCCTACTTAGGTGTTATATGTGCAGAAAATGTATGAAATACTTCACTCATACCTGTGTGTGATTCTGGGCCTCTATGTCTCAGCTATTGGCACTGTGCACAGAACAAGCTCTGCGCACACCCTAGTGTAGGCAGCCTGATTTCTTCAGCCCCTCCTTTGAGGAGCCCGCTTGCCTAGACAAGAACATTGAAATAGTGTGTTCTACCTGGGAATTGTGCTGAATCAGGACAAAGAGCATCTTTACTACACAGTTTCAAGGGGATGGTACCCTGAATCCTTGAAAATCATCGTTTCAAAGGAAACTAGGCTGCTTTAAATAGCAGGAAACATAAAAGCCAAAACCTGTAATGACAATGGTTAATTGCAAGTATCCTCTACTGCTACCCACGAAAGGCAGAATCTACTTGAATTCATTGGTGACACTTCTTGTTGTGGAAAGTGTCTGGAACTTTTTCTAAACTTAACACACCAAATGTGTCTTGAATCAAAATAATTTTACTCAGGGTCAGGAAAAGTGCAAGGTAGGGCAGCTCTGCAAAGGGATCTGAACAGGCTGCACTGCTGGGCTGAGTCCAATGGCAAGAGGATTAACAAGGCCAAATGCCGGGTCCTGCACTTGGGGCACAACAACCCTGTGCAGTGCTACAGACTAGGAGAAGTCTGGATTGAAAGCTGCCTGGAGGAGAAAGACCTGGGGGTGTTGGTTGGCAGCAACTGAACATGAGCCAGCAGTGTGCCCAGATGGCCAAGAAGGCCAATGGCATCTTGGCTTGTATCAGAAACGGCGTGACCAGCAGGTCCAGGGAGGTTATTCTCCCTCTGTACTCGGCACTGGTGAGACTGCTCCTCGAATCCTGTGTTCAGTTCTGGGCCCCACACCACAAGAAGGATGTTGAGGCTCTGGAGCGAGTCCAGAGAAGAGCAACAAAGCTGGTGAAGGGGCTGGAGAACAGGCCTTGTAAGGAATGGCTGAGAGAGCTGGGGTTGTTTAGCCTGGAGAAGAGGAGGCTGAGGAGATACCTTATTGCTCTTTACAACTATCTAAAAGGAAGTTGCGGAGGGAAGGGTGCTGGCCTCTTCTTCCAAGAGACAGGGGACAGGATGAGAGGGAATGGCCTCAGGCTCTGCCAGGGGAGGTTTAGGATGAACATTAGGAAAAAAATTTTGATGGAAAGTGTCATTGGACACTGGCAGAGGCTGCCCGGGGAGGTGATTGATTCACCTTCCCCAGAGGTGTTTAAGGGACGGGTGGACGTAGTGCTGAGGGGCATGGTTTAGTATTTGATAGGAATGATTAGACTTGATGATCCGATGGGTCTTTTCCAACCTGGTGATTCTATGATTCTATGACTTCCCTTCTGCTTGCACTTTCACAGTCTGAAGCTGTAACTGCAGAGTAGTTGCATACACCTTGTAAAGGACCATTTGCATCTGAAGGAGCAAAACCTTTGAAAGCAGGAAGATATGCCTCCAAAGCAAGCAGGATGGGGCTGGCAGCAGAGGGTGGGACTGTCCATCCTGTGGTCAGTGCCTCAGGATGCACCCTGAGTTGCCTGAGCAGGCTGCCGTATCCATGGTGATGGACAGTTTAGCTGCTAACTTTTTGACGCATAAAAAAGGGAATTACATTATTTCATACTTGAGGTAATGACTATCTAGTTGGACATTTACAGCCAATAAATAATAAGCTTGGGGTCAGGTATTTCTTGGCGGCTACCAGCCACTCGTGCTAAAAGCTATCAGCTCCTGCAGTAATTCATAAAGTAATGGGAAACAGCCAATCAGTCATTATGGCACCAATAGAAAGATTTTGTTTCAAATGTAATCAGCTTTAGGACACTAATGTCACTTCTAAGTGAAAACGGGAGTAGGCTAATACATGGAGAAATGCAGTGGACACAGACAAACTGGTGTTTTTACAGGGAAGAGACTCAGCTTATGTGAAGAGTGTTCATGTGTTAGTGCCAAAAGCAGAATTTTGAAAGGAAGAGTTTGCATTATCTTTCTAGATAAAAATCAATGGATGCCTTTTACAGTTTACACTTGTTCAGGGGATCCAGGGGAAGAGGGAAACACAGGACCCCACTTCAACACTTCCCACATTAATTTCACTTTTATGAAACTACAGTTAAAGTATACATCACGGTGTGAGAAGCCATAAAAAAGCAAAAGGCTTTCCTGCAGTCAGAGCATGATGTTAATAAGAACACATGCATGAAATTCTAGTCACAGAACATTAAAATAACAAAAGTCTCATGAATTTTCACATTTGCCTGAACCACATTTTTCTGGGTGCACCACTTGTAGAATTAACAATCCCTAAGAGCCCCAAACTTGGTACGTATCAAAAGGAATCTGCTCAGATATTAGTATGTGCCTAATCTTTGCTCTAACATAAAAGCTATAAATTGCAATTTATTTGTAACACAGGTGAGAATTTGTAATACAGACAGGTGAGAAGATGGTAATCCTCTTTCCTCTTTTTTCTCCAAGCCTCTTTCTTCTGCCTTGGTAAGGAAAACACTGCAGTCAAATGGAGCAATAGACTAAAAGTAGACACTGTGTGGTGCAACTTCTTGACCCAGGTAGCCAGAAGGTCAGACAAGAGGATTGTAAAAGTCTCTCCAGCACCTTTTAAGTCTGTGTATTGACTGTTGGTGTTGAATTCAGAAGCTACTCAGCCCTCAAAACCCACGCAACATGTACCAGATACCAGGGGGCAGAGCAACCCATGCCATTTCTGTAGCAGTTTGACAATAACAGGCAATTGCACAGCTGACAGAGAAGCTACTTGAAGCCATGGGGTCTGGCATGCCTGCATGTTGCCTGAACTGAGTGTTGGAGGAATATCCCCTGACTAGGGCAACCAGTGTTTTCCACTTGTAACTCCTGAAGGGACACCACCTGTCAGAAACATACACACTTCTTCAGTCTTATGTGGACTTGTGTCATCAGGGATGGTCAGCAGCAAAGCAGAAACACAACCAGGTACATGTTCTGTACAAAGGAAAAAGAAGGACAATTAATTTGTTTCTTATTTGTCTCTTTCAGCTCTCCCTGCAAAAAAAGCCCACAGAAGTACTTCTCTGAAAACTGAAATAGTGCTCATTATTTATGTTAATGAGTAGCCCATGTCCTTAGGAAACAACTGAAGGGCATGGAATGGGAATTTTATCCTTAGCACCAGCAGCCCAGGATGCTACCAGTGGGTCCCATTTGCATAGCGTGATATTTGTCATTGATGTGCACATGTGAAAGAGGGAAGGACGTCCAGAAAGAAGGAATCATGAAGAGCCAAGAAGACAACCATACCTACACTGTTACTTGACCTCAGGCTTCTTTCTCTATGTCTATTACCTTTTTTATCATTTGAATCAATGGAAAAGATTTCACCCTTGTCGCCAAAAGTGAAATAGCAGGCAAAACTCTCACTCCCTGGAAGTTTTGCATCAGCAAAGGAGGAGGGATCTTTACTATTACATACAGAATGGCAGGATGGAAAAAAAAAAAGAGGGATTATCACATAAGTAAGAAAAGCAGAATAATAATTAGGTAGCCACATGCGCAAATGAAAAAAAGCAGGTAATTTGAAAAGAATTACCTTATATAGGAAAAATTAAAAGATTGAACTTGCAAATAGAAGCCAATGGAATGACAGTGTAGAAAAACATCAGAGAAAAATTGAAAGGCAGATGTAGAAGGTGGTAAAACTTTGCTTTCATCTCTTTGTGCAAAAAGTGTGTTAGTGTCTCAATAAATGGATAAAGGAAGCAGTACATCATGCCATAACTTTAAATTCATCAGAGATTAATCTTGCATCTAATTAATATATATTTTTGTCTGTGCATGTGTATGTAACAAATATATATACATTCACACCCACTGCAGAAATTCCAGTCAGATCTACCCATTTCTGCAGAACTGTTCCAAAGTCCATCTTGTCTTCACTAACAAGGATGTCTCTAGTGCTCACAGTTTATGAGATGAAAATGAAAAGGTGAAGAGTACCTGAATCACAATGTCTTTGAAAGTTTGATGACAGTCTCAAGAAACACTGAAAGGTGTGAACTTCCTTAATTCTGAAATCGAAAGTTAATAGTCTGGACCCTATTAAAAATAAGGACAACACAAAATTAAATATAGTATCCCATTATTATGAGATTTACTGAATGTGTAATGATGCTACTGAAGCATTTTTGTATCTTCCACAATGTTTTGAAAACTCCAGAAGACCTTCTGCGATGAAAGAACTGGTCACAAGCACATTGAGATCTGGCCATTTAGTTTACAAAGGTGAAAAATTGTTTTGTTGTTGTGTATTGTAGAGCCTTAGCATAGTTATACTCACTAAAAACTGTGACCTTGAGAATATATGGTTACATATATTTGCAAACTCATGTTTTTTGGCTACTTCCAGATGATGCACCAGATAGTTTTGCAGGAAGGCTTTAAAATACAGAGAAAATGTATTCAGATCTGACATTTGGGTTTGTTTCCTGCAGAAAAAAAGGGGATTTAAAAGGTCAGGTAGTGGAGGCACATGTCATCCCACCAGCCAAACTGATGACTGAATCAAATTGTGACAGTTGTTTCGTAAGTATGAGGTCAAGAAGTGCCAATGTTGTGGAAATGACTTATGTACAAGACATTCAAAAGGAAAGTTTTAACCGAAGAAGAAACTGTGGATGGATCATAAAATGCCAGGGGTTTGACACTCTTAAAACCTATTTAATTTTAAGCATAGATTAGGATTAATTTTTATAAATGCAAGAGGAATATAAAGTTTTCATCTACAATTTTTGTCCAAGTAAAACAACTAAAAAAATAAGGCTGCCACTGATTTTAAAGCAAAATGGTGCTCCTCACAATCTCACCAATGGAATCATATATTTTTCTATGTGCTTAGTGGTAATTAGGCTTTACCTTCCTCTGAAACAGACAAAGCTCAACCCATGCAAAAGTTCTTCTAATGAACATCCAACAAGTGAATATACCCAAGGAGAAGAAAATGAGTGTATCTGCAAAAAATAATTGTAGCAGATGAGGTATTTGGGTTAATTCCATGTGAAGACAAGGGTGGTAGGGCCACCTGTGTCATACAAATAAACATTTACACTAAAGTGGATGAATTCTCTAGTACCTTTAAAAAATGAAGAATTTTTTCATGTTTTAGAGACCAGAACTGGTCTTATGCTGTGTTCCTTTATGGGCATTATGCACTACCTAACTGGCAAAAAAGTTAATAAGTCTGAAATCTCCTAAGTCACTGTGCATTGTTTTTAGTGACAAGAACATCCTCCCCCTTTCATATCACTGATAGCACCAATTTCACAAGGAAAAGTAAGTAACAACTCATTTTGAACAGCAGGTAATGACAGTATTGGCCTTTGTTCTCACTTGTGCCAAAACCCCTTTTAGACCACCTTAGAAAACTAGAGTCCTAAAAGCAGTGCTTTACAAAGTGTTGAGAAACCTTAATGAACATGAAAATCAAACCCATTACTTGAAAGAGGGTATGATAAAGTGCCTGGATGCCAATAAGCCACACACAGATGCCTCACTCACTGGGAGATAGAAAAAGAAACACATCAAAGTAATGAGTAAGGGAAATTATTCCATTAGCTACAGAACTCTGGGAAAACCACTTCCAAGTAAGGTGGCATTGCATCCTTGGAAGGAGAGCCTCTTTCCTACTCTGCCATTGGTTTTGCAGACAGTAAAAGGTGGTGAAAATAAAAAGGAAAGAAGTCTTTTTAAAGCTTGTACACTGGTCATCTGAAGGATCTACTAACTCTGCAAGGTAGCTCATTGAGCACACCGATGCATCTAAAGATGACTGAAGAGACAGGAGACAAGAAAAAAAGAGGGTAAGAAAAGGCAAAAGCTGAGAAAATATTACTAGAGCAAACTTATGGGGAAGGAATCAAAAGTAAAAGGGAGGAAAATGAAAAGGAAAAATCCCCAAACACCAAACAAATAACCCTGCAAATTCAAACCAGGTGTCTCTAATAGGAGTGTGGCTGCCAAAAAAGTACAAGTTTCAGCCTAAGAGAAAACACAAAACAAGATGCAAGAGGATATTTTTACTTTCAATTTGTGCTTGTTTGTTACATGTCCCGATTTTACTTCTGAAAAGGGAAACTCTCCAGCTGAGAAAAATCCTTACCATTTCTCTGCTGTTGCAACTTACCTTCTCATCTCCTGTTCCCATTATTTGATTTTTTTCACTTTGACTGTTGATGTTTTCTCTATTAACAAGCAGCTGCACCTAGAATGCATCACCAATGTATAGTGGGATTAGAGGGATTTGATGGGGAGAAAAGGGTGGTAGTGACACTGAAAACCCACAAAGTGGTCTCAGAGGGGTATTTTCCATGAGAAAGGCATACGGGCATCATGCAACCCCATGTAGACCACAAAACAACAGGCTGTAAGAGGTGCTGGTTTCAATTTCACTGAAACAATTCATGGATGTGCCTTACACTCAGGACAGAGAAGCAGTCACCTCAGGTAACTTCAGCAGTGCTTCAGTAACCCACTGCAGCATGGCACCTCTGAAGCTCTGCCGTTCTCTGCAGCCACTGTGGCACCAAGCCTGGCCCTAGTGGTGCTTCAATACCCTGCTCTACCGCTCTCCTCAACCTACAGAAGGCAAGGGAAGTTTGATCCTGCAGGGTCTCCCACGTTGCATGTCCCCAGCTTCTGTCATTGGAAACCCTCCAACTCTGACCTTGGAAAACGCGCAGCACTCTTCACCTCTGCAGGTGTCCTAGCAGTAGGGGTGGCCTGAGGCCATGTCTTTTACTGTGTGAGTGATATTTCCCAAGCTTGTAAAGGACAAGCATTTAAAAGACCATCTGTCTGTGATCTTCTCATGGTCTACCACATTCCTGGCAAAACCATGGCTCCAATTATGTTTTAAGCTCCCTTTACCTCAGATTCATTAAAGAGCTATATGTGTGATGTCAAAATCTTGATGCAATAGGAGGGGATAGAAATGGCTGCAAACTGAAGGGAAATTATACTTATTTCTGAAATGGTAGCTGCTATTGCTTTGCATAATGCCTATCCAATCCCAAATTGATGAGGCAGATGGAGGAAGGGAAAACAGGTTACATGCCTGCAGTGTTAGTGTACTGACAGGCTTTGCCCTGCCAACTAGCTCAATGACTTCCTATGCTTGTGTTACAGTGGTTTCAAAGAGGACGTGAACTTGCAATTTAGATAGATTGTAATTTATGAGTGTTTCTCATGTCCAAAGGGTGTATTGAAGTACAAGTTTAGCTTCAGGTATCAGCCATTAGAAAAGAAAGGAATTGTCTTCTAACAGGCAAAATATTTATCATTTACACATAGAGAGCAAACAGTAAGCCTTTATCTGAATGTCCTAATAAGAAGCATCTCGAAAAATCCCGTTTTTTTGTTATAACTGTGTTATATGTCACTCTGTGACTCTATAAAAAAAGAAATTTCGAATCAAAATAGCTCACTTCTATTTGCCTAAAAATTAATGTTGCCATTTGCTATTTTATGACATCAGATGCTGTTCTGTTCAAGCTTTCGCAACGGTGCACACAAGACTGGGCTATTTTAATTTACATGCTTAAAACCTGATCTAGGAACTTGGAAGGTTAGGTGTTCAGTTCCTCTGAGTACATGCCCATTAAGCACCGTCCTGGGAGCACTGAATCATTTACTCTGAACATTCAGCTGTCAATGCTGTTTTCAGTTCTGCTATGAATACTAGTCTTCACTTTAAAAAACTTTTAAAAGCTGCATAGTTTACTACCAAAGCCAGATTTTTGTGTAACCTATGCATGATCCATGGATCTGTGCCTATGTTTCAATGCAGGCTTCTCATAAAAAGAATTTCTACAGTATTTTAATGAGAAATTATATTTCCCATTACACAGCAATAATTACTTTAGCAGGCTTTTTCATTCCAAAGGCAGGTATGTAAGAGAACTGAAGCTGTGTGAGAGTCTGAGGTTCAGAGTTTACAGAATACTGACCTAATAGATGTTGATTTATAATTGACAGAGTCTGTAGCTAAGCATGTACAACTGACACTCTGACTAGCCAAAAGCAAAGTTGTTTTATAATTATCTTGCTGTATGCATTTTCTAAAAACAGCCTCACCTGTATTCAAACCTAGACAAGTCTATGTATGGCTAATTTAAGCAAGAAGAAGACAATGCATTTGTCCCACCTTGAATTTCTGCTTCCCAAGAATCAGCTACTTTCCAGTGTCCTTGACTGTAATAATACTTACCCTCTCCACCCCAGAGCTTTGAAGCCTGTCCTTGCCAATGACTGCAATGCACTATCAGGCAGAGGGTGCCACGTATCTACCAAAGGTATGCAGCTGCAGTACTTGGGAAAGGTTTTGAGACACTAGATACATGTTCTGGTGAGGTGCCTGTTTCTTGGGGAATGCCATCATCCCATACCACCATGGTTTTCACAGAAAACAATCTAAGATGAGAGAGACTGAAACAAAATAGTCTGTCCAGACCTGGACAACAAAGGATCAGTCTTTCATGACTCTTTGGCGTATGTACCCAGTAACCACCGCACAGTGTAGATGTGCCCAGAGAGACCAAACACATGCTGACTCCACACAGAGCAGAAGTGTTGTCAGTAGCTCCAACTTCTTTTGTCAGACCTGCCTGTTATGGCCTAGAACAAGGACAACCAAGCTCCATGATTAACATAGTGACGCTCCTTGTCTGAATTTTTTCCTTCTTCTGATGTTGAAAGCAGCATAACAGGTAAAGGGGCTCCACATCCCACTCCAAGAGATGCACATCAGCATGTTCACACAAGAACTCTAGGATGGAGCAAGGAACTGAAGGCTGGTTCAGCTTATCCCATTAAGTTGTTCTGGTGCATTTTGGTTGTAGCAGAACTTCACATAACTCTTTGACCTGCACTGGAAGTAATCTGCAGTTCACTTAAGTGAAACAGTCCTTTGTGAGATTATTTGAACTAGCATTACAAAGAAGCCCGTGCTTGAATGGGGTCTAAAACACTCACTAGTACTGGAATAGGTTTTTGCTAGGTACCACTGAGTGTCTCACTGCCATATGTCCACAATAGTCTCCCCACAGCAGCATGACTCAAGGTCTCAATGCCTTTCTTGCCTGCTTGACCCTGTTAAAAACCCACAATGACAATTCTGTTCCCTTCTTTGCCACTACTCTACACAACCTCACAGTAAAGATAACAAACTGTCACTAAGGTACCAAAGTTATGGGGTAGTAATACACCATGGCCTCTATGCAATCTCTGGTATATCTCTCTCATTACTCTTGCCTTCGATGATCCTTTCCAGGTTTGCCCTTTCATCTGCATCATCATGAGACAGTGAGATGGTACCAGCTGCAGTCCCTCAAAAAGCCAGTGCACCAGCTGACTCTAGCCTTTCCTCTCCTGATGTACTCTTAGTCCTTGTCAGGGATTTTAAATTGAAATTAAGTATACCTTCATCAGCTTTCCTGCCTTTGAGGGAATACTGGCAAGTGCTGTGGCATCAGCCAGTGTGTAGGTAGAAAATTATGGGGAATAAATTTGTCCTAACTCTGACCCCTTGGAAACACTGCTTCTCTTTGCACTGTTTGTCACATTTAGCTCTTTTGTATGTGTTTTGAAGATCTCCCCCAAAATTAAAAAAACCCACAAAATTCTGGTATTAAAGTGTCCTGCTTTTGCAGGCCTCTGGCTGCTGTACCACCACAGCTAATCAGTAGATCACACTTCTTTATCACCACGCTTCGACTCAGCAGCAACAGTGGAGTGAAATGAAGCTTTTCTACTCATTTGGTTTCTGTGGTCTGATACCTGCCAAGCATCTGACCACAGCTCTTCGGCTTGCACATACAGCCTCCAGGACCCTGAGCTGGCTTGTATCCAGCTACTAGCTGAGCCTGTGACAGCTTAGCTGCTATGGGCAGCACAGGCAGTATACATTTGATTCACTGAGGCCATAGGCATATCACATTCAGACTGGATCTCCAGCCCTCACAGGTCTTGTGGGAAAAGGAATCCATCTGTGGACTGGTTTGTTTTTGCAGAAATACTTAACAGCTCTTTTTTTTCGTTTCTGTTGCCTTTCCCACATAATGATGATTTCATTTACGACCAGTTAGAAAACACTGGCATACTTGACGGTGCTTTTTGAAACTGGGCAACACCCATGTACCAAATGTATTGAACTGTGAAACAGTAAACTTTTTTAAACTGATTTTAAATAGTTGCCACATCAGTGGAGCATACTGCAAACAGAAATACAAAAGAGAAAAAAAAAAAAAAAGCAAGAGTGAACTTTTTGTGTTGCAGAGACTAGTGTTTTTTTGGCTGCATCCACATCAACCCTTTAGTTTGGATTAGAATTGTGTAATTTGCCATCACCCTCACCCTAGTTTGCATCACAGAGCATGGGTGACATGCTCCCTGTGGACAAAGCCAAATTGGAAGTCTTACACCAAGCGTACACCTAATACATTCCTGCCCCAAATGTATGTTCAGTCTGAGGGATCAGAGAAGAGCAAGTCCAAAGCAAAATAATCCCACACCCTGAAATGTGCACATGGTGTATGTGGCTGGGTCCTTGGCACCAGCTGTTCCACGCTGGAGAACCTCTCCTACAGTAGCAGCAGCAGTCCACACCACTTTATAATGCAAAGCTTGCCACAACATCTTCCATTAAACTGGAAAACTAAGAGCATTAACTGAGCAGTGCCAGAGTACCCTTAGCATCTGCCGTTCACAGGGAAAGATATAGCTAGCTCACCAGTGGCATTCCACTAGTATTACTACCATGTATTGGAGTAGCACCTAGAGACCCTTCACAGGGATTAGACCACTATTACATGCACTGCTTGGACAATAAAGTAGTCACTACCCCAAACAACAGGAACAGAAAAAATATGCTGAGCTACAGTCTATTTGTAAAGGGAACAAGACCAAGATGTTACTGCTGTATCTATATACTTCTCCAGAGTAGGCATAAATAGGGTCACAAGTGAAAAATTACTTCAGTCTCACCCTCCCCCAGATCTGAGCTCATCACTGAGCTGGAAATAACCTAGCACAATTAGGCAGCTCATCTCAGCTGGGGCCAGCCCTGGGAACAGAAATGCTGCAGGTCAGGAGTGAGGTGGAATGGCCAAACCAGGCGGGAAAACTTCCTGCAGTCTCTCTCTGCCAGCTGCTGGCTCTGAAAGCCTCTGCCGGGAGACCTGCCCTTTCCTAAGCGCTACGTCCACCCCTGACAGCAACTGAACATCTTTGATTTGTATAAATAATTTTCAAAATGTCCTGTGATTGCAGCTTCATAATATTCTGAAAGCAGATGGCTGGCACAGCTGACAGTGTCAGTAGTTGTAAATGCAAATAGAAGGTGGCAGAAAGGAGGGAGGAGGCATGGAGTTGGCATAGGAAAACAGTGTAAGAGAAGGAGCTCTTATTTTGAAGATGCAACTAAATCATGAAAGCAGGTAGGAAGGATTCAGTTGCCACTGGGTGAAAAACATTCAGCTCTGCTTCTTGAGTGTAGTACAGCATGTGCTTAAATTTCTTACTGAACAGGCAAGAAAGGGACAAAGCGAAAAAGACATTAATACATTTAGCTGCACTTGACCCTTAGGAGTGCCGCTCTGCTCTCCTAGGAAATAGAACAGCAGTAGGCATTTCAGAAACTAACACTCAGCGCCTGGATAAACACACACAATAAATCCCAGCTCCCCCAGGACACCTCCTTACTTCTGGGTCAGGTGATAAGGTTCAGTAATCTGAGGTAAAGCTCTTACTTTTCTAAATCATGTCAGGAAACAAAGTAGCTGGCAGTTAGGGGCTGATCCTGCCAATGCTTTAAAAAATCATTACATTCTCACTGCAGTCTTTGAGGAGATGCTTATTTCATTAAGATGCAATAGCAAATGAGAACCCATGTATGGTGTTAAATGATGTTCTTACAATGTCTCCTCAGAATACTTCCATTCTCACTCCAGGCAGCAAGGAGAGATTATTTCCTTCCTTCTAAAAACTACAGAGTTAAGCATCAGAGAAGAAATCTCAAGGAAGACAGTGCATCTCCGTGCCTCACCCTTTTTTTGAACATATTGTACATCAAAGTAAAAACTGACATGAGGTTCCCTGAAGCTCTCTGCAGCATGCATTTAGGTTTTGATAATTTCATTTTCTACCTTATGATGATTACACGAGAGAGGATGAAAAGCTTCCTTTGAGTTCATCTTAGACAGAGATGTAATAAACGTTGTGGCTTCCCACTGCAATGGAACAAATTCTTTTGTAGACAGGCAGTGGGCGGAGGGAGGTATGTGGTTTAGTTTATATTTGAGCACTTGGGCATGGGTGGAGATGCCATATGGGGAGTACTCAGAAGAGCAGAAAGCAGAAGAAAGAGAAGAAAAAGAGGGATTGGTGACTTAACCAGTGACGTATTTGCTTTTGCTCTAAATGCTGTCCACCCCAGCTGATAATTAATTTCTCAGCCCTCACTAAACTGCAGCTGTCCAAACACACACAAGTAAAATCCAACCCTATCATGAAAAATTAATCATACTTTGCAGTTTCTCCTCAGCTAAGTCCCAAGATTGAGACAGTGAAAACTGAATTACATCTGCCTTGTAACATTTTTTTTTCTTCTAGGTACACAAGACAAAATGGTGACAATTCTAATCATGCCATGCTGTGCCAGATGACTTGTTTGCTTTTTGTCTTTGGTCTGCTGTTGCTCCGAAGGGACCAAATTGAGGCTGAAAAATTCACTTTACTTCCAGCTGTTAACTAGGAAAAAATAGCTTTGTCCTGTCCTGATTTCATGAATTTTATAAAAATTCCTAAGTATATCCATACCTAAAAAGGAAAGGTATCTGGTTAAAACCTCTGACTTAGGCATATTTTCATACTGACCTCTGAATGAAAGATCCCACTCAGGTTTATCTATCAACAATGTCCAGTGGTTTGGCTCTCTTTTAAAAATACCTGTTAAATTACTTCGGTGTCTTGACACGTAGGTCCACTCTCAATGCACAAATGGCCTTCCTGTGCCCCATCAGGCTGAGGAGGCATTAATTGCAGAGATGCTGGGACAGAGGCTGCCTAAGAGCACAGTGAGGTCTGGGAATGGGCCGGGACCAAGACACTCCTCTCCTGGGCAGTGCCACTCTCTAGGCTATGTCATGCTCCTTGCTTGCTCTGGCTTACCCAGTTGGCCGAGTTAGCCACCAAAAATGTCACCAGACCACTGACGGTGCAGAAAGTGGACATCTCAAATACAGTTCCTCTATGCCTCAAATGTGCTGAAGACAGCAGCAGATCAACCACTGGGAGCACCATGCAAGGCTAGGCAGGACAAGCCTGCCTAGGTAAGGATGACATGGAAAAGTAAACTTGTCAGGTTCTCTTTCAAGGCCATAAGCCTTGATTCATGACAGGCTCATTCTGAGTACCAAGAGCTGGTATTTATGCTGAGCTCCAGAGTGGGCATTCAGCTAGATCCACTGCTCCTACTTCTGATGGGCATCTATATGGGCATTAGTAAGGTATCATGGTGACAGTTATGGTTCAGTTTCCCACCTTGTCCGTTTCAAATGACCCGTGATCTTTTAGAAATCTAGTGATACTGCCTGAGAGTCTTTGCAGCAGGTATGTGGTACATGCATTGTGTAGGTTGGTTGCTTAGCAAGACTGGAGCCCTTAAATATGTTGTTCAGCTTGGTTGATGGCCACAGCAGCTTGTGCTCTGGTGCTATGGGCAACCTATCCTGAGGTTTTGCCTGTGTCTGTGCAGGATTAGGTTTACGGTGGATTGATATCAATTTTGCAGTTTATATTTCAGTTTTGGCTTTCGGCTGCTGGCAGACCAATCCCTTCCCAACAGCTCTGTTCACCCAGCAATTACATCCTGGTAGTAAAGGTTAGGGATATCTTTCAGCTACTACTGCAATTAAACAGCAGTATTACAAGAAGGCAAGAGCACACTGAAAAAACTTGGATCAATCCCAAATGCAGCCAAGCTTTTCACACAGTGTGTCCTGCTTCCACCAGACCTGAAGACAGCTTTACCCAGTGAAATACCACCCCATTTCACCTCCATTTTCCAGCTTCTCTAGCTGGTTTCAGTGACTAGTCTCAGTGACTCCTCGGGAGTAGGGGGAAGAAAGAGATAAAGCCCATTTCAGAATAGATGTATTTGTACTATTTTAGCAGCTACACAGCTGGCAAGTTTCTGAAAGGTTCACATGTGGCTCTGTTGTAATGCTGGGAAGGTGCTGTCAAGCATCAGACGGTCAGGGCGAAGGGGTTACTTGAATGTGAATTGTCCCCTTTATCAATTCTCCTGTAGACTGCAGTATCACCTTGTGAACAATCAGCAATGTTACCTATGCTGATTATACCAGGGAACTGAAATTGGGATTTCTGCTTGAACAGTTGTATTGAAACAGAGAAAAAGGGATAGCTTCTGGATATCAGGACATCATTAGGTTTTAACCTGTGACTCAAGAACTGTCTGATGCTGTTTTACCACAGGGTGCTAAGCATAAAATGCAATCAGCATAAAAGCCCAAACTCTTGAATACTCTGTGAAATCAAGTTTTACTTAACTTGTTAAAACAAGAAAGGTAAAAAATGATTAGTAGTGATTAAGAACAAATTAACAATAACACTTTTAAAGGCAATGCATCTAATCCTTACTACAAGTGACTAAGTATAGTAATTAAGAAAGATACGTCTCCAATTTTCTTCCAGATCCACAGTCACCACGGGAGCCCCTTTTGCAGTGAAGATTTGGAAAGCCTGTCCTGGAAAACTGGGGATTCCTACACAGTGTGTCCATTCATAGGCAAGGTCTCCAAAGATTGCAGCAAAAGGGTCCAGCTTTTATATCATTGAATAAACAACTTAGATCACTCTAAAACCACAGAAATTCTGGCCTCAGTTGCTCACTGCCCCTCCCTTCCTGGAGCGTGGCTTAAGTCCCAAGGGACAACATAAGGAAGCAGATGAATATCTCTTATCTTTAAACTAAGGGGGGCTGTTGAGGTGCAGAACTCCTGCACAGCTCTTCCCTTTTCACACAGCACTCATGCTGGTTCATCAGCTAGGGTGTTGATGGTCTTTTTCTCATACTGTATAAGTCAGAGAAACTACAATTAAGATGTCACTGCCCAATTCTACTGATAATGCCAACTATAATACATTTTCTCACACTCTCTGTATTAAAAATAGCACAGCATCATTCTACTAACAATAGCAATGTGAGAAGTTACAAATTAAACAGTACACATAGCAATGCAATACAAATCATCCACAGGTCACCTATATTGTTTTAGTCCTGTTGATCAGGCCCTGTTACTTCAAATGAATATTAGGAAAAGTACTGAGTGTACCGTACCTTTGCCAAACAGAGGCACAGGTCAGTTTGTCTCAGAACTAAAAGGTTGTGAAGCCGTTAGCATTCTGCTTCAAAATAATTGGACTGTAACTGCTGGTGATTCAGGAGATGGTTTACACACAGCTGAGCTCTCTGTGGGGAAGGGATGGGATGGCTTGATGAAGAAGGCTAACTTATCAACATTCCCATTAATAAATTCTCCTTACACAAGTAATTCTTAGCACATATATATTTTGCCTTTCAATGTCCTTGTTTCAATTAGGACTATGATTTTCCTGCAAAACAGATTGGTCAATAGAACTGCTATATTAATGTCTTTTTCATAGCACGTGGCCTGATAACTACTTGGCCTGATGCAGGTTAATTAAGTTTTAAGTATAAGCACTGCTATTTTGAGGCCTGACAAAGCCTTATGAATAGGAAGATTCTCCAAGTGCAACCACGGCCATAGTCCAAACTGTCCTGAGGAGTGGTGTCAGCATAACACTTTAGAGAATCCAGACCTCACTGTAGTTTTTGCTTTAAAACTGTGTTATCTTTATTTCCTGCTACAGTGACTTCTACTTCTCTTTACAGGACTGGTAAGGCTTTTAAAAGTTTATAATTCAGTGAGCATGAATGCTGTTAATGCCCTCAGCTGCTATTTCTTTGCTTTCAATGACAACTTCATCTATGAACTCCAAAGTTCACTTTTTGTTGCTCACAGTTTCATTTGTGATCTTTCCCTAAGGTTTTATTTGAGCTGTATTATGGTTATAGAAAAGAAGAAGAGAAATTAACCATGAAAGTTAATCCTCTGGCTTTTCCACCCTGCCCCAGTGATTGTCTATTCTACCTGGGTGCAGCAGTCTGAATTTCTCCTGGTTTATTACAAGTGTGTTAGCTGGCCTTTCATTAACATACAAATCAACTTCATTAGTGTAGCATTAGAACGTGTGTGACTGGTTTATTAGGAGAGTATACTTCTAAAAACTTAAATGACTACAAAAGAATTACATTTTCTATATTAAAATCCCGCAGTGTATTGCCGAGTTAGAAAGGCAAAATCTTAGGCTTGTTAATGTAGGTGTCTGGAAATAACAGCCATAACCCCTTTATTCTGACACTTTGTTGGAGTTATTGCAGGAAATGGCAAAATAAACATTCTCTTACCCTCCATTTGCTCTGTTTGGCACAGCAGAACAGCAGTATCAGTATTTTTTTCATACACTGTCTGTACGTTGTATAAGGTGATGGTAGACTAACAAGTAGGAAATAATGACTAATAATGTTTAATTAGAGCCTTGAATGACTTGCAGAGAAAGTAGAATGAAAGCTCTTATCTGAATTTTTTCTCTATCAGGAATAAATAAATAACACCAAGAGAAATGTCAGGTCATTCATTGTACAAGTATTTTGTTGTCTATCAAAAATTAATCTAGAGTCTTTACTCAACATTACAAAGTACCATGGCTCTGTCTAAAATACCAGCTGATGTATTTCTTTGTCAGCGAGTTGAATCCTCCAGGGTATCCTTCCTACATTTTATGGTCCCATACGTACATGAACACACACCCATGTGTGCTTAGGACTGCCTAGTTCAGATTAATTTCTAATTAATGTTCTAATTGCTAACAGAGGAGTAACATTAGTCTATTTTTTCATGTTTTCTGGTGACACCATGTGTCATATAATGTTCGTACACTGAAAAGGACTCTCACTCATAATAATGGGCCTGGGAGATTTTCTGCTGCCCTTCCTGTGTAGTATTCATGTATCTAACAGCCGGAATTTAATCACAAGGTTTTACATCAAGATAAGAAACCCACAAAGACTTAGGCTAAGCTGAGTGGAGTCAAGCTCAACTATTTCAGCTGATTCCTGCTATACATACTAGGCCTTAGCCTTGAATTAAATCACCTCAATGGTATAAGTGTAGTCTGAAAAAGAGATTATTATAATGAGCATATTAACATATTCCCTATGCAAATATGTGATTTTTATGTTCTCTTCAGATTCCTACAAAGCCAAAGATGCATTAAAATATATTGGACTGAAGTTATATAAATACAAATCAACACCAGAGACCTGATATTTTAATAGAAATCTAAGTTAATTTTAAAACAGAGGGGGAATCTATCATTTAAAATATTTTGCTGTGTCACTTCCTATTTAGTCACAAGCTTTTGCTGGAGTCATTGCTAACAAAGACCTTTTAAAACGCACCTTCTATACCAAAAAAAGCAATACCAACAAACTAACAGCTTTCAAGTACAGTCCTTTCAAGGACTCTCTTTGGACTGTTCAGCTGACCATAGTGAACCCCACAGATCTTGTGAAAAAAGTGAACGTTCACACCTTCTTCATTTGAAAGTGAGCTGTAGCTCTGGAGAACCAAAGGAGGAGCAGTTCATTTCATGTGTGTGTCCATGGAGAGCAATGTAGGGTCAGGGTCTCAAAAATGTCTGACTGAGGCCATGCATAAATTGGTCCTGAAGAAAAAGTGACAGTAATGTCTAGAAAAGGTCAGGAATGTAATTTTCTTGTTCCTTTCATCATAGGAACTTCTACGCCTTTTTATTCCAAATTCAGAACGAAACACATCTTGGACTGCAGGTTATTCCCTCTGCCACATTCCTTCCAAAATGATGAAGGCTCTCAGTGACTCCAGACTCCTTTGTGCATGTTATCAAGACACTTTCAGCTTTAACACCCAGGCAAGGTGGTCTGAGTGGCTTCATCCACACATTGTCCCCACAATATGCAAGTAATCACCAGTGCATTCAGTGCTGAAGTGTCCTTTATGAATTAAGTCCTAATCTGTCATTTTGAGTGTGCATGGTTTTTCCAGTGATGAAAGACGTATAAGCCCTTACCCCTCAAATTTTTGCCATCTGATTCTCATTTATCTGGAATGTTATGGAATCACAAAAGTTTGCCCAGGTAGCTAGGTGGGAGAAGGCAGTTAGCATGCTCATTGCTATGCAGAGCATACTGAACAGTGATGGTCATCACCAATCTGGTAATTATTTCTCCATTTTGTCATTTTAATGTGTCTCTGGTGTAGCATGGAAAGCTGTGCTTCTCAGCTATGTTTATGGGCATTCTCAGCTGTTTGCAGTTATTATGTAGCCCTGATTAATACTTCCCCTTCTCTGACAAAGAAGAGCTGCATTTTAATTCTATAATCTTCATTCTTTTTCATCAGTATCCATACTTCTGCATTAAAAAAAAAAAAGTGTAAATCATGGAAGTAGTGTTGGAGGTCCATAAACTGTGAGACCATGAAAATGTCATAACTGTAGATTTTATTTTCATGTCTACTCTGAATCTCCAAAATGTCATTGGTTTATTTATGGCTGCTCTGTTCATTTGGGATACCTTATTCTTAAAAGGCAGTCTGGCCCAGATTTCCAGCACCACTTTCACGGTTTGTGTTGAATGTGGAATGGTTATTTTAGCTCCTCTCTTCATATGCAAGCTCATGTCTCTCTGTCAGTCTGTGTGGTAAGCTTAGAGCATGCACTGAGTATTGTTAATTGCATTTTTTCCCAAGTCTAGCAAAATCATTGTACCTTGGTCACACTACTTCCATGTATTTTAATTTTCTTCAATACCTTATGATCTTTTTCCTTTGACCAGAGCAGGAAGTAACAGGCTTCATGGAAGACTTTGGCAATGAACACCACATTGCACAATTGATTTCAGTCCAGCTCTGTGTGAATTATTTATATGAATCATATTGCCTTGCAAAAAGGTGGAACAGCTATCACCTGGGTCTGAGTCTTTACTTTCTTTTACAATAAAACTTCTATCGCTTAATGGCCAGAGAACTTTAGTCTCCCCTAATGGGAAGTTACAGCCTAGTCCTACATTGGCCTTCTCCCCTTTAATCACTGCAATCAATATAGGCATAACTCTTGGATAAGCCTGTAAAAAATAATGACAATTATATCTGTGCGTTTCAGTAATGAAATAATGAATTTGATCTTATTCTACAGTTCTTAGCTTAATAACTTATAATTTCAAGCTGTGAGTCCTTTATAGGCTGAAGAAATAATCTAGATAAATTGCAATAGTTCCATGATCCCTCCATGATTAAAATGCTGCTTTTCATAATACGACTTTTTTTTTCAGATGTATGCTTTTGTGTACTTCAAGTTAGTAACTCACTTTTTTTTAACATGAGTTGCCACAGATTTATCAGATTTATTACATTTACCTGAAGAAAAGTGTTCTTTGTCCAGCAGCTGAGGATATAAAATGTGTTTGTATGTAAAATGTGGGTTTTTTCTGTATTTCTGTAACAACTGTTGATGGAGGGGAGAATGAAGGGATTGATTAAATCAGACAGAAGGTAGTTCCACCAAATTGCTCTTTGAGAAGTGGATGAGGCCATTGCCAAAGCATTCTGATTGACTCTTCCAAACCCATTTATTGTAACAGCAATCTGTACGAGCAGCCCAGAAAGCCAACGGTATCCTGTTACAAGCAGACTGAGGGAGGTGACTCTGCCTCCTGCTCCATTCTGGTGAGACCTCATCTGGAATATTGTGTACGGCTCTGCACTTCTGGGCACAGGAAAAAGATGGACCTTTTTGAAGCAGGTCCAGAGGATGACCACAAAAATCATCAGAAGGCTGGAATGCCTCACTTATGAAGAAAGGCTGAGAGAGTTGAGTTGTTCAGTCCAGAGTAGAGGAGGCTTTTATTGCAGGGAGACCTTATTGCAGCCTTTCAGTACTTACAGGGGGCTTATAAGAAAGATGAGGACAGACTTTGTAGCAGCGCCTGTTGTGACAGGACAAAAGGTAATGGTTTTAAACTGAAAGAGGGTAGATTCAGACTAGATATAAGCCTATATTTTTTACAATGAGGGTTGTGAAACACTGGAACAGGTTGTCCAGAGAGATGGTAGATGCCCCATACCTGGAAACATTTAGGGTCAGGTTGGATGAGGCTTTGTACAACCTCATCTAGTTGAAAATGTCCCTGCTTATTGCAGGAGGTTTGAACTAGATGACCTTTAAAGGTCCCTTCCAACACAAACCATTCCATGATTCTGTGATAGTCAAGACAAATACCACAGCTTATATCTGACATCTGAAATGTCAGGCCAAATGAAATGATGGATTAGTAAGGCCAGGGACACAACACTAGAGAGAAATTGATATATAATGATGCTAGAGACAATCAAGGTTGCAAAGAAACCAAAGCTGTAATGGAAATAGCAAGAAAGCTTATCGCAGTTTCCCCAAATGGGGGAAAAAAGATTCATCCTGCTGTTTTAATATAAGTATTAAGTGTGTCATGAGCTCTTCGTTTGTGAATGCAGTGCTACCTAGACTCTGATGTTCATGCAATTTGAGCTTTCATTTGTTATCTGTACTGTAACTTGCATTTTGGGAATAACCCATCTAACAACAATGCACTATGCATCGCTGTAACTACTGGTAATAATATTCCTTCTGTATTGCAGATATGATGAGGTTAATCCAGTACTTTCTGTATGAACTGCTGTAATACTCAAAGCAAAAGTACAATACATACTCAAGCATAAGTGTGCTGACAGAAAATCTAGCACTGCAGAGTTCATTTATCAGAATATGTCACCTGGTGAGTGGTGTAAATACAGAAGGAATTATGGTAAGGGCACTTGTCACACTGTCAGTAATGTCTGATAAGACACACTATGTTTTGAAATGCAAGGTGTATACAGCAATGAGTCACCCTGTATAACGTGTAATAGTAAGGTTATAGTACAAAAAAAAATGATTACCATAAAAAACAAGAAGGGTCTTATTTGTAATGTGTCTTTGAATCCTATTTTAACAATTTACAACGTATGATGCAATAATGACTAAGGAGGAAGAAGCAGTGATTAAAACAAAAATCACAAGGCAGCAGACAGGTAATGTTCAGATGCAGAGAATGGGAGGAGGATGTGCAGATGGAGAGAACAGGAGGGAGCCATGAGCCAGCCCCCAAACTTTGCCCTCCCCAGAAGAAGCACAGTCTGGATAGCACACATGAACAGGCTGGTTCCTAGCACCTGTAGTCTTCCAGGAGCAATGCTGTTGGTCAGCCTGGCAAAAACTCACTCAAGACTCCAAGACACTTACATTGTTTTATTAAATATTAAAGCTTTGTACAGCCTTATGTGGACTGGCCTGTGTTGTGAACATGTTCAGACCTTCTAAAAGGAAGGAAACGGCTCACCTAGACTCATGGATGATGCAGAGTCACACCTTTTCTTCAAGAATTGTGGAGAATAGTCTAAATCAGCATCTTAGCACCACCTTAGAAATGAAAGGCATTTGTTGAGCATGCCTGGGCAAAAAGCACAATGAAGTCTGTGCTTAATTCACAGTACAGATGTACCTTACCTTAAGATGCATGATGCTACATGCTTTTCAGTGCCTGAAGCCAGTTATTTTTCAGTTACATCTGAAGCACTGATGAAAACAAGTGCATTTCATCTTGTTATTTCCTTAATTCTAGCCTTACATGGAGGAGGAAGCACCTTCTTTGTGGTGGTGCAATGATGAACAGTACACAACACAGCTTGGAAGCCCTTAAGAAATCTGACAGACACTGGTCCCCTTTCTTGCTGACTCAAACTCCTTCATTGGACTCCCTTATACCTGTACTAGACCCTCCAGCAGGCTAACCTCATCCATAAAGATCTACTGAAACACTCCCAAAACATGAAAAATATTTCTATTGGGATTCTTCAGATCTCTTTCATGCATCCTAACAATAAACAAAGAAATAAATTAATAGCCTGGAAGTCAAGTTCTTTTCTGTCATTCTGGCATTTACAAGTACAGCATGGGACAAAATATATATTTTTTAAGATGACACCCTTAAAGATATTGCCATCTCAGCTTCAATTGCATCATTAGTTTAGCAGCTTTTTTCACAGTTGTTCGAATTGGCTATAGAGGACTCAGCTCAAATGAGCACGTGCTTTAAGTCTCACTGAGTGCCTGGGGATTTAAGTGCATATTTACAGTTAAATGCATGCTTATGTCTTTTCACAATGCCAAATCCATCACTTCTGTAAGCAGGTATGTCTTCATAAGAAAAAAATAGATTTGCTTTCAACAGAGAGGATTTGAAGCTGCTCTTCTGAGTTTTTATACCAACATTGATTTCTGGCTCAAGGTGTTTTATCGAGAGCGACTGGTAAAAGCATCATATGTCACAACTGAGTGGGAGTGGACGGAAAGAGTAAGCAAGTTATCAGGAAGATGTGATTTTACAGATTTACAAGCTGCTGTGACAGGGAAATGAGACCAAATTGAAAACTCTCTGTCAGCATCTCCACCTCTTATGAACTGGAGCAGATAGAACTTAAGTTTGTCAGCCGAGCTCAGCTGACACAGGAAGGCACAGAAGGAGATGTATCTTTCAGATGAGAGACCATGGATCATTTTTATCTTGGTAAGTCAAGACAAAAAACCCTAACTTCATTATAAGTTTGTAACCAAGTTCAGTTCTGAACTCCTGATTAAAACCAGTGTGGGATCTGTTGAACAACATCCAGCTTGGTTCTTATTGCTTTTGCATACTCTGATCTTCAATGCAATCACAAAACCCACGCAGTATCACTGGTTTATGCTATAATTCACTTACCTGTCATTTAACTGTACTATTCCACCAAGATTATGTCTAACACTGTCTGCTAAATGGCAGCCATGTGCAAGTAACCTTAATTCACAATACTAAAGTCATCACTGATATTAATAGTTCTGTGTCTGCTGCTTCAAAGAGGTATTCCCGATGCTTAGTCTCTGTAGTCTTTGGTAAACTATTCATACCTTATCTCTTCTCAAAACTGTTGAAATGTTTATTTTCTGACATATATATGCCAGTGTTATCTGCATTCAAATGCCAGCTTGAAAGAATATTGGCTAGAGCACATTAATACAAGCAGAATAAGGGTAAGGCTTTCCCAAGCTAGAAATACTTAAATTCTATTATTTTCAGTGATAGCACACCCAAGGTAAGGTATTACTGGCTGTAATGCAAACTATTATTGCGAAATGCTTCTTAAACAGTGCTATACTACAGCAGTATTTCAGTGTAGATGTTGCTGTTTTCTATACAGAACTGGAAAAAACTGCAGTTAAATTCCAGTATTTGCTCAAGTTCAACATTTAAGTTCTGTAATAAACTATAATGAAGACCTTTTATTTAAAAACAAGTTAGTTTTGTTAATCATTGTCGATAAAATGTTTTCTTCTGTTCAGGTAGAATAAAATATGAAAATCCTTTGACAATACAGATATATTGATGCCTTTTAAGATATCTGTCCTGCAGAAATAAAATTGTTGAAAAATGGTGTCATTATAGACATATTGGTCACAACTCAGTAGACAAGGTTTCAGGTAAGACTCTTTTCTGCAGAGAAAAGTGAAAGCATCACTGATGGCTACAGAAAAACTGGACAAGAAAGCATCTGTATAAAAGTAGTTCTATGATACATAAGCTAAGATTTGCCAGTTGTCACAGAATTGTTTTGGCTGAATATTACACAACTCCTCCATGCCATCTTCCCTCTGAGAAGGTTCAATGCCTTTTTATTTTTATTTTAGGGCTTTATTCAACAAACAATTTCACCACTAGTAACTTCATGCATGTGACTGAAAATCGGTGAAATGAGTAAAAATATTTATGAAACTAAACTTGTTTGTGAGTTCTGTCTGGCAGGTGCCTCTACCTCATGTAGGCAATCTGCTGTGGGTTAACCCTGATGGTCAGCATCTCAGCCCCACAGAGTCACTTTATCACTCACCCCATCATCTGGGATAAGGGAGAAAATATGAAAAATAAAAGCAAGAAAATCCAGGAGCTGAGATAATAATCGTTTAATAAGTGAAGGAAAGGGAAAAAGCAAAGTGAAGGAAAGTGTAGGAAAGAAGAAAGAAAAAAATGAAACAAAACCCCCAAAAACCACAAAGGCAGGCAGGCAGCTCCCACAAGCAGACTGATACCCAGCTGGTCTCTAAGCAACGTCTACCTTACAAAAAAACCCCAACCCCTCTCCTCCGTTATTATTGCTGATCATGACATTATGGCATGGGGTATCCCATTAGTCATTTTGGGTCAGCTGTCCTGACTATGTCCTCTCCCAGCTTCTCATTCTCCCCAAAATCTACTTGCTAGGTAGGCAGAGCTGGGGAAAGAGAAAGCCCCAATGCCACTCAAACACTGCTCAACAACAGTCACAACACTGGTATGTCACAAAGCAGTGTGTCACCACTGCTTTAGTCACAAATCCAAACCACAGTATCATTTGGAAAAAAACTTAACTCCATCCCAGCCAGACCCAATATAACATGTTTACCTTAGTATCTATGCTTCAAATATTTAATCCTTAGTGAGTAAGGGACTTAACCCTGCAGTCAGATAGTGCAGAGTAAAGCTGCACTGGCTTCAAGGAAAGTGCATCACACTAGCTTCTTATTGCAGGATCAGATCCTTGGAGTATGAAAAACAATTAATATAATGTTCATTTCAATTTATATAATGTTCATCAATTTATAAGATGTTCATTTCCTACTTTCTTGATGAGCTTTTTATAGGTATGGAACATCCCCCAGAAAAATATTTCCCACCAGCTAAACAGAGAAAATATTTTGATGGTTATTAGTTTTCCCTACATTTCCAGCTTTTTTTTTACAAAGGAATCCAACTCTTCCATGAAACATAAAAACCACAAATGGGCAGTACAACCTTTATTTTAGGTGAGAAAGAACATCATGGTTCGAAAGAAGCAAGTAAAGAGCTATAAGCATCCCCCATCTTGTCTTGTCAAGGTGGCTGTGGCTTAAAGGCTGTCTTGTCAGTGACTACCATCCAAGGACTGGAGGGACTAATTGGTACTGCCTCGCTCCACATTGTACTCTCTGCCTGTTTAGTGTTCCCTACTTCCATGGGCTTGATAACATAAAACTCTGATGCTCAAAAAACCTCAATTTCATTAGTTCATGGGTTTTAAACACACACCTAAAGTGCTGTCCTGAAAACTGCTATTTACATGAGTTACACTAAAAGAGCATTGTGAGTTAACCCTGGCAGGCAGCTAAGCATCACTCAGCCACTTTCTCACTTTCCCACCACCAACCCCAGTGTTATGGAAAAAAGGAAGAAAGAGTAAAACCAAGAAAACTCATGGCTCAAGGTAAAAATAATTGAACGAAGAAAGAGCACTGCAAGATGAAATAAAGACAACAAAACAAAGAAAATGATGCAAGTGATGCAAAGAAAATCACTAAACACCTGCCATGCTAGATGGAAACCCCGCCAGTTCCTAAGCCTACCTAAACTTCTCCCTCTCCCCTCTGTCCTGTTGCTGAATATGACACTGTATGGCATAGAAAATCTCTTTGGTAAGAAAAGGTCATCTACCTCATTGCATCTCTTCCCAACCTCTTGCACCCCTCAATTTATTCACTGTGGCAGCAGAGTGAGCAACAAAGGTTTTGCTGCTGTGAAAACACTGTTCAGCAGTACCTAAAATGTTGGTGAGTTATCAGCACCACAGTAGCTGCTATGGAGAAAATGATCTCCATCTCAGCCAGACCCAGTATAAATGCTTTAAATCAGACACTGCCCACTGGCAGATGATCCTAACTCTGGCCTGCCTGGCAAATGTCTGAGTTCTTTCAGTCTGCCCTTTGGCAGTCCAAGCTTTCCACTGGTATCATATGTTGCACTTCCAAAACATAACCAAATGCTTCTTGTCTCTCCATGCAGTGACTGTAAGACAAATTGCTTTTACAATGAACAGATATAAATTGCTTGAAATTAATTTTTTCTAATATGGCCTGGTCATGCTTTCCTGGACAGTATCTTCTGTTTCTAATGGAAGCTTTCTATAGGGATATACCTGTAATGGAGCCATTTCCAACTTTCACATCTTAATAGAACAGTAAAATTAGATTGATTTCCTGTCTTCAATTCACTTAGCATAGCTATTACAAGTAGGTTAAACTTGTCTAGTTAACTTCTACCCAAAAGCTCCTCTCTAAATAATTTGCATTTGATGGGAATTATTTCACTGACACTGAAACAGTAAGGGTGACAGTGGGACAAACTCCTTTGAAGTCACTGGAATGGCAGTTGCTCACATCAGGCTAAGTGCAACTGCTAATGTTTACTGGAACTTACAAAGCTTTAGTAGCTCTGGGCAACGGGATGGCTCAGGGTCTTAGGTTGCTATCTGTCTATTTATAAAGTGACAGTTGCCATGGTATCTGAGCACCACTGGAAAGGCAGCTTGTTGCTGCTGGCCTGCAAACAGCATCCAGCATAGCTGAGCTCATAAAAGTACTATCATGCCAAGGCTTTACAACAGCATGTATGCACTGGGCTGAAAATAAAAATTAGTTAATTTGAACTTGGGTTCTCTTGAAGCTGTGATTTGAACTTCCTGAAATTGCCAACAAACAAGAAGCCTGGTTCCTTGTTTGCTGGTCAAGTCCTGTTGTCAAAAAAGGATGGAAGGTACCTGGACTGCCAGCCATGTTTAAGAATAAAAACGACCACAGCCACTCTTCTGGGGGATGATCCACTCCACTGACAGCAGAACACATTCAGATTCATGATATAAACACAGTCACAGCACTGAATCTCTCCACAGTTACAGGCATGGCATCACTTCACAAAGAACCTCTGAACAGGCTCAAGCACGACCTGGAAAGCAGACTGATCAGACCTGCCACGCCAGTTGCAGCCTAGACACAGACAGATGAAAACTCTTGTGCCTATGCACTTGGATGGGTCTACATGCAAACTGGACTTCCATGAGTTCACCACACAGGGAGCCTACACATAGGGGGCTGAATAGCTAGACACAGGCTTGTCAGAAAAGGTGCTGGTGGACAATACGTTGACCATTAGACAGCAATGTGCCCATGTGTTAAAAAAGGCCAGTGGTATCTGAAGTTGCTTTAGAGTATCGCTAACAGGTCAGGGGATTTGATACTTCTCTGTTCAGCACTGGTGAGGTATTTGCAGATGCCAGGTTCAGGTCTAGGCCACTGTGAACATCCTGAAGTGAGCCTAATGACAGGCCACAAATGTGATGAAGGGACTGGAGCACCTCTCACAGAAAGAGAGGCTGAGAGGGCTGGGAGCAGAAGAGAAAGCACTGGGAGGTCTTATAACTACCCAATGGAAGAGAATAAAGAAGATGGGTCTGACTCACCTCAGTATTACCCAGGGAAGGGAGAAGAGGGAGTGGGTATAAACCAAAATAAAGGACATTCCAGTTAAGTATCAGAAAAAAAACCCCAAAAAACTATGAGGGTGTTGAAACAGTGGAACACATTGTCCAGAAATGATGCATAGTCTCCATCCTTAGAGTTATTCAAAACAAACAAGACATGGCCCTAAGCAACTTGACTATACTAGAGTTGTCCACCAGTCTCAATGGCTGTGGTTCTGTTATCCTCATGGATTCTATGCTTTCATTCAGTTTCTATGTGCCTAAACTCGTCCACGTTGAGACCTAGCTACTCTGTCTTGACTGCCAGCCTGCAAAACAAGGATAATACTTGCTTATTTTATAAAAATAAAAAGGCAAGGGCAAAAATGCTAGTTAATATCGTATTTATCCTAATACATGAATTTTACTACAAAATAAAATTAATATTATGGCTGAGCATGTGCAAATTTAATGAAATACCTGCTCAACATAGAAAACAAGATGTAGCATACAGTTAAACTATGCCACATGATCAGGAAGACATTGTAAGTTGGATGTACTTTCTGCAAGGAAAGTTTGCAATAGAAAATGTTGAATAGCATATGAAGCAATTCCCACTTCTCAATATTACAAGAAGAAGAATCTCTTGCAAATGTGTGGACTGTGGATATAATCACCCAGCAGTGGTGAAGAACTGTTGGGAAGGAGAAATGGCTGGGTTTCAGCAAAATTAACTATTATGTTTCAAGTAAACCATCTTAAAGAACATATTTCCTCTAATGAAAGTGCAAGTTACCACATTCACGTTTTGTTTCACTTTCATGGGGTACAGGCTAATCTATAGAGAAAGCATAGTTTGTCATGTGTGTTACTTTTCCTTTCAAAAATCATAGACATCTTGTGTAACATCTCTGAGATAAGTACAAGGATTTTTTTTTCTCTGTTAAAACAGTACTTCATCACTTGCAGGCTTGCTACTATTTTCCTTAGACCTTCTTCCAAGCACCACCTATCTGTCAGAAACAATGGAAATAAGGCAGAAGTCCACCTGTTTTCAACTACACAGTTTGCCAACTCAATTTAAATCACTCTGCTGGAGGGAAACTAACCAGTCAGTGAAAACAGGAGCATCAGAGTTCTGGTTAGCTTTGAATTTCCTCCTTTTCAAAAAATCGCTTCTAGGACCCAAGGGTCTCCCTTGTGGCTGAAGAAGGCGAAATGAGCCATTTGAAAGACTTACCAGCATCTATGAATGGATCACTCACGGAAACATTATAAATAATGCAACTTGAGCTTTAAAAGTGCTGGTTAGCCATGCAGTCATATAGCGACAAGTAACTCTGAGGATTGTTACACCTGGTAAGTCATGGCACAGGTACTCCATTTTTAAAAGTAGGTTTGGCCTCATTAGGTTGCTTCTCTGGAAATGAGAAATTTGCTTTAACTATATTGTTTTGAATTGCTGGCGGAAGAATCTATCAGCTACAAAGTGCACTGCTACTGAACTCAGCCAAAGATCTGCTACTAACTCCAGCAGATCCTTCTGCTTTTTAGGCAACAGGACTCCCCTTTCTCCCACTGCTCTCTTTTTTCAAAAGTGGACGGAATCCCAGCATCCTCCACACGCCACCACTAAGTCAAAACCCTATGCTAGTCAGTCAGTTGTGATAAAACTTCTATGCACAGTCAGCGTGAGAACAAAATTTTGCCTCAATGCATTTAGTCTGCTGAGCTCAGTTAGCGTAGCCAAGAAAACTTTCCTCGTGAGAAATACTGTTAAGATTAGGCCCCATATTTCCATGGCCAATAGTTTACATTTCAAAAATTATTTCATTATCAGTATTAAGACACTGGCCTGACTTATTTATTTAGGCATTGTCTATTGTTGAGCACACGATCACTCATTCAACAACTTTCTCACAAAAGGGAATGGGCCTTTAGACTCTCAGCAAAACATTGCTTCATTTCTTTTATTTCCAGATGGTTTTTCATGCTCTGGCCTTCAGATTTCTGCAGTATTTGGAATGTATCTTATAATCACTAGTATGTCTCTGTGCTGTATTTAAGCAAGCCTTGGCAACGAAGTGCTCAGACACTTACTGTCAGCATCTCTGCACTGTCACAAACCTGAAATCTTAAACTAAATGTCTGTTCAATGCTTTTTTTTTTTTTAATGAGAAGAAAAAAATAGGAAAGGAAGATCTCTTTGTTTCCTTCTTCTTTGAGTATGGAGTATTAAGGTGAGATGTAGCAGCCAGGGAAATACAGATGTCAATGTATTCATGGGAAGAAAAAAAATACTGCATTCTTCATATCCATAAACAAGAAAGCAGTCCCTGGATGCTTCAAGAATGGCAAAATGAAAGACTGATTCCTGACTCAGTATGCATTGTGCTGCTATTTAATTAAAAAATAACTATTGTCTTGGCTCTGTAGCACATCATCATTCACCAGCTGTAGTACTTGGACAGAAAAGTGCTCATTTTCTAATATCCTGTTCGAGGTAAGAACTGTTAGGGTTTTTGGATTCTCTTTCATACTCATTTTCAAACTTAGGCTTGCCAAACTAAGTAAAGTCCATGAATCTGTCAGAAAAGATACTAACTCACAGAGGAGTACTTCTGGTGCTTGAAACTGTGGGAGTAGTAGCCTCATTCTCATAAAATGAATTTGTTGTATTTGGAGATTTCTGCTGAGCAACTTGTATTCAGATGGTTCTCAACGTCATTAATACTCAAAGTCTCATGCAAATTAGTGTTCTTTGCTGTAGTCATACCAGGTTACATTTCCAAGCTTAAACACTGAAACGCGCACTTTCTTTTCCTGTGCAATGGCAGCATATCAGAAAACATTAAATGATATAGTGAATCAAAGCCTATTATTTTAGGCGTATTTAAATCTCCACTTCATTCACAATGCTTAGGAAGATGTTATGGGAAAAATGCTAAGAAATGACTGAGACTGGGGAAAAATAGCATACATCACATACTGGTTATATTTGGAGGTGTAGTTATATTTTATTTCTCTAAAAACACGTTCAAGCTTTGAGAAACACACAGCCCAACATCTTACAATTTCTTCCACAAGAGTGCAAATCCAGCTTTTGAAGAAACTGGAATTATAGTTTCTGGACAAAATGTGAAACTGTTATGGGCAAACCATTACACCCTCTGTGAAGCATTACAGTTGTTTACATTGAAGAACTACTTCCAAGTCACTGTGGGAAAACAGCAGGAGACTTATTTCATCAGTAAGCTACCTTACATCACTTCAGTGACACACAGAATATGCTTGACAACCAAAACTCTAAAGTAGTCTGAAGGGATAACTTCTGCCTGCAGCCAAAGCTGTGATAAGGTGAAGAAACCAGAAAGACATTCATAGCTCAGCTATGAATATTTAGTATATAAATCCAGTTCCCAAAGGGTTCAAAGAGCTGTGGTAGTACCTGGTATATAGAATCATAGAATCATAGAATCACCAGGTTGGAAGAGATCCACTGGATCATCGAGTCACAGAATAACCATTCCCAACAATCTCTAAACCATGCTCCTCAGTACCTCACCCACCCGCAACTTAAACACCTCCAGGGAAGGTGACTCAACCACCTCCCTGGGCAGACCGTTCCATTGCCTAATGACCCTTTCAGTGAAGAATTTTTTCCTTATGTCGAGTCTGAACCTCCCCTGGTGGAGCTTGAGGACATTCCCTCTCATCCTGTCCCCTGTCTCTTGGAAGAAGAGGCCAGCACCCTTCCCTCCGCAACTTCCTTTTAGATAGTTGTAAAGAGCAATAAGGTATCTCCTCAGCCTCCTCTTCTCCAGGCTAAACAACCCCAGCTCTCTCAGCCATTCCTCATAAGGCCTGTTCTCCAGCCCCTTCACCAGCTTTGTTGCTCTTCTCTGGACTCGCTCCAGAGCCTCAACATCCTTCTTGTGGTGAGGGGCCCAGAACTGAACACAGGATTCGAGGAGCGGTCTCACCAGTGCCGAGTACAGAAGGAGAATAACCTCCCTGGACCTGCTGGTCACGCCGTTTCTGATACAAGCCAAGATGCCCTTGGCCTTCTTGGCCACCTGGGCACACTGCTGGCTCACATTCAGTTGCCGTCAACCAACAACCCCAGCTCTTTCTCCTCCAGGCAGCTTTCAAGCCACTCTTCTTCTAGTCTGTAGCACTGCACAGGGTTGTTGTGCCCTAAGTGCAGAACCCAGCATATGGCCTTGTTAAACCTCATCTCATTGGTCTCAGTCCAGCCTGTTCAGATCCCTTTGCAGAGCCCCTTGCCCTCCAGAAGATCCACTCTTCCACCCAGCTTAGTGTCATCCGCAAACTTGCTAAGGGTGCACTCAATGCCTTCATCCAGGTCATTGATAAAGACATTGAACAGGGCTGGACCCAGCACTGAGCCCTGGGGAACCCCACTTGTCACTGGCCTCCAGCTGGAGTAAACTCCATTTCCCACCACTCTCTGGGCCTGGCCATCCAACCAGTTTTCCACCCAGGAGAGTGTGCGCCTGTCCAGGCCAGAGGCTGACAGTTTCCGAGGCAGAATGCTATGAGAAACTGTATCAAAGGCTTTCCTGAAGTCCAAGAAGATACATCCACAACCTTTACCTCATCCAAAAGTCTAGTCACTTTGTCATAGAAGGCGATCAGGTTAGTTTGGCAAGACCTGCCTTTCGTGAACCCATGTTGACTGGGCCTGATCACCTGGTTCTCTTGCATGTGCTTCGTGATAGCACTCAAGATCACCTGCTCCATGACTTTCCCTGGTACTGAGATTAGACTGACAGGCCTGTAGTTCCCCGGATCCGCCTTGTGCCCCTTCTTATAGATGGGCACGACATCAGCCTGCCTCCAGTCCAGTGATACCTCCCCAGTAATCCAGGACCGCTGGAAGATGATGGAAAGGGGTTTGGCCAGCACATCCGCCAGTTCTCTCAAAACTCTTGAGTGGGCTCCATCTGGCCCCATAGACTTGTAGACGTCTAGCCAGGCAAGCAAGTCTCTAACTACCTCCTCTTGGATCGTGGGAACCTCGTTCTGCTTCTCCAACCCTGGGGTTGTGCGCAGAGGGAACAACTTTCCTTACTATTAAAGACTAAAGCAAAGTAGGCATTGAGTACTTCAGCCTTGTCTTCATCCCCTGTTACTATTGTTCTCTCTGCATCTAGTAGGGACTGGAGATTCTCCCTAGTCCTCCTTTTACTGTTGATATATTTGTAGAAAGATTTTTTATTGTCTTTCACAGACTTGGCCAATCTGATTTCTAGCTGGGCCTTAGCCCTCCTCATTTTCTCCCTGCACATTCTCGCTTCCTCCCTATAGTCCACCCAGGATGCCTGCCCCTTCCTCCAAAGCTCATAGACCTTCTTCTTCTTATTGATGTCCCTCAGGACCTCCCTACTCAACCATGCTGGTTTCTTACCACGGCGGTTACTTTTCTGGAACATGGGGACTGCTTTCTCCTGAGCTACTAGGATTTCCTTTTTGAAGAGGGCCCAGCCCTTATGGATTCCCTTGCCCTTAAGGAGCACCTCCCATGGGACTTTTCTGACCAGCCTTCTGAACAGTCCAAAGTCTGCTCTCTGAAAGTTGAGCGTGACTGTTCTGCTAACCTCCTTCTTCATCTCACCCTGCACTGAGAACTCTATCATCTCATGATCACTTTGCCCCAGGTGTCCTCCAACCCTCACATCCCCCACAAGGCCATTTCTGTTCATGAACAGTAGATGCTGAAACAGTACGAACGAACAGTAGATGCTGAAAGCATCTTTGACTTTCTGTTTGCATTTAAAGCATGCTTTGCTGTTTCTCTTATTTCAAATCATGCTGATGATTAAAACAGGCAGATTTCAGCACTTCTTTTACACTCCATCTATTGCTAGTACTTGCAAGACCTTACCTAGGAATGTCTGAACTACAAGACTTCAAAGGAATGGCTCATTGACTGGACTGAACTATTAATGAATCAAAAAGTTTTAACATGACAGAAAGAATAAATTACATTTTGATTTGATTATTTTACATCAATATTGTTATTAACATATCAAGACTGATATCGGTTCCTTCACCATGTTACAAAAGCACAGCTCCTAAGATTGTATAGCAACTAGGCAATTTAAAAGAATACTGTGCTTTGATTCAAGACATACAGAAACTGCTTTTGACATCATTCTGATTTATAAAAGAATGAAAAACAAGCACCTCTTCCACAACTATGCCAAGAAATCGTGGAATTTTCCCAAGCAACTTCCCATGCATTACCTGACTGCGGTTTGTAAGCCAGTACAAAGAATGTTCTTGCTTGGGGAAAGGATGATGCCTTTCCTGTCACTGCCAGCGGTTAAAAAGATGGGTCTGAAGTATCAATTTCTTTACTTTTATTCTTAGAGAAATTGCAAGAGAATACTCTACAAGAAGAAAGGAGAATACTGTAAACGACTAGCCTACCCTTTTGCATAACAGCAGGCACTACTGGCATAAAAATATTTGTTTGGATGGTGCTAAATTCCACTTTTTCTAGTAGGTCAAATATAATTTTAGCCTCAGAGGAAAATGGTTTTTACGTGTTTCTGGTATATATACTTCACATTCATCAGGTATCATTCTTCATTGCAGAATGTAGAGTGAAAACATTTTTATTAGGGATTTCAGGGTCTCTTTTCTTTACTACGTATGATGCAAGGAACTTACCTGCATGTATTCTGCAATGTGCAACAAATCAATCCGCCACAGATTATAGCAACCACACCATGATGAGGTCAGTGGTACCATGACCCCTGCTCTCATTTGTGTCAAAGGTGTCATCTCACTTCCAAACAGGTCCTTACACTTCCTCGTTATTCCTGGCTGAAATATGCATATCAGGGGAAACTTCTCAAACAAGCAGCACATAAAAAGGATGTTAATAAGAGACTAAAGAGTGTTTGTCAAAGCACTTGTCTGAAACCAGACCATTTGAGAATTATGGCCATATGTCATTAATACACATATTCTTAAACATTCCTTTGTTCTAAGAAATGCTGGCATTTCATGAGTGAAATTGTAAACACAGATTTGAAAGTTTATTTATTATAATCACTTCTATTTGGAATCAGCTGAAGAGGAATCTGGTTTGGACAAACTCAGAGCAGAATGGATCTCACTGCCAAGCTGGCAGCTGTGAGGACTGCAAGACAAGGGGAGGACAAACTGCTGACAGGAAAGCAGGGAGGTGTGCTGCATATGATCATCCCATGACACGTTCTTACAGCAAAATGGAGAATGGTCTCTTGGCAATGAATGGACTCTTCATTCAAGACATGATAAAGACAAGCCAATCAAGCTTGGAGGGAAGGAACCTTTATAATCACACCCTGGGTTTCACCTAGTGAGCATACAACAAAGAGCAGATCACTCTTCCAAGGAGGATGGCTGTAGTAAGATCCTTCATCAGTGGAACAGCAGAGAAGATGTCCTGGTAAGAAGTTGACTGGATGCATGTATGGCACACTGCAGTTTATACTAGCAGCTTAGTGCAAATTCCTGTTCCTAAAGGTTCTACTTCAATGCATTCTTAAACATGTTATACCAGGAAGACACAGTGCATAACTCAGCTCCAGCTGCTGTACAGGAAACAAAATTTATTTCTATTGAAGAAACACAAGTGCCTTAGAACTGAGTTGCAAAACTCTACAGATATTCCCTAAACTTACATAGCAATATTTGTTGAATTATGACTTGATTTCCACTACAGAGAATCATGCAATCATGTTGACTCACTTAATGACTTTTCTTAGTAGGTACCTACCCCCACTGAAACTTGTTTCAATTTAGCAGAAAACGACCTTATCCAGCAGTACTAGAAACTGGGGTTCTTACATTATATGGAGAGTTATATGCTACATATTCAAACAAGTTTTTAAAAAGCTCAGTCAGCTGAGTTAATTCTCTAATCATGCACCTGCTTCACTTAGGCTCAAAGACGGAAATCTGTAGATGTGACAAGTGTTACATAGAATCATACAATCATTAGGTTGGAAAATACCTTAGAAGTCATGAACTCCAACTGTACCTGTCTACCACTAAATCATGTCCTCAAGCACCTCATCTACCCACCTTCTAAACACCTCCAGGGATGGTGACTCAAGCATCTCCCTGGGCAGCCTGTTCCAGCACTTAGCAACCCTTTCTGTGAAGAAATTTTTGCTAATGTCCAATCTAAACTTCCCCTGATGCAGGTTGAGGCCATTCCCTCTTGTCCTATCACGTGGGAGAAGAGACCAACACCCACCTCTCTGCAACCTCCTTTTAGGTAGCTGTAGAGAGCAATAGGGTCTCCCCTCAGCCTCCTCTTCTCCAGGCTAAACAACCCCATTTTCCTCAGCTGCTCCTTGAAAGACCTTTTCTCCAGCCCCTTCATCAGCTTTGTTTCTCTTCTCTGGAATCACGCCAGGACCTCAGTGTCTTTCTTACAGTAAGGGGCCCAAAACTGAACACAGTATTCAAGGTGTGGCCTCATCAGTGCTGAGTACTGGAGGAGGATAATTTCTGTGGTCCTGCTGGTCACAACATTTCTGATACAAGCCAACACGCCACTGGCTTTCTTGGCCGCCTGGGCACACTGCTGGCTCATGTTCAGCCACTGTCGACCAACACCGCCAGTTCCTTCTCCTTCAGGCAGCTTTCCAGACATTCTTTCCCAAGCCTGTAGTGCTGCACAGGGTTGTTGTGTCCCAAGTGTGGGACTCTGCATTTGGCCTTGTTAAACTTCATCCTGTTGGCCTCAGCCCACTAATCCAGCCCGTTCAGATCCCTTTGCAAAGCCTTCCTATTCTCCAGCAGATCGACACTTCCAGTTTAATGTCATCCACAAACTTGCTAAGGGTGAACTCAACCCCCTCATCCAGGTTGTTGATAAAGATATTCAACAGGACTGGACTCAGCACTGACCCATGGGGAACACCACTTGTGACCAGACTCCAGCTGAATTTAACTCCATTTACCACCACTCTGGCCCTGGCCATCCAGCCAGTTTTTAACCCAGTAGAGGGTGCACCTGTCCAGGCCAGTGGAAGCCAGTTTCTCAAGTAGGATGCTGCAGGAAATGGTGTCAAAGGCCTCACTAAAGTCCAGGTACACTACATCCACACCCCTTCCCTCATCCGTTAACAGGTCACCTTGTCATAGAAGGCGATTGGGTTACTTTGTCAGGACCTGCCTCACACAAACCCATGCTGAGTGTGCCTGATCACTTGGTTGTCCTGTGTGTGCTGTGAGACAGCACTCAAGATGATCTGCTCCATGACCTTTCCCAGCACTGAGGTCAGAGTGACAGGCCTGTAATTTCCTGGATCCGCCCTCTGGCTCTTCTTGTAAATGGGTGCAGCATCTGCCAGCCTCCAGTCCAATGGAGCTTCCCCAGTCAGCCAGGACTGCTGGTAGATGATGGAAAGATGTTTGGCAAGCTCCTCCACCAGCTCCCTTAATACCCTTGGGTGAATCCCATACAGATCCATAGACTTATGAATGTCTAATTTGCCTAGCAGGTCTCTAACCATTTCCTCTTGGATCAAGGGAGCTTTGTTTTGCTCTTCCTCCCTGTCTATTGGCTTGTGAGGTTGAGTACCCAGGAAACATCTCACTTTACTATTAAAGACTGAGGCAAAAAAGGCATTAAGCACCTCAGCCTTATCCTCATTCCTTGTCACTATTGTTCCCCCTGTGCCCCGTAAAGGATGGAGATTTTCTGTGGTCCTTTTGTTATTGGTATGTTTGTAGAAGGATTTTTTGTTATCTTTCACAGAATGGGCAAATCTAATTAGTCTTCAGCCCTTCTGATTTTCTCTCTATAAGATCTCACTTCATCTCTGTAGTCCTCATGAGTTGCCTGCCTCTTCTTCTAGAGTTTGTATATTTTCCTCTTTTTCCTGATTTCCATCCAGAGCTCTTTACTCAGCCAGGCCAGTTTTCCTTCCCGCCAGCTCATTTTCCAGCACATGGGGATGGCTCGCTCTTGTGCCACGAGGAATTCCTTCTTAAAGAGCATGAAACCCTCACGAGCCCCTTTGCCCTTAAGGACTGCCTCCCATGGAACTTGATTGAGCAGCCTTCTGACTGCATGCAATCATGCATACTGCATGCAATCCTACTGAAATCACAAGGACTGCCCTGCATGAGCAGTAGATGTACATGGGCTCAAGTCTGAGGCCATAAGACTTCCACTTGCAAATTTCTGTGGTTGGTGTAGTCTACAATAAGAGAATTCAAATTGCAGTGGAAGTATCTGGAAACAATTTCAAATATCTTTTAAATGTAAGCTGTCAACTTCAGATGACAGTTCAGTTTCTCAGGGCAGGTCCACGATTTTAATATGCAGAACCTGTTTTAGTTATGCCTAAGACTGTCACTAATTGGAAGTGTGATTTTCTTTGGGATTTTTGTGGAGGCCATTTTTCAAGCTTGAGAAAGTTTATCAACTTCCAGCCAAATACAAACTCCTTTAAATTCACACTTAAAAAAAAAAAAATCCAGCAAAAACTATTGCACTTTCTAATGCAACAATCAGAAAAACAACACAGCACCTTATCTCAGGCCTCCAAGTATCTGCACAACAGAAACAGCAGACAATGCTTTCCCTCACTTCAGTGGGACTCCTCAGTCACGGCTCTTCTGAAAATCAGACTGCTATTCAAATAATGTTCAAAGAATTCCAAAGCCTTATTTTAGAAAATTATGTCCTCTTCAGTGAAAGGCTGTAATGGAAATTTATTTTTCAAAACTGAATCACATTAGCCCTAGCAGTATCTATATACATGAAAATGGCTATTGGCTCTGCCTTAGTTTTATGACTGCAGGTCAACCTACCCAAACCCACTTGCTGGGGTAGTTGTGAAATGAAATAATTTGGAATTGAGTCATTATAAGCAAATAATTCATTAAAAATAACTTTGTTAGCTTGAAGAATATTTGGGAGCAGTTGAAGGGTTCTTCATGCATACTTCTTTTAGAAGATTAAAAACTACTTTCAGAACAAATAGTCTAGTGAAATAACTATAAGAATCCTTGCACCAAACATAACATTTATTTTAATTTCATTTGACTTGTCAATAGAGTTCCAACACAGGAGCATTTTCAAAAAAAATACTACAGCAAGGTCAGCTTTTTGTGGGTCTGTAGGATTTTTATTTACTTATTTATTTGCTTATGAGGAGAATGTGTTCTAAAATGGAGTTGAAGCTTTAAAAAATTAAAAAAATGCTTGTTGGTTTTACAGCTTTAGAGTACCTAGCTTTAGAGTACCTGCAAATTAAGAAAGCTTTGAAATGCATAGAATATCAGAAGAAAGTAAGTCTGAAGCATAAAGAAGTTAGTCATGATAGGATTTCACCTGAAACATGAGATTTAAAACTCTGTCAGATCTGTGCATGCTGCTTTTCAGATGATCTGCAGCTATGTGCCACCAGTAAAAATCACTGCTGCAGCTCCTATGACAGACAAGCCAGTCTCATGGAAAGATTTTATCAATTTTGTGCTCTTGGCTGAATAAGAGGTGTTACAAATGTTAAAGCAGAGTAGTCATTAAGATTACAGTTGAGACATGATTAATTATTCCCTCTCTGTCACCTTTCCCGCTGACCTGTTTCTGTTGTTCTTTCTCCATCACTCTATGGATCAGAATCTCATTTGTGACATCAGTGATGCTTAGATCAGAAATTGGCTCTTTGCCTCTATTTTTCCCTTGCCTTCCCACTAATTTGCCTTTCTCCATGCTTCTCTTCAAAGACTCTTTCCTGCAGGTCCCACTGCTTTGCAGGTCTCCTTGACTACACCTCACATTCCACAATCTCCAGCCAGCTGGAGCAGCTCCCTGGTATGATATAATCCAGATCAAAGGCATGTGGCCAAAAGCAAACTAGTAACTTGCTAGCACAAACCAGAAGTGACTCAGCCACTATCTGGCCCCCTCATTTCACTCATATTTGGCCAAAAAGTAGTCGTGGGTGGTGGATCTTGGAAGACAGTGGATTGTGAGTCACGGTGAGCTGTAACAATTGCAAACAAAAAAGGCTCTTCTGGAACTGGATGTAGTGACAGACTTACCCAATCAGCAATCTAGCTGCAAGGCAAAGCCAGCACAGCCTGATACTACAGCAGATTTGTAACGTGCTTTTTGGGAATGGCACCAGAATAACTTTGTAGTATAAAAATCTGTGATCAGATGGATAGCAGAATTTTTATGGGATTGGAAAGAAAACTGTAAAATATCTTAACTAACTTCTAAAGGTAGTAATTTATAGAATCATAAAGGTTGGAAAAGACCTCTAAGATCATAAAGTCCATCCATCAGCCCATTACCACCAGGCCTGCTAAATCATTTTTTTTAACATATCTAGGGATGGGGATGCCACAACTTTCCTGGGTAGCCTAGTTCAATGCTTGACCAATCTTTCAGTAAAGAATTTTTTTCCTAATATCCAGTCTGAACCTGCCCTGATGAAACCTGAGGCCATTTCCTCTCATTCCATTGCTAGTCACTTGAGAGAACACCCACACCACTACAACCTCCTTTCAGGCAATTGTAGAGTGATATGGTCTCCCCTCAGCCTCCTCTTCTTCAGACTAAACAATCCCAGTTCCCTTAGCCACTCCTCATTAGATTTCTCCAGACTCTTCACCAGCTTTGTTGCCCTTCTCTGGACACATTCCAACACTTCAATGTCCTTCTTGTATTGAGGGCCCCAAAACCAAACAGAGTATTTGGGGTGTAGCCTCATCAGGGCTTACTCAGGGGGACAATCACTTCCCTGGTCCTGCTGGCCACACTATTCCTGATATAAGCTAGGATACTACTGGCCTTCTCAGCTACCTGGACACACTGCTGGGTTATATTAAGCTGGCTGGCAACCAGCATATCCAGGTTTTTTTATGATGGGCAGTTTTCCAGCCACACTTCCCTAAGCCTGTAGTGTTGCACAGGGTTCCTGTGACTCAAGCGCAGAATCCAGCCATTAGCTTTGTATGATACTGTAAGCATAGCATGAGATTTGTACTCCATTTACATATAACCCAACTGGAGTAGGTTCTAGGCATGAAGCCGCTGTGTGCACAGTGATTTGAACATGTTTACAGAGTCCTGCTTACATCTGAAATCAAAGTACACCCTCCTAAAAGCATTTCCTCCCCATGAAGTTACTCAGCTAGTTGTTACTGGGATAAGTCACTATTTATTTTGACTACCTATTCTTAGAAGGCTTGTTTTTCAAAGAATTGTTTTACTATATGGTAACCAAATTTAAACCCACAAGTTTTTAAACCTACTTGTCATAATTCCTGTTGACAATAGTTGTTTCACAGCATGCCTTCAAAATCCCTTTTCTTCTCATCAAATAATGCATGCAATTTATTCAGTTGCTACCAGTTAGATCATTGGGTAGAGTTGACCTGTGTGCTATCCATATCTCTGCCACTAGTTTACTCTCCCATTCAGTGAGATTTCATGCTGCCTTTGTGCTTTCAAAGTTGGGATCATCTGTCTTGCCAGAATTTATGTGCTTGGCCAAATTATACTCGAAACACAAGTATATTATTCTCCTTACATACATAAGGAAATACTAGAGGAGAAAAATCTCTCACTGTGGCATGCCAGAAATTCTACCATCGTGTATCAACATGTCCCCATAAGCCAGGAGTATAAAATAAGACAGCTAGTGTTAGGGATCTAAACGGGAGTGTTTGTACAGTTTACTAACTCAATTTAGCATCCAGTGCAAATTAATGCTGCTTTCCTTATCGCTAAGTACAACAGAAACGAAAACAGTATTTCTTAGGAAGAGAAAAATGTGGTAGCTATGTGCAGTACAGTTTGAGAATGATTTGGCAGCAGTTCATTTGCCGTTATTTAAGTTAAAAACAAAAGAAAAAAATTTCAGAGAGGGACAAGCCCAAATTGCACATTCAGAAACAAAGTAGGAAAGGTCCCACCCATGACATTTCAAGTCCTATCTACACTAATAGCTTTGACAATTCATGACATCCGTGCCTTTTTTTTTTCTTTCTTTCAAGAGGATCTGTCAAAGCCTGGTCATTACATACAAACCCCAATATAGCTGCAGACCTCCATCCCTGACTGTCAGATATGTGGGTTTTACTGATTTCTTGTAGGGCTTGTCATAACTATCACCAACCTTTTCACAACAAATCTTCTGCCTGCCATTGCCTGCTAGTAGCCACATGTTTATTGAGTAAAATTATGCAACACTGTAAAAGAAACAGTTCACCTGCATGTTGAACAACCCTGCCTGGGATATGGCACTTTCATAATGACTGAAATCTGAGATCTTCTCTGAAGGCTTACTTCCTTACTCCTCAGCTCAGCAGTAATGTCTCAACAACTGCAGCAGTGCTAAAGTACTTGTTTCTTAAATTAGTTACTATTGCTTTAACTGTAACAAAAAATTACAAAGTGTATGTGAGTCAACTTGGTATGTTGAGAGGGTTTCTTGTTTGAGTCTACTCTACCCCCGAGATCACTCTCTAACCAACAACAATCATAACTGCTTCTGCAAGAACTCACTTATGTAAGATGTCCCAAAACCTATCAGATGAAACAACACACAGAAGTTAGTTTTGAAATAATATACCAGCTACCAGCAAAAGCTGTAGCAGCCATGAGGGGTCAAAAGAACTAGTACAGTCAACTGTGCTTCCTTCTAGCCACCAGGAACCTCTACTTCACATTCTTTGACCTATATTTTTTCCCACCAATTAGTTTTAACTTTGCTTGTTTCCCATTCCCATTGTGGCCCATCTCTGATTTTTACCTCTTCTTGTGCATTTTCTAATCTTCACTGGCTTTCCTCTGCTCCTCCCTCAAATAAATAAAAGCCCATTTTTCTTCCATCTTTCTTCCAATAAAAAATGGAAAGAAAAGAAAACACAGGAATTAGGTGTGTGGAATAGGTATTTAGAAGGAAAAACATATTCTAATGGGATACTTAATTCTTCAGATTAGCCAAAATTTTGCCTGTTAGGTGGGTGACAGAATGGGCAACAGTGAACAGCTACAACTATATTAACAGTTCTAACAATGGAGCCTCATCTCTAAATCTGGCAGAGTAATATACTACCACACCCTGTGAATGTTATTCTCTGCAAATATTAAGTACGTAGCAGTAAGACCCACTGTCTCCAGTGTATTCAGGTCATTCCCCAACAGTTCATGAATTTTTGATAACAACTTTATCATCATGTTGCCCAGGGGCTGAAATGAGATCTTGCTGCTATTGCCCTTATTCATACACATGGTCCAATCCCTTTCGTTCCCAACTCTTTACATGGTTACAAACACAGGTTTACAGGCCTGCTGTGTGGGCCAACCTGCCAGGCAACATGAACAGCTATAAGTCTGCCCAACCAGCCGATCAGTTTTCAACTTTGAAATTGCTATTTAACTTTTGGGATGGGTTCAAAATCTCACATGCTGCTGGTACATTTAGGCTTAATTTTCCAGTTTGGATCTGTCCTGTGTAAGGATTTGAGCCACATCTTTGCTCTTGGAGGCTGTTTAGCAAAGTCCTTGGCATAGTGGCTTCAGAAGGAAACATGGTTGTACTTTCTCTATGTACATTTCTCTGAATGTAGTTCTTTTCTATGTCCTAAAATGCAGCCTGTTCAGAGTCTTGCAAGTGATGAATACTAGCTTTTGGCCCAGGCAAAGTAGCAAACAACTGAGAAAAGCAGACTACCTTCTTTGTCTGGGCTAAACCAGTAACAATTGGTTGCTTCAGAAGCATACACAACCTGAAGAGTCAGTTTTAGTTCTTAATTTCAAAACCTTGGCCTCTGAGGAAAAAGTCGAGGATGCAAGGCAGCAGCAGAAACAAACAAACAAAAGTACCAAGTCCTTTTCTTCACCTGGTTGTCCTATGCAATGACAGAAGGACCAAGCTCAATCCCTACCCAGCAGCCTAATTCATAGGACAGCAGCTAATTATAGTAGGAAGAAGAGTTGAAAGAAGGGAGAGAGATACACCTCTAATAATTTTTTTCTGTTGCAAGAACCTTTATTGCTCCCCTCAAAACAACACAAGGTTATGATCATAAATACCAATTTATTAATTAGAAAAAAAGCAGGGCATTATTGGTAAGTATAAAGAAAATAGCTCCATTTGTTTACAATGGTGCAGGGTAATGAATGCTTTGCAAGAGATTTCTAGGCATTTCCATCTTTGATATCTGTTTCAGGCCTTACACAAGACTGCACCTCCAGTTACACTGTTGCTAGCCTGTTTTACTTTCTCATTACATCATGTAAATGGAACTGTATCAACATATGTTTTGTAAATTATTACATTTGTTTCCTTGTTCTTGCCAGTACTGGTTTCCAGTTATCTTTTAAATGTGACATTATCTGGCTATTGTGGGAATGGTTGTTTTCTTACTCTGCTATCTCGGACTGCTCATATCTACCCACTCACAAGTTTGTTTTATTTCTTGCTGATTACCCTTAGTGCACCCAGAGTCTTAGTGGATATTCAGAAGTCAACCAGCAAAACCCAAGTTCTGTGTGCTTTTTGAAAGGCTTCTGAGCAAGTTTAACACAATCATGCACCTGTGCTTGTCAATCTGTATACCCACCATGTAACACACAGCATTAAATGCTGATAGAACACATGAACATAAACTTACATCCAGGTGTAATTATTCATAAAAACCTTAGTGGCTTTCACAAGCACCCAGACTGCAAGCTTCCTCTACTTGATAATTTGTTCACAGCACTGGGTCCAGGGAGAATGCAGATGGCGGTCAGGGGCAAAAGGTGTACAGCCACAGCTCTTAGTGTTATCGTGAGTACGTAACAGAATGGATGGAGGCAATACTGAGGCAGAGACTACACCCCTGACATCCCTATAAAAAATCCATTTACCTTGTGAAATAGGAGGTAAACAAAAAAGACCAACAGATAATAGGGGAAACAATTAACAAAACTATGGACGTTATTGACAAAATAATAATGACATATCTACCCAGTTTCATCATCTGAGATATTAGTATCAGGCTCTTTGTAACTAGTGAGCGTCAGCTTACCTAGTTTATCAGCTTCTCTGGAGTGGAATCACTCTTCTTTTGAAAGCTTCTAATTAGAGGTGATCCATTCAAATGCATCCCTTTATATTTACTGAAATTAGCAAGTGCACTGGAGTTAAATTCCTGCTAGACAAAGACCTCTTCAGTACAAACCCACAGTCACCTGATGGTCTGTTTTCCTAGCTACTTTCTTCTTTTAGCCTGAACAAATTAACTCTGAGGTTTTAAACTTATCTACTTTTTCCTAGATACAAGTACATTAAGATACTGTGGCATCTTTCCCCTCTATATCTTACAGTAATACTTCTAAAGTACTTTTAGGTCATTTAAGACTCTTTATGACCCTGATGACTATCTGAGATAACAAATGATAACTGGCTTTTCCCCAGATTTCCCCATCCTGCCATATGGAGTGATCTGGTATCCAGGGTTCTTTGCTTTATTTTGTTATTGCACCTAGTATGTCATTCTATACGTGTTTTATGGAGAAGGAGTCATCATTGAAGCAGTTTCACCAGAAAGTCCGAAGTATTTTAAGGAAGTGTTAAGTGTCAGAAATTAAGGAGGACTTGTTAACTACGTATGTTTCATACAGTCTAGATGAAGAGGAAAAAAAGAAAATAACTTCTGTTTCTTAACAGTTGCTAACAGAAGTATTTGAGAACCACTGACGTCAGCCTGTTACACAGATCTTAACTCCTCTGCACATCTTCTTACGAGAAAGGGATTACTTTCACATTGCTCAAAAACAATATCTAATTCTGCTCCTTTAGCCACAAAAAAAGCATAAAATCAAGTTTTTAAAACTATTAACGGGTATTTTGTTAAAAATATAATTCTGCCTTAGGAAAAAAAAATAGCACCTATGTTTGAGAGACAGTTGGAGGCTTTCAGCCTGATAAAGGCTTTTAGAAGTCCTAAGAATTGAACAGGTGAAACAGAACACAGTGTTTTGAACATGGTAATGGTCTCTCACATGTATTACATTCCACCTGAGCATAAAGAGTGCTTGGAAAGAGATGTTGAGCTCTGACTCATAAATATCGCAGGAAATTGCTGCAACAGTTAAAGACATTACTAAAACACAGCATGTTCTGCCTTCTGCCAGCCAGGACAGTGAAGTGTCTCAGCCACCGCGATAGGAAGTCTCTTCAGCACGCCTTGCTCTGAGTTCAAGAAAAGAGGAGGGTGACTTTTTGAAATAGGTAGTAACAAGATCTTTCTTCTTTCGGTCAGGCACTACTAACCTTTAGTGTTCTCCTAGACAAACAACTTTCCCTTTTAAAGCCTTCAGGATAGAATTCTAGTTCCATCCTACACCTTTGCAACTGGAAAGCTGTTTAACTCCAAGGAAGTCAGATCCTCAGAACAAGCTGAGCACTGGGCACATCTTTGTAAGAGCACTGTATCCTGCTCCACATCCCTAGACATCCAGAAAACCCCATGCGAAAACTGCAAAACTTTGATCACCTGGTTAGGAAGCAAAATAGCAACCCAGAGAAGACCACCAGCACTGTGTACCCTTAAAATATGACATCAAACCAAGCTCTGGAATTCTACGGACTATGAATACTAACACATTATCACTGCAAGCCAACCCATCTTTCTCACATCCAGACTTAATTTTGTAATGTATTCAGAAAAGCTGTTTAGACGGATGAGATAATTATTCCCCTCTACTTAGCCTTGAGAAAATCTCAGTTGAACATTATCTTTTCGACAACACACTCACAAACGCACCTTGAAAGTTTAAAGCATATGAACTTACTTTGAAAGAGGCTCTATCTTTTTAAGCAATGAAGACAGCTATGTCCCCCAGAAAAATAGGTTGAGGAGAAAAAAGCATGAGTACTAAGCACATTGATGAAAGCTGTGAATGAGAAAGCAATTACCTGTTCCAGGAGAGAAGGAAAACCTCTAACCAACTCTAATAATTACTTTGCTGCCAATCATATCCAGTGGAGATGCACCTCTTAACGGAGTATGGTGTACTTGATTTTACATATTAGAGATCAATAGATGAATAAGTAAAAAGTATCCTTCCCTCTAGGATTCTCATCCTTCCAGAAAAGTAGTTACCGATATACAATGATATACAATGGATAGGGCATAAGACACTTGAAGGGAGTACCAGCAAAACACACACTTTTCTGGTTTTCGTATCTTGGTTCAAAAGAGAAGACGTTTCCACCTTAATGCAGCAAACTCAAGGAGGCAAGTCTTATTTCCCCATCCCTAACAGAGAACTCACTTCACTGTAACACCGAAGTATCCTGCCTTTACCCCCTACTTACCTTTGAAGACTCTGAAGTGTGAGTATGCTTTTTCTCTTTGCTTTTTGGGGCAAAGACTATCCATCAAAGTAGCAAATATACGCAAAATTGTTCCACATTTCTGTAATGCAAATCTTACATTTGTTCACTTATGACTTCCCTGGATACATAAAAATTATTCTTGTTTATGTTACTTAGACAGAAACCTGAGCATGAAGTCATGCTTCATGGAGGGTTCTAGCTTAAACCTGCTGACACTGGCCACCTAACCTAAGAAGCTGGACTTTGCCAGGAGCCAGTTGAGGCACTAAGAAAGTACTTTTCTGCTATTTCTGTTTTAGTGGCCGCAGTTTCTCACAGAGAGTTTGTAGCAAACAAGAGAAATACCATAATACACTGTTACAGCAGAGTTTTTGAGGTGGTAAAGGTGAAGTTACTGTAAACATCTTCAACTCCCCGATAGTAATAGCCTTCTTTTGGCATAGCAGTGTCCCTGCAAGAGTTCAACTGATACATCAGTTTCTCAACAATTTCAACTATATTCATATCATTACTCACATAAACAAGTTTTAGTTTCACATCACCACATCTAGCTAGTCAAAATGGTACCTCTATTTAATCTAGTTTGAAAAATTTATGGGCAATTTTACTGTTGTTGGCAGCATACAAAACATTAATTCAGTTAAGGACCCTCATATTCTTCCCTTTTGTGAAGCCAGACAAATCAATCAGGGAAAAATATTTTATGCTTTAGCCCACGATTATTCACTGTGTTTACATACTACGCACAAAGTTCCAACCACTCAGGTATCATGAAGTGAATGCTTATTGATCCTACTGATTTCAATGAAGATTTTTGCATCAGTTGAACATGCCCACCCTGACAAAAACCATAATTTTCACCCCTTCGATATAGATAACAATGAGAGTAAACGATAATTCATCAAAATGCAAAGAGAAAAAGGCTTCAGATTTAAATCAACAACATGTCTGTTCAGCTGGGCTTTTTCTGCTCCAAAACGAAACTGGCTGCTGCAGCCTTCCCAAAATAAGCATAATACTTAACAGACAGGCATTTATCCCAAAGTCAAGTGGACATTATTTCTTTTGCCTGAATGATTAATTTTATGTTCCTTTTTTCTTCTCTGCATGCCCTCCACCAACAAGAATAGCTTGACCTGATTTAGAAGGGTTTGAGCGCTGCTGAGTCCAACTGAGTCGTGCTGTCTTGCAAGGAAGCTTCCTCTCCATTATTTAAGGCTTATTTTCTCTTAAAGAGCAGAAAAGGCAAAGGGCCTTCAGATTTACTCTGGAGAACAGAGGAAAAAAACAATAAAAAAAAAGATTGCCTAATGATAATTACAGTAGAGTATGAAGGGGAGGGTGAAGGAAAAAGAAAAAGAGGAAGAATCCTTTTACCTCTTTTATAGCCATCAGCACAATTTTCCAACAATGTTAACTAGGTTCTTCTATGACACTGGATTGCAATTGGTAGTTTAATACAAAGTTAAAACCAAAATTATACATTTCTTGTGGATCAAAAGCTTTACATAATGACATTGGCCATTTTGTATACAAAGATTCGACTGTTTCAATTTATATGATTTTGTTCCCAACTAAATATTTTTCACATAATGCTAAACTGAAAATATAGCCTTTCAAATTCATTTATTTGTTCTGGATACTTAGTGCTGTCCAGTTAGCACTAATCCTTTTAAACTCACCTTTCAGCATTTTGGTAGTCAAATAACAAATAAGATGAAGCTAACGATTAAGTAATGACACCCTAGAAAACGACAGAAACAGTGGTAATTAAAATCGCATAGACAGCGCTGAAACTTGGTGATTACTGATCCTATTCAACCAACACAAATAGCCCCAAGGTAAACACCAGGTAAACAATAGCTGTCACTTAATGACCACAACGCTGCCAGAATGGCTCCAGGTCCTTAACTACTCCACTGGATCACAGCAGAGGAACTTCATGCTAAATACTGTCACTTGAGCCTGATTTGGATAGTGAAGCTCCTCGTTATCATTTTTACTCCGTAGCACCAAGTGAAATCCACAGGAAGACCTTCAGAATGGCAAATACTTCCCATGCGATAAAGAGAAAAAAAATTAATTACATACAACGCCACGTACAGCTTAATTTTTTTGTTGGTTTTTTTTCTGTTTGTTTGTTTGCAAGTTGAACTCCACAACTGGTGTTCAAAAAATGCCTCAGACGGGCGGGTCCATCGCTTTGTAAGACAAACGAGGACGGACGCTGAGCAGCCGAGGAGAGGGCTCCAGGCAAACCACCTACAACATAAAAGAAGTCCGGGCACCAGAACCGGGAGCCGAAAAGCGTCCTTCTAAAGCACCTGCGAAAAAGCTGAAAGGAGGGAGATCAGCAAGACGGAACAAGCACACCCGCGCCGTTCGCCCCTCGGACACGCGCGGTCCGCGTCCAGCCCCGCGAGGGGCGGCAGCCGGGCGGGGGGCACGTGGTGAAACGCCGCCCGCCCCGGCTCGAACCTTCTCGGCAGCCTCCTCTCGCCCAACCCCTTTCCCTCGGGACCGGGCTGCGGGTTTCGGAACGAATAACCACGCCCTTTCCATGCCATCCTTCCCCCTCCGCGGGGGCCGTTCCCGTCCCTTTTCCTCCTCTCGGCACGTGCGAGACGGGGAAAGGACGCGAAGGAACCTCGAGCGGCAGCGCAGCGTCGGGGCTGCCGCGCCGCTCCGCGCCGGGCACTGCGCGTATTCACAGCGCACGCTACGAGCACTCACGGCGCTGGCCGCCCGCCCGCTGCGCGCACTCACGACGCCCGCGACGCGCACTCACGGCGCTGGCCGCCCGCCCGCTATGCGCATTCACAGCGCCCGCTACGCGCCACTCACGGCGGCCGCCCGCCCGCTACTCGTATTCACAGCGCCCGCTACGCCCCACTCACGGCGGTGCCCGGCCGCCCGCCCGCTATGCGTATTCACGGCGCCCGCTACGCGCACTCACGGCGCTGGCCGCCCGCCCGCTACGCGCGCTCACACCGCCCCCCCGCAGTCTCCCGGCTGAGCGACGCCGGCCGAGCCCAATGGAGCCGCCGCTTCCGCGCTCGGGAGGCGGGCGCGCGCTCGCCAGCGGGCCAGTGGGAACGCTGCTTCCTGAGCGGTGGTGTCGGTTAGGAGAGGCGGCGGCGGCGGCGGCGGCGGCGGCGGGAGGGGGGGCCGGAGTTTAGGAAGAGGAGGGAATGGCTGTCATCAGTGAAGTCATGTTCATAATCTAGTCCGTCGCTCCGGTTCCGGACCCGGGGGGTACTCGCCGAGGGGGAGAGGAGCGACATCCAGATCGGCGCTCCTCCCGCGCGGAAGGTAAATACAACTTCCAACTCGCTCTGCCCCGACCCCGTCCTTTATTGTTAGCGATCGCGCCGGCACGCACCGTGCCCACCTTCCCTCCCTCCCCGCGGCGCGCCGCCGTGCCACCTGCTCCCTCTCCCCACCTTCCCTGCCGCCCGGCCCTCCGTGATATTTTTATTCCCCCTTCGTGGGTGGAGAGAAGAAAGTTTTGATCCGGCGTTTCTAGAATAATCACGATGCGATTCCCGGGGGTGGGAGGGCGCGGGGGGGGGGGGTCTCGGCTGGTGGCTGAGTCAGCGGCTCCCGCGGGAGGGACGCGGCCGTTCGGCGCCCGTTCCCCACGGCGACAGCCGCCAGCTCCCTTTGGTCACAAGCTCCAGTTGGCGCGACCGGGAGAGGAATCGACCGGGGGCGGAAGAGATTTCCCCCCCACCCCGTCCCCGCTCCGCCCCGGGGCGAAGTTGTCGGTGTCCGGCGGCGGGGCGGACGGAAGATGGTGCGTGGGTGAGCGGCGGCGTCACCCGGCGGAGGCCGCGATCCGGATAATCTCCCCGCCTGCCTGTCACAAGCTCGGGGAGGGGGTGGCGGCCGCGGCCGACAGGCTGCGGCTCCTGTTGCTCCCCGGTCTGTGCTTTCAACTGTGCGGGCAGTCGCTCTTTCTGTAAAGGTGTCGCGATTTACTTCCCGAAATAGCTCGGCTTCCCCCCCACCCCCCCGTGCCCCGTTTTCCCTGCAGAAATCCTGCCTTCCCCGCCCCCCTAACCCCCCCGCGGCTTGCAGCAGTCGGCGGAGCGGAGTAGCACAAAACATGCGCTTGCAATTTTGTAATCGCCTTCCAAGCAAAAACCATTTTATTTCCGGTGTGCGCGGAATTTTTTTTTTTTTTTTTTTTTTGCCGGGGCCGGGCGGGACCGAGAACACGCGCGGGCGCTTAGGTAGGACGCGGCTCCGCTGGGACGGCGGTGGTCGGCACGTGGAATCCCCAACAGAGGGAGGATAGGGAGCTGTTGGAACGGATCCATAGGAGGGCTACGAAGATGATCTGAGGGCTGGAGCACCTCCCATACGAGGACAGGCTGAAAGAGTTGGGGTTCAGCCTGGAGAGGAGAAGGCTCCGAGGAGACCTTATAGCGACATTCCTGTACCTGAAAGGGGCTACGAGAAAGCGGGGGAGGGAGTGTTTACAAAGGCTTGTAGTGATAGGACTAGGGGCAATGGGTATAAACTGGAGAGGGTCAGATTTAGACTAGACATAAGGAGTAATTTCTTCACGATGAGAGCGGTGAGGCACTGGAACAGGCTGCCCCGGGAGGCTGTGGCTGCCCCATCCCTGGAGGTGTTAAAGGCCAGGTTGGATGGGGCCTTGGGCAGCCTGGGCTGGTGGGATGTCCCTGCCCGTGGCAGGGGGGTTGGAACTAGACGGTCTTTAAATCCCTTCCAACCCAAACTGTTCATGATTGCACGATCCTCCTCCCGTGCCGGGCGGGGCGGGAGGCGGTGAGGGGGTGGTCTGTGCCGTCCCTCCGCCCGCACCAGGAAGTCGCGGCGGCCGCGCACGGGTACGCGCGCTCGGGGTGGCGGGGCCTGAGGCGCCCCCCCCGCTTCCCCCAGGTACGCGGCCCCGGATGCATCGCTTCGTGGAGGGGGATTGAGGCGGCGGGGCTGGACGCTTCAGAGCGAAAACTTCCCGGAGAGGCGGGGTCGGTGTGTGTCGGGTAGGGTGGTGGAATAGGGCCCTGCTGGCGGTGCGAGGGGGCGAGGCGGCGCCGAGGCCTGCGCGGCGCTGCCGAGGCGGGGCCGTTGCCGGCCGGGGAGCGCGTGCCCGCGCGACGCGGGGAGCCGCGGGGTCGCCTGCGCTCCGGACCCCCCGGCGCGTGCCGTGCTGCGGCGGCGGCCTGCGCGGCGCTGGGAAAGTTAGAGCTCTTCTGAACTCGAGTTGAAGTTGCGGGTAACCGGCTGGGTGTTTTTTTCCCCTAAGCGTGCATTACGGTCAAGTAAAAAGAGTGATCAAGTGTCAGCATGACTATGGAGATTGCACCGAACTTGGTTCTCCTTGCTATGTTCTGCCTATCTTTGCTATTCACACTTCCCGAGCTTTAGCTGAACGCTATTACTTTTTACTTTCACCGGTTTAAGTATTCTGCATTCTTTCTGTGAAAAAAAAAAAAAAAAGATACGGGATCTGTGGCACGGAGTTGTTCCGCTGGCATTTTCTCTTTTGCTTTAGATTTCTTCAGTTTTACTTGGCTTTAACCACCACCCTTAAGGTCCGAGCAATGAATATTGTACCAGAATTTGTATTCCTTTAGTAGTGTACCAGTTACAGGTTCGGAATGGGGCAGTCATTTCTGTATAAGCTACTATTGTTGTGCAAATAAAGGCACACTTTCTCTTTGGGAACCTAATTGCCCTGTTATTGTCTTTGACTTTGTTTATTTTCTCCCTTTACTGTCCTAAAGAAAAAAAGTGGTTTAGGAGAAGGGTAGGAATGGAGGTGGATTGTTATGTCCCTATATTTGTCAGTAGTTGAAAGCAAAATGATTGTAAGGAGCCTTTAAAAACAAAGCTGAAGTTAAGTGTATCATAGGACATATGTAGACCCGACAGAGATGATTGTAAAGCTTCATTAAATACAGTATTGCTCTCATGAATTATGTCTCAGCTTTAGGACTGGTGTTTCTGTGGTGTTTCATAGGAGGTGTTCCTGAAGAGTATGTTTAAAGCAGTCGTAGATCTCTTCCTTTGTTCATTTCTGAAGTGGCCTGTGAGCGTTTCTTGCCAGGTTTGGAAAACACATTCACCAACACCTGATCCTTGAAAGTTGACAGGAGAAAAAGTGCTCCAGGAGCATTCTTATATTAAATGTATTCTTGACCAAGGTCTATGCGAAATTAATATCTGCAGTTATATCTTTTCAGATTTTTTTTTTTTTTACTTTTGAAGTTAAGGTCAGAATGTGCACAGTAGTCATTTAAAAGAATCTCCGCACTTATATCTTCAGTTTTTATGATTGTGTTTAGTAGTATTGCTGTGAACTTCTGATGCTTTTCAGAGGGAGACTTTTCATTCTTCATATGACTGAGGATATTTTTTGGAAATTACTCATTAAAATGCCTGTTACATTTTCTTGTGTTTTCTGACACAGTGTAAGTTCTCTGTTTATAAAGAATGCTTCCTGAATATCCTTCTCTCTTGAACTTTATCTGCTTAGTTTTTATTTGTTTGATCTTTTAGTGGAGTAGTAAACACAACGTTATGACATAAAGATCTCTTGTCATGAAAATGGTAGCAAAGAAAAGTTTATGCCTTATTTGCAAGATAAACTAAGAAAGTATGAATAAGGGGAGAGGTAAGGCTTACTTGAACATAGCTTTAGGAGTTTGCAAATAAAGCAGAATAAGAAGACTAATACTGATTATTGTTTTATTTGTTTCTGAGACATGTAAAGTAATCTTTCCTTAGTGTTAAAAATTATCCTGTTTGTCTCCACTTGGTGGAGAGTAGATCACTGCAGAGCTTGAGCACCCAGGTAGGTCACTTAAAACTGTGGCCTGCAGGGAAAATGTTAAAAATAAGTTTGTTAGAGAAATGATACCTTTTTCATATCTTCACTAAGGCTTTACTGTAACTAACTGGCATCTAGAACAATCTTCTCCCTTCTTCCTCTTTTTCTACTCTGTTTGAATAAAGACAATGCCTGTCAGTAATATGGTGAATTACTTTCTGTCTTCTTCCTTCCTTCTCTCCTCTCTGTCATTATGACTTTTGTTTTTCAGAATTCACTGTGAAGACGACGTTCAATAACTGTGGTCAATACCTGTAGTAAAGGCCATGATATGGAAACTTAATCTGTAATTAGGCAGTGCTGTTAGAAGTCAGTTTCCTGTGCCTGAAATGTACAGTGGAATCTATGTATGTAGCAAATATGGGCTTGATCTTGGGCATTGTCTACTCTTGACTGTGGCTATGAGGTTAAAAGGCAGTTAAAACTTATGACTGTGGCTGTCACTTTCCTCTGTCCTTGAAGGCTGTTTCCTTCTGCAGCAAAGCCATCAGAACGAATCAGGTATCTGTCCTCTAGCCTCTTCTTCGAAAAGTCTGGTGGCCTATTTCAGCAGTTACTGTGCAAACCCTAACTTCTCCTGATGCCTTTTGGCTCTCTGTAGTACATTCAACGCCCGGCTGCTAGCCGTTCAGTTCTGGGTGCTGATTAGTTTTTCGTAAGTGAGTAGGGTGTAAGTTAGAGTAGTGGAGAACTTTAAACAAATACGCAGTAGGAATAAGGATTTCTGTCATCCTGAAGTAAACTGTCTCTGCATGCGAAAAGGAGCCTTAATGCTTCTTTTCTGGTGTAAGCACACTGCTTGCTCTGCTATTCCTGCTGCAGTGCATGCTGACAGTCTTTGGTAGACAGCTAGACAAGTGTCTGAAGCGGTGTCCAGAGGTTTTTGTCTCTGGCCTAAGTGTCTGGATAAGCAATTAAGGTCCAGTGTTTCTGGTTCTGTGGTTTGTTGTTTAAACTGCAAATTCTCTGCCAGAAGGTTTTGAAGTCAGAGTGAAGTTACATGCATGAATATACTAAGGTTGACTCTCTCAGCTTTTAGTGTGTTTGGCTTCTCTTATGTGAACTAAATGATTCTGGTTTATGTTAGTTGGAGATTGACCCTTCTTCTGTTTTTTGTTGTTGTTTCAAGTAAATCTGTTTATTGATTGGATCGTTGTTGGATGTAATGATGATAATTAAATCCTGATAAATGTTAATGCAGAGTGTCCTCTGGGGTTGTACAATACAAAAGAGTGATTTGCTTCTAAGTATTTGTTATTTGTTTTAATTACGATGAGCTGCTATCATTGTTAATCAGTTCTTGAACTTTGGACATCCTTGATCATAGTTGGCAGATGAAGCAACTGCTACAATTCTCTAACAGTATCATTTCATGTTTTCTGTGGTAGTTTAGTCTGTAGGGTATCACCATGCCATAGTATAGTTTTTGAAAGTCACCTTTGAATTGTGACTTCAGTTGAAGATGTGACTTAGTCGTGGAAAGACAAAAGTTACATTGGAAGAGAAGCAGCTACAAGACTTAGAAGTACTTACTGCTCCATCTGTTCTTAGACTAGTTGTGCACCCTGTGTCAAAGCAGTCTGTAGTCTTTGGACCTTTTTATGTGTCCAGCTGATTTGGAATTGCAAAGTGGGGCAGGTGGTTTGTTACCAGTTTTGGACCTACTATTATTATGTGCTTTCTTCATGTGAAGGAAATCCATGCCTTCCTTACTTTTGGGTTTGTAGCAGGTTTGTACCAAAATATGTTTGCTGTGCTTGCATACTGTGGGTACTGAAACATTTTGCTCGTGGATACTCTGTTGTAGAATGAATTAGCTATGTCTACACCACCTTCTAGGTGCATGTGAAGTCAGAGTGCAGAAACATTTATGCTTAGGGAATATTCCCTCAAATTCTTTGTAATGTAGATATTCATTATCCTGAACCATTTGATTTAGAAATAGTAGAACAAAGATCCTTAGTCTCTCTTCTCAGCTTTAGTTCTCGTCTTTGTGGCTCTTCTTGTGTTTGCACATGGCTACTGTTACTTTGACAATGGTAGATCTCTGTCTCAGCAGAGGTGGACAAATTCTTTGAGAGCACAGGGAGAACTGCACAGTTCACCACAGCTAATTTAAACCCCACTAGTTCCATTTGAGGCTGTTCACAGAAGAGATGTGATGTTCATGTAAATAAACCTAAGAATTGGTAAAGGATTACAGTTCAGAAAGAGGTAAGCCTTCTTTGAAGTCACATGAATAACCCTACTCCCATGAGGATTCTGAGGACATTTTAAGATTGGGCACTTGAGAGACAATTAGACAGTATGTAATGCATTTGAGAATCAGGGCCAACAGTGGGTTTTTTGGGGACAATGAGATGGAATTATTTTTTCTCTTTTTTTTTCTTTTCTTTTTTTTTTTAGTTTATTAAAATCCTTGTATCTTTTAGAAGCATTTACTTCCCCCCTCTGCCCCTATTCCTAGCTTTGTAGTTCTAGCAGGCACTAAACATTAAAAAGCAGTCCAAACAAATGGGTCAACAATGGCTTTGGCAGGGAGCTGGCTTCATTTTGTTTATTTCATTATAGGCACCAGAATTTACCCAGACTAATACCCATGTTATCTGGGGGGAGCTTGGCCACTGTTGCACCTGTTGTCTCTTTGTATTTTTTGGCTTTTACTTTAATGAGACTTTTATAAGGGCCTAGAGGAATTAGGTATCTAGCTCTTACTGAATTTTAATGAGAGCAAGGTGCGTATTTCCACGAGGTTTTATGAGATACTAGTCTTAGTAAATATGAACTAAGATATTTTTGAAACATATTAAATTATGAACTTTTAAGCAGTTCTGTTCTGTGAACAGATCCTTAATTTAGGAGGCTGTATATAATGGTAGGGGTTGTGTTTTTTTTTAATTTTGTGGACTATTATTGGCAGACTGCTGCTTTATCTCTTGATGTCCAAGTTGGCATACAGGAAATGTTTAGTATATATAAAAATGCCAGTGTAACTAGTGGAGCTGATTTGATTTTTAAGAGAACTGCAAGTTGAATTTGAGATAGAGATAAATAGAGGGGGACCTTTAATGAATAGGCGTAGGTGGAGGTTTTTATGAAACAGGGTATTTTGGTGTACTATATACTGTTAGTTTTGTAATTGGTTGTAATCGATTGTATCATGGTTTTGTATAAATTTTTCTGGGTAGAGGTAGTGGTGCTAGGCTCTGGCTTATAACGTACAGAGACAGTCAGTGGTGGGAGTGTCAGTCTCGTATTTTGCAATCTAATGACTGACTCGGATAAAAACTCTTTGCTGCATGGAAATGTCTGTTGTCCTTCATACAACCAAACTGTAGGCCTCTTATAGGAAGCTATGTTGTGGTGAATACAGTTGTGAACATTTGATAACTTGACTCCTTTTGCGATAATGTCATGGGGGTGTAGGGGACTAATTAGTGACTATAGTGTTTTGTTTTGGAACAGAGAACCTTCATAGGCATCTCCCAGTTTTACCTTGTAAGGAAGTAGAAACCCAAGATAGCTTATGAGGTGAGGATATTTTATTTTAAATGAGTTAAGCATTGTTCTGATTTGTTGCCTTCAATCAGAAGAAGGAAGTAGCTATTAAAGCATAACAAAAGGCAAATTCTAAGCAAAAGCCATTAAGCCGGTTTCAGTCCTGACAATGATTAGGTAATTGGGGGTAAATAAGTGAAAACTGTCTTGATGTAGTAGCTTTTTATCTTCTCTGTGGGTTCTGATAAGTGAAGACTGTTGCTTTTTTTCTAGCATGTCTTGCAAATGGGTCTCCTTTCTGCTTTGCTGGGAACTTTAGGAGGGTACTTTGTTTTTTTCTTGGTGTCTATTTCTTAATTTGACTATAGATCAGATATTTACAGTGTCATAGTCTGGTTTTATATAAGCAGTGTCATGAAAGACTTACACAACTTAATAATGTTAGAAAGTAATTACTGCTAACTATGGAAAGTGGTAAACCTAGATGTAAAACAGTTCTGTGCTAAATTCTGTAAGGAGAGGCCAGGACAAGAAGTTGACTTAGTCCTTCTAATGTGCACTACATTGTAATTACCTTGTAGTGTGCACCAAAGAAGACATCTTTTTGATGAGACTAATTTTTCATTATATTTGGGATTTTGTTATGGGACAAGTAGTCATGGGCAGGTGACCTTACTATAAAACTACATCCAAAGGAAATACAGCGTACACTGCTGCTGAAAGCAGTGAACCTGCTTACTTTGTGCTGGCCCTGGAACTCATTTGTCCTTTCAGAAAATCTGATCAGTAACATGTATTACTAGATGCTGGTTTTTTTTTTTTTTTTTTTTTTTTTTTTAATTATAGGGCTACTTGTCTGCTGGCTTACCCAGAAACTTGACTGATCTCATTAGCACCAACTGGCCATCAGTTCTGTAAAAATATGGCAGCTGTGTCACTGTATTACAGTACTCTGGCATTAGTGAACAGAAAGTTCCCAATATTAGATATTGATAAAAGTTATCAGAAAACTGAAGAGTGTTCCAAGCTGGCAGTCTGCATCAGTTTGTTCTACTTAAAACACAGAAATAAAACTGTAGTAATAGTTGTTTTTTCAGCCTGTGAAAGCCTGTCATTTGTTCTCAGGGCATTTACGGTTTCATAAGCCTTTTGAGCTGTACTCTTCTTGTTTGTGACATCAGCAGAATCCCTCAAGTGAATTACAGCTCGTCAGTCCATGGTAATTGTCTCTTCTGTGGTCTGTTTTGTTAGATACTATGATTGCATACAGAGATAACCAGAGAGGTCCAACATTGATGCCTAACTTGAAAAAAAGTCAGAAAATAGTCTCAATAATCCTTCTAATGCTTGTTTTGCTGCATTACCATGAGTTTTATAGGTACAAATTTCAGTGCAGTCACATCTGTTTAGGTAAAGATTTTTGAACACACATATATTACAGAGTGCCCAACTATCTTTCCTGCCTGTAATAGTACTGTGCTTGACCCTATGTGGTACATCTGGTGATAGCAAGTCCCTTGATCTACGATTGTCTCTAATAGATGTTTCTCTCAGCATACTGGTTGTTTTGCTTTGTGAGTAACATAAACATCCAGAAACTGACTTAACTATGAGGATCCTTATCCTTCTAGTGAGCTTTTATAGAAGGATACTCAAACTTATATACAACAGAAGCATTTTCTGCTGATGATAGCTTGCATGTGTATTTGCATGTGTTTGTAATGATTACCAGTTAGTTTTATTACTTTTTTCAATGCCCATAATGTCACATAGAAATTCTGGTTGTTTTTTTTTTTGTTGTTTGTTTTGTTTTATTATTAGGCCTATTCTGCTAATTGAAAAGGAAACAGAAAATAGATGTCCACGCCTACAGACCCTGGTGCCATGCCTCATCCTGGTCCTTCCCCTGGACCAGGACCTTCACCTGGACCGATTCTAGGACCTAGCCCAGGACCAGGGCCATCTCCTGGCTCAGTTCACAGCATGATGGGGCCAAGTCCTGGTCCCCCCAGTGTTCCACATCCAATGCCGACAATGGGGCCTACTGATTATCCACAGGAAGGCATGCACCAAATGCATAAGGTAATAGTTTATTACAAGTGAACCTTTTTTCTTAGAGTTCTCTCCACTGATTAAAACAACTACTTACACTGCATTTAGACCTACATAGCTGCTATTACATGTCATGTATCACCGTAGAACTGTAGCTACACTCCTACTTCTATCTTTATTAATAAAGTTGATGCATATATTGAATTAAATGCAGTTTCTTTGTTTAGAAAAGCACAGTTGTAGTAGACTACTTTGAACTATAAAGTTTGTAGCTTGCCAGTCTTCATTTGTAAACTGTACTTTTCAGGTAGGTGTTAGTAGGGAAAAAAATTTGAATTACAGTGTTAAAGCCTTGCGGTAGACCATTCCAGCCATCTTTCTTGTCTGTTTGGATGTGTCTTGTGTTTGTCTGGATGGTTTTTAGTTTTGCATGGAAAACATGGGACATATGATTTTAACTGTTTAACTCTTAGTTATGACAACAGTATATGTGTTATGTTTGTATGGTTCTCACTTGAGGGATGAGAGTCCTCAGAGCTCTTGGTTTATTTTGCCTTCCATTTAATCATAATCACTTCTTTTGTGAACTTTTGTGAACTTTTAATGGGGTGTACAGTATGTGATTACTGACCATGGAAGAATTATGTTGCGGACAATACTACTGTTTCCGGTGAGAGAGAGAAAAAGTGGATGACAGGAAAAAGTATTTTCCTACAGAATTTTTTTTTTATTAAATAAATTATTTGTTCCCTTAGGTGTTCCATTGAAACAGAAGGCAAATGGCTTCCCATTTCAGCTGTTGTTCACTAACAGTTCTGTGCATGTCAGATATTCTGGGAGTCTTAAATTTGAGTCATGGTCATGGAAGTAATGTGTTTTTATTCACCCAGCATGTCCCCTGCAAAATTTTTGTTGTGTGTGTTTACACTAGTGAAAAAAGAAAGTAAGTATTGTAGTCAACCTCAAAAAATCAGCAGAGACCTCATGTAAAATGATATTTTAGTGATTTATAAGAGACAAACGGAATTGTTGGCCAGGTTCCTACTGCAGGGGTAACCACAGTCAGTGTGGTTGCCCAAGTGATGCATCGAGTTACGCTGTGCAGTTATATGACAATGCATTGCTGTTTGATCTGTGTAATATTTGGTGGTATAAAGTATGGAAGAAATCTAGTTTGATACTGGATCTTCGTCTTTGATTTCAAAGACAGTGTTTTGTTTGTTCGTTTGTTTCAAGAAGGGGGAATGAAACTAAAAAAAAAACACACATAATCTGCCAGTTTACCTGTAAATAGGTCAAGCTGTAATGCAGTGCTGTCTGTGAGAAGACCTTTGTTACTAAATTCAGAGTAAAAGTAGCATAGACAAAATGTTTCTTATGCGTTAGACGTTATGTAAAATCTCTAAGTCTGCCAGGTCTGTAGATGTGGGCTTGCATACAGTTGAAGCGCATCCCTCATTATGTTTTCTCGAAACACTGTTTATATATCTGGCCTGTTCTGTGTTTGTTCTTACTTACCAGGACCAATGAAAGTCATAATGTGTACCTAATGTCAAATATGTATCAACTTCTTGTTTCCCTTCTGTTCTGTCATATTAAAAGAACTAGTACTCAAACATGGTAGTAGTGTTTTATTGGTAGTATAGGTTACATTTCTTATGCCAACAATGTCATTGCAGAAGATATCTTTAATAATTGATACAGGACTGAAGAATTTACAGATATTACATTGTGTATAAGATCCTTTTTGTAATTTTTAACTTGTTACATAGACTTGAAGTTATCATCTAACTCTGTAACTGTACAACAATTCAGAGAGGTTATGAAAAAACAACTTTTTTTCAGTCCTCTGCTGAATCGTCACTCCTATTTTGTAGCTTTTCCATAAACAGTAGAGGAGCTTTTAGGTGAAAAATATTCATGGAAATACAAGTCTCTGCTTAAGTTAGCAGTACCATGATCATTAAAGCTAATTTTGTCTTTAAAAAAGTTTATTCTATATTCATCTTTTATAACTTTGCTAGTAAAAAAACTAACTAATGAGTTCTGCCTTTCTTAATTTGTTTCTAATGAATTTCACTTTTTCTTAGCCTAATTTCTGCAAAGACAGAGAAGCACACGCCTTTCTTGCTATACTTAGGCACGTCTTTCTATTAGGTGCAAAGCATTTCAGTTTGCTACAGGTTTTTTTTACATACTTACCTCATAAAGACCTGTTTTTTTGATCCATTCTTTCCATAGAAACATTCTTTCACTTAATGTTTTCTTTTGTGTTCACGTCTTTACTGTTCCTTTTTTTATTTTTTAAAACTTCTCTTTTTGAAAGGTGCTGTATTTATTTTCCTCTTCAGTGCTGCTCTTTGTTAATGCCAGCTCCTTTCCCCCACCTCCTGTATGCTAGTACTTCAGATGCCTTGGGTATGTATGCTGTGTCCCATCTTAGTTCCATTAGAGCTATCTGCATTAATGGAAGTTTAACAGTTGTCACCCTTGACTACAGTGACACACATCCTGGCAGTTGCACCACAGATGTGGACAGCTAGAATCCTGTGTCTGTAAATCAGATCCGATTTCCTGCACAGTCTCCTCCTCCTCTTGGTGGCCTTAAGGTTTTAATCCTTGATACATACCATGATAAAATAGGAGTGGATCTGGCTTTACAGGTGTTTCGGTTTTTGTAGTATCTAGCTGCAAGCAGAATGTGAGCTGAACTTTCTCTTCCGCATTGGTTATCTTTGTAAGTATGGGCGAAGGGGGCGGGAGGGATCTTCATGCCTCAGAAGAAAGCTTTGGGATTTACTTGGTTAGCGCAGTTGAACTATTTTTAATATGGCAGTCATCTATCCCTACATTTCTACTACGTATACCAAGTTCTTGCTATCAAAATAGCTTCTGGTGTAATGGATATTTTTCTGGTACAAGTTTGTTTCACAAATGTTTTATACTCTTATGACAATGAAAGGATTTGATGAAATGTAAAAAAAAAATCTATTTTACTTCTTCTTTTCTTTCTATAACTTTTCTCTTTTTAAACTGATAGCTCTAAGGAAAAATGGTAGTGAAATCCTTCTAAAATGCTGATAAACAACAAAAAGTGTGTTTTAAGATAGTTTCAATCAAATCTGATTATTGCAATGGAAAGTGGAATATTTATATGATATATTACAAATTAAAATCTAGAATTTTTTCCTTTGAAGGAAGGGTGACCTATGGTTAGTTCTGCTTAAATCGATTTATGTGCAACAAATTGCTCAAAAAGAAGAAATGTGACATGTTTTTTTCTGTGAGTTGATGTAACTTCTTGCACATTCTTTTTGTTAACTGCCAGTATTTTCCACGAGTGTGAGTTTTTTAACTCTTTTTTTAAAAAAGAATTCTCAATGAATAGGTGTGCATTTAGATAGAACAAATGGTAGGATCTCCGTTTACAGTAGGTTTTGCAAGAACAGTGTTTAGTGTGCGTGCATACATGCATTACAGAGAGGAGCACAGCAGCGTGTGTCTGTAGAGAGAAGTTAAGTAACTGATGCCAGATTGTTTCTTCCTAATACAAAGCCTTGCAGAGCCCTAAGTTAGAAGTTAATAAGCATAATTTCTTTCCTAGTTAAGGGTGTAGGTTTTGCTTTCAGGTAAAACTTTCTAGCTTTCTTAAAAAAAAATAAATCTTCATTCTGATGTTAGTTTTCCCCTGGGTTTGCATTCAGAATCCTTCAGTTTCTATTCCGGACCCTTTTGCAATGCCCTGCCTGCCTTCAGCATGTCTTTCTGAACCCAAGCTGTCTTCCGCTCTCTGAAGAAAGCATTTGATCCTGTTTTGCATTTCAAGTACCATGAGAACTGTAGTTTTTCAGGAGTGACCTGTGGTCCCTACAGTTCTTGTCACCTCATTGTTTAAATAGAACTGTCTTCAGTTCCTTGACTGCCTGTCCCAGGGTTTTGCCTGCTAAGAAGAGGTTGCCTCCTGCAATGTCTTTGGTTTTGAAGAGATGTTTGTGGCATTGCAGTAGAGCAGTGACTGAAAGGGCAAAGTTTGGGCTAAAAATAACTTGAGCCAAGCCACAGGCTGTACTTTCATAAGTTGGTGTGTGTTACAGTGCTTTGTAATGTGAGACCAGTGTGTCTGATGTGTTTGTATTTGGACAGTTTGCCCCCCTGGCATTGCCAAACAGATCACAAGGAGGGGAAAAAAAAAAGCAAGAAGGAAATGTAACAAGCATTCTAATGATGTCCTGTGCTTCCCAACATGTCTGATTGCAGGGGTAAAGGTTCCCATTGTATTTATTTTGAATGACTGCAAAGAGAAGTTTGTACTCTTTATGTATTTGTTTAGATTTTGAGTTACAAAGTCCTTTGAATTTTTATAATGGATTTGTGTAAAATCTCTATATAAGTACTTATTTTGTTTCACAGTCTATTGATGGCTTGCATGAGAAAGGAATGGTTGAAGACATTCATTGTGGCTCCATGAAGAGTATGCGACCACCTCACCCTGGAATGGGCCCACCTCAGAGTCCAATGGACCAGCATAGCCAAGGTATTTGTAACATAGTGTTCATGCTGTATAGTGTTAGGTTCCCTTTGTTTCTCAAAGAGTCAGTAGTTCCATGTGACAGACTGCAAATTTTTTCCTTTCAGCTTTGTTTGTTAGGTTAAACTGGTATCACAGGGCAAGGTGAGTAATTGAATCCCCTTGCTTTCTGGAGTATTCATCAGTCATGTATAGGAAGAAAGTTAAAGCTCATGTCTGTGGCTGGGGCAAGTAATTGAACAATGTCTGCTACAGATTTTAGTTCATATCTCTAAGAAAAAACCCTAACTAGTTCTTCCTTGTCTTATGTAGCTATTGCAAATGTAAATTTATTAGAATGTGTTGTGTTGTAATCCTGTAGTGAAGGAATGATAACAGAGAAGAACCCAAGAAAACCTGGAGAAACCTTTTTTAATATCTCTAATGTTTGGTCAAGGGCTCATCAAAGTTCTTTCCAAAATTTGTTATGCTGAAAAATAGAAACATTTTTTTTACCAATTGCTACATGCTTCTCTGTGTCCTTTAGTTTGCAACATAAGGGAACATGCATTCTATGAGCAGCCCAGTACATTGGAGATTTAACAGGTAACATGTTAATTATATTAATTAGTTCAGCAGGTAAGGCTTTGTGTATTGCATAATTAATTACATTACAGCAACACCTGAAGAATCCTTCTGAAAGTAGGATCCCAGCTTGACGTACCCTGTATAAATCTGTTAAGAAATGGTTCCTGTTTGATGTGTTTTCTTGTATATTATATAGGGTAAGAGTAATGCTGGAAGAACAAAACGGGTACAGATCAGCAAAGTGACTTGGCCTGAACTGCTTTGTGCAGTGGGGTTTTCAGTGGGCTCTGTTTGAAACCCTTGTCTAATTTGTCAGCTGAACCCCTCTCTGGGAGCTTGAACATTAGGAAGTACTGTTTTTCCATTACACCTTTCAATATCAGTTAAGTAAAATAGAACTGACTGCAGGGAAAATTTTTCCACTAATTTCAGTGAGATGCAAGCATGATCATCCAAGAGCAGAATTTCATATGGCTTTGCATTGAGAAGCATTCTTTGGCTCCTAATGAACTTGTTGCTTAAAATGAGCTGAGCATTTAGCCTGTAGATGAAGATGGATACAGTTCAGACATAATATATTAAGCTAGTTAAATTACATGATAAAGCTAATTATAAATAGAAGATGATCATCCAATTGGGGATTTTTCTAGTTAGTCCTGTAGGACTCTATTGTGTTTCACTGCTATTCAGTGTATTTGTCAGTGGTCTGGTATAAAATGAGCGCTGATAGAATTCACAGATGGCATGGAAGTTTAGCAGGAAGTAATGAACCGGTTGGTTAAAAAGGCTGATCAGGGTGCATGGTAGAATGCACTTATTTCTCTACTGTGGTTTTTAACACAGCCAAAAACATTCTATGTCTGGGAGCAAAGTAGTTTATTGTGGAGGTGATATGAATCATAGAATGTTTTGGGTTAGAAGGGACCTGAAAAGATCATCTAATTCCCACCCCTCTGTGATGGGCAGGGACACCTCCCATTAGACTGTGTTGCTCAATGCCTCATCCAACCTTGCCTTAAACACTTCCAGGAATGGGGCATCCACAACTTCACTAGGGAACCTAAGACTGTGTCATACGAAGCAGAAAGGCTGAAAGGAGTTTTAGTTTTTCTGGTAGACTTAAATGTGTATTGCCACACACGGTGTTTGTAGCCGTGAGATGGAATGTACTACCTGCATGCAGAAGCAGGGACGTATTATTTGAGGACTTGTATTGCCTTTTCTAATAAGCTAACTGAAAGCTATGTCATAGTGTTGCATTGCATTCTAGTATCTACAGTTAAGAAGGATGCTGAGGAATGTTTAAGGTAGCATCAGATGTTTGTAATGTTTTTTTGTATGAGGAGAGGCCAAGTGAGCTGAAACTGCATAGCGTGAAAAAGAGACTGCTCAGAAATACATGTTGGGTCAGGGTGAAGAAGAAGGAGCTACACTTTTGCAGTGATATCAGTGACAAGAGGAGACAGTTGGCACAAACTAGAACATATGAAATTCCATTGGAACATAAGAAAACATGCTCTTACTGTAAAAACAGCTGGACAATACAGCAGGTTGTCCAGAGAGGTTGTCTAATTGCCAGCCATGTTGACTTTGTTGAATCTCGTACAAGTGGTCTTGACTGTTAAATCCAGCCTGTCCAGGTCCCTCTGTAGAGACTTGCTGCCCTCAAGCAGATCAGCAGTTCTACAGAACTGCATGCTGTCTGCAAACTTGCTGAGGGAGCACTTAATCCCCTCATCCAGATCATTGATAAATATATTAAACAAATGTGGCCCAAACACTGCTCATGACCAGCTGCCAACTGGTGAACTCCATTCACTACAACTTTCTGGGTTTGGCCATCCAGCCATTTTTTACCTAATGGTAAAACATGTTGCTGGGGAGCCTATCATAGCTCACCTTGTTTGAGCAGGTGGTTTGGCTGGAGGGTCTTGAGAAATCTCTTCTAACCATAATGATTCCGTGAAATTGTGCCATATTTAGAAGACAAATAAAGGACTTATTTGAAGCTTGGAAGATGTGGGTTTTTGCCTGGAAAATGTTATACTCTAGTTTTTATTATCTTGGAGATAATTAAAAGATGACTTGATGAGTCTGTGCATTCCCAGAAGAAAGGATTGTAGTAGATGGATTTGTCGCAAATATGACTGTTTACACAGTGTTGGTTTATCAGCAATTTAGGATTTATTGATATTTTTGAGATAGATAGCAAGATTAAGTTGTATAATTCTTAACAGGACTTAATCATCAGGCAATTTTACAGAGGGTTTAAATGGAATTTGTTAGAATCAAAATAACAGCTTAGTTAAAGATTTGAGGATGGCAAGGCTCACCAGAGATGTACTGCAGTGTTTCCTCAATCAAATTACACATACATACAGATGGAGGCTAAATAAAATCAAACACACAGACAGACAAACCTTTCTAAATCAAATTGCATGCATGTGCACACACACATGCGCACACACACAGGTTAAACCATACTTAATTTTCCCTTGTTGTGAATTTCATGATTTTTTTTCACTTTGTCCTGGTATTCATCAGCAGATGATTATTGAGCCTTGTGAAATGAGGCCTTTGAGTCATTGTGAAATCTCCAGTGGATGATCTTTCAATGCTTACAAAATCTACCCTGAGAGTTGTCTGAAATCAGGGGGAGATAGTGGCTCACACAGCCTGCTGCAGTGCCAGAGGGCTCATTGTGGATCATTTATTTATAGGATGGTGAGATGATTTGCTTTGGTCAGTGTTTTCCATTTTGACCACAATTCCTGCCAAGTCATTCTGGTATGCAATTCAGGCAGCAGATGCCCTGTGTGTGGCCAGGGCATGTCTGACTGCAGCAGCCCACCCTTGCTCTTGTAACCGAGATTTCAGCACAATGGGACTTCTTCCCAAATGATGCGCAGTTTATTGTGAGATACCAGAGTGGTCTAGGGCGGGGACTGCACCACCATAAAATCCTTGATTTTTTTTTTGTTTGTTTTTGTTTTAAAATGCAGGTACAAAAATTCAATGCAAATGAATTAAGTGAATTCAGACTGTATTAAATATGTGTTTTACTTAATTAAGAGAAGTAATTAATGTTTGCACTGGGATTACCCAAGTGTTTGTGGTAGGTTTTGTGTCGCATGAAATTTAAGTCAACACTGGATGTCTTTCTCATCTGTTTGATAGACCAAAGGTAGAAGATCCTTTAGAGGATAAGAATATGGTCTCTTTTGGACAAATAATACAGGCTGTTGTAGCCATAATGGTCCTTTATTGCCAGAAATCTGTGAATTTATAAAGTCCCCAAAATACTGAGAAGAACTGGTAAGCTAGGGGAGGAAACGATGTTTTTAACTCTTTGAGGATGGAAAGATGGATGGATAGTCTTCATAAAATGCTGCAGCTCTTAGAGCTCTGGGTAGAACAGTTGTGACAAATGCATAGGCAGCAGTCCCTCTGTATGCAGTTTACACTTGGAACTGATTACAAAATGAGTTTTCATTTAAATATCATATTGTCCAATAGCCTTTTTAATAATTTTATTAAAGAAGATGTTGCAAAAGTGTCTCAAGTTCAAAAGCAGTAATTTTTATAAAATATGTGCTTACCAGTGTGGGTGATAAAGTAGAAATAAATTGTTGAACTACAGATGCAATTACAGATGTAATTTATATACAATTACAGTTACAATTTATATAAATTGAATGTGCAGTTGTGGATGAACAGTCCTGAAATATAGACCACTGAACTTACAGAGAGCACGTTGATACAGAACTTTGGAAATTTGGAATTTCCAAATTTTGGAATTTTGGAAGTTGATACAGAATTTGGAATTTTGGAATGATTCTTCCAATCTGTACTAAGAAATAATTAACTAGCCCTTTTTGAGGTGAGATACCTCACTTTGATGAGCAAATCAGAAACATTTGTAAGCTAAATCTGCAAGGACTCTGTAGTTTTGCTTATAAGTGCTTATTCGCTGTTTGAATGGCAGTTACTGTTCTGAGATTTTTGCATTTCTTTAACTATTGATAATTACTAAAATAAGGTATGCAAGTTTATTATTTAGATTCGGGGTTTTTTTGGTGCTAGGTGGAATGCTAGTCATTAAGAAACAGCCTGTTACTAGCTCATACAGATTGTTGCATTTTTCTTGTAGCCATACTGCAATAGAAAGGATTTCAGAAGTCTGATATTAATATTGTGAATTGGTATCTTTCTCCTCAGTGGTTACTCCATTCCACTCTTGCTTCCAAACTGGAGAAACGTTAACATTCCTGACTATTTCTGGTGACCAGTTTTCTTTTCTTGAACTTGTGCACAATGATGTCCCTATTTAGTCTTAATACTTTTCTTTATTGTTAATAGGCTAATAGAAAAGAAAATCCGTTGCTCCAGCTTCATATTTATCTGTTTAAATAGTAGTCTTACTACAGTTAACTGAATTTAAATTATATTACAAAGTGCCTTTATTCTCTGAGAATAAACTATACTGAAAAAAACAGTATTAATATCAGAAGTATGAAATTCACTGTAAACTGTTAAACTGCTAAATAGAGTTATCCAGAAGAAGAAAATAATGTTTAGACTTGACTTTGTTAGAGGAATGGGGAAAAATTGAATTGATGGACTTAGAATTCTTCAGCACTGTCATCTATCGACTTGTGTAAGTTGTAGTGACTTTCAACTGCTATCATCTCAGAAGAGCTCAGACTACTTTGAGGTTTTGCGTATGTTGTCCTTACTTAAGGGCCTATAAGAATTTGAAATTAAAGAGAGGGCAGAATTACTTACTTCTGTAACCTGGACTGTATATTGGTGAAATGGATGTAGTTTAACTTCAAAATGTCAGGGAGAGGGAAGAAGAATAGATTGTTGTCACAGAACCATAAACTGTGGCATAAACTTTGGAGTTATCTGTGGGTTGCTAAAGAATAGGGAAATGAGTCAGAAGATTTCTTGATTTTTTTTTTTAAAGTTTTCTGGGCTTCTCAAATTGGTAAGAGTATTATTTGCGCTCTGTGATACCTCAGTGAAGTGGGGAAATAGTTACCTCTTTTTCACTCTTGGTTGACATCTTTAAAATCTGTCTGTTGTACATTACCTGAAGGATCACTCTTCATATTCTTTTTCTGATATGCTACATATTCTTGGAAATCTCAGCCAGAATCTATGCCATCTCTTTTCATTGATGCACTGTGAAGCTGAAGGAGATACATATTGATTGTAATTAAAATTCAAGCTTAAAACCAATGCATTTGCAAGTGCTGTAGTAAGATACAAGCACTGTTTGCTTCAGACATGTGCTTGCTTTCCTGGAACTTTATATATAGAGTAACACAGTCTCCAGCAGCTTCTTCAGAAAGTAGATTTTGTGCTTTAAGTTGATGTTCCAAGTTCTTGAGCCGCCCAAGCAGTAAGAGGTATTGAATGCATTATGTCTTGCTTAAACCTTTAATTATGTAAAATAAAGAGCAGTTGTATTAAAATTGAATAACATCTATTTTTATTTTTGTATGTTCGTGAGGTTTGGCAAAGAGGGCCTGTATCAGTGAATGACTGTTCCTTGATGTTTGTGCATCAGAATAAACTTAAAATATTAAGCTGTAAAATAGGCAGACTTCACTGCATGTGTACAACAATGAAATATGTCTGACATTCTAGTGAAACAGACCACATCCTTATACTTCTGTATTATATTTCAATTTTTAGTTTGTCTTACTCCAAATACAAGGGTAATTGTTATTTTTAGGAATTATTGGATCACAGTTCTTCTCAAAGAATAGCTCGTGAGGCTATCTTGTTATCCCAGGGAACTTCAGATTGCACTTCTGTTCTTGCAGAAAATACTACAGCTATCCTGACTTGAGAAACGTTTTTATACCTTGTGTACTGTTACAGAAATCTGGTAGAACTTAGATTTGACTAACTAGAGATGTATGTTTGTGATCCTCTTACCTGTTCTAGGTTATATGTCTCCACACCCATCTCCGCTAGGAGCACCAGAGCATGTGTCCAGTCCAATGTCTGGAGGAGGTCCAACTCCACCCCAGATGACTCCCAGCCAGCCAGGACCCATTATACAGGGAGACCCACAAGTTATGAATCAAGCTAACAGAGGCCCTTCGCCTTTCAGCCCTGTGCAGCTGCATCAGCTGCGAGCTCAGATTCTAGCATACAAACTGTTAGCTAGAGGTCAGCCTTTACCAGAAAACCTCCAGCTTGCTGTTCAGGGCAAGAGGACCCTGCCTGGTATTCAACAGCAGCAGCCTCCCAGTGCCTTCAACAGACAGTCTGGTAAGTGAATCTGCCCTGTGTCATTATGCAGGTAATTTTTGAAGTTCTGCTTGTGGAAAATTAAGAAACAGGTACTGTGCTGTGCTATCATTTGAGGCTGTATTCTGGTGTCTAAGTGAACAGAGGCCTTTGGTTTTAAGCTTAAAAAAGTGTGTAAAGCCCATCTGTTGCTAATAGGATATTGTCAAAACTGAAATAAAAATTATTTCACTGTACGGTACTGCATCCATCCTGATTATACTTGACATGTTTTTAATGTTATCACTGATCACAATTTTACTGTTTTTCTTAGAGTGAATTTTCAGTCTCCTGTCACTGCATGTAGATAAAATTTGGACTGAGTTGTTGTTGTTCTTGAAAGTAAACCAAACCATATGTAGTGTCCTGTCAAGTGAAAAATAGGAGGAAAAGAAAGTGTTCCTTTTTTTTTTTTTTTTTTCCGCTGCCTGATGATAATAGATGTTACAGTGCAGGAAGCAAGCACGTTTTGGTCCTGGGAAGACCATTGCCTTAAACACTCCACACGTGTTAGTTTCTGAACACTTCTATTAGTTAGCGTGCATTAGAAATCAAAGGTTAAGATTATATTATTTTGTTGTTAGTAGTGCTTTTTATAATTTTCCTGGTCACTTCATTTCCGTGACAATGGCTTTGCTATCGAGTAAGGGTTTTTTTTAGGAGAAATGATTTTAATATGCTTCACTGCATATATTTTTTCCACAATAAAATCTACTTAAATCCATATTAAATGAAGAAAACCACTAGATGCCTGAATAGGCTAGCATGCTAGAAAGCAGAATGATTTTTGAATACTTGGAAATGCTTTGTGTCCTAATATGCTGCTCTGTCAAATTGCAGGTATTGGGTTACATGCAATGAGCGGTGCTGCAACTGGACCAGGGCCAGCTCCAGGGATGCCTGGACATACAGCTGCCATTACCCCAAAAACTTGGACTGAAGGTATAGCAGAATATAATGCTAATTTTATGCCATGTACAGATCTGTGGTTATAGAGTGTGGTTGAGTTTGTGGAAAAGATGCAGGGTTGAAAAAAAGAGGAAAGTAATAAGGTGTGCAGAAAAGTAGTATAACCTTTACTGTGCCTGTAACTTGAATCAAGGAGAGTCTAACCATTTATTCATCCGTGAGTGACCTGCCCACATGAAATTAATGCAGATGTTAGGCAGCCTGAATGTGAAGAGCCTTTTTACAGTCAGTGAAATATGTGAGCTGCTTGAGGGACACCCATAAAATGTACTCAACAAGTTATGTTCCAAACATTGTTAATTGCAATAAGTTTGTCTTTCAACTGTAGTCTTTGCTACTGTAAGCAAAAGTTTTCAAACTTTGGTAGAATTTTTTTTTAATTGGATTGCTTTGAAAAGTCAATGTAGTCTTTGAGATCTAGTGAATACCGTAACTTATTTTCCACTGTGTGATAATCCGATGTTGAAACAAATCATTCGGGTTTGGGTTTACAACCTGATTTTATTGTTTGAAAATAAAGTGTAAGAGGTAGTCACTGAATCACATAATCATTAAGGTTGCATTGAAAAGATTTAGAAAACCTGTGGGTAATGTATACTGTTTGAAGTTTGGGAGTTTTTAATAGAGAGTCAAAAATAAATACAATATTGTGAGCTTGTGAAAGACACAAGCTTCTCATGCAGTAGAAATATTATGCAGTGTTGAAGCATGTGGGTAAATCTGGGGACAGTGATTACTCCATGATAGCTGATGTCATAGAAAAATTGGCATTAGTCAGCTACTTAGGGCAACATAAAAAGAAAAGGAAATTCCAATATGTAATCAGATGTAGAATTGCTTTTCTTGGAATGTTCCCAATGAATACTTATAATTTGAGTAGGATAATAGAGAAGAGAAAAAGAGAAATTGTTTCTTGAGAGATTGAGTTAAGAGGTTGAATATGAATTCATCAGGTGCAGTGCATTCTAGTTAAAGTGCTGGTACTAAAAAATGCTGGTAGGTATACAGAATTTCTAGATTGATAGTTTTCTCTAAATAATCTAGTGTGTCATCATCATATGTCCATCCTGTTTAACTCTTTACTGTTGGTCTTTTTTCATTGCTTTTACTTTGTAAGAAAAAGATCTGTCTGTCCTTCCTGTATAAGTTTGGAGTCTTTATTTGATGCATTTTTAAACATTGTACTTATTTATTTAGATTTATTTTTCACTTATTGTGTGATTGTTTCCGATAGTGTTGTTTTACAGTTCAGTGTGACACCACGTGGGGGCTTTTGGTGGGCATCCTGTTGTTTTAAAAGCTGAAATACAGTATTGCTAAATACAGAATTTAAAGCTTGTGCTAAGGTACCTTTTCTGGAGTCGAAGAAGTGTGAATGACAAATCGTGATCTCTGAAGGAATTTTTTTATCTAGCTTTCATGATGTTGGCTTTGAATTAGGGTTGATTACAAGATTGCAGGTATACATTGTAGTTGATCTTCTTAGCATTAAATCACTATAACTCCCTAGACAGTTAAGAGACATCTTTAGTGCTGTGACATCAGTAGTCAGTGGCAGTTTTTGAACACCTGAATGCTTGGATGGCCAGTTGTCATAATGGGATACTGAAATCTACAACTCTTTTGTGTCTATAAATGGCAGGCACTATTTTCAGGTTGACTGAGGTGTTAATTTTCAAGATTATTAGAATGCTGTAACATAAAGCAGTAATTAAATTCTTGGCATTAGAAATACTTAAATATAATTCACAGGAGACTGTAGTGAAACAAAGGCATGTACATGCCATATACATTTATGTCCAGTTGTAGAAATTTTAATATGGCTATGTAGTTGAGATGGAGCTCTAAATGCAGACCTGCTGAGATCACAATTATAGATACTTTCTAAGTGGTGCAAGGATAATGAGCCGAAGGCAGAATTAGGTCCTGCACTTGCACGAAATCAGTTCCAAAGCCGTTTTGGTTCTTCTGACACTAGAATTAAAAGTCAGCGGGGGTGGAAATAGAAATTACAATAATCATAAAGTTTCAGATGCGTTTTCTGGTAATTTTCAGTGTTTAGCTTAGCTTTGCGTCTTGGTTTCAGAAACCATCTTGATTTTCTTCCTGCATTCTATATTTCATGTTATGAATAAGTACTTTTTATGATTCAGGCCAAGCACCAGATATGAGTGTCTCCAACGCGCAGCAAAAGCTTCCCGCACCACCCCCTAGTGGGAGGCCTTCTCCTGCCCCTGCTGCTGCCCAGCCTGCTGCTGCCATGCCTGGGCCTTCTGGACCTCAACCACCGCCTGGACAGCCTTCACCCATTGTTCAGCTGCAGCAAAAGCAGAATCGGATCAGCCCTATCCAAAAACCGCAAGGATTGGATCCTGTTGAAATACTCCAAGAACGTGAATATAGGTAAAAGTGAATAACAGGTTTCAAATTCATATGCAGATAGTTTGTTCGGTTTTTTTTCACTTTCTCAACTGAAATTCCTTGCAATCAACTACTGTGGTGACAGTAGTATAAACTGAGTTTCCAGAGAGAGGCTATGTCAAAGAGAAGTATGGAGGCATCAGAACAAACAATGATACAATAGTCCCCCAAGTTATGCACTGGTAAAGCACATGGGCAGTATCATTGCAGACCAGATAAGTTTAGAAGAGCCTGGAGGGTTCTGCTGGATTAGTGTATTACTTGGATGCTGCAAACACTGAAAGTTAGGACATCAAAATACTTGTATTCTACAGAGAAACCTCTTCAGTGCAGCAAGTTTTCACAATTAGAAGCAAAAGGGAAGTTAGAAGAGATCAGTGAAGGTCAAAAGGCTGATGAGTTAGTGGCTACAGCAGAATAAAATTTTATTAGTGATGGTGTGGTTGGCTGGCCTACCAAAAAGCAGAGAGAATATTAAGGATTTTTTTAAAAATTGAGCTTACCATGAAGCATGATCTTTAAAAGTTACCTCCTGAGTGACCTAATTAAGTGTTGAATTGCATTTATTACAAAGAATAGAGGATGACATTGCTTGTGGCTTTAGAGACTTTTTGGTTCTACTCATCAGCAAGGGTATTAAACAGTTGACCCTGAGAATCTGCCGAGCAGAAGGATCTTAATTTGCACCTAAAATATGTTTGTGATATTTATCAGTCAGAGGATAACTGCAGTTAGTCTATTTGCTCATTTTAGACTGATCGTGCTTCTTCTAGTCACTATAACAGTCAGTTTGTAGGGGAAGGTAGCTGAAAAGGTTGGTGATTTCACTGAAGACTGGCTTAATAACTTTTGCTTTACAAAGGTAAAACACTGTGAAGTGGTTTAGGGTGCGATGCCATCTCCAGAATCTAGGCCTTGGTCCCAGAAAAGCTCTGACTTTTCATATAAGGTGATGCTTAAGCAATTTATTGCCATGTTGTTGTGGTTGTTCTGCCATTCTTACTCTTTTTATCTTAGGACTGAATGGCCACAGCTGTTTCAGTATGAGCAATCACTGTTTTCTAACATGTTTTTCAGAAAGCTTGTAGGACACACTGTTACAGGGTTTCACAGTTGCTCTGATTGACGAATTCTAGCACTAACCTGAGTTTTGTGGGAAAGTGTGAGCTTTGAATCTGATTAAGTGAGGTATTCTTGAAAAGTACAGATTGGATTTACTTAGTGGCTATACTGGTATTGAGTGGGACAGAGTTACATTTCTTCATAATAGCTAGTATGAGACTGTGTTTTGAATTTGTGGGGACAGCAGAGTTGATAAAACATTGATGTTTTAGTTAGTGCTGAGCAGTGCTTACCCAGCATTAAGGCCTTTTTGGTGCCTCACATCACTCTGCCAGTGAGTAGGCTGGGGGTGCATGAAAATTTTGAAGTGAGCACAGATCAGACAGCTTACCCTAACTGACCAAAGGGATATATCATACCATATGATGTCATCATGATCAGCAGTAAAACTGGAGGAGAAGCTGGTGGGGCCTTGCTGCTTGGGCACTAGCTGGGCATAAGTTGGTTGGTGGTGAGCAATTTTTTCATTTGCATTGCTTGTTTTTCTTGGGTTTTATTTTCCTCTCTCTTTGTTATTTTAATCTCTCTTTTCCTTACAATTCTTTAAAAAATATTATTTATTTTTAATTATTAAACCTTTTATCTCATCCCATTAGTTTCTCACTTTTGCCTTTCCAATTCTTCCCCTGTCCTGCCAACAGGGGTGCAGTGAGCAAGCAGCTGTGTGGCGCTTAGTTGCTGGTCAGCGTTAAACTATGGCAGTGACACTGAAAGTGGTATTTCTAGACTAAAATTGTGAAGTGTACTTCTGGGGAGACAGTAACTTAGTGCTAATTTATGAGCTATGTGATAAAAAGTTAATTGCTGAGGTGTTTGGTGGTGTCTTTTATTATATACACATTTCTCAAGTGTATAACAGCAGACTATTAGGGGAGAATACAAGCCACTGCATACACAGTTCTGTTTCTTAGTGGATCATGTACATGATTTCTGTATTAGAGCAGGTCTTCTAGAACAATATTGTAGATGTGAAATACATTAGGTGTTGCTGTTAAAAAAATTACGTCTTTTTTTTTTCTCTCATGGGTAGCAATTCTTTTTTCCTTTCTGTGTTACTAGGAAGTTACATAGTTTGTTTCATCAAGTAATTAATCAAATAGACACTTAGAATTACAGTATAGTGTTCCTATTCATTAACCACGTTCTAAATAGACCAGTACAAATGGAGAAGCAGTAATGTGTCTATTAATCAGGATCTGAAAAAGCTTTATATCTAATGAAATATCAGCAGATTGTTTTTTCTCTGTGAAAAGCTTTGAACTGATTATGAAAAAGACTCCAGTGTATATCTATACAAAGAGGAAAAAAAACAATGAAGAGTTAATTTTGCTGTCAAATTCATGTGGTTCAGCCAAGAAGCTATTTGCAGCATATGTTGATTTGAGATGAGATTATATGATAATTGCTGTTTATCTCTGTGTGACTAAAAGTGGATAAAAAGAAATGTAGATATTTAAAACTCTTATCAATATAAGAAGTTTAAGTTACTCATGTGTGGAGAGCTGTTAACCTTGTGATTCTTGAAATCTAGCCAGAATGAAAAGTTCATACTGTGCTTTCATAAAACTCTCCTTAACACTTACTTCGAAGTAAATCACTTCTTTTTAATCTCACTGAATAGATCTCTTAAAGCTAATGATAATGTGTGTAATTTAAAGTTGTTCTATTGTGTAGGAGGGCTTTTTTTCACTGTCTCATTGCTAATTAAACAAAGTGCACTTGCTAGTGTCCTGTAGGTTGTGTATGGTTTCTTTCTGTTATCTATAAAGTCTCTTCTTAAATGTCTTCATGGTTTACTGCATAACATCCATACCATGCAGGCTTGAATGTGCAAGCATAACCACTGCTGTTGACCTCAGTTAATGAAGAAAATGTGTAGATCACTTGTTCTGCAGAGATATCGGTGTAGATGCACTAGCCACTTTATGGATGAAGATAAATTACTGAACTGCAAAGATTAATTAAATATATCCTTTAAATGGTGAGATTATATCCTTCAAGTGCTTGTAAAAAGCATATAGGAAACTTCTTTCTTTCCATTCTGTTTACTTAATAGTTATTTTTTCATGAAGATACCAGTAGTCCAACAAAGTGCAGTCGTTCTCCTTAAAATTAGAAGGTGGTTGTGGTGAGAAACACTTAAAATAATTGTTGTATTCCCTTTAGTTGGGATGCCTGTCAAGAAATTATTTTTAAAATCCTACAGACTACTCAAGAAAATATTGCTATTGCTGTTAGTAGCCTAGGCAATATAACTAGTACCACAGAATCACTGAATGATTGAGATTGAAAGGGACCTCTGGAGATCATCTAGGTCAACTCCCCTGCTAAAGCAGGTTTGCCTGCAACACGTTGCACAAGGTTGTGTTCAGGCATGTTTTGAATGCCTTCAGAGAAAGAGACTCTGTAGCCTCTCTGAGGAGCCTGTTCCAGTGCTCTGCAACACTTACAGTAAAGAAGTTTTTCCTCATATAGAGGTGGAACTTTGTGTGCTCTTTGTGCCCATTGCTATTGTACTTCTAAAAAAGCCAGAAATAAACTACCAAATTGTGTTCCTTTTTTTGTTTTATGTGCACTCCATCTCGCTCTTCTCCCTTGTGTATGCTACAGTTTTTCATTAGTATTTAAACTTTTTTTGACCACGACTTTATTTTAATAGAGAATAGACCTGAGTTACAATGAGAGTTTTCTGAGGTAGTATCTGTACTGACTTAGAAATATTGGTTGTTTTTCCTGTTCCTTCCCTCTGGCTGGATTATGAAAGGGAGATAATCACCCATAGAAGTGTAGAAGTGTGATTGTTGTAGCTCAGTGGAGACCTCTGTTTTGCTGTCATTTCAACATATGGAGAAAACAAATTGGAGGAAAAATAATCCTGGAAATACTAATCTTGTTTATAATTTAATGATAAAATTTCATATGAATTTATTTCTGGTCAGCCTTTTTCTAAATCCGAGTTAAGAAAAAGCAAAGGAAATTATTAGCAGTATGAAGAGTCTTCTGTATGAAGGTGGACTGCTTAGTGTGATGATAGGAAATAGTAAGCACATTCCATAAGATTGCATTATGTTTAATCATATCTCAAGGAAGTTGTATATTTGCACTTTTATTAATAATTTAGATGGCAGAAATATAAACTCTGGCCCAACTTTGCCTATTACTTGAATTTCTACTGTGTAAACTTTTACATTAGCAGGCCACATATTTTGTTCTTGGACTGAAAGTAACAAGCCAGTTCTGGCAGAACTAAGTGAACATTTCACTTAGTGTTTGTTTGTGAAGCATTTTTAGTTATCTAAAAACATAAACTATGTTAGGAAAACCAAAGATTAACTTTTTGAGGCCACCCTCTTGCACAGTACAAGAAGTAACACTCAGTGCTAACTGAAAAAAAAAAAGAAAAATATATTTATTATTCAAATGCCTTGCTAAAGTCACGGCCTAAAAGAGTAGTTTGGAAAGATTGTGACTACTAAAATTTCGTTAAAGTTAGTGAACCCAGAATTTGACTGTTTTGTTTGTGATAGTTTCAGGAGAAGAATTGCAGCTGTTTGGGGAGTGAAATAGAGTAATAGATCATAGTTGTAATGCATGGTTACGTCCATGTATGAATAAGCAACAGGCAAGAACCCATCAGTGATTTAGAACAGTATTCTTTTTGTACATCTTGGGTGCTTTCTTATATGGATGTAAAATAGTTCATCTAATCTCCAAGAAAACCACTTAATTATCAAGATTTTGCACCCTTAGGTGCACTAAAGTCTCTTCTTAATAACTGGAATGCCTAGTGACAGGTGAAGTTGTAAAATAACATGGACTTTTTTTTTAGTGTAGAATATACCCTTGAAAGAACAAAATATGCCACTGTCATTTTCTGAATGAATGATTTTTCTGTGGGAATCACGAACTCCTTTGGACTTGGACAAATATCTGTAGCTTTAAATGGAACTTGCTGTTGATTTTCTTCTCAGTCTATATGAAAAACTTTACTATCCTAATTCTGCTTCAGTTATTCTTGAGGACACTAACTTAGTAATCTGCAGTAATGCAACATTACCTCCTTTTTGTTGTTCCAGGAATTTCAGAAGTCTTCTGGTAATATAAAAAAAATGCATAGTTTCAGGAGGTTTAGGAGTTTAGGAAGGAATACTGTTACGGAGGAATTATTGTCTGCAACTGTACAAGTGATTCCAGTTGCTTTTCAGATTACATCTAAATCATGATGCATGCAGTTACTGTGGGATGCTAGTATTTTGATTTGTTCTGGCTCTGTGGATCAGGTGCAGCCATTTTTCCTGATGTGTGATATACTTTCCACCTGTGAGGCTAACATGTTGAATGTGTAAAAGTTATGTCACTGTGCTAATGCTATGGAGTGATGATGAGGTGAAAAGGTGGGGACAGAATAATAACTGTGTGCAAAGAAGCCCTGTAGAAACTGTTTCCTTTCTCTCTTCATGGCAGTTCCAAAGTCCTCTTCTAGGAAGACAATAGCAAACACCTTATCCTGACATGATGTGATGTTTTGTGCTTTGTGAAAGTAAAGGGAAATTTTGTTAACGTACACAGATGAGATACCTTCTTGCTTCCTGAACCTTTAGCTTTTTGATTTTAGGAGAGGGAGGACTCCATGGTATTGTGGAGGGTCTGTGTGTTTGGCTTTGATTGGTTTTTTTTTTTGGTTTTGGTTTGATTTTCTGTTCCCTAAAGCATGTGGAAAATGGAGGGCGCTTATTCAGTAGATGCAACTTTCAGCTAGTAGAATTTTAGGGTCTCTTGTTTTAGTGCCTTGGCAAAATTTGCAGCTCACAGAAGTACGTACTTGTAAATAAATACAGAAAAACTGTGTAACTGTTAGCTCTATAATTTTGGTTTTCAAGGTAAAAATAGAAAAGAGTCAAGTTCTATCTGGCTTGTCCATTATTCTCTCATTCTCTCTCTCTCTTGAATTTGCATATGAATGCAAAAGGAGCTTTTAAACGAAGAGTGAAATAGAATCTGATTTACAGTGTAACAGCTATGTAAGTGTGAATACTAATGAACCTTTTCATTTGTCAATAAAATGAGCAAGTAGAATTCCAGATATTAAAGGAAGTTCTGTATTATCACTGACTATGTTATGCGTAAACTGGTAACCATCAGAGAAGTTTGAAAATAGGTTCCTACGTAGTATGAGTAAGAATTTTTGTGTTTCTTTTCATGCATATACTTTTAATAAAAACTAAAAGAAGGGCCAAGGGGTATTTTCATTACTTGATTTTTTTTTTCAAAGTGAAAAAGGATGCATTGCCTACTTTTACTATGTAACTTTGATAACCACTTATAGATTTCTCCTGATGTCTTACTCAATTTTCTGTTTACTTAGGCTTCAGGCTCGAATTGCTCACAGAATCCAGGAACTAGAGAACTTGCCTGGTTCTCTGCCCCCTGATCTGCGAACTAAAGCTACGGTGGAGTTGAAGGCACTTAGGTTACTGAATTTCCAGCGCCAGGTAATGCCTTTTGCTTCAGGAAAATTCTCATAATGTCACAGCTAAACATGTTCATGTAACAAAGAGTAAACTGGCGAGAGATTTTGTGGCAGCACTGAGCCTAAGTAGGAGATTTTGCATGAGGGCACGCTTGACCAATAAACAAATCACAGAAATGTTTAAAGTCAGATCTTGTTTTTGTTTATTTTGTTAATAAAAATGTGCAGGTGTTATTTTCGCTTTCTGCTTTATTCTTCCAGTCTCAAGTGCAACCACAGAACTGTGTATTTCATAATGAACATGACCTTGGCAGAAAGACAAAACGAGAGGTGGAATAGGGTACAAGCTGATTTTCAACACAAATCCCAGTAGACACATCTTTCTGGACATACTTTGTATTTATGAGTCCCTTTGTTTTAGGAACAGTTGTATGTTGATGTTTTGTGTGGTATTTCTCTGTGATCTGTTTTCAGGATTTCTGTGGTGGCATGCAAACTTTCAAAATTAAACATAACAGGATGATACCTAAGATAAAAATTGAATGTTGAGTGCATGTATCAGCAAATTAATTTCAGAAACTGCCAGACTCTCAATGGGCCTCTTGCCATTGGCTTTTCCAGCTAATTTGGAAGAACAAAGATGTGATTTGGCAGGTCAAGCAAAAATACTTCCTGACAGAAGCCTTGGCAGTAGTTGCACCATGATATCCAAGTCTTCCTTCCCTCTGCCATTGGCATTGCTTAGTAATGGAGTTTTATCAGAGGTCAGATGAAAAGCAGCAGGCTCTCCCTGGGACTCTGGCAATACTGTTCCAAGACCCTAACGTTTACCTCTCCCTGCTGTCTGCAGCTGGCAATGAAACAAGTGGTCAGCTATGTTCAAGTCCAGCTCTAGAAAGTATGTTATACACATTGTTCATTCATGTTTTACTTCAATAGTGTGTCATCTTGGCTAACCCCTTGCATTGCAGCAGAATAGTCATTTGTAGCATCTTGTAAAGAAGGAAGAAATTATGATTAAAAGTGATTCACACTTTGGACCATCTTATGGAGACTGAACATTAGGGAGATACAGCTTCTGTGACTGTATAGGTGCTGGATCTTTTCAGAACTGTATGGAAAGAGGAGGCTGGGACATCTGGAATTCTGCTGTTTTGCTCTGCCATATCAGTGTTGAAAGTTGTTCCTCTGTGTAATAAAAATGATTTGATTTTAAATGTCTCTTTTTTTTTTTTCCTGCTGGCAGCTAAGACAAGAGGTAGTAGCCTGCATGCGTCGTGACACAACGCTGGAGACAGCATTGAACTCCAAAGCATACAAACGAAGCAAACGCCAGACTTTGAGGGAGGCCCGTATGACAGAAAAGCTTGAGAAACAGCAGAAGATAGAACAGGAAAGGAAGCGTAGACAGAAGCATCAGGTATTTTGACTTATTAGATGTCGCCCCATGACAGAAATGCACCCTGGTTTGCTGTGCGGGTTTTATTTTATTTTTCTTTGGAGTTTCTAAATTGAAAGAAACTCCACATCATTTGATAAGTAATTGGAAAATGGTAAGGTTAGAACTTTCATATTCCTGATTTCAAGTCCTGTGCTTTGTCCAATTGTCTGCACTAATTTGTTCTCTTTCTAGGAATACCTGAATAGCATATTGCAGCATGCTAAAGATTTTAAAGAGTACCACAGATCAGTTGCTGGGAAAATTCAGAAACTTTCTAAAGCTGTGGCAACTTGGCATGCCAATACTGAACGTGAGCAGAAGAAGGAAACTGAGAGAATTGAGAAGGAAAGAATGAGGAGACTAATGGTAAGTAGCAGAAGGAATATGGTTAATTAAAAATGGTAAGAGGAAGGAATATGGTTAATTTAGCTAACGTCACATACTTTTGAATATTTACTATAGAGGCTTAGCCACATCCATGTATTTCCTTTGCAAAATAAAGCTTCTGTAATATAAAAAGTATAAATCTAAAACTGCTGCAGTTTGGTTATGTGTATTCTAATTCTGTTCATTTTAACATGTAGCTGCTTTTTTTTTAAGTTTTTGTTAAGAATAATTATTTCTTCTACTAGCATGAAAAGTAACAGAGCCATTTCTGTGTAACATACCTTAATCTTATTAACTACATATCCTAACAGTATTATGTAATTGCAGGGCTAATGGTCCATTATATAAATACTGGACTGTGTTTTATTTCTGTGTTTATGGTTTCAAAGATTCCGCATGATGAACTTGTTCATGGCATTCCTCTGCAACTTGTACACAGAATTGATTTCATGTGCTGATATACATACCCCATAGCATTTTGAGAATTAATAGTCAGTCAGTTCTATACGTTAATGTTCCAGGGCCATACTCCTTCTTGCTTTATCATCGTTTTTTGTTCCTTGCACCTGCATAATATCAGTTGTGTCCTTCTTAGGGCAGAGTAGAATGGATTTGTGCATAACTGTCTTTTCAGAACACTGTGAAACAAAATCAGCAGGCTGCTGACATTTCAGGAGTTAAAACAAACGTGAAATTTAAGGTGTATGCAAATTAGTGCATTTGTACAAATATCTTAGTAACTCTGCTTGGAAGTATTTTCAAGATGTTGGTTAGCTCTTTCTTTAACACTGCATTAACCCTTTACCAGAATAGAACTGAATGACAGTTGGTGGGCTTAGTTTGAAATGTGCTGGTAAAAACTGAAATGTATTTAATAGGAGCGCAGATGTAACAAAGTAGTCTAGGCCCTGTAGAGAATCTGTGCTCACTATGAATAATCACTGAACAGTTTGGTTTTAAAAATCACAAAACCAAATGTAGAAATAAGTAAATATGGAAATATTTTATATATATATATAATATATATATTCATTTTTATATATATATAGAAATGAAAATGTGTAAAATACAGTGGAAAGACTTGTATAAAAGAATAACAAATGTTTAGGTCCTACAGCATCTCTTAAAATTACATGGTAGTCAGCTTTATAGAGCTTTTTTTATAATTAGAGATAATTATCAGCAGTCTATCTAGCCAGGCTTCTAAAAATGTTAATTAGAGAAAACAGAGCTGATTAAAAAAAAAAAGTAATCCTGGTGTTTTAGAAATATTTTTGTGCATTGATATCCTCTGTTGGAAAAGATGAAGATTTGAACATCCAGCAATTGCACAGGATACCAGTGCTTTCAGAATATCATTGTTTTCTCCTAAGACTTGCTGACATGCTCACCATGGCCGTGGTTAAGGTTCTGCCATAGATACCACAATTCATAAGCATTTTCAGTTTCAGTCTTTGCACTCAAAATTCTTTGCCTCTACTGCTTGATTAAATCCTTCTTCAAAAGCAAACCATATGTTGTTAGTAGGGTTATTTTGTCTATGTAATTTTATCTCAGTTTTGATAAAGTTTGAATGTGCAGATATTTACTACAGGTTTTATCTTCTGGGATACTCAGTGTGGTCTAGGAAAATGTGCTGTGTCTAAAACGCTTCGCTTAACTTTTCAGAAATGTCAAATTCCTTCCACAGATTGTTCTTCATTCACTATGATTAGAAATTGTGATTGAGAAACAGCTCATTAAAACTGGTAATTTCACATGCAGGAATGGGCATTGGTATGATTTAAAGAGATACTGCCAAAGATACTGAATGTATAAAGCAAGTACCTTAGCTAGATTGTGATGGCTGTGTATTTAGTAGTAATAATAATGATGATAATAAGTAATTATAAAAACTTAGGGTTTTGAACATTACAGCTGAATTTTATGAACTCAGTTTTAACATTACAGATGTTCTTGCCAACTTTCATCAGTTCTGGTGTCTCTCCACAAAGGCAGCGGATTTTTTCTGTCTCCCAGAATGTCTTTTAAAGTAATAATCCTTAAAATGTTTCCTACCTGTGGTTTTTTTTTTTTAATACGGCATTGTGTACTTCCTTTGTTTGTCATTTTAGCCAAAATTGACAAAGGCATCTCTGCTGCTTCCCTTGTATTTTTCTGATGTGCTCAGATGCTGCATTATATTTTTGCAGCACAGGAAAATAACATTGCCTGGTATGTCTGACCCCTAACTAACAACACACTTAGTGCTATAAGGGTGCAGAAGTTGTCAGAATGACTCAGAGATACAGCTTATCTGGTGAATCATGTATCTGATAGTGACGTGTATCAAACGTGAAATAACACCAGAGTAGAAAGTTGATAGATAATCTGCCCCAAAGAAATTTTTCTTGTAACACTTAAAGGAGAAGATTTGAATTTGTATTGGAGAAAAGACTAAACGTAAGTTTGCATCCCACTCCCATGTTCTTCTTCTGGGTTTGGGTTATCTGTACTTCACGTCTTTGAAGATTCCATCATCTGTGTGTGAGACTTGCCAAGCGTTTCTGCTTTGGGACATTGTAATCTGATGTGATTTTATGTGATTGTCGTCTTTTCCCCTTACCTGTCATAACTGCTGTAGATTTTTCAGTCATTAGTCCACAAGAGTAGGAGGTACTTAGAACCGGAGTTCCTGAATCCCAAACTGACCAGGAGCTCTTTAGACCAACTGCCAACTCCCAAAGCAGTGTCAACATCAAGTTCAAAGCATACTGCTCTAGGCTTCTTTCAGTCATGTCTTGAAAACCTCTAAAGCCAGAAATGGCACAACTTTATCTTCAAACTTGACTAGAGTGCCCTCCATCCCTTCCTCTGGCTCGCTGATTAGAGAAATTAAACACAACATGCCCTAGGATTGACCCCTGGGATATCTCTCTTCTTACTCTCTCCAGAGAGAGTAACAACTTAAGCAGCTGTACAGAGAAAGGACTTGGGGGTATTGGTGGATGAAAAGCTGGACGTGACTTGGCAATATGTGCTTACTGCCCAGAAAGCCAATGGTATCCTGGGCTGCATAAAAATAAGCATGATCAGTAGGTCAAGGGGGGTAATTCTACTCCTTTGCTTTGATGAAACCCCACCTAGAGTACTGCATCAAGCTGTGAAGTCTTCAGCATAGGAAAGATATGGACCTGTTGGAGCACGTCCAAAGGAGGGCCACAAAGATGATCAGAGGACCAGAGTACCTGCTCTATGAGGAAAACCTGATAGAGTTGGGGTTGTTCAGCCTGGAGAAGGGAAGGCTGCAGGGAGACCTTATGGCAGCCTTTCAGTACCTAAAGGGGGTGTAAAGGAAAGATGGTGAGGAATTTCTTTATCAGGGAGTGCAGTGATAGGACGAGAGGCAATGGCTTTAAGCTGAAAGAAGGTAGATTTAGGTTAGATATTAGGAATAAATTTTTAACTTCGAGGGTGGTGAGGCACTGGAAGAGGTTGCCCAGAGAAGCCATGTATGCCCCCTCCCTGAAGTGTTCAAAGCAAGGATTTGAGCAACTTGATGTAGTGGAAGGTGTCCCTGCAATGACAGGGAAGTTGGAAGTAGATAATCTTTAAGATCCCATCCAACCAAAGCCTTTTAGTGATTCTATGATTCTGTGACCTATTAGCACGAATGTATGACCCTGTAGCTCTCACAGTCCAATTAAATGTTTTACCCACCTTGTCTGCCTACTCAGATCATAATGACTTAACTAAGATAGCAGATAATTATTGACATAGGAGTTAGTTAATGTTCCTGTGGAAACATTCCTGTCATGGCTGATTTCTGTTTTGTATTACTAGGCTGAAGATGAAGAAGGCTACCGTAAGCTGATTGACCAAAAGAAAGATAGACGCCTGGCTTACCTATTGCAGCAGACAGATGAGTATGTGGCTAACTTGACTAACCTGGTGTGGGAGCATAAACAGGCACAGGCAGCCAAAGAGAAAAAGAAGAGAAGGAGAAGAAAGAAGGTAAGTAGTTACATCTGGTATTTTTAGGCTATCTCTACTTCAGCTCCAACTTTAATGTTGATAAATGTAGTGATACACAACAGTTATACACACACCAGAGTATCTAAAATCATTTACAATGCCAAGTTCTTAATGGTGAGGGAACTAATATCTCTCCACTGACACGTATAAGAAATTTGTTATTGCTAATTGCAAAGGTGGGAGAAGGAGGCAGGAATAGAAAACTGTGGACTGTTAACACTGATTTGCTGATAAACTTTCTACAGGTAAAATTGCACCAGATGTGCAAGTTAGCATTGAAGTCTCTAAAAAGGATTCATAATTAATTGAACAAAAAAGATGGGAAGTCTGGTTTATGTTGCTGTTCCATACAGAGTAGCTTCTTTAGACCTCCACATTCTACACTTGGTTCAGTGCATTTTGTAGGACCATTAGAAATGACTAGAAAGAACGAACTTTGGGAAGTTTATTATATTAAATGAGTATTCTGCCAGTAATATTGTTCCTTGTGCGTTCTTACCATTTAATTAAAGGTCTTCAAAATTATTTTCTTATATGAAATATTTTACCCTGTGAGAGAGGCTTACGGAAATGGAACAGTGCTAGTTTAAAAAACAGAATTCTGTGTGTGAAAGAATAATTAGGTAATAATTTGTCATTTTTGTGGTGTCTGAGTACCTTTTGTCTCTTGCAGGATGGCTGAGAAGATTTTTATAGTCTTATTTCCATGTCTGGTTTACTAGTAATTACTGATACAAGTATGAGTATTGTATTTACAGTGTTTACAGGTAGCACTGTAAATTAGCTAATAAATACCAGCATGTTAGAAATCCTGATTTGAGATCTAAGTAGTCTAGAAAGTGCTCCATATTTTCTCCTGTCCCTCTTCAGGACCTCTGTACTTCTTGGTGAGAATGTGTTCCTAACGTAGAAAAAATCCCCTGCTTACAAAGTTCAGATGTAACTTACACAGTGTTCTTGGCCTGTATTACCAGTGAGAACAGTTTAGTAATGTACAGAATTCACAGTAGAGATCATCCTTAATGAGATAGTGTGTGGAGTAGATGCACTGGTCTAATGAGAAATATTAATTCCTTCAACAATCCACATCTGTGGTATGGTTCTGTTTCTGTGTCAGTTTAGCTGAAGTATGTATGAAGAGCAGAGTATCATCTGGCTGTGTCAATAAAAACATAATTTTCTATCACTGAAGTAAAATGGAAGTATGTCCCATAAATATTTAATACTTCTAAATATCCCAGCCTAAAACCTAAGGGAAGATTTGCAGAGAAAAAAAATAATCTCAGCTTTGTCTTCATCATCTTCAGGTTTTTGTTTGGAATGAAGTTACTATTCCACTACATCTGTCAAGGGTACAGGAGTGCATACAAGTATTACACTTTGTTTTAACGTGTAATTCTATAAATTCAGTCTTGCATGGTGGCAGCACTCATTGAAGCTAGTAGGTGCTGTGTCTTTTTCCAAGTAATACAATTTTAACGCTTACCCTTTAATGTTTTGTAATCCAGGTGAAACAGTTTAGTCTACTAACACCTGTAGTTAAATGGATTGTACTTCGGGACAAATAAGAGAATTCTTAAGACTTTCTTCTAGAATTGTCAGTAAGAAGGTGGATGGTGAAGTACTTCTCATCTTTGCCAGGCTTAGATGATATAATATCCCAGTGAACCCTATATTCTTAGAAGAATATAATTTCTGGTTAGTCCATTTCTTCTCTGTGAGACAGTTTGGGAAATTTTTATGGTAGAATTTCCCTTTGCTTTTTTCACTTTCCCCTGTTTGCATCTTCTGTCTCCAGCCTCCTATTCAGCTAGTGTCTCACATCCTCCTATCTGCCGTCATGGATTGAAAAAAAAAACCAAACTCCAAATAATATTTTCATCTGATCAGCCAGTTTGACTTGCTATGCAGCCTTTTACCTTTATCTGTAGTAGTGTTTCTGGTCATTATATGGAGAAGAAAATGTAGCTTCCTCCATGTATAAAATTGGTATTTCTGTGTCAAGCATTAAATTGTCAAGATTAAAGACAGTTTTGCATCGCTCAAAATACAAATACAAGGTATCTGTTACGATTTACATTAATCTCCTTTGTAACATGTTAATGCTTTCCAAAATAGTTTTTAACTATAGGTTGTAAATGCTTCTGCCCTCGCAGCAGGATCTGATCTTTCACACAATGAGCAGCACTGATGCCTACTGCTTACATAGTGGACAGTTCTAAGATTCTTTCCATTGACTGTAGCTAAGCTTTAACAGTCTTTATATATTAGAGAGCAGTCGCGTGTGCAAAAGCATGCACTCCTCCCCATGTTGTTCATCCAAGGAAGAATTAGAATTTTCCTCAGTCAATCTAGCTTGTTTAGCTGAAGCCAGATAGGTGCAGTCATAACTTTCCCTGCCCCTCTCTTGTTCTGAGCATCAGCTGTTGTTGCATTGAACAGGACCAATGAGATTTGTGTAACCCAGTGAAGTGTTTATAAGCCTCTCCTTTGGGTTATATTTTGTCTATTAAAGTATATTGTATTTTGTAAATATTTTGAAGGTTTTACACTGGAATGAATCTTAGCCAGATTTCTGGGTTTGGTAATACTGGTGAAAGGGTAGTTAATCAAGATCATTAGGCATGTGCCCTGAAATATGAAGGGTATGTAAAAGGATAATAAGTAATAATAATAATAGAATAAACCTTTTAAAAATGTAGAATTGGCCTATGTCTGTTGCTGCATGTTCCCTTGACATTCATGCCTTGGAAAACTGACTTCTTCATGGCAGAGGCAAAGGCTCAGGGCTTGATCTGAAGCAAATATTGAGGATCATCTCAATATTTGAAAATGCGTCTATTCCTTAAGTATACTTTTAAAAAAAAACCCAAATGACGGATTATCTAAATTTAAGACACAGACGAACAATACTTGCAAGTTACTTATCTATGAAACACTGTTTAAGAGATCTGTTCTTGTTGTTAGTCTGATCTATTTACATTGATAACTAAAGTAAAACTGTGCTGTAGTACTACAAACTCAGAACTATGACAAAGGAGGAAGCTGTATTCTGTCCTTCCTAGCTTGTTGTCGGAATTGTTTAGGGAAGTTCTGATTCAGAAGCAAACTCTCCCATTTGCTCATACCTGACATTTTAAGTAGAATAAATGGGCACAGGCTTTGACAAACATACTGCTTATTTCTCAGAGTGGTTCCTGGGGAGAAAGAAAAAAAAATCTGTCTTAATTCCAGATGAGGTCTCCAGGGTTCTTTTTGTTTGTAATTTGACCAACTGTGGTCTAGACTTGCTTGAGATATAGTGCAAAGAGCTCCCCAAATACCCCTTCTAGTTAGTTGTCAGACATAAAAAAAACTTTACAGAGCCAAAATGAAAATGCCTGCATGAATATACAGTCTGTGATACTGGTGTCACCTCCTAAATGGACATTAGGACACTTGAGAGGAAATTAGTAGTAAATCACAGGAAAATTAATGACTGTTTTATTTATATTAGCACTGCATATAAGCAACTGAGCTCTAGGTCTGGACAAGGAATTCAGTAGACCAGCCACACTGTAGGTGCAGGTTTATTACTGTGGCTAGAGGTGTTGTGGGTACCCCGTTCAAGCTAGTAGATGGTTTGTGTGTGTGGTGCTAACTCTGTGCCTGTTTCTACTTAGCCATCCACATCTTTAATTATGTGTGTCCCAGACTATTCAGAAACAGAGTGGAAAGAGTGAAACATACTCATAGTCCAAAATTCTTGTGTCTAAAGTATTCTCCTTACTGTAATCTGACCGTGATAATTTTGACTTCTTCATTTGTTGTAGAAGGCTGAAGAAAATGCAGAAGGAGTGGCATCTGGTCTTGGTCCTGATGGAGAGGTATGAATTTTATGAGGTGTTTTAGCTTAAAAAGTTCCGTATCACAAATGTTCTGAGAAGAGCTGTTTCTTATAACCAGGAATGAAAATTATCTAGATTAATATTTATACTAGCCTGTTTCTCTTCAGAAAGTTGAACACTAAAAGAAAAATACAGTGAATCTATCACTGAGTATGCTGAAGAATCCCTCTAAGCTTTGTTATATACTTAAAAGTAAATGGTATTCATGCAGTCTTCGTGTGTACATAATTTGCTTTCTAAAATGAGGTTGCGAACACAATATATTCTAGTTTCTCATTTTTATAAAATAAATTGCCATTACGTGTAATTACTTTCTAGGCACAGGATAGAATATAGCATTATGGTGGCTTAAAACATCTGAAAGTTCTTTCTTCCTGAGGAGCAGATAGAAATGTGTAATTTTTCTTTGTCATTCTTTGTATAATATTTTCCATTCCGTATCAGAGCTATGCTGCCTCAGTAAGAGCTGTTCTGTTAATGCCATTTTTCCGTTTCATTTATGTTTGTATAAAGAGTTTAGAATGGTATTTATTATTTAACTTCTGATCTTTTTTATATTTGCAAGTGATATTTTTGCTGATTTAGTTAAAAAGTTACAGCAAAATTGCTTGATATAGTTATTGTTGCTTGAGGAAAATGCACATACTATTCCTGTAACTTCAGTATTTGTGGAAATAGGGTAGGTTTTTTACTTTGTCAGTCGCTGCATTTATAACTACTCAGAATTGTTTTTTGTTCATATATATATATGTGTCAAGAAAAGAGTCTTCAGTAGAAGGAAGAAAGTTTTAGAAGTAGAAAATCTGTGATTAAACAGGGCAAAGAATAGCAGAAAAAGTAATTAAGCTATTCTGATTTTGTTAGACCACCAGAATGAAAAAAAGGTTTTGTTACTGCAGGTGTTCTAGCAGCTTAATTGAAAAAGTGGCATGGTGAGTCTTTAAAATAGGCCTTCTTTACTTCAAAAGTTAGCTAAATTGGTACATCCTTGTTTCTCCATGTAAGAGGAAATGTCATAAAGTCAATGTATTTTTTTTTCTTGTTACAGGTGTCTGCTGGTATAAATAACAGGGTTAAATGTCTATAAGCATACATAACTTGTGTCTTGTTTTATAGAAGCCAACAGTGTATTTTTTTTCCATACTGCTCCTGTTAGTTTATTTGGAATATTGTGATATATTTGTGGATGTCATACACAATATATTACACACAGAAATACTGTGACTCAGTGCTTACTCCATAGCCATCTGGGAAGGTGTGGCTTTTAATAACAAGACTTTACTGCTTGTTCAGATCTGGAATTCTGAAAGTGCTTTTACTTCACTTTATTATATATAAAAGCCTGAAATTCATTTGCCTTATGGTATAAAATTTCTCTTGAATTTTTAGCCCATAGATGAGAGCAGTCAAATGAGTGACCTTCCAGTCAAAGTGACTCACACTGAAACAGGCAAAGTTCTTCTTGGACCAGAAGCACCAAAAGCAAGTCAGCTGGATGCTTGGCTGGAAATGAACCCTGGGTAAGTAGTTAGCATACAAGTAGGCTGCTATTTCTGTTTGCATTGATATTTTGCTTAGGCTTCTCTTAGTTTTTTTTTCTTTTTCTTCTCTCCGTTCCCTACTAGTTTTATTGTATGTATGCTGAGTAGGATCTGTATTGAACGTAATTCCTCCTCTTGTTATTTGTAATTCATAATCTGTCTGTCATCTTTGTATAGCTATGAAGTTGCTCCCAGGTCAGACAGTGAAGATGAAAGTGGCTCTGAATACGAGGAGGAGGTATGTGTCTGTAAAAAAAATACTGTGACAAGTAATACAGTAAACCCTAAGTACTTCATGTGATATTTTTGTCTTTTCTATAAGGAAGGAAAGGAAAGTGATAGCATGTGTGTAGGTGTTGTAAGAATAAGACAAACAGGGAAAGAAATGGTTTCGTAACCCTTTTCAGTTCGTAGTGGTTGGCCTTAATATATACCTTAAATGCCTAACTGTTAACATGGGTTAGAAAAAGTAAATATTTTACTCTATTTATTAATAATCATGAACCACAGAATATAAGCAGGTTCCTATTTTAATATGTATGTAAGAAAAGGCTGTAGTGTGACTTTCTGTGTGGCACTTCATTTGTGCTGAATGAAGTTAATGTTTTTAATGTTTATGCATTGGAGGTTTTATTGGTAATTCTGAATAAGGCAGTTATAATGTTTATTAGAAAGTTAGAGATTATATCAGGGATTTTGGTTCAGACTGTTCAGGGTAGGTTTATTTGATTCAGTACTTTAATGGGTATTTAAATACTATTATTACAAAAATTCTAAAAAGCATCTTAAAATTAACATACACGGAGATCCCAACCCTGCATAATCAAAATATGAGTTACTACCAATAATCCATACCAATTTTTGCATAGCATTTTTCATAGAAGTACTTTATAAAATGCAGGAAAACCGAGGAGTAGGGGATTGTTTTCAATCAATAGGCTACTGGCAGGAGTAGGTGTAGAATTCAGATCTAAATCTGCCAGTCTTTACAGTATTAGACCAAATGACCACTGAAATTGACAGGCCTGTATGATGTTACAGTACATGCCTTTGAAGGGCTAATTACTGCTAACATAATTCTACAAAATGCTCAGGATCAAGATAGGAGGGGAGTGGGCCTGATACCTGTCAGATTCTAGGAGGAATGTTAATAGACATGCACCCACATTCTTAGCACAGACTCTCTAGCACCAGTGTTGTTTAGAGCTGAGGAAGTCATCCTTACAAGAGTACACTTGCAGAACTCAGAGCAGTGTTTTGTTCAGCTTCATTACTGAGACTTTAATTATTGGTTATCCACTCCAGCTGTAGCCAGAAGACAAGTTATTTTAAGAAGTGTAAGAATATGATCTGTTTTTAAAGATTTTAGAAGAAATTACTTTTTATTTCAAAGTATCATGACTTTCTGATGGTTGACATGCATCAAAAATTATCTTCTTGTTAGACTGCAGTGCAATTCTGTTGAAGAATAGATGTATTTGTGGTTCAGGTTTCTATCTTAAAGCATTGACCAATGAAATATATGCCACTATATGAATGCCAGTTGAAAGTATGACTTGAGAAGATGTTGCAGTTCCCAGCACACGTGTTCGTTTTCTGTGTTCTGTAGGATGATGAAGAAGAATCAAGCAGGTTAGAAGCGGATGAGAAGATACTCCTGGACCCTAACAGTGAGGAAGTTTCTGAGAAAGACGCAAAGCAAATAATTGAGTGAGTATTCTTTAGATGCTGTGTTTTATTACGAACTGTGATTTCTCACAGTGACGTTTCCAAAGAGCAACTTGCTCTAGAGTATGGTGAGCTGTGGTAGCTTCTCTAGCATGAACATGTGCAGGGGAAAGAACATAATCATTTGGTATTAAATCTGTACTGTATATAAAGTAGTTTGCACCCTTTAGTGTACTTGGCACACCTGGGAATTTGTACTATTTCTTTAGACATATATATATGAGCTGTGGTAAATAAAAATCTTGTTTGTGCTAATTCTGGTGCTTCTTCTGCTTTCCAGGACAGCCAAACAAGATGTGGATGATGAATACAGCATGCAATATAGCGCTAGAGGGTCTCAGTCCTACTACACTGTTGCTCACGCGATCACAGAAAGGGTGGAAAAGCAGTCTGCTCTGCTTATTAATGGCACACTAAAACATTACCAGGTGAGAAATTGCAGGCATAAAACATGCAGGCATCTTGGCTTATATTAGAAACAGCATGGCCAGCACGTCCAGGGAGGTTATTCTCCCTCTGTACTCGGCACCGGTGAGACCGCAGCTTGAATACTGTGTTCATTTTGGGGCCTCTCACTACAAGAAGGACATTGAGGTCCTGGAGCGAGTCCACAGAAGGACAGCAAAGCTGGTGAAGGGGCTGGAGAACAAGTCTTATGAGGAGCAGCTGGGAGAGCTGGGATTGTTTAGCCTGGAGAAGAGGAGGCTGAGCAGAGACCTCATTGCTCTCTAAAACTACCTGAAAGGAGGTTGTGGAGAGGAGGGAGCTGGCCTCTTCTCCTGAGTGACAGGGGACAGGACGAAAGGGAATGGCCTCAAGCTCTACCAGGGGAGGTTCAGGCTGAACGTTAGGAAACAATTTTTCACGGAAAGGGTCATTTGGCACTGGCACAGGCTGCCCAGGGAGGTGGTTGAGTCACCTTCCCTGGAGGTGTTTAAAAGGTGTGTGGATGACATGCTGAGGGGCGTGATTTAGTGATTGATAGGAGTGGTTGGACTTGATGATCCAGTGGGTCTTTTCCAACCTCATGATTCTGTGATTTCACTGTTGCACGGATGCCGGGACAAGTGACCAATGCCTTGGCATAGCCATGATGTTAGCAGCAAGCACAGAGCAAATGGCCGGTGTTCTCATGCTTACTAGCTTGTTGAGACCTTGGAATCTTTACCAAGACCTGTGAGTTAATGACGGAAAACATGAAGATAAGGGACACATCTGTGGTAAATAGTGGGTTGCACTCTATCACTCTAACTGCAGGATTCACACAGGTGGAAATTCACTGGGGTAGCTGCTGACTGGGTGCAGAAACACTGTATAAGGTTTTCATCCACTCAATAAAGTGATCTCGTTTGTCACCTCAGAACGGGCTCAGTGCTTCAGTTGCTACAAGAAATCGTTAAAACATTAACAATTTAAAAGTTGGAATTATTCTTAATTTTTTGATATAGTATTTCAAGTACCAAACTGAAAATTGGCAAAGAAATATGAGAACTTTATTAGGTTAGAATTTGGGAATTACATGGACAAAACAATGACAGTTGCCTATCACAGATAACATTTCACACATACTGCTATAATAATACTAACTTTCTGCATATATCTGTACCTTGTTTTGGTTTTGCTATCCTTCTCATTGACTTGGAATTTCAGTTCTTGCTTTCATTTGTACAGGGTTAATACTGTTTTTCTTCTTCCAATATTTAAAAGTTTAGATTTTATTATTTAATTAAGATTATAATATTGCAGTGCAGTGATAGATAAAATTTGGAAATAAAAATATTGTACTAAGGAGATTGATGTCTCATATTCTTTAGAGATATTCAGTGGGTTGAGTAGTTAGGGACTTCTGTATGGTGAGATAAGCTAGATTCCTGTATGATTGAAAATGTTCTTGGTACATATCCTCAACACTTCTGCTATTGTTCAGCTTTCTAGGAAACTCCAACACCCTGCATCTTTTTTTGTAGTTGAAACATTATTTCTACATTCACATAAAATAAATCTGCATCTGTTTCTGCTTGCAGAGAACTAGGAGGAAGTGTGTTTTTCAGTGTGTAAAGCATTATGATTACAGCTCCTGCTTCCTTTGCTCCTCAGCTCTTCTGTCTATTACAGTAGCTTGTTTAAATAATGTAAAATTCAAGAGTTAAGCTGATCTTTGTTTTCAAAGCATTTTAGTATTTTTATATTGGGCTTCTTGCTTTGGGACATGGTGGGAAATGAGACAATTAAAAAAAAAAAGCTGAAACAGGGGGTCAGACTCGATATACGAAAGAGGACGACAGTGCAGGGGCTCATAGAGGTTTTACCTAGGAGTTTTTCAGTCATTGACCGTATACGATCTTAGGCAACCTGGCCTCAGGGCGGGACCTGCTTTGGGCAGAGGATTGGCCTAGAGTCTGCCTGAGGTCTATTCCAAACTGAATAATCCCACGATCCTTCTTGTTCACAGCAAAACTAGATTTGAATTTGAATTCTGTTGTGAATCCTTGCCACTTCCAGGTGTCTCATTATGAGCCCTCAATAAAAAGGGGAACATGTTGTTCAGGGCCTGATTTTGAACATGGTATGTTAACTTCTCTTTCACAATTGAATGCTGTGACTAAGATAAAGTCCAGCGATATAGAGAAGTGTCAATATGTTGTCTAGCTTGTGCACCCAGTGAAGCAGGGAGCCAACAGCCTTCTTTACTGTGTAATCTTCATTGTGTGAGAAGGTTTATCTGATGTACTAAATGAACAGTGTATAACAATACTAATTTGGTGGCCGTACTGGCTTAAAGTGCTCATGGATAGGAAATTACAGTTATGCTAATACCTGTACTTCCTGAATAATAGTAATTAATTATGGAACATAGAAATATTATTAAATTGTGCAGATCTGTGTTTTGCAGTGCAATTCCCCTGTGTGCCACAAAGCAAATAATTCAGTCTGTGAAGTTACGCAGACAGTCATAGAGATTAGCAATTAGAGCAGATCCTTTAGCTGCTCAGTGTGATATCTGGCAATTTAGTAAGTAGATTTGTTATTTATGTTGTGTGTTCTATCTAGTAGTTGTAGCAGAGGTGGGAGGCACACTTACCTGAAGAGCTTTATGTCAGGGGCATTGAGACTATGGATCTATCAAAAATGTTCTAAAGGAGACTTAAGTAGCTCTCCCCTTAACTCCTTGTATTTTCCTGTGCTCTAGATTACACATGCTTTTTCCTACTCACCTTTTTTTTTTTTTTTTTTTTCAAATTTGGTCAGGTTGTCTCTTCCTTCATATCAGTATGTATAGTGATTAAGGCACAGACCTCGTTGATGGGGGCGACAGTCGAGATCAACTTTGTTTAGAGAATGCAAACCTTTTATAGTGCCTCTGTATCCAGTAACAGCTATCACAGTGAATTTCCACCCGTGAGAATCCCCCAGTACAGCGACAGAGTGCAACCCCCACCGTTTCCCGCAGATGTGCCCCTCATCTCCATGTTTTCCACCTAGTGCATTCCTTTCCTATTAACTCATGGGTCTTAATATAAGATTCCAAGGTTGCAACAAGCTAGCAAGCATGAGAACATCGGCCCTTTGCTCCTTGCTTGCTGCTAATATTGCAGGAATACCAAGGCATTGGCCATTTGCCCCAGCATACGCGCAATACTGGAATCTTTATGCCCACAAATATGTGTCAGTGAAGAAAGTTCAGTGTTGTAGAAAAGTTCAGTGTTGTAGTTTTCCTTTTTTTTTCAGTTCTGAAGCTACTTGGTAAGCGGGGCATACTGTTGAGAACAAATTCTGATCAATTCTTGGTGGCCTGAATATCTAATACCTAACTATAAAGCAGTCACCATGTACATAAATTCAGTGAATTGGCAACATAGTTCTCATATTTGGATACTCTCTCATAGGGAAAACAGAAGGTTACTTAAAGTGTGCAGAGTTTTCTCTCTGAACTTTCTCAGATCTCTTAATCTCTCTTCCTTCATGAGGTACACCAAAAGTCTGGATCTTAGAAGCAAAACCACTTAGCGCTTGTTCGAGTGATGTAACACACATGTATGTAGAAATCTCTGTGACAAGGGCATTAAAATCTGACAGTGTTGAAATAGAAGAACATTAACTTTACGTGTGAGTGTCTGTGTTGTTTTGTGTACTATACAAAAGCCCCCATGTATGAAATAGAACTTAATATGGGCTCTGCTAAACAAGAGTGATGGTTTTCATACAGTTCTTACCAGAAATTTATCTTGGTTTTGTCTGGGTTTTTTTTTTTTGGAGGGAAAGGTGTTAAGACAGCCAGGGATTCCTATGCCTGTAGTATTATTAAAGGAAACCTAATGTGTGAGTAGTCAGGGACATCAGAACCTTGGTTCTGTACTATGGGTGTTAATTACCTGTGTGGAATTTAAGTAACTGAAACCATTATTCTTAATTTCAGCTCCAGGGACTGGAATGGATGGTTTCACTCTATAACAACAATCTGAACGGAATTTTGGCTGATGAAATGGGTCTAGGAAAGACAATACAGACTATTGCACTCATCACTTACCTGATGGAGCACAAAAGACTGAATGGCCCCTATCTCATCATTGTTCCCCTTTCGTAAGTAAAGGATCTCTTTCTGCCATTGTAATTCTAAGTTCATACACCCTTGTTCTTCATGTAATGACAAGATGAGGTGCACAGTGTGATCACACTGAGCATGTATTCAATGTTTTCCTTGATCATTTCTTCCCAGGTAATTGTCTGGGCTGGAGAGCACTTGTTTCTGTTAGTTTCACTCTTTTGGCAAACCAAGTAGTCTACTGTAATTCACTCTTAAGACACAAGAGGGGGGTGGTATTTCTTTCATATTACATTTGCATGCCTGCAATTCCCTATTCAGCTTTCTACTTTCATATTAAAAATCTGTTGCTTAATTCTTTAAACAACTGACACTCCATCTGATAGCAAGTAATGGTACTTTACTGAGATTGGATGATCTTTTAAGTTCTGTAGAGCTAGCCTTGGATGTAACCTTGATGATGAATATTCATGCTTTGGTCAGGTGTCCAGGTTATGATTATTTATTGTACTGCCTCCTTTTGCTTTTCTGTAGCTTTCCAAGTTGCTCCTTATTTTGTACATTTCTTTTAATGCCTTTTCTTTTCACCAAAGGTGAAAAGGTGAGGTGTGGAGTTTAGTAATTTGTAGTGTTGTCTTTTAAATAAAACCTGCCAGGCATTATAAAACGGATGTAGGTTATTGAGGGGTTGTTTGCTTATTTTTGTGTGTAAGTGATGTGATTGATATGCTGAAGTTCCCTGTTATTAGATAATTTGTCCACAAGTTGTGCTGAGCACGCAGATGTGCTGTAAGATTGGGATAAATTTTATTCGTAGCCATCTCTTTCGATTTCTTTAGAAGTATTTTGCCTTCTAGCAGTGCTACAGTAGTAACTCATTGACTAACATAAGTACCGTTGCAGTGCATGTTGTGTAAATACAAAAGGTGAGCTCTAGTGTGAAAAGCAGTGTCTAGGAGAAGATGTATAAAGTAAGACAAAATTAAGGGGAGAATGTTATTAATGTCAGATTTCACACAGGCACAGTAAAAAAAACCAGGGTTTTTTAAAGTAGTCTGTAGTGTTTTTTCTCTGTTTATAGAAGACAGAAACTGAAATTTCTTTCTTACATACATTTTAAAAGCCACCTTTCCCTGCCCTTTCTTACTAGCTAGTACTGCTCCGATTGCAGATCCAGTAAAAGGGATCCTCCTCTCTCATGGTAGTAACTAGCTTAGCCATAAAAACCTATTTGTTCTGATCAAGCAGCAGAAACGCAGTGTAAAAACAGACCTGCATAGTGGCACTGGGTAGCCCTATGAGTACTTCTGCTCTAGTAGAACACAGATTGATTCTATTACTAACTTCATGAGGCTACATTTGAAAAGTTGTAATACCAGTTCTTGAATGACAAATACTATAAAAGAACTTACAAATCTATTGTTTGTTTGGCTGTCTTTCTTATCCTTAATATGCTTCTAGACACAATGAAACAGGTAAAATACTACTCTGAATTGGTTTCAGAGAGGCCTCTGAATATGGGCCGAATGAGGTTTTCACACGTTTGTTTTCTGTTTACTCCCCTCTCAGAGGTGCTTGTATTTTATTACAGTATATAAAGCTCATTTTTTAAAATATGGTGTTAATTATGGGGGTAGATTACATGAAATGTACTGGAAAGTTGACAACCACTTACAAACATTTATAAAGATTGATCTGCAAATAATGAAATATATTACTTTTTCTTTATAATCTCCATGATAGGACTTTGTCCAATTGGACATATGAATTTGACAAATGGGCTCCTTCTGTGGTGAAGATATCCTACAAGGTTTGATTTGCTTTTTATATTATTATAGAGTAGAAATGATAATAGAGCCAGTTTTTCCTTGGCCTCTGCATGCGTTTCTAAAATGCTTGTGAAGTTTTTTCGTGTATATCCGGTACTAAGCAGTGAGAGTTAATCATACTAAGGAGACTGTAATAAACTGCAGTTCCTTTCATATGGTGAAATACAGAATAAAATTGTTAATTTTCACATTGCAAGATTTTCAGTGAGAACAATACAATTGATAAATACTTCAGGACTTGCACATAGCTGAGGACTTTGCTGTTTGGCAACTGTAGTAGTGGTATGACCAGGCAGTTTGTAAGGGAATTAGACTGCTAGCTGTGTCTTTCCAGTGTCCCATAAACAGGACTTTACAGTCTTGCAGCCATTTAGAGAAGCTACTCTGAAGAAGTCTGAAATGCATTAATATATTATTTGCAGTAGGATTACAAGTTCATGTGGTTGCTCTGTGTCTGCTAATTCATAAAAATGATAATTTCCTTCATCAAAAGAGTGGCTACTCAATTCTTTCTCTTGTAGGGTACACCTGCGATGCGCCGCTCACTTGTTCCTCAGCTTCGAAGTGGAAAATTTAATGTTCTTTTAACTACTTACGAGTACATAATAAAGGACAAGCATATCCTTGCTAAGGTAATAATGACTGTAATCTCTTAATAGAAGGACCTTCAAGATGCCTTCAAGTGCTGCATAACACAAAACACATTTTTGTTTTAAGGGGAAGTCCTGAGTTGTTGTTCAGTCCTTCAGTAAGTTAAACCTTTCATTTAATTTTCTATTCCTCTGTTTATAATTGGACTTCTTAGTCACAGCTCATCTCCCTGTAAAAGCCAGGATTTTCCTGAATGTGGCCAGAAGACTAATTGCTTTGTGCAGTTCTGTCAGTACTGTATGCCTGTCTGTATCTGGGAAAACATGACTTCTCTCCCCTCTGCTTCATGGCATTTAATGTAATCTGCAATCCTGGCTGTTGTATTTTTCTGTTGTTTTTGCTTTATGTTCACTCTGTTAGAGCCTTTCCAGCTATGTGATCGCTTTTCCCCAAATGGCCGAATAGTTACCTGTATCTTGAATTTGGTATCCAGACTCTTTACTACACATGACCGAGTTCTTGCAGGCTCACTATCTGTCAGCAGTTTCCCTCACATTTGATTTGAAAGTTAGTGTGTTTCTAAGACTGTTTCACATACACACAAGGCAGACTAAGGAGGTCTTTTTCCGTACTGTCCCTTTGTTGTTAATTTTCACTTTATTTCATTCTGTTACACACTGCGTATTTAGAGTATTCATTTTTCCTCTCTGATACAAAGCCAGTATATTTTCATAGCATAATTCTGAATACTTGAGAGCAGCTTGAAGCTGCAGAATTTTCTCTCCCTTCTAGTTTTTGCTGACCCTTACTAAAAAGTAGGAAGGACAGCACTTATGACGTTCAACCTGTCCTGGGAAATGGAATTAGCACCCATGAAAGTACAAACTGAGGCTATCCTAGTATATGGTCAGTGTGGCACATGCATTGATTGACCATGTTATAGTACAGGTTGTAACAGAAAGTTTGAGCAACTTTCTTTCAATATCTGTGACTGCATTTAAGGCTTTCATAATGAGAAGTAGAAATTTTATTTGAAGATGCAGTAATCAAGATGAGATAATTATGTTGCATCATTTTTGAATAAAAACATAGGATTAGCTGAAGCAAAACAAAGTTCAGGATTGCTGTTGTCTGCGAGTGTAGTTATTTGGTCTGAAAATGCTTTTGTCTCCTGTCAGGGTTCTCGTGGCAAACAGATTTATTTGGGGTTTATGGGGTTTCTTCCTGTGTGGACCATATTCTGGCCTAGAATTGCCAGCTGCCCTAATATCTTTCCCAGAAATATGAGGAATTCAGCATAGCTATTTTTGCTGCTTGCAAGGACTCTGGTACTTGGATAATGCGTGATTTGCCTTCTCCCATAAATGAGACTGACTGATATCTCAGGCTTGAAATATTTTTATTCTACACCTATTGGAAGGAATTTGACTAAGTCTCTCCCACTCTAACTTTGCCAAATTTTCATTTTCTTGCAGATTCGATGGAAATACATGATAGTTGATGAAGGCCATCGAATGAAGAACCATCACTGCAAACTGACTCAGGTCTTGAATACTCACTATGTGGCCCCAAGGAGAATACTGCTGACTGGGACTCCATTGCAGAACAAATTACCAGAACTTTGGGCTCTTCTCAATTTCCTCCTTCCAACCATTTTCAAGAGTTGTAGCACCTTTGAACAGTGGTTCAACGCTCCATTTGCCATGACTGGAGAAAGGGTACTGTGGTATTTTTTTTTAAACATCAGAAACAAACCACTTCGATGAAAACAGGCACTTATACAGAAGGAATAGTGCTTAAACATTCTTTAGTACTGAGGGAATTGACTTAACTAAAATCCGCTTTTTTATAATTTCAGAAACCTTTAATATGAGCATCTTTCTTGACTCAGAGTCAGTTTGGTTGTAACATACAAGTAGTTATTGCATGTACTTAACCTTGCATGTGAGAGAAGATATTACCTAATGTACTTAGTTCCCTTGTAGTGACTTTTACAAACTTCTGTAGGTGGACTTAAATGAGGAAGAAACTATTCTGATCATCCGTCGTCTCCATAAAGTGCTCCGACCTTTCTTGCTGAGAAGATTGAAGAAGGAAGTTGAGTCTCAACTGCCAGAAAAGGTGTGCAATGAGAGGAATTGTGGAAGGGGTTTAGTGCTGCGTTTAAGAGTTACATAATGTTCCTTTTCAGATTTATTTTACGGAAGAGGACTTGGTTAGCATCTGTTATTGCTGTGTTTTGTTTATAACTCTGCAAAGAAAGCTGTGTGCTGAGGAAGCCTGAATACCTGAAGCTTCTGCATCTCAGGGTTCCTGATCAGTCTTACAGCTTTAATTATGTTTGTAGGCATCCGTATAAGATAGGCAACTTAGTTACTTATTGTCTGGTTTCAAGTTGTTAGGGAGTCATCCATACAGTGAAAATGAGATTCTGTCGTGTCCCATCCTCCTTGCACCAGTTAGAACCTTTTCTAGTTCACTGAAATTCTTCAGGGGCTGCTGGACTTCATAAAGCTGGCAGAAATTGGTACTGTGTTAGTATTCCAGGATTGAAGTGTCTTGTTAAAATGGAATAATTTTTTTTTAACTGATGATTTTGACTAACTATAGAGATAAGTCAATTCAGAACATAGTTCTCTTCTGATTAGAAAGGTCATTGTTTTATCTCGGGATGTGGTGGTTGACCTTGGCTGGGTGCCAGGTGCCTGCCAGGCCATTCCGTCGCTCCCATTCCTTAACTGCATAGGCTTGTGGGTCGAGATAAGGACAGAGTGATACCTCACCAACTACTGTTATGGGCAAAACAGGCTCAACTTGGGCAAACTAGTTTAGTTTATTACCAATCAAATCAGAGTAGGTTAGTGAGGAAAAAAACCCAAATCTTATCCCTCCCTTTTTCCCAGGCTCAACTTTACTACTGATTTTCTCTACCTCCTCCCCGGCAGTGGCACAGGGAAACAGGAAATGTGGGTTGCAGTCAGTTCATCATGTTGTCTTTGCCACTCCTTTCTCCTTGGTCTTCCCCTGCTCCAGCATGGGGTCTGTCCCACGAGAGGTGGTCCTCCACACACTTTTCCAGTGTGAATACTACCTATGGGCTGCAGTTCTTCATAAACTGCTTCAGCGTGGATCCCTTCCACAGGCCTTGAGGATCGGACTGCTTCAGCATGGGTCATCCATGAGATCACGAGTCCTGCCAGAAAACCTGCTCCTGTGTGAGCTCCTCTCTTTCCACGGGTTCACAGGTTCTGCCCGGAAACTGCTGTAGTGTGGGCTTTGCATGAGGTCACAGCCTCCTTTGGGCAGCCACCTGTTGCACTGTGGACCTCTGTGGGCTGGAGGGAACAATCTGCCTTACTATGGTCTTCACCATGGTCTGCAGGGGAATTTCTGCTCCTGCTTCTGCAGTACCTCCTCTTTTTCCTCCTTCACTGACTTTGGTGTCTGCAGAGTTGTTGCTGTCACATATTCTCACTCCTCCTTTGGGGTACAGGTACTGCTGTGCAGTAGGTTTTTCCTCTTGCTTAGCTATGCTCTCACAGAGGTGCCACCACCATCGTTGATGGATTTAGCCTTGGCCAGCAGTGGATCCACTGTGGAGCTGGATGGCATTTGTGTTCTTGGACCCAGGGAAGATTCTAGAAGCTTCTCACAGAAGCCACCCCTCTAGTCTCGTCACTACCAAAACCTTGCCACACCAGCCCACTACACTGAGTAGCTCATCTTCCCCACTTCCCCCCTTCTTCCTCCTCTGCAGTCTTGCATTACTTTTCCAGTTCACCTTTCACAGAATAACAGCGGCAACTAAGTAAAAAAGTAAATTTGAAGGTATGCTAGGGATCTTGGTGCTAAGATCAGCTGGGTTAGAACTGTGCCAAAATGAATTTTTTTTTTAAGTTGTGTTATGAGGTGAGTAACACTGGCTGTAGGTATGTACAGATGGTACAGCTCTGTACAGATGGTTAGTGGCAGTACTCAAAGGAAAGGCTTCTTAATTTTTTTTCCTCATTTTTATAATGTTGTGAACACTATTATTGTTGTGACTTTCTGTTCCTTCAAATGTCACATTCTCAGTATCCTCAAAAGCATTGTTTAAGAACAAAACAGTCACATTTAAAAAATATTACTGAAATATTTATTCAGATTTCTGCCTGGTAGAGCATTGGAGAAAGAGGTTTTAGAAGTTCCATACACAGTGATGTTCAGAGGACTATGTTTCTTTTTGTTTCCATTATCTTGTTAATGAACTAATCAATTAGTCCAGGAACAAGGACTGAACTTGCTGACTGAAGCTTGTTGATCAGTTTCATTTGATATTATATATCTTGGTAAAGAAGCCGTTGAAAAAATAAGTCACTTCTTTTTGATGTTTGCCCTCCTGTTTTTATGAGAAGAAAATAACTTGATCATTTTTATTCCATTTATTTGTTAAACATTAGGAAGGTTACACTTTTTCTTTTAGTCATTGTTTGAAACATTTCTGGCCACTAGTCTGGCTTTATTACATGGCTTTTTTAATTTTACACAACTTACTAAATACTCAATGACTGTAATTTAGAACCTGGGTCATAGAAAAAAATGGGTTAAATTGGAGTATGAATTCAGTCTTTCTATTACTGGATTTAAAGATAGTGTGCAGTCAAAAAAGTCTTTAATAAATATAGTTCTACAAAGGTGTACAGGAAGTCAAACTGTGTTTGGAGGTTGTACAGTATTTGATTAATTCCCTGTGTTTTTGTTGATGTTGAGAAAACAGCATATTTCAGTGCCAGCGTAGGTAAGCATAATGCTAATCAGACACCGTAAGGGATACTTGTTTGTCAGGTATGTGGTGGTATTTCTATAATTATAAAGTCGTATAATAGTTAGGGCAGGGACACCTCCCACTAGATCAAGCTGCCCAAGGCCCCATCCAGCCTGGCCTTGAACACCTCCAGTGACAGGGCATCCACAACTTCCCTGGCAACCTGTGCCAGTGTCTCACCAGTCTCATGGTGAAGATATTCTTCCTAATGTCTAGTCTGAATCTGCCCTACTCCAGTTTATATCTGTTCCTCCTTGTCCTATCACCACAAGCCATTATGAATAGTAACGATTTGCTTGATGGTTTTACAATTTCTTAGACACATAATAAAGCCCACAAGTTACTAAATGTAAAAGTCTTTTTTAAAAATTACTTACTAAGCATAAAATAAAACAAAAGGAATTTTAAATTATTTTTTAAAAAATGTTAAAATTACAGAACAAGCAAAAACTATGGCAATTCTCCAGTTGTATTCTTGGGATCTAGCTGTCTCATAGTGCTTGTGACTCTCATGGATAATCTTTTCAAATGCTCGTTGCCCTGCTTGCAGTTGAATTGACCTTCACTGGTACTATATGTAGTGTTAGGGTACAGATAAAAGATTATTAGTTTTTTGGTTTGTGTTTGGATAAAAAACCCTGCACTTAAATTCTACTACTGATATGGTCATGTCAGTGTGTTTATGCTGGGTCTTTTTTTTTGTTTGTTTGTTTTTTTCCCTTAGGTGGAATATGTGATCAAATGTGATATGTCAGCTCTTCAGAAGATCCTGTACCGTCATATGCAAGCCAAGGGAATCCTTCTCACAGATGGTTCTGAAAAAGACAAAAAGGTACAAAATTAAAACACATAGGGAACAATATATTATATTTAAATATGTTAACAGTATGATTTCTACTTTATAAAATTAGTACGTAGGCTTTTACTGAAAGTATCTATTATGGGAAAAGAAATTTCTAATAGACATGCTTTTGTTTTGTAAGACTGCAGCTTGTGCTCTCTATTCACAAGAAAAAGATACTACTTGTATTCGCTGTGTTACAATGCCTTTCTGCAGATAGTCAATGTTTGGGAAAAAACCAGCATTTCCCATGGCCAAGTTTGATCCAATAATGTACCTGAATGATTGTGATTGTATCAGTGGTTATTCCGTCTTGTCTTTCAGAGCTATTAGTTAACTCTAAGTCTTGTTTTGGCCAACTAGGACTGTATGCTTGCATTCATACTTACAGGATCTGTTAACAAAAAGGTTCTTTAAGAGTACAGTAAGATTCAAAGTCATATAGTCACATTTAGACTACGTGTTGGTGAATACTGATTATGCCATCGTGGAACTTGATCCAGTAAATATATAGTAAACAAGTTGCCATTCATCAGCTTATCTGTGTGTATACTTTCCACATTATAATAAATGTGAAATACTGTTAATAGACACTGCAGAACACGTGGTGTGTAGCAGTTCGTATTTGCACCCTGTTATGTTTGTTACTGATAACTATGCAATCATGTGCTATCCTCCCACTATCCTTTTGCAGATTGCATTGGTAAAATGGATAACCGGTTTTACTCAGTATCTCATTTTACCCTCCTTGTTTTGCACAAATTGTTTTCTTTGCTGATGCTTATTCAAACTCCAGATGAAACTGTTTCTTATCATTGGATATTGAAACTCATCTTCACAGTTCTAGCATGTTGTAAATATTAATTTATGCCACTCTATTTTTTTCAATGTAATTTTGTAGTTTGATGTCTTTACTTTTGTTCTACAAATTCCATTTTGTATCATAGTCTTCTACTTCCTTCCCTTTCTGCTCTCTTACCTCTCTTTCACCAGCTCAGATTCTTTTGTCATTTTTACCCTGCTTGTGTCTCCACCCAGCTTTTTCCTTAAACAGTTCAAATTGCCTTTGCTGTCTTGTGAACACATATCTCTCCTTTCTCTCTTCCTAAGATTTTTACTTCCTTGCCACCCTCTTGTAATTTATTTTTTTCTTTAACTCCTTCATCAGAATCTCTTATCCATGATACCTGTTGCTAGCAGAGGGGAGTGGTTGTTGAGAACTCTGCTTTAGTGATCAAACAACTACTGTACTAGGAAAAAATCCTGCCTTGCTCTGGCCTGGACCCAGCTCAGACTAGAGAAAATTCATCAAATAGGAAAGCTCTAGGAAAAGGCTTTTAGAACAAATATGAACTGCATTTTGGAGCATATTTGAGAGAATTTTGAAAAGAATAAAACCAAGTTTTACATGTGTAGAGTACCTCCTTCAAATGTAAAATCTCTGCTTCAGATGGAAGTTATGATTTCACGGTACTTTCCAGGAAAGATCAAATAGTATATTTTTCCTTTGTTTTACTATTGGAAATTGCTAAATTGTTTTGGCTGAGATTTTAAAATATATCTGAATAACTCATACCACTCTGATTATATTTTCCTAAAATTGCAACAAAGCAAAGTGGCATTGGTAAGAAACAACTGTTTGGCGTTGGCGTTGTTAATATGATATGATCTCAAACTTGTATCTGCCAGTTGCAATTAGTTTTTAACCATACAGTTCAGTCTAGCACAACTGACTGTTGTCCGAGGTCTGTTCTGGTTCTAAAAACGATTTGTGGTAAAGTAGGTTTTGAGTACATACTCTCTTAAATATTAAGATGATTCATGAGGTTTGGTTATCTATAGCTTTTTAGCTGCCTACGGCCCTTTGTTTTCCTTCATCTGGAAACAGAAATCCTTGTATCCACTTAGCAGACAGGAGGAGATACTGTAGAATTGAAAAACATCTGGTTAGGAAAATTTCCTGTTAGAGAATTCAGCCCTGGTGGCATTTGCTTTGGTTCATAATAAACAGTATAAATAAGCTGTATGTTGAACAGTAGCTGCTCTGCTTCCCACTCTGAATACTACAGTTAAAAATATAATGTGTTTTCTGGATTACTTTCAGGTCTTCCGTTTTTTGTTATGGTCCATCTGTTTAATGAATGAGTTTAGACAGCAATACAACAGCACCATAGCTTCTGGTTATTTGGTTGATTTGGGTTTTTTTGTTATTTTGGGGGTTTCGGTTGTATTTTGTTTTATTATTAGTGATGCAATGTTCAGGGTAGATGTAGAAGTATTTTTATGCCTTTATTTAAAAATATCTTTGAAAAGCTTCACTAATAAGCTAAGAAATCAGATTCGTCATTTGATTTGCATTGTTTTTACCCACAGGGAAAAGGTGGGGCAAAAACTCTCATGAACACTATCATGCAGTTGAGAAAGATATGCAATCACCCATACATGTTTCAACACATCGAGGTAAAACTTACAGGATTGTTGGAGAATTGTTTTTATTCAAATGGCTAGCACAATAGAAAAGTGCTGTTGAAGCTTACATGTGTGAGAAAGGATGTTTTTCTCCACTTAATTTGTGCTGAAAAGGACGTATTTGAAAAACATAATTGTTATTGTCCCTTGTTTTTAAAAACAAATGGGCTGACCACCAGCTTTTTATTGGCAATATGAAGTCTGGTTTTAAAGCATTTAATCTTGTTGAGACGCTGTCTTTAAGAAATGAAGTTTTTAAAAACTTAAGACATTCCAGAGCAACTTAGTCTATGCTTAGACCTAATTTATGATGTAGAGATGATAGTTCAAAATGCCATGTGTGGAATCTTTATAATAAGCAGGCTGCTAATCTGTTGCACTATCAACCAAGATGGTCCTGTACTATGTGCGTTGTTTTTTCAGCAAAATGTACCATCTATAGCATTTCTTATTAGGATGCAAAGTACAGAAATAGAATAATATATCTGGAAAGATGGGAAGCGTCCATCTGGAATGTAGCTACATTTTTATGTGAATAATTAAATTGATTCTATCATTCTGTGTATTATTGTCATTTTCACTCTTTGTTCTTTTATATGCTAATTAATTAAATTGAGTAATTTGCAAATCTTCCAGTAATTAGTATAACTTAATTAGGTTGTACTGTATTTGTAATCTGGCAAAATGTATGCTGGCTGAGTTACTTCTGCAAACTATGAATTACAAGTAATAATGGTACGGGAAAACACAGTACTGTTGGTAGGTGAATTGCAGGAGTATGCAACTCTCATGTATTTAATTTAATTGACATAAGAATGCATAATTTTGGATTACTGTGTTGATCTTAAGAATCTGTTGATAACAGATTGTAATAATCTGCCTATAACTTTGCAGGAGTCCTTCGCTGAACATTTAGGCTACTCAAATGGTGTCATCAACGGGTAACTTTCAGTTTTTTCCTCCTGTTTGCCTTTTTTTATTGACATGAACGTATCACATTCTTTTTCTGTAAGGTACATGCTAACAAAGTCAAGCAGTTTATAGAAAGGCAGAAGAGTTACAGGCTGCATATCTAAACCAAAATATAACAGTATTAAACATGTTTTATGAGCTTATTATGACCCTCCATCTCTTTCAGGAGGACAGGCAAAGAAAATTTTAAACTGATGTCTTCCTTTCCCCTTATTTTGAAGTAGCTTAGGTATTGTCTGAAGTTCATTGGGATAACTCTTCAGAGATATCAGTTGGGATTTTCTTCTCTTTCTTTTTACTTCTGCCTGCTGCTTTTCCTCCTTTACCATCTTTATTCCATATTAAAATAGCATATCTTCCATTATTTGAAATAAATAAATATAAATTTTGTGCTTGGCACTTATTTGTGCCACTGTCTGGATGTGCATGCTTTCTAAAGGAAAGGTGTATATCTTCCATTTAACACCCTTCCTGTTCAGGTGTTGCGTTAATGGCTCCTCCTCCCTCCCTCCAAGTGGTATACCAGACTACTTTGCCTGTCTCCTGAGCAGTTTCCTGATTACTTGTATGTGCATATCAGAAGGCCATGTATCTTGTGGACTTAAGTATATCATTGATAATGGTAAATTGTGTTTAGAGAGTACAGACTCAAGGTTAGAAAAAAGTCATGTGCAATTTATTTTTGTAAAGCATGTCAATGTGATGCTGATTTAGACATCCTGTTTACTTTAATAATTGTCTCAGTTATCACTTGAATTTTCAGTACTAAGAGTCTGTTTAGGAATTCATGGCATAGAAGACGAGCAGCTAGTCAAAACAATTTAACATTGTTCAGGACTAGTAAGGTTATATGACTAAGGAATATATCCTCTGTCAAACTCCTCCAGTTATCTCTGTATATTAGTTGAATTTGGAATATTTCATTTCAATGTATGTAGTAGGTGAGTGGAAAGGGAGTTGGTTTTTACATGTACCTAATGAATACAACTTAACAACTGCAGTAAATGCCAGTTGAAAGCAAAATTAGCAGGTGAATGTCTTAACTGAAAAAAAGGCTTATCTGTCTGAGAAATGTTTGTTTTGATAAATAGTGAATCAGAATTGAGTTTTAAAGGGAAAGGTATTCTGTGTGGTTGAAAGTCCACACAGACTTTTGTATTTTAAGTGAAGAAATTCCTTTCCAAACAGGAATTCACATAGGTTTTTAATTTTATTATTTTATCAATATAAACAATTTTAAAGAGAGAAAAGTATTACTAGTTTTGTTTATCTTAAGTAAATTAATCTCTCTATTATACTCTTGACATTATAATGACAAAAAACTTTTCTAAGTGCAGGCTCATTCTGGCATTTACTGTACTTTTTATCTGCAACAGAGCTGAACTTTATCGGGCCTCAGGGAAGTTTGAGCTACTGGATCGTATTCTACCAAAGTTGCGAGCTACTAACCATCGTGTGCTTCTTTTCTGTCAAATGACATCACTCATGACCATTATGGAAGACTACTTTGCCTTTCGAAATTTCCTTTACCTGCGTCTTGATGGTAAGCTACATGAAACAAAGGAAAAGGATAAATAATGACTTAGGAGGTAGCAGGCTTCATTAATTTGGGCATGGGAGACTTGGTGTTTCTTCTTAGTGTCTTCTTAGGACACTAGTGCTGTGATGTGACTACAAAATGCATAAATGGATTCAAACAATTACTTGACACATCCATGAAGGAGGAGCCTACCAGTGTTTTTATAATCAGTTTATGATAGTAGACCCTTATGCTGCAGCTTATTAGAATTTTCCCAGTTCTTAGGGATGAGATACTGAGCAAGATGGACTTTTATGTATCTCTGTAATGTTGATCTTAGTAATTCTTCATCTCCCTGGCTCTTTGACTGTTTCCTTTCATCTCTTATCCTGCAAACCATTTGGTTGAGGGATTGTTTTGATGAACACTTATGTAGAGATTTGATGTTTAGGGGGTGATATCTTTTTTCAAACAGGGTTTAAAATTCAAAATTCCTGTCAGTTGTCACTTTATAAGTAGTCTGAAAGTATTCATGTTATGAGGGATGATAATGCCATTTTTTGTCTAGATTGCAACAGAACTAGTTAATTTCTACTTACTTGAAGTTCAACTGCCATTCTCCACAGCATAGTTGAACACAGTGACAGATAGAATAGTACCTGTAGTTTTCTTCCTATATTTCACAGGAATGTCTGTAGCCTTAATCACTTCCTGCGTAAATAAGTTTTATTAATTTAAATTAAAAGATAGTTTAAAAACATATTGATCTCTGCCTCATGCGGACCTTCTTAAATACTGTTTATTTTACTTAATATATTTGTCTCAACATTATACTATTATGTAGGGCCCAGCAGGTTTTATCAGAATACCTTTTTAGTAGAAAGTAGTGATTAAGAAAAATACAAAGAACAGCATGAATAAAGTGAGAGTATGAGGTTACTTTGAATATTCTTTTTACAGCATTTTAAGTTGACTCTTTGCTTCATGTTTTATTTGGCAAAAGAAGTAATATTGAGAAGTATTCTCACCTTTTACAAATATTATGGACATAAACTTTGAAACACTGTTGTGGTCAAATGTAAACTCGGGTAAGGAAATTGAAACACAAATGAGCTGTCTCTGTGCGACAGGATATCTTTGTCAAAACTGGCTGAAGAGCATAGTAGCATACTGACATAACTCTCCTTGCACCTTTGGCCTGCAGATCTTTTAAGGGTTCCATTCAAAAAAGATTAAATTTCTTATATTTAAAATGTATTAAGTTACCTTACACAACATACTTTAAAATTATATCTTTTTCAAGCTAGAATATCTGTAGCAATACACAGCATGATAAATACAGCTCCTTGGGTTCTTTTTTGAAGTATTGCATGTAATTCATTAAATTAATGAAATGACCCCTTGGTTCTTCTTTTCCAGTTTTGTGATGATGTAACACATACGTAGATTTTATCAAGCTGTTGTCTCACACAGAGTGCTATATAAGTTGTACTTCTGAAGGCAGTGGGTTTCTGTGGCGCAGCAGTTTGGCTGTGATTGTGTTGGGTCTGACTGGGCTAAAGTTAATTTTCTCCTAGCAGCCGGTATAGTGCTGTGCTTTGTATTTGTGGCTAGGCAGGATTGATAACACAGCCGTGATAATGCTGCTATGTTTTGGCTGTTGTGGAGCAGTGTTTGCACAGCGTCAAGGCTTTCTCTCCAAAACACCTCTCCGCTCCCAAGGCCAGTGGGCTGGGAAGGAGCTGGGGCTCATCCGGGACCTCTGGCCCAAACTTATCAAAAGCGGCATGCTCATCAATAAAAGCTGAAGGAGAGTAAGATGAGGCAGGGGCTTTCTTCGTTACAGCATTTGTCTTCCTAAGTAATCATTACGGGTGCTGAGGCCTTGCTTTCCAGGACGTGGCTGGACAACTGCCTGCTGATGGGAAGTAGTAAATTTCTCTTTTTGCTTTACTTGCACGCACAGATTTTGCTTTTATTAAACTGCCTTTGTCTCAGTACAGGAGCTTTTCCATCTCATTTTCTACCTCTGTGCTTTGGGAACGGGTTGAGGGGAGGCATCTGGCAGCCAGCTGAGGGTCTCTCTTCCAATCTAATGACTCTATTCTGTGTTTCTATTCTGTTCTATGATTTTTGGCCAGTGTTTATTCTGTATTTTGGAAACTGTGGCAGAGGGGGCAAAGAGCAAGTGAGCTAAAATTTTGCTTCCACATGCACCTCTAGCAGCTGGCATTGTATTTATATTATTTCAGTTCATATCTTTGATATAAGGTATTTTTCTATTTATTTATTTTCAGGCACAACAAAATCAGAGGATCGAGCTGCTCTCTTGAAGAAGTTCAATGAACCTGGGTCCCAATACTTTATCTTCTTGCTGAGTACAAGGGCTGGAGGACTAGGCTTAAATCTCCAGGCTGCTGACACTGTTATAATCTTTGATAGTGACTGGAATCCTCACCAGGTTATTTTTATTTACTCATCTTTGTGAAATGTGCAAAGAATTCATGATGTTTTTTTGGGTTGCTTCTTTAAATTGGTGGTATAGCATTGGGATGAAAGGAGTAGAGCCCAGTAAGATGCAAAATGCTGCTTTGAGAGGAGGTAGGCAAACTGCTAGAATCAGAACATTCAGTTTTAGTTTGGATTGCTGAAGTGTACGTGTATGTCTGTGTATGTATTTTATCTGAGTCTTGGGGAACCCTCAGAGCTAGGGGCCGTATGGACCTATTTCATTTGTATAACTGTACTCATTTTTTAATCCTTAGGACATTGAAAAGGAATTCCCCATTTTGAGTCTTGGGTAGGTAGATGGCAATATTTTAGTAAAGGCTGTGCAGAGTCCTGCCTGTCTCAGAAAATTAGTGGCCATGTAAGTGCAGCAGTCTTGGTCAGAGACACTGAACATACACTGTTGGTGTGTATGGGTAGCTTTGAGTACAGATCACCAGCAAAAGAGGGTATCAAACCTCTTTGACTTATTTAAAAAAGCCAGAAGGGTAACTCAAGTCTGTCTTTGTCACTTAGTGCCTTTTTATTTTTTTTTTTAAGAACCTGAATTATATACCTCTGAAAGTACACTTGTGTATGTTTTCAGCTGTTGTGGTAGTGTGTGCAAATCACATCATAGTCAATGGCCACATGTAAAAAAGTAAGGGAAGTGAGCCTAAAAAGCCTTTTGTGTAGAATGTTCAAGATGGCACTCCCACAGACACCATTATGACCAATTTAAAGCAAGGCTTAATAAATTTGGAGCAATTATGTTTAGAAGTTTGAAAAGGAGCCCAGAAACTATTCCATTTTTTGTGTGTTTTGTTGTCTTTCAGTCAGCCTGACAGACAAGTTTAATGCAGACTGCTGTGTATTTCAGTGATTTGATATTTGCAGTATAGTAAAAGTGACTTGCAGTAGTGCTTGCAGTGTAGTAAAAATTACAGAATATTTTCTGGAGTATTCAATGGGGAGATTGCTAAATTACAAAATCATAGAATGATTTAGACTGGAAAAGGCTTTTAAGGTTATTGACTCTGACTTAACCTAACACTGTCAGGTGTACCACTGAGCTATATATGTAAGTGCCACATCTACACGTGTTTTGAATATCTCCAGGGATGGTTACTTAACCACTTCCCTGGGCTGCCTGTTGCAATGCTTGACAACCCTTTCAGTGAAGAAATTTTTCCTAACATCCAATCTAAACATCCAATCTAATCCTTTCTAAAGAAAGGGTCATTGGGCACTGGAACAGGCTGCCCAGGGAGGAGGTTGAGTCACCTTCCCTGGAGGTGTTTAAGGCACGGGTTGACGAGGTGCTAAGGGGCATGGTTTAGTGTTTGATAGGAATGGCTGGACTTGATGATCCGGTGGGTCTCTTCCAACCTGGTTATTCTAGGATTCTATAAACCTCCCCTGGTGGAACTTGAGGCCATTTCCTCTCGTCCTGTCACATGTTACATAGGAGGAGACCAACAATTTCATCTCTCCTCAGCCTCCTTTCAGTGCATGCAGATTCTCTTCTGCTGCAGATGGAAGTGATTTATTAATTTTAATAAGCAATGTATTAAAAGAGGATAGCCATGGAGGAGGGACTGGTAGCTCTTACTTCATGTATTTCTAGAAATACAAACTTCTCTTTTCTCTCTTTACCATTTTCCTGTGCTTCTAGAGAATAATGTAGAAACCACTTCATCTTCAAGGTTAATGCAGACTTCAGATATACATTTAGATTGTGACAGCTGTATCACGTGTAGTGCTTGGGAAGAGAATTGTGGGAAGGAAGAGCAAATGGTGGCAAAACCACATTGTAGACTGAAATAGATGAACTCATTGCCCATTTTATTTTTTTCCTCTACATCAAGAATTTTTTTTGTTGTGAGTTAGCATAAAACTGTGATAGCATTTTGAGATTAGGTACCCTTTAGTGTCTGATGGTGCTGAAGCAGGAACACATCATTTATAGAAGTTGCTGGATTCCTCTTTTCCGCAAAGAGAATAGATAAGATTCTCAAATAATAAAATAAATTCTTTACCTATGACCTGTGATGTACTTCTTAGTTCCATGATTTTCAAGTGCAGTCACCTGACCAAAAAATAGCCGCATTGATTCACAATCTTGTATATATGAACTTTCAATAAGGAAGATCATATTTGAGTTGTTGTAACACAAAGCCAATTCAACGGATCAGTTAATTTTTAGTTAACGTATATAAGAATTAGCAAAAGCTGTTAGCAGAGAAGGATTTCTATAGCACACTTAAAATATAAATCAATTGCTCTGTTCTTTGCCTAATAGGACTTGCAGGCCCAAGATAGAGCTCACCGAATTGGTCAGCAGAACGAAGTTCGAGTCCTGCGACTGTGCACTGTGAACAGTGTGGAAGAGAAGATACTTGCTGCTGCGAAGTATAAGTTGAATGTAGATCAAAAAGTTATTCAGGCCGGAATGTTTGATCAGAAATCTTCAAGCCATGAAAGGAGAGCCTTCCTACAGGCTATATTAGAGCATGAAGAAGAAAATGAGGTAAAGTACTTAGAACTACTAAGTAAGGGGATATTTCAGAAAGTATTGAGTAACATTTTTCATCAGTTACAAAAATCATCATCTCTTTAGAAATTAGAAATATCATCATATTCTTATCCAGTCAAAGAAACTGCTTCATTTTTCTCTGGGTTTTTTTTGTTTTTTTTTTTGTCCCAGTAATCTGTTCTAGTTTTGATTACATCTTGGTGTAGAATCAAGTATTGTACCTTAAACCCATTCTGCCTTTTCATAATTTTTGTTAAAAATTGTATTCAAACAAACATTTTTTTCCAAAACAGATTATAAAACAGTTCCTAAATCTAGTTTATATGTGAAACTAGGTAATCTGGTTTTCAGACATGGTGAACAACCAGCATTAACTAGGGACGATTATGAAATACCTTGCTTACTGTGCTTCTTTTGGATCCTGGGTAAGAGTTAAGATCTGCTTTGATGTGCTTTGGGCTTAGGACAAGCCAGCAAAATAATGATTTTCTTTCTGGTACTGTGTCCAGTGTGGGCTTGTGGTTCCCACTTCCTCTTCAAGAAATAACTGGCTGTTTAAAACCAGTTATCAAGTCTTTCCTTATAGTAGTTGGAAGTGAGTTTATAGGATCAGTGAATGTATGTCCCTGTATTTTCATTGTATTCTTCTCAGGAATTGTGACTGTGGAATGGTGGGCTCTTCTTTTGCCTGTCCCTGCAGGCTCTTCTGTTAATGTGAACAAAATTCAGCATTTCAATGAAAGCTGCCATGGGAGAGAGTGTATAAATAAGTGAATTATACTGAAGATGCACACAAAAAATGCTACACTGCAATGCCTTTCTCCCACCTCAAAAATATCCTGTATTGGTTAAAGATGCAGAGATATCAAGCCTAATTTTGCCTCTTGAGTATGCCTGGTATACATGAATATGGTACACACTGAATGAAAAGAAGATTCTGTAGTTTGTCTTTATCCGGGCATCCTTCATTGCATGGTGTTTAGTTTCTAAGACTAAGGAGTTTACTTCTTTAATTATTAAAATCTTTTGTGTGAAGTCTTTGTCATGTTGTGCATTCAGAAGAAGCTGGTGCATCAATAAGATAGACTTTTATATTCTTATTCTCGTATTTTTCATGAGAAATGAAAGAAGAGAGACGGTTGTATCAGTAATTGTCTGTAGGATGTGAATGCAGAAATGAGATGATGTATATGTACCATTTTTTATTAAGTAAAACTGTAGTTCTTAAGCAGGCAGCACTGTCTGTGTGAGTAGATAAGTGAATTGGAAACCAACAGACATTTTCAATAAGCCTGTAAATTTGTTCTTGAAATTGACGCAGTTTTGTTACATTTTCAAGGCCTTAAATAATATTTGTCTGAACATGTTTTGTAAGTCAGGACTGTAGTTACTGTAGTTCAGGTCTACTTTGACGTGCCTTATTTCCTAAATTACTACAGGGCAACATGCTTCTTGCATGTTATCCCAATACACTTGGTCTGCTGTCCTGAAGCAAGCACTGATTTAGCCCAGTATCAGTCTTCAAAACAAGCATTGGTATTACAGTCTGACTCCTAACAGTCAGACTGAACCTGAAGCAAATTTCTTGATGAACAGAGAGTATGCAAAATTTTACCTGAATGCTGAAACTGCTGAGAGAGTAAGAGGAATTAAATTTGCACCATCCTGCACTGGGTCAGCCATTGCTTCTTCATTGTAACCATACTGGAAATAAAATTTCGGCATCAAATAAGACATTGACAAGAAAAAGTAAATCTCTCGGTTACAAGTTATTAATATCAAAACAGCTTTGACTTCCTAATACAGGCTAGCATATCTAGTAAAGAGGTTGTTTAGTGACCACTTAGTTAAATATTCCCATGCTAAGCATGCTTTAGACTTACGTATCAAAACTATTCACACTGGTATGTAGAACATCATATTGTACTTTCTTAGTAGTTTTGATAAACTTGAGAGTCAAAACTCCCCTTATTTTTCTTTCTTCTTTCCTCTCCTTTATGGTCTGTTTCTTTTAAGCAGTACTAGATAAAGCTAAGAGGTATATTCTGTGTATTTAGAAAGATATATTAGAATAATAGCAATATGTGACAGGTGATTAAAAGTAACTGGTTCATGGAGGTTTTTTGTTGGCATTGTTGTTGATAATTCTTTCTTTTGCCTACCGGCTTGACAACAGGATTATTCAGTCTAAACACAGATGATGCAGACATTGTTGTTGCAGCTTCTGCTGTGAGATCTGTTATTTTTTTTCAGATCACAAGTTGTTCTGGTTGAGATGATGGGAAGCATGTGAAACTTCCATGAAGGTCACATTTTTGACTTAAAATAAAAGAAAGGATCTGTACCCTTTTTTTTCTCTGTGTATCTAACAGTGTAACTTTTCTTGAACATTTGAGAAGCACTGACTAGAAGTGAGAACTGTCATTTTCCCAATTGCTTTTTTTCATGCTAAAATTAATTATATGTATATTAAGGTACAGAAGTGCTCATTGGGAATTGCGTTATTAAGAATTGTATTTATTTCTGATGTGTAGAAATCTTGCCAGTGAAAGGAAAGTCAGATGTGTGAATGTAGAAAAAGGCCATTTCTGCTTATTACTGGGGAAAAAAAGAAGGCTACATAACATTAGGTTTTTGGATGCTATATGCAGCATCCCTTACTCCATTTCACTGAGTGCAAAACATGAACTTCTATTAAAAATTCTAGTTCTGCAGCATGCTGTAACATGCGTTCAGTAAGCCCTATGTAGTAACCGGTCTGTAGTTTTATTTTTTCGATTGACATGTCAGATTTGAAATGCCATGCACTTTCAGAATTATTCCGGTAAGGAAACTGAACATTGTGGACTCTTGTTTGTGTTAAAATGGGTATCATAGCTTTTAAGCTTTAACATTTTTAGTTGAATTCTAGAGTTTTAAATTGCTTTTCCAAGAACTGGTTTTATGACATAATTCATTTTCTCTGAAATCAGAGGTTCACATCTCTAATTTGTAACCAGGTAGAGGTCAAGAAGAAAGGAGTTCAATGGGGCTTTTTTCCACTATAATGACATCTTTATTTTTTTTCATTTAACCAGGACTTCTTCATTCTCCTTGCTTTGACAGCAAAGACATCATATGGCAGAATGGTGTTTCTGAGGTAGTAGTGTATAACAGCACTGCGGAAATGCATATATTTTAACTGAAGTGCTAACTCTGCTTCTAACCCAAAAAAACCGCAACCCAGAATTTCCTGGTTGTGTATTTGCCCATTTCCTCATTCTCAGTTTACTTCTCAGTTTATGAAGTACCAGTCATCACTCTAATTATGTCTATTTTACATTACTTTTGAATTGCTGATCATTTGAAAAGTATTAGTTTCATTTTGAGTACTTCTGTTGTGACAGAACAGGGTCAATGCAACATGGACCTGATGGAGGCTATTACTTCAAGTTGCACCTAGCTTGTTTATAATACATTTATCCACCTGTGTAACCAGGAAGAAGATGAAGTTCCTGATGATGAGACTCTGAATCAGATGATTGCTCGACGTGAGGAGGAATTTGATCTCTTTATGGTAAGGAGGATATGATCATAAATAGTGTATCTTCTGTAACTTTTGTAACAAAGATCTTAACCTTTTGGTATTTGGAAAACTGTTTTGAAGGAATAGGCTTTATTTACATACATTGTTTATCTGGGCAAAGAAGGGTATTCTACTTAAATACAAAGTCCCTCCCATGGCAGAAAGACACAGGTCTTTGTGGACAGTATAGTGGAATAGTGCTTGTCTGGAAGAAGAGTCTGGTATGTCCTAAGAAATTCACAATGCAAAACTGATAGTCATGATTTGACTTGCTAATTCTACAATATATTTTTATTTTTCAACGTTTCGTCTGACATTTGGTCTAGGATATTGGCAAGGACAATTGCAGGAACTTAACAGGATAATAAATTAATGGACTAACATTGTTGTTTTCTTTGTGAGTTAACTGGGGTTTGCTGAAGGTTTATTTCAAGGGCCCAGTTAGCTATATCTCTACTGCTACGGCTGTTGAACAGTTGCCAAAGTAGTGCTCATGACTGGTTCAAATGTGAGCAACTATTTCTATTAGTATTTCTGGTTTTATTAGTTCTGGTAAAACACTAATGGAATAATTACAAAGATATCAATGTAGACATGGCTCTTGCCCTTACTGTGAGGGTTGCTGGAGGACCTTTGAGAGTCACTGACACAGGAACAGGAGAACACTTAAGTATCTGAGGTAGGGCACCATTCCTTCTAGATCTGGACAGGCTGCTTTGTTCTTCGGGGTGGAACAAGACAAACACTCAAACGTGCAGAAATGAAAGTGTATGAGGAAGTAGCCATGGAAAGAAGCATTGATAGGATCAAAGGTTTCTAATCCCTCACCATTTCTTCTCAAGGATTGATCTGTAAAACTCCACTGTTACTCAAGTGTGCAGGGGTTACATGACAGGTGTTCAAGTGCACAGTTTGCAGAAGCCAAATTTCCTTTGCATGGCTGTGCCTTTTGTCATTGCTGACTTGCCAGTTTAGTCCTCTTGTGTTAAGTTTCATTTAATGTTACTTGAGTGTAACGTGACTTACATGACACAAACTGAGAGGTGGCCACTTGATCTAAAACTCAACAGGAATAATTTTAGACAAATGATTGGCTGAAATTACCCTGAGTTCTTTGAAAGCAGGTTTGCTGCTGGAAAAAGCTTCTTAATAACCCAGAAGGAAAGAACTAATCTGTGTATTGAAAGCAGCTGATGAATTTATCTGTACAGGAAATTTCTACCACTCCATCTTTTTGGATTAAGTTTGGAGGCTACTAACAATCATTCAGTAAAACAGTTGAGGGACCAAGACTGAAGACAGTTTTAGCGCTGTGAGGGCTGAATTTGTTTTTCATATTAATTTACATAGAAGGTTTTGAGGGCAAGTAAAAAAGAATATGAAGTAGGTAATAAAAATTCGAGGATGCAAAGCTAACATGCTTTGAAAGTCAGGGGGTTGAAAGTCCGTAGGGGATAGAAACAATGAAGTTACATATTAATGACTTAAGAAATAATTGTTATTGTTAATAAAGAATTGTTCTTCATTTGAGTAAATTGCTTAATTATAAAAGAAAAGTTTGAAAAACAGGTTTGGCAGTCAGGGTTGTTTGCCTTCTTTTTATCAGTATTTTAGGTCTTACATCACTAAATCTCAGTAAATTTGAGGTGCATCTATAGATAGATAATACCACTGAATTTAGGGACGTCTGTGTCTTGGCTAGGGGTGTAAAGGACTGATAATGTCTAGCTGGCATCTTGTACGAGTGCATCATCATGCACACAAGGGCAGGGTATACACATAATTGAGAATGCTTTTTACAAACATTTGCTGGTCAAAGCAGTAGCCTGTTCTAATGCTGTAGCCAGTTCTGGTGCCAGTCTATGTATGTTGTTTTTTGAAATGTGAACATTAAATGCTTGGTGGCCACCTCTTTGTTTTCTCTGCTTACGAAATGATTACTGAATGTTTAAGTGCTGTATGACTCTTCAAAAGGCTATGGTATCTGATTTGGCCTACAAATGAGATTCACAAGACCATAGGAGCCTAGGTCAACTTATAGTTGATAGAGAGAGGTGGATGCTTCCCCAGAAGGATTATAAAGCACCTCACCAATAAGTCTACATTATATACATGGGAATGTATCCTGAGTATCCGTATCTGTTCTCTGAGGTAATTGCTCACCACACTTGAAAGAAATTTATGTGATTATTCCAATTTCAAATTGAAATCTTCACATTGCATTCTAATATTCTTAACACTTCACCTAATCTTAGCTGATATTTTTGTATGTTTTTATTTTTGCCTAGTACAGTGGTAAGATTGGGAAAAAAATTCAATGGTTTAAGCATGCTGGTTTTCTAGCACTATATAAGCAAGCATTTCTCTAGATTTCTTAATTCCGTCTCTTGATTGCTTTTTTCTAATACCAGCTTTTAAATTTTCTTCTGATATTCATGTTGACGGAGCTAGTGTGTTTTCAGTTATAGGTTTTAATTATATAATAATATCACTATATGGGGATTTTGTCAAGGAATGATTAGTATTTGCAGATCACATTTGTGAATGCAGAGAAACCATAAAACATGGTGAAAAACAAAGTGTTTAACACAACCACAACACATCACCACTGTTCTTGTGTTCTGCTTTGTATCGCTTAAGTGCTCTTTTGTCTCAGTCACTTCAGTAAAAACTAGTTATGGAGCAGTGAACTTGACTGAAAATCAACCATCAAGTGCAGCTGCTTCTTATAGTCGCATTTTAGGAGTATTTAGAAATACTGTGAAAGAGAAGTACCTGTGGAAGACTTGGTTTAAAGGTTCGAGTATAATTAGATAGCCAGGATTTTATATGGGCCACTTAATATTTGCCCTGAAAACTGTATTATCCTTTTCTAACTGCCATGGCAGCGCATGGACATGGACCGTCGCAGGGAAGATGCCAGAAACCCCAAGCGTAAGCCTCGCCTAATGGAGGAGGATGAATTACCATCCTGGATTATTAAGGATGATGCTGAAGTTGAGCGGCTTACATGTGAAGAAGAAGAAGAGAAAATATTCGGTAGAGGATCCCGTCAACGCAGGGATGTGGACTACAGTGATGCTCTCACAGAGAAACAGTGGCTGCGGGTAGGTTGTCCCTTTTTTTGGTTCAGTTGGTTGGTTTTTTCACACTTGAAATTTATTCATTTGTGCTGGATTTTTTCTTTTTTTGAAGTTGCACCAGGGAAAGCACAATGTACTACTTAAAAGACTAAATATTCTTACCATCCAGCTTTTGCTGCTGTGTTGAAGTCATAAGTAAGTTTTAAGTTGCACTGCTAAAACTTAACTTAATGCTGAATCAGGACTACACTAGCTTCCTGTTGCAACTATTTGTTGTCATGGATCATGACCTATTTCTTGTATCTTCAAGCACTTTCATATGTGCCATAGTTAAGATACATGAAGAATTATTTTTATGATGGAGAAGATCAGGAATCAGTGTATATTATAGCTTTCTGTGCTGCAGGAGCTTAATTTTTTTAAATACCTGAATTTAAGCCTTTTAAGAATTTGTTAACTTTCACATAAGCCTTCTTTCTTTCATGCTGTTCCATTTTCAAATCCTGAGCATCTCTTGGCCTTAGTAAATTATATAAGAATTTAAGACCCAAATGTCTAAACTTAACTCACACCAAATATGTGATTTTGTTATACTTAAGGATTCTTGCTGTTCCTCTGTGAAATACATACCTAATGAATGTCAATGCATATACCTTTTCAAAGTGGTAGTGAAGAGGGTGATAAGGAGGTAAGGATTGATTGTTGGAAAGTCTTTTGAAAATGAGGAATTTTGGTATTGTTACATTTTCCAAAACATATAGCTAGAGTGTTGCAAGTCTGGTCTACATGGTTTGACAAGGGTAGGTTTTGCTGTAGATTAATTACAGACTATGCCAAAATGAATATGCAGTGTAGGTTTTTTGTATTATTTGCTAAAGACAGGTAGAAATATTAACCTATTTCAGGTACAAACATGTTTGTGAGAGTGCGTTGTGCAATACAATGCTGAGAGGTAATCCGGTTTCTGCTGCTGGTTGTAAAGCCTAGGACAGGAAAGGTTTCAATTATGCATCAGCTATAAATCTAAGTCAGTTTCTGAAACTACAGGAGTTTAATAGTTGATGTTTTCAAGAAGTCAATGGAGAAGAAAGACCGAGAAACAAACTGCTGTGTGGATTCTTGAACATTTACCCTTTCCTACAGTGGAAGTCTCTGTAGTATAGTGTACGTCTACTCAAGGTCATTTTAAGCTAATTATTTTTAACAGTGGAATGCTTTAACTAGGGCAACATAGAAGTTACCTTTGGCTTGCATGTTTTGTGTCTTGAGTAGGCTCTGTGTTAAGCACTCTACTGTTAAAATGTCAGCTCTAAACTCCTCTCCACCATTTACTCCGTCTTCCTACTCTGGGCAGAATCAACTAGTCCTATGTCATTTCTTGGTGGATTTTAAGCAAATTGCTTGTACTTCTTTCTACTTATGCAGAAAAAGCTGCTATCTTTCTCTTTTTAGTATTTCTTCATGTTGTGGAAGAGTTGTTTCCCTGTTCAGCTATTTAACATTAACAACCACTGCTCAGTCTTTTCACATAGTTCCTATTTTCTGTATGTCTTGATGGTTTCCACTGATTTTCCCTAGCTGTTCTACGTGTGAATGACGTCTTTCTGCAAGTCTGGTCAAAAGCTAGACAGCAAAATTCTAGGTACAGCCTTATTTGAATAAGAAGGAGGAGTTCTTTTGTGTAAGTTCCAGGATACTTACACCTCACGGTCCATTATTTCATTTTTCTTAACGGTAGAGGTATTGATTCACATTAAGGTTTTGATACAGTATAAGCCTTTAACCTTTTTCTGTGGGTCTACTTCCTGGCGAGCTTTTCAGAATCATGTTTTATATAATTGATCATTCCTTACTAGTAAGAGGATTTAGCATATGCCCCTATTGAATGATACCAAAGTTTTCTTCACCAAAATCATTCTGAATTTTAAGCCAGTCCTCTGGTGAACTTCTGATCAGCATGTTCTTTGAGATTTTAGTAGGCATACTTTCTATTCTGTCTTTGTAAAGACGCTAAAAACACAGAAAAGCAGTGGGCTATTTGATACAGAGCAAATAAGGACTGTTCTGGTAACAATTTCTTACCAGTTCTCCATTTACTGGATAGTAATTGTTTCATTGTTTAACTGTTGTGTGAAGCCAGGTCAGAAACTTGGTGGTAGGTATACTACCCCTTTTTCAACATGGCTTTTTGTTTTGTTGAGAAAAATTAGTGTTCCTTTTCCTCCGTATTGGTTAAAAATGTTGACTAAGTTAAAGCAAAGTAAGATTTCTTCATAGTACATTACAGTTGCTACTGTGACTCCATGTATGCTTATTTTAACTGCTGCTTTGAGGTGGACTTGAGAGTGTGTTGAAATAAATTCAAGTGTAGGAAGTATTAATACTTTCTAAACTCTTTACGTCAAGTTTTTTGACTTTTTTAATGGTATTATTTTCCATATATGTGTGTATGTCCTTTGTCACACCCATTGGCCCTGCATCAACCATCACTTTTGTATCATCTTTGAGAATTTAGGTGTTTGTCTTTTCCTGTAATGGCGTCTCTGGAAGATTATAGAAAAAGCGATAATAATCTTGTACAGTGTTTTCACGAGAATCTTTAATATATAAACATACTAAATGGTGGTTAATAGTTTACAGGCGTTTGTATTTTGTGGCTTTGTCACTGTACCTTGTAAGGTAACAGAATTGTGCCTATTGCCTGAAAACTTTGAATAAATGAGTTACCTTTGGAGAGTGACATGATACAGAACATGGGTAAAAGAGTGTTTTAGGAATTAAAGGTAACTGTAGACACGTGCATTTTTATTGCAGTGTTACAGCAGAATGAGCTTTATTTACCAGAAGCAAGGGATGCCCCTCTTTTTTTTTTTTTTTCTCTTTCTGTAGCTGCTGTTATGGCTGTGTAGCTATCTTATGGGATTTTTCTGGAATAATACTTTGCCTTTCTGACTAGCAATTTCGTTCTGTAATATCAATATTCAGTCTTCACCTATCTCTTTTTGTTATGTGTCCTGGGGGAGATCTCTTCTTTTCTGAGGAGTTTTGCCTCAGTCAGCAGCCACAATTCAGGCTGTGGAGATCGTCAAATACCAGCTCCTTTTCAGTTACTCTGACCCCTCTGCTGATAGATCCAACAACGAAGGATGTATCACCACAGGATCAGGCATATACCACAAGGTCTGTTTGCTAACCAAACGTCAGCTCCCTCCTTGATAGGAGGTCAAGCACCCGAGTTTGGAAGGAGGAAGCAAGATAATGGCAGGACATACACAGTGTTCATCAAGATTGTGGTGCTGTGTTGAACAACCCATAATTCAGTAAGAGCTTCCCAGGGAAGCTGTCAGACGCAAGCAGGCTTCAGCACTAGCTGTCGCTGCAGTTTGCTGTTCTGTAACCGTTGGCATGACAACCATATTTCCTAAGGAAATAAAAAAAACATAAACCAGGAAGGAAGAATTTGCTTCCTGATCCTACGACACATTTATATTCTGGAAGTATTAGGTTGGTGCAAAAATAATTGCCGTTTTTGTCATTGTAAACTGTGATGTTTATTTCAGGTTAAACTATCATTTGACTGTGTTCTCATATACCATTTTAAACCATGAAATTTGCTTTGTCTATTTATAGTAATGATTTTGTTTTCACTGTTTATTCTTTTTTATGTTACGCTGTCAAATTAAAGATGAACAAAAAAGCAAATTTGAGTAACATTGTTACATAAGTTCAAAAGGGAACATAAAGCAGAGGAAACTGTTAGCAGTATTAACCAAGCATTTGGCTAGGGGACCATCAACAAGCATGGCATTGGTTCCAGAAATTTTGTAATGGAAACAAGAGCCCTGAAGATGAGATGATTGCAGACATCATTCTGTGATAGTTGACTACCAGCTGAGAGCCCCTACTGAAGAAGTCCCTTGCCAGACAACTGGAGAGATTGCAGAACTAAAAGTTGATCATTCAACAGTTGTTCAACATTGACACTAAATTGGAAAATCAAAAAAAGCTCAACAAATGGGTGCCGCATGAGCTAAATGGAAATAAATTTAAAAAACTCAGTGTTAGAATCTGTTCTGCATTTCTTTTATGCAGCAAAAAATATCCATATCTTTATTACATTGTGACATGTGATGGAAAAAATTGATTCTCTGTGACAGCTGACGTTGTTCCTTGCAGTGGTTGGACCAAGGTTAAACACAAAAAACCACTACCTCAAAGCCAGGCTGCATCAGAAGATGATCGTGATGACTGATGGTCAGCAAGTGGAATCATCCATTACAACTTCTTGAATCCTAGTAAAACTATCACAGCACAGAAGTATTCCCAGGATATCAACAAAATGCACTAGGAACTGCAACATTTATGTTCAACACTGGTCAGTCTGGAAGAACCAGATATTCCCCATGACAATACCTGACCACATGTGTTGCACATTACTCTACAGAAGCTGCATGAACTGTGCTATGGAACAATATCTCACCCAGCTTATTCACCAGACCTCTCTCCTGACGAATTTTCAAACATCGCGCCAACTTCCTGCAAGGGAAGGTTTTCCACAATCAAGCAGCAGCTATAAACACCATTGAAGTATTCTTCAGGTCCAGAACTCTAGGATCTGTGCTACCAGAATAGACTTGTTTCCTTATTGGTAAAAATGCATAAATTCTAATGGTTCTTACTTTCATTACTAAATTTTATTCCAAGCTGAGATATACTGCTTTAAAGTTGATGGTTAATAATGACAATTATTTTTGCACCAACCTACTGTGTCATTCTTTTGCAGATTCTATCCCTGCACCACTTCTAACAGGGCTGCAAAATACTTCACTGGATATCATGGCAGATTATTTCTATAAGGATCATCTACTAAGGACTTCATTGATTAGGGCAGGCTTCAAGAATCAGAGGATTTGTTTGAGTAGTTACAAGACTCTTAAGAATGTTCCACCTAGATTCAGCTTCTTATTCAATTTAATTGCTGGCTAGGTGGCATGAATAACGTTTTATTCCCTAGTTGTGCAGTTAACATGAAGTAGCTTTGCGTGTTGGCCATATTTGAGTCCAAAATGAGCAGTGTCTCATTTACCTCATGCAGACATACGAAAGTCAGCTATTGTGGACTACTTGTTTTGCTGATGTAAAAATTGTAAGTGAAATGTAAGCATTTTATCTAAAACTAGTCAGTCTTACTTAAAGAAAACCAGTGCTCCCTTTCATACATAAAGAATATCTACTGAACACTGTTTTAATGTAATGGTAACATAAACTTTATTTGCTTTTTTTTTATATTTACTAAGGTAAATATGTTGTGTAATAAATCAGACTACCCAGCACGAGATTATTGGGCAAGTTTTCAACTGTTTTCTCATCAGCTGTAACTTTACATAACTTTTTGATTTTACTGGTTGTTTTTCTTAATTGTAATGGAGGCTTTTAATATAGTATATATTGGAGGCTTAGATTCTGTGAAGGAGGAGAAAAGAAATAACCTTGCAGTTTCTTGACTTGATGCTAAACCCATCTAACAGTCAAGTAAGTAACTTTGCCTAGGATATTTGAAGAAAAGTGCATTCTGCTCCAGACTCTGCTCTGTGGTATTAAACTGCAGATCCAACTGAATTTCTTGAACTGTAGGGGAAAACAAGTCATGTTTGAAAGACTCTCACTGGAGGCTTAAAAAGTTCACTGTCTCAGGGTATTGTCTATTTTGTCACCAACAGTTATCAGAATGCCCCAGGTACTATTTTTCAGTAAGCAAGGTGAGGCTGTTAGGTTTTATGTATGTGGAAACAGATTTATTGAAGGATTAGGAAGTTGGACATGACTTTTAAGGACTCATGGATCCAAGTAAATTTTATGTTTTGAGTATTCTGTCTGTCTTGCGTGCCCTTTTCAGGAAATTCAGTTCAGAGTCTAAGAAAAAGGAAAAAAATGGCCAGTTTTAAGTTGTAGTGAAATTAAAAACCAGTGAAGCAGTTTCGATGAAGGGGTCTTTTCTTGGCTTTTGATCTATGAGAGGGAGTTTAAATGCAGCTAGATGTGGCTCTCTATATTAGCAAGATGGGTTTGTCAGTTTATAAAGAAAGAACCTGATTCACGCTCTAGGTGTCTTCATCAGAATCTGGAGGCAGGGTTGAGAGTCTTTATTTTGGAAACCAGCAAAGTACTTTGAAATAATGCTTCAGTATTTGAGAGATAATCTCAGTAAGGCCATTTTTAGTGTTCTTGAAATGGTTTTGTATGAGAACTTGCTCATCAGGAAATCTGAACAGCTGTTTCAGAGGGGTTTCTTATCAGTAAAACATCTTGACATATTTTCACAGGGTTCTTTTTTTTCAGTCTGTGATTTTGTTCGTATGATGCTATATGTAAACTACTGTAACAAAAATTAACATAGGTTTGGTTGGAATTGTTCTTACATTTTCCCTTAGAAAAAAATAGAATAATAGTGTTATATAAACACCTGTGTTTTTCAAAGATGTGAGTAGTATTGTTAAGATCAGACTAAGATAAACTGCATTTTCTTTGAAACAGCTGTTCATCTCTGATATACCAAATTTGTATACCTTGGCAACCATGGATTAAAACTTGTGAGAAGCAGCAAGCATTTCTGGCTTTCTAAAAATAAGAGGAGAAGATCACAACAAAACAGTTCAGTGATAAAGAGTAAGAGGTTGATACCAATAATTTCCTGTATAGAATTTGTTTGGATTTCTCCTTCTGTTGCTGCTGTGTTAGATTGGCTTGATCAAGAGTCTGTTCAAATTAATCTTAACAGGATATAAAGTACAAATGTATGTCAAATCATAGGATCACAGAACGGTTTGGATTGGAAGGGACCTTAAAGATCATCTGGTTCCAACCCCCTGCCATGGGCAGGCACACCTCCCACTAGGTCAGGCTGCCCAAGTCCCCATCTAGCCTGGCCTTGGACACTTTCAGGGATGGGACATCCACAGCTTCCCCAGGCAACCAGTCCCAGTGCTTCACCACTCTCATTGTGAAGAATTTTTTCGTTATGTTTAGTCTAAATCTGCCCCTTTGCAATTTATAGCCATTCCCTGTAGTCTTATCACTACATGACTTTGTAAAAAGGCCCTACCCGGCTTTCTTGTAGTCTACCTTCAGGTACTGGAAGGCCACTATAAGGTCTCCCTGGAGCCTTCTCTTCTCCAAGCTGAACAATCCCAGCTCTCTCAGCCTGTCCACACAGCAGAGGTGCTCCAGAGTTCTGATCATCCTTGTAGCCCTCCTCTGGACCCGTTCCAACAGTTCTGTATCTTTCTTATATTGAGGATTCCAGAACTGGACACTCCAGGTGGGGTCTCACAAGAGCAGAGTACAGGGGGAGAATCACCTGCGTTGAACTGCTGGCCACACTTCTTTTGATGCAGCCTAGGATGTGGTTGGCCCTCTGGGCTGCGAGCATGCATTGCAGGCTCATTTCAAGCCTCTCATCAGTCAGCACCCCCAAGTCCTTCTCCACAGGTCAGTTCCCAGTTACATCATACCCCATCCTGTATTGAAACCATGGATCACTCTGACCCACGTGTAGGACTTTGCACTTGACCTTGTTGAACCTCATGGGGTTCACACAGGCCCTGTTTTACAGCTCATCCAGGTTCTTCTGGATAACATCCCATCCTTCTGGTGTGGCAACTGCACCACTTAGCTTGTTGTCATCTGCAAACTTGCTCAAGTTGCAAGTGTTTTTTGCTGTCTATATGAGTGATGAAGGTATTAAACAGCACTGGTCCCAGTATGGCTCCCTGAGGGACACCACTTGTCATGAATCTCCATCTGGACATCAAGCCATTGACCACCACTCTCTGAATGCGACCATCCAACCAATTTCTTATCCACCAAACAGTCTGCGCATCAAATCAATATCCAATTTAGAGACAAGGTTGTTGTGGGGGACCGTGTCAGAGGCTTTAAAGAAGTCTGGATAGATTACATCCTATGTCCACTGATGTGGTTACCCCAAAATGGGAGGGGTAAATCACACTTCCTTTTGAAAACTGCAAAAGACAACTAGAGATAGTTCTTTAGATCTTTTAAGAGCATGGCTGAGTAGGTGTAGACCACAACGTAGTGACAATTTTTTTGGTAGTTCCACATTCAGTGTCTTAATACAGCGGGTATGTATTTTCTCAATGCTCTAATTAATTAAATAAATGATCTTTATAGCCAGCATGATACAGCTGTGCCTTTTTATCACTGAGTTCCTTCACCTTAATGGAGCACTTTATTAGTGCGTCTTGAGCAGGCTGTGGGTCCTGGTTGGTAGTTATTGTGTTGTCTTGTCTTTCTGTCCCCAAAGTTTATGAAAAGCTCATAGGTGCAAAATCAGTTGAAGTGGTTGCACTTAAAATCATTGTTTACCTTTTGGGGACAAGAGGATTGAAACTAATTATTGGTATATATTTTTTAACCAGAATTTACGTTTAAATGGAAGAAAATGTATGCCCTTGACAATGGAGTTTGCTGTAGCTTGGAGCAAATTTGTCAATGTTGGTCCTCTCCAATGCTTTACTTACGGATTATCACATTAAAGATTAAGTTTAAGCATTAAGATAGTTTACATTAAATATTAGGGTATTTTATCTAAAATATTTTTCTCAGAACAGAGAGAAAACACTGGAAGTAAAAGCTTTGATCCCATAAATATTTTAAATAGATACTTTTTTTTTTAATGTAGTGCTCTGTTGCTTTGCTTGTGACTATTTGTCTTTGGTAAGTATATTCTTCCATGTTTCTATTAGATCTTTTTGGCATCAGTCTTTAAATTGAAGTGTGAAGGGAAACTGTTTATAATTTGCATTATTGTTTTCCTTAATGTTTAATTAAAAATAGGCACCTGGAGTTTCTATGCAAATAATTAGCAGCTAGTAATAGTTTTCAAATGCAAAACACAAGACAATCTTATCTTCTTCCACTTCTCAAAAAGAAGCAGGTTTCAACCTTGTGAAGATGAACTGACTGATGAATATGTGACTGGAGGACTCAGGTTTCCTTGTTTTGTTCAAGTTCTATGTATCTGAGAAGACCATTTATTACAAGTTCATGTGTTTTTGCAATGATTGCATTTTGTTTGCATTTTTAAAAAGAACAGTACTTTTGTTTATGTTGAAATGCTGGATTGAAAAGTTTTGGAATATTTCTTTTAGGGAGGAGAATGAGTGAGCAATGAAAGCAAGGAAAAACTAGATGTGCTCACTAGTTCTTTGCCTTTGGCAGATTTTAATCCATACTCTGTTTTAGCTTAGTCCCAGCAAAACTTGTCTGGTAAACCTGTTGTGCAGTACTGTCCAGGAAGGAGCAGAAGTTCAGTTTAAACAACTCCTCATTAATCCTTAAAATTATCTTCAGGTATTTAGTCATTGCACTGTTGATAGTTGTGATAGGTATCTTATGCCTTTTTATTTAATTGTCAAGTGCTACGGCTGCCTTCATAGTCTGTCTGTAGTATACTGAACCTCAGTGCTGTAGTAGCAAGAGAGTTTTACTCCAAAGAGCCAAGAAGTAATTCCAAGGTGTGCAAATTAGAAACATTCCCAGACATTAGTAATTCCACTCTTGAGAAACTAAGCAGGAGTACTGGATTTTGAAGAGAGGTTTTGGAGAAGGTGAAATTCAGGTTGGAAAATTGAAGTCTTTGTCAGTTATCAGGTATAATCTGAGAACAAAAATGTAAAATAAAGAGGGGCAGGATTTCAAACAGAGCAAGACAAGAATAAAACGTAGTAGAATAGCAGTACAGGACTTGAAGAGTTATGCTGAAGAGAGAAATTAGGGGCAGGTAGGTAACAGTTCAGTGCTTTCAATGTTCATTATGAGCCTTCTGTAGGGTGGGTTTTCTTCTTCCTTCTCTTACAAATTGGTAAGCGGGAACTTCATTTTGCAAAGCAGTGATCTGTGGTTCACTACTTCATTATTGATATATTTTTGGTTTCAAGTGCTTACGAGCCCTTAAGCTTAGTGTCTATTGGCCATTAGTGAGTACTATGCCTAGGTAAGTTATTTGTTGTTCCTGGAAAAAGTCATTTTTTAGAAATCTTGCACAGTTGCGCTAGTACTTGTGTTCAGGGAGTTGGGAAGCTGACTTTTTCTGTTCACCTATGTTTTATATGCTTTCTGTGGAAACATGGAGTTTAATTAGCATGTTAGCAAATCAGATCACATGGTAATGTTATTCACTAGAGATATGACATTGCAAGTTAGAGAGACACAGGGCATTGATGTTTGAAGGGAAGGGGGCAAGCTGTCGTAATGTTCATTTCATTAAGGTAAAATTAGAGCGGTGCAGGAAGAGATCTGTTACCCTGTGTCCACTTCCCGTTTAACCTGAACGTATTTTTATTGTTACCAAGTAGATTTATTACATGATTCTGTACCACTTTCAGTTTGTGTGTATAGTTTCTTTGACTGTAAGTAGTAGCAGTAGCTTTCACTATGCCTTAACTTTCTCAATATTGTAGTTATCTCTAATCAAAGGAAAAATATCTATCTTACGATGTTGTGTCATCTAAATACTAGAGGTAGGCCTTAGACAGCAAAACTGATTTTATGCTGAGCACCCCCATTGATTCACTGTGTGACCACACTTGAGTTACCTAATTCTTGTAAAATGAATTTAAAACTAATAGAAGACTCACACAATTGTTGACTTGCAGAAGCTGTAGCTCTTAGTGCTTGTTCTCAACTGAAAGGGTGTTCAGTGCACCTGCTATATTGTGCTCTCAAGAAGAATATATACATAATGTCCTGCTCTTCAAAGGGACAAAGCCATTGCATTTGATCTTTATTTCTTTTTCTGTAGTACTGGTATTGCTGTATCCACGTTCCCTAAGAATGCACACCTCAAACAGCTGTTTTTCTTTATGAAGAGAAAAATGTAATTGCAAGCAGCAATAGGAAGCCATACTGTCTCAGGAGTAGCTTCTACTTACTTTCTGAAAAAGTTACTTTTAAGTGGGTATGGGGAGTGCTTATTTTTGGAGGATGCAGTTTGCTTTCTTTAATCCATGATCAGTATACTCTTTCTTAAAACTAGCTCTTTACCAAGGAAATTGCTTTGTGTGCATGAATCAGGATCCAGCAATAAGATTCAGAAAGGCAGAAAAGTTTTGTCAGTACTGTATTTAACATTAACACACTTCCACTGGCATCTCTGCCGTTCATGAGGTGCCTAACCCTTTGCAATATTTGGTGTTAAATTTTCACAGCTTTCTTTAAAAAAATGAAGTCTCCAAACTTTATTGTGTTGTTCCTGCAAGGGAAGGAAAGTGTTAAATTTTTATTTGTATACTATTTTCCTTGACTCTCTTGCTGTTTACCTCACTAATTGAGAGGCATTTAAGCATGGGCGATGTCTGAGCTATCTTGCACAGCCCAGCATCTGTCAGGAACTGGAGACTTGTGTCCTTACTGTACTGGTAAAGGTTTAGAAGGGCATTCTCTTCAATGTGGCACTTCCACCCTAGGACAGTAAGCTTTTCTAAGATCTCAGTCAGATGGATTAGTTTAATAAATATTTTATTGCTCAAGCACACATGCATGGATCATATGTGTAGAGGTATGCACATTATTATCTCTGCTGATAATAGATTTCTGTGATACAGTTTTAAGCCATCTTTTGAGGCAGCATAAATTACTTATATTTATTTTGAAATACTGCTGTTCATACACAAAATATAAATTTGCTGCTTGAGAAGTAATGCTAGGTGTTATGATAACAACATTTTTGGACTGCTGGTTTTGTCATGCTTGTTTTCAAGTGGTATCACTAAAGTCTTACAGAAAACTGGCCAAGTTTACATTCATGCATATAAATTTTGAAAGCTGAGTATAGAAATTGATGTATATATTACTTACAAAATAGACAGTTTAATATTTGTTTGTAGATCTGTAGTGTGCTAAGTGTTAATTTGATATCTTCTAGTCACTAATATTAAGAGTGTGTATTTGTTAGTTTACTTGGATTTTGTTTTTATTTTTTTGTCTTTACTACATTGCTATATGCAGAATTTAAAAAATCTTCCTTTTGTATTTTCTCTTTGTCTTAATTTTTTTTTCAAAAATACTACCTAACGAAGCAAGAATTTTATGCAGAATTCTAAAATGAGGTGTTAGTAAACTGTGATGACAGCACCTGTTATTTTTTTGGTAGTAGAAAATCTGTCAAGCAAGCAAAAATATAAACATATTTTAGTTAAATGAATACCCAGTTTTCTGAGGGACCACAAAGTGTTACTAAAGTTGACAAAATAATAACTTATCTTGTTTTGTGTTTTTTTATTTCTGGTAATTCAGAATAGGTTTTTAAAATCAGTTTCAATAACCAAAACCTGATCTGTTCATTGCAGAGCAGTAGGAATACGTTTGTTGTAATAAATTCATCTTTAAAATGCATGAAACCTGTTTCAGTTTTAAAATTGCATCAGAAATTATCTAATTGTGCTATTATAATTAAAATGCTAACAAGAACCAGTAGCTGCCCAGCTGAAAATCTGCTTTGAATGCCTAGAATAATACAGGAAGAAGTATGATAAGTAGTTGTCAATATTAAAGCAGGCTGAAGGAGGAAGGCTTCAGGCCTTGTGGTAGGTAGAATGAAACAGCAGATTTGAGTATCCACAATCCTTTCAGTATTAAATTTTCAGTAAAATAAAATTACTTGTATATGAAAACATAGCCTTTCCCCAGCTCTCTTTTTTTTCCTGATCAGCTGATGAAGAGACTAGCAGCTCGCTGCTTTGCTGGCTTGTTAATTTTATCCCCACTAACTGTGATTTCCGATAGCCGGCCTGCTGATAGTGGTAAGGTAAATATCCTTTTTCATTGCCGTCTTGAAGATTCAGTAGAACTACGTCACAGGCATGTGTAGGTGTGTAACACATCAAAAGTCGGTGTTCTCAGTGTTTCAGTGTACAACTGAGTGCTTAAGGAGAGCAGTGACATTAACTGTTGACAGCCTTGCATGCTGTATTTATTACTAGCTTTTCTAGCTTCCAAGAAATGCGGAGAAATTTCCTTTTCTTAATTTTCATTTACTGCAGAGGTTTATAGTGGGTGTCCTGCTTTAGACAAATGAATATTAATGAATCTGTGTGCAGATTATTATTTTTTCCTTCTTTTTTCTTCCTAACTTATCAGATCTCAAGCCTCCTTCATAGTGGATATCCGAATGCTGTGGAAGCATGATGTAAATTGTCTTTTGATTATTAAGGCCTAGTTTCATGCTGTCCCTCAGGATTCTGCATTAGTGCTTGTTCTGTGGATTTGCACATCGGAGGATGCCTAGGAAACAGATTTTGAAATCCCACTGGTGTTTTTAACATGCCAGGTTTTTTTGTGTTGTGCATCAGGTTTTGTTCACAAAACGTTTTTGAAGAGACATTGTACACAATTGAGAAAAATTATTTCTGGGCTATAATCACGCTTTTTATATTGATTGTTATGTTCACATGATCATAAATATTAGCCATGTTTGGTGCTGTGGAGAAATGAAGGTAATTGCCTTACGATTAGAGCTCTTTCAGCTACCAGAAATGTTTGATTAGCATTTGCATGTACTTAAAGCAATATTGAGAGGCAAGAGGGGCAAATATGAACATCAGTTATGTTCTGAGAAAGCTTTAATCAGAGAGCATAGTTTTAAGATTTTTTTCTATTTTTTTTATTTTTCATTTCTGTTCTCTTATGATCCATTATTTTTATTTCTTTTCTTTTGTTGGCTTTCCGGAATCAAGGAAAGTTCAGCTTCTTGCTTTATTACATGGATCTGATAGTGCGTATATATGTTCCCTTTATTTCTAGTTGGGTTTTTTGTAGCGATTTCTTATACTCCTACATAGTGCTGCGGGGTCTGGTTAAAAGCATATATCCAGGTATTTGAAAGTGGTGTTTATTGTTTGTGACTGCATGTGGGATAGGGTTGGTTGTTTTTTCTTTCTTTCTTTGTTTTTTTTTTTGTTTGGTTTTTTTTTGTGCAAGCCGTGTTATGAGTGCTTTTTACAGTAAAACACTTTACTGTCAGTGCTTCTCCCTATGTGTTGGTTGCTATTCTAGCAGAAAAATTTATGTTTTAGAGATAATTTTAATAATTAGGTAATTGGAAGTTCGTTAAGTTATTGGGAAGGGAAGTTGAGTTATTACAGCACAAATATCTTGTGTGTTGTTTGTGTGCACAAAGAACTGTGTGATCTGGCTTTGAGAGTGCAGTTTATACTGTCCTGTTTGAAAACATGTGATATCACAGTCTGTTTTGCATGGAACTACATAAGCCAGAACTGCCACTGACGTGAACAAGCGAATGTTTGTTGTACACTTACTGACACAGTACTGCAGGCCATTATTGTGTATAAAACTGTGAGTTGGTGTGGAATTCAAGGTTCAGATAAACATACATCTGTCTAGATGATAGTGGAATTCTTAGAACAAATCTATGTTTAGTGTCTCTTTGATTGCCAGTAACTCATAAGTAAGCTGAACATTTTGAGCTGAATTATCTGCATCCTGTGGGGTTGTGTTTTTGTTTTTAAATACAGCTTGTTATTTCCCTTTGTGGTATCTCTTTTTTAAAAAAAATCATACTTTTTGAATCCATGGTTGTCAGGCAATTGAAGACGGTAATTTGGAAGAAATGGAAGAGGAGGTCCGGCTTAAAAAACGGAAGAGAAGAAGAAATGTGGATAAAGATTCTGGGAAAGAGGATGGAGAGAAAGCAAAGAAGAGGAGAGGAAGACCTCCTGCAGAGAAATTGTCACCCAATCCGCCCAAACTGACAAAACAAATGAATGCTATAATTGATACTGTGATAAACTACAAAGACAGGTGAGCTTCAAGATATTTTCTTTCTATTGCATGTGTTATTTCCCTCTCTGTTGTTATCTCTCTCTGTGTTTGTAACAGCTTGATTTTTGGTTTTGGTCTTTAGAAGGATTTGCTGACACAACATTTCTGAAAAGTAGTTCCTCTTAGGGCCTGATCATGTAAGTCTCAATCTGCAGAGGGTTTTATAGAGACACCTCTGACGCAAAGTTGTTGAAATAAAAATATAAGAAGTAGGCATAGAGCTGCTTAGAAATTAAGTCATTCTGCTTAGGAGGTGTACTTCACAATTAGCTTGAGTGGAATTTTTCTTCATTTTAGTGGTGCAGTGTGTGTTAAGGTTAATCTTTTCAAATATGTGGCTACAGGTATATTAATACAAGTGTCTACAGGTATATAAATACAAGTGAACATACATCTCACCATGACCTGAAGGACTGTTCAATAAATGTAGGGCTCATATCATGAGCCTCTGAGCTGCCAAAGGAAGAACTGTAGAAATACTGGACATAATATGTTGTCTGCAGCTGAGATGGGAGCCTGTTTGTCAAGAAAACTCTGTTTTCAGTATAACAAAATGCTAAATAGCAAAAAACCCCACCAAACTTATCATCTGAAATGTCATTTGAAGACTTCTGTTTTTCAGGTTTTCGAACTGAAAATCATCTATGCTTCATGAGGAAGAAATTGAGAATTAGTTAATAGTATCTTTGAATCGGACTTGTTTGAGAAAGTTGTATTTTTAAACTCAACTTCTCTTTGCCAAAAATTAGTAAAGCCTTCTTGTGTACTTATCCTTTAAAATGCGTACAAAGAAAAACAAGAAGTACTTGCATTAGGTGACCTGCCAAAGTGTAGCAATGTAATTTTTGCATGTAAACCAGCTTTCAGTCTGTGACTTAAAATAACATGGTTCACTTCATTTTTTTGCAGCTGCTGTCCTGGATCTGCCTGTACAGGGTTAACTTGGGCAGTATCCGTTAAAGATGTGATGCCTTTCTGTTTTGGCACTTAACTGTCGAAATGAAGCATTCTGTGATCTGTGATCTCTCTCAAATACATAATCAAAAAGCTTATTCCATTAGAACAGGATTGACAGCAATGAACATGATGAGGAAGAAGCTACAGACTCAGTGTATTCAGCTTGCTATGACTCTCAGCTAAGAGAATAGATGAGAGGGGGAAGTGTTTAAAGTTCAGGTACTCCAGTCAGGCCTTCAAGGAGGCATCTCTTCTTTTTGGATCATTGGCCTTGAGCCTTCTGAAGCCAAGTACATCTAATCATGGTGCCTACTTTTCATTTTTAAAATAGCAAGCAATGTTTCTTCTGCTATCCCCCATAGGAGATAGCTACTGTTAATAACTGATACTTACTGGGGAAGTTAAAAGATTTTTATCTGCCACTTATGCCCCAGGAAGTCCATATCTGATCTCTGTCAAACAAGTTAACCACTGTGCTATTATGTAGTGACAGAGCAAAATATTTCCTCTCCCAGTAGACCACATATATGCAAGTCAGAGCTAGTTAACACTTTAAAAGTATATGGAGCTCTATACTGTAGGAATTAAAAGTGTGTGTTAAGCTGAGTGCTTCAGTGTGATGAGCTATGCAGAAGACTTAAAAGTTCCTTTATTCTGATTTTTTTTATGGGCATCAAACCACATAGTCCTGTGAAAGTAGAGACAGAACAGAATTGCAAATTTAGGCATCAGGAGGCTTTAGTATCTTAAAATCTTTGTGGCTGAGGTTGTCCTGGAGTTCAGTGAAAATTTTCAGGATCTGCACCAATAGAATTAAGTGAGGTTGCAACCTTTCAGCTTTGTTGGGATTTCGTGTTTGTTCAGCCCTGGGCTTTTGTGTGCATGAAAGGAATTGGGCAAGTATACAGGGACAGGTTAATTGAAAGAAAAGTAGGCCATGAGCTTCATCTGGGAAAAAGAAGTTTTTCATGTATTTAATGCTTGAATGCTTAAAATCATCTTTGTCTTTAGCTTAAATTTGCAGTGCTAACAGATGTTTTACCTCCACTTTGTGGAAGTCCAGAGGGCTAATCCAGATCATGGAGAGGTGATAGCGTACTAGAGGTGGTCAGGTGATAACCAAGCAAAATCTTACTGACTATGGCCAGAGCTACTTTGTCAAAACCAATTCTACAATCTTCAGTAGTAAGCTTTGTTACAGTTAATAAGCCAGCGGGCAAAAATAAAAAAAAAATCAAGAGAATGCATTGTTAAACTAAGAAACCTATGTGCTTTATCTCACGCCTCTCTTTGCTTTTGAGGAGCACTCCTTGCCAGTGCAGAAGCACTTCTCTGTTCTTACTAAAATACTTCTTTCTAAAAAAAAAACCCAAACCGAACCAGAACATTTTTCCATGCTGCTCACAGAAGTCTGGAGTACCAGGCTGCTTTTGTGTGGCAATTCTGTATAATGTTGATGCAGGGCAAATGCTTTCTTAACTGTATTGTATTTGACTTCTGTTGCAGGCACTTGAACAATCCTTTCCTTCCTTATTGAAAAAGCATCCAACAAAATAGGCTTTACTGCCTATGTCTGAGAAAGCTAGAAGCTACAATAATACAAGCACTAAGGTCTAATAAACTGAAGTTTGAGCTAAGCAGTTATTATATGGAGGTCAAAATAAGACTAAACAGACAAATTGGCAACATTTGAGGTAAATGTTCAGTGCAGAAAAATGCAGCATATGATTTCTTTGAAAAGGAAATTCAGAGGTAGATATCCAGTGCCTTGGAAATCCCTCTTAAAGAACTCCATGCAAGACAGTGGAAGGTAGTACTGAGGTGAATTTACTGTTTATCTCTGTCATGTCCCCTATGCAAATTCAAGCTTTTTCTTTAGATTTTCCTCCTTTATGCTGTACTGTGTAGTAACTCTCATATTTCCTTTTATTCACATTCCAGCATGATACTGATTTTAGTAAAACATTCCATTAATGACAAATTTAATAGTTCTTACAAAGATACTTATAGCTACAAGATGAGTTTCTTTGGATCTTTGTAGAGAACTAGGAACACACTCAAGGAGAGAAACTCTCAGAATTTATGCTGAGATTTGACTTGACAAGCAGCCTAACTGCATTAGCATCCTGAAATCCTCAAAACTGGACTGTCTACAGTGTAATACAGGAAATAGTAAAAAAGGAGAAAAAAGGACGGAGGTGTGAGGGATTGTGAAAATGTTCAACTCTGACTGTTTGGATTCTTTTGATGCGAGAGCTATTGAAGTCAAGTTGACAATACATACTTCTTGCAGGCTGCTGTGCTTTGGATTCCAGCACTGGCTGATGTGCTTTATGCTTTTCATTATGTTGATAGGCATTTCTGTTTCATATCTTTGTATTTGTCTTTGTTAATCCTGAAACAAATACTAGTAACTCAATTTGAAGAATTGTAGGATAAGTGCTCGATATAGTCGAGAAGTAAAAATGCTTGTTGAATTCATCGCTACCTTTTAAACAATGCTTGTGCTGTTATTACTGAGCTTTAAGTATCAAACCATGTAACGTGTTGCCAACTGTAGATGCAGAGCAGTGCCATATGTACAGATCAGTAGGACAGATTTTTTCTATTCTACATTGCTTTCCCATCATAGATGATGCTGAGGTAATCTAGGTGTCATCTTTAATGGCTTAGAATGGAGAATAAATATGTAGTGAAGCAGACATGAGGTAGAAAAAACGATTGGAATCCTCTGACTTCTAGTCGCCTAATCTAGTGGAAGTTGTCCTTGCCCTGCCACTACAGGGAAGTTGTAGTAGGTTATCTTCAAAGGTCCCTTCAGACTCAAACCATTCCGTGAATCTATAATGTTGGTAAATCATTTGTTAGGTTACCACAGGAAAATTATGAGCTATTATGAAAGAAAGAGGAGATCTAATGAGTAAGCCCTCTAATCTGAGTGAAAACAAGGAAAAAGATCTAACTGAAGGCACTATTAAAGAAGGAACTATCAAGCTGGAAAAAAAGTGGATGTTCTTGAAGAATTGATGTTGGCATATATTATGATGTGATAAAATGAGAAGCGTCCTAGCCAAAATGTAAAGTTCTAAATTATCGGCTTTGAGATGGTATTCATGGAGGACTGAAGACAGTTAAGTGTGGAGTAGAACTGACGTGAAATATAGTACTTTGGACTTGATTATGAAGTTCTTACAGACTAAAAATGGGAAACTTCTCCTTAAGTTGGAAGCTCATCGTGTGGAAATGACAGAAAAAGAATGACCTGGGCAAAGGAATTATTGATCAAAGTTAACTACAAGCCATCACTATTGCCCAGCCATGACAAAAAAAAAAAAGCCCAGGAGTCTGGTGCTGACGCTATTGCCTGTGTGGATAAGGAAATACTCATTATATGTGTACTCATGTGCCGTTATATGTGATACCATTAATGCTTCTGAGTTGCTGTATACTTTTCCATTCAGGAAAGATTAGTTTACACTGAGACAAGCATAAATAATTATTTCAATGACAAATAGCATGGGAGAGTGTAGCAAGAGGAAGCAGGTTCATTTGTTCGTGCGAACACAGCTCAATCTGAGAGGAAATGATTGCTCTCAGTAAATTCACCTGGGAAAGAAGAGAAGCATAAACACAGAAAGGGTGTAGAAGTGTGTAAAAATACAGGATGGTGATCACAAGGTTATATGAGTGTAAACATTAATACATTCAGGTTGCTAGCTAAGGGTTCTGGAACATTTCCATAGGGAATAGTGGGGCAGAAATACCTAGATATGATTATTTTCAATACCAAGACCCTAGGTTCAAAGACTTGGAAATGAATTTCCAGTTACATAGTTGATCCTCATTTTCTGCTGTAAAGCACATGTATCACCTTTGCAGACTCCATTCACCGTGACACATTTTAATCTGGGATTTTTTGCAATTATTTATTAAACTGAGATTTAGGTGCCTTTGCAGGCTTGTATCTTGATCTAATCTTACCATCTAAGAAACTTATTTAGAAGAAAGTGTATTGAAAGACATCAGTCCAGTATTATTGTCGCACTTTGCTCCAACTCTGATTCTTTTAGCCTGTTTTCCCTTTCCTCTAAAATTAGGAATGCTCACAGAAGTGGATACTCATTGAATTATATCACTTATATTACAGATATGTAATATGTATACTATGTTTTCAGAAAGCAAAATTAGTTTATATGTACAGTTCAAATGCTTTTTAGCCTTTTGAAAGGAATGATTTTACTAGAGATGGATGTTCTTTTTTTAGAATAAGGAATTTGTATGCCAGATTTGAGCTCCGGATGATGCATATGCATGTTGCGAAGTCAGACTTACTACCCAAACTTTATTTTAGATCTTCTGACGATTTTCCTTTACATTTTATTTCAGGGGAAGGAAAGCTGTAAGTGTAGCTTCCCTTTCCTGATTGTTAAAATTAAGTGGAGAAAAAGGAATGATATGTCATACCTTAGAGTCCTTCAGCTTCCCTACAAATCCACTATTCCTTTCTGCGCTGCATCAAGAGTTTGATGTTTTCTGTCTAGGTGCCAGTTCAATGCTACTGCTGATTGGCATTAGCTTTGTTTAGATAATAGCTGAATTCAAGAGTCCCAGGATGCTGATAGCTTTATTACTTACAGAGGTCTTCATCTACCTAGTCTCTTTTCTGTTTGTGAGACTTGAAAGTGAGGACTTGCACCGTGCGTACCATTTATCTTCACAAAGCCTCCTCCCTATAGCAGGTAGCTGTTGACCACATTTTAATAAAGCTGGTAAGAAAATTGCAAGGCAGGGTTGTGGTGCCCTATCAATGTTTCCTGGTAGGCTTCTGATGTCTGATGTCTCTGGTGCTTAGCATTTTGATCACTGCATCATTAAAGCCAAAGTGTTTAAATTCGTGCCCAGAGAGAGTATTTCTTTCTGTATGTGAAATGGATTTGATTCAGACTATTTCCAGCTATTTCCTCTAGTTGCCAGATTTTAACTGTTCTAAAATGGTGAGTAATGTAATTAGCCATTACTAATCTAACTAGTAATTATTTATGCCAACTAGTACTCTTCCAAACATGCAAAGCAAATAATTCTTATTTATAGCCCAGCCAAAGTTATGCAGTACATAACTACATGTCAAACACAGGTATTATATTTTTAAGTATTTTTACGCATTGTCATTTTGATGGTGGGGACAAGCCCACCAGGTATTACTGCAATTAGTGCCAAAAAGGAAGAAGTATTAAATATGTTTAACCAGAATAAATCATCTCCCTGCATAGCTGGATTCCTGATGGCGGTTGTTAAATACAGAGGAACCACTATGTAAGACAAGAGGACAGGAAGGAATGGCCTCAGGCTCCACCAGGGGAGGTCCAGGCTGGACATCAGAAAAAAATGTTTTCACTGCAAGGGTCATTGGGCACTGGAACAGGTTGTCCAGGGAGGTGGTTGAGTCACCATCGCAGGAGGTATTTAAAAGACAGGTGGATGAGGTGCTGAGGGGCATGGTTTAGTGTTTGATAGGAATGGTTGGACTCGATGATCCGGTGGGTCTTTCCAACCTAGTGATTCTGCAGGTTCTTTTAATTCTTATCCCCCACACATGATTTTTTTTTAAAGAGCATCTTTGTGAGTTGCATTTGATTATGAGCTGTAATTTGCATGCCGTGGTTCTGGTTGTGAGCAGCCTTACTGGGGCAAGCATGCACAACACTCATTCTACCCACTCTTAAGTTGATTTTCAGTATTTATTAAATTGTGGTGCCAGAAATATAAGAACATCTTGCTTTTTCAGCTTCATAGTTGTTTTTCCATTTGATTCCAAAGGAGAAAGTCTGCTAGTAGGGCTTTTGACAGGTCAGTGGTGGCTTTCTTTTGGCCACATACTGCTAAGGAAAAGAAATGGAAACTGCATACAAGTGAGGCATAATTGTTCCTGCATTTCATTTCACTGTAGATAATACTTACTAAATGGGTGGAAATATATGCTTGTATGCACTTTGTAAGCAGTTTGACACAAATGAGAGGAAATAAGAAACTGATCACAAATGTTTTTCCAAGCAAAAATATTTTTAAAAGGAATAGTATTTCTTAATGCTTTTTAATTTGCTCAGCATGGTACTATTTTGTATGCAAGCACACATAGCACTAGCATGTTGAGCTGATGCAGGAGCAATGAACTGTCACTCACAGTTCTTTTGCAGTCGAGTCTTCTAATTTATTCTGGTCCTTCTTCCCTTCAGCACGTATCGTGCTAGTTGCTAGGCAACCAGAAGTGATTTTTTACTGCGCATGATCTTTACGTGGTAGTTGTGGTTATTGTTTTCTAATCACAGAAGTGGGGACAGGGATTAAAATCAGAATTGCATTAATAATTACTAATTTTCTCTTGCTGTATCCATGACGCAGCCATTTAAGGTTGTGTAAGAAAAGGTCACATTAATTTACAGTATACATGAATATACAAAGGGAGCAGAAGATGGTATTTCTTTATGAGAGGAGGTTCTACAAAAATGATAGAATAAGCTATTCTTGATCTGAGGAAGCAAAATCCGGCACTAGTCTTCTGTCTGTTGTATGTTTCATGCCCTTAATGCTTTCTTTTTCATGGCCTTAAATGATTGTCAGTAATTATATCAAGGAAAAGCTTGAAGGTTTTCTATGGCATTCTTAGTTTAGAAGAATGTGTGAACAAAGCAGTTGACTAGATTTATATCTGAAGAATAGAATATTGCTTTTAAATAGTTTACTGCTGTTATATTTTCAATATAAAATAAAATTATATATATAGATATAAAAAATACAAATATATATAGCCATGGCATAATACTCTCTATAATCATTAGGAGATTTTTTTAATAGGACAAATATGCTAAACATGTTTTAAAATTCGATCAGCATTAGGTTATTAGTAGCTATTTCCTATAAACTTAGATCGTTCTTTTTGTTCTTGGAGTCTGAAATGTAGTTGAAGCAACACCAGCATCAGTGCTTTAATAGTTTTTCTCAAAAAGACATTTCTGTTTAAAGAAAGCTGCTGAAGTTTAAAAAACACAGCAGTCGTAACTCAGTCGCTTTGCATAGCAAATCCAGACTCATACCACACAAAGTTTTGAAAGCAACTTTTCACACTTTTTAAAGGATTAGTTTACATCGATATTGCATGTTAGTATATTGCACAAATTTATTGAAATGACTTTATCAAGTTTGTGAAGTCAAGCACACTCTAAGAAACGATGTAACAGAAAAAGGTGAAAATCTAACGTGGTGGCCTCCAGAAGGTACGTTACAGTATGTTGTGCAGTGGTGTGACAGTGTACTGCTTTGCTTTGCTTTTCCACGGCACCAGTGCCTTTCAAATACAAGGTGGACACTGTTCACTTAATGAATGACTGAATTCCCTGAGGCTTCTTTATAATACTTACAAAGAATCTAAATATTTTGCAGATCTGGAACTTTTTTTACAATATTTTATTCTTATTTTACAAATGAGGAATAGAAATGGAAGTTTCAAGACATCATTTAGGCACCAGAGATCTGATTTCTCTGTAGACTCAGAATTTCATTGATCTCAGTTGCATTTGTGAATGCGCAACACTTCTCTTTATTAACAACAGAAAATATACAGTCCTCAATTTGCAAAGAAGTAGAAATGTGTTAATTTAGCCAGTTGTGTAGTGTGTACTTGATGCATTGCTTTTCCTTGTATTGTTGGCAGTTTGTCTTTGAGAGGGCAGTCTGTGGCCTGACGTGGTCGCTGACATAGATCATGAGCAAGATTGTTAACTTTAAATTCATAGAATCATAGAATTGTAGAATCATAGAACAACCAGGTTGGAAGAGACCCACCGGATCATTGAGTCAACCATTCCTATTCATAGTATAAATACCTCCCGCTGTGACAGGGGAAGCATAAAAGGAATGAATTTGTGTCTCTGATGTGAATCGGTATCAAAAGGAGGTCCAGTGGCCTGAGTTGGACAATTACTTGCTGACGAGAGAAAACCTAAGACTTAGAATGACAATTATCTGGTCATTTTATGATTTTTTTCTACTTCAGTAGCAGAGTGCTTCCTAAATAAATTAGATCTGTTGGGTAAAGTTACTAGTAACTGCCTGCAGCGTGAGGTGCAGGTTGTCAGTCAGACGTATCTACCCCAACAGTTGAATGCGGCAGATTTTTCTCTCAGCTTTCCTGGTGGAGATGCACAGTACTCTGCCTTGTCTCACTGTGTAGCAGCAGCATACAGAAATACAGTTGTGCATGTGCCGTGATCTTGCAGTCCTCTAGGAGGCAGCCAGGCAGTTACTGCAGAGCAGGCAAGAGAAATGGCTTCTGCTGCTACAAGTCAGACAAAAATTGTCAGGAGGAGACAGAGGCTTTTGGTTTCTAGGTTTGTATTGGATGGAAGAATACTCTAGCTGCTAGTTGGTGCCCAGGACATTGATTGAACAACACTGATTAGCAGGCTGCAATTAGAACCTTTACATTATTGTCCTCTTAGATGCAAAATACATAAAGAGCAGCAGAGTCCCAGGACTAAACTGAGAGCAATGGGAAATCTTGGATTAGGTGAACAACAGCTAATCAGGAAATGAGGAAACTCTGTTTATTCCTACTTGTTCATTGGTTTAACAGGTCTATAAGTAAAATGGTGTCTCCTCAGGTTCTGATGCTGTTTGAGGCATTAATACCTAAGCCATGTTTAGTATACATGCCTTTCATAAAGGGCAGAGCTGTTCTGTGCTTTTTTATCATCCTTATCCTACATGGCAGAATAGGTTCAGTTAACCTTTGAGTCAGTATTAGTTTAATGTGTCTGATAGGACTCCACACTACAGTGGAAAGTAACTGCAAGAGAGAAGGTGAGGTGTAGACGAGAACTTGGCAGCCTTCCTGCCCAACTGCTGTGAAAGTCTGGTATCCCCAAGTTACCATCTGAAGGTGCAAATGAGAAAACAGGGTGTTTTTGGAGTAGATGTGAAAGAAGGAAGCATGTGAACGTGGGCTGGGAAGTGCTATGAATGCTATGTGCAGTGAATTACAGTTTCTTTCAGCAGTGCTTTTTTTCTGCTATTTTGTGAAAAAAGTAACGTGCACACAGGAAAAAAAAATACTAAGCCCATAAGTACCATCAACACATTTCCTTTCCAGGTAACCTAATTTTTTGGGAAGCCACAAATAAGATTTAAAAAACCCGTCAATTTGGAAGTGTTAAAATAGCTATTAATAGAGAATGAACAATATGAAATCTGGAAGTCTTAGAACTGTGCACCTGTAAGTGATAGGCAATGTTCCTAGCGTATGAAAGGTTTCTAGGTAACCAATCACTTTATTTCAGATGACTGAAAAAGTACAGATGGCAGTGGTGATTTTTGATACAGTTATAATAGTCTTCCTTAGAAACCTAACAGTCATTAGTGGAAGTTAGGAATTTTTTTTTGTTGTAACATCTATTCAATCTGATAGCAATCGGCATCTGGTATAATGGAAATTGGCATGAACAAGTAGTTTGAAATGATGTGGAGTTACAAAACAACTATGAAAAGACCAAGAAGAAGATACAGTGATAGGAGAGATGCTTACTAAAATTTCTAGAATGAAACTGAGAAAAGGATAAAACTGTACTCAGCAAACCACTATGGAATTCAGGTTCAAATCTAATCTGGATACCTACCTCTTCAGTAGAGCCTTCTGCACATATGGTCTTATAGTAATGGTGGTATGTTAGAACAACAGCACAAAGGATATGTTTTAAATTGCAAATGAATTATCTGTACCAAACTTAAAAAACAGAGCAGGGTTTAATTTTTAATTCTTTGAAAGAAAAAATTGGTTTTTTATTTTTTCATTTCTGTTTTTCCTTATGATTATATTGTATACGTCTATAGTTTCTCATGAGAAAGTTGTAGTAATTCTTTGCGTTATGGGTTTGTTTTTCTCAACAGTTCAGGACGGCAGCTAAGTGAGGTCTTCATTCAGCTTCCATCTAGGAAAGAATTACCAGAGTATTATGAACTGATTAGGAAACCAGTGGATTTTAAAAAGATAAAGGTAAGAACCCTTTTTGGAAGTGGAGATTCCTTCATTTTTTTTTTGTTACAAAGAAGGGTTTGCATGAAGTTGTATTTTAAATTACAACAACGTGAGTATTACATGTACCTGTATTTGTGGTTTAGATTTTAAATGTTGTTACACACCTTGTTAGGAATTTTGTTGGGTGTGTATTGCAATGTATCACTATACTTGCAAAGTCAAATCAAAATGTAGCACTGTGACATGAATGACACTTTCAGAGCTGACATCTCACTGTCTTTTTTTACAAAGACCTAATTGTGAATCTATAAGCACATCTTTGGCAAACAAACAGTGTTTGCAAAGGTTTAATGGTTTTAGGGGAATATAGTCATTCCTAAACTAGCATCACGTCTTGGAACAGCCAGGTCAGATCCAAACACAGTTTGGCAAATGAGGTTTAGACATCTTATTGCATATTAGGTGATGTCATAACTCTATGATTTCGTTCACGTCATAGCTTATTTTGTTTCTGTTCTAGAAAAGCGGACTGGAACTCCTTTCACCACAAGAACACCATTTCTGTTTCTTTTACTTTCTGTTACTTTTTACTCTATTACCTGGTGCATTTTTTTGAGTATTGTGTTAAGAATACATTTTAAGACTATTTTTTAATTTTTTTTAAATGGATGCTTTTCTTGTTGCTTAGGTAAAATTTTTAAAGAGAAAGCTTTTAATGTGTTGAAAACAAGTATTAACTCATTGTCCTATTTGCTGTTTTTTCTTTCTGCACCACTGCCTCTCCAAACTTCTCGTCATTTGCTCAACCAATGCAACAGGAAAGAATTCGCAACCACAAGTATCGGAGTCTTGGAGACTTGGAGAAAGATGTCATGTTGCTGTGTCACAATGCTCAGACATTCAATTTGGAGGGATCACAGGTCTAAATGAACGACTTTGTGTTAAACATACAGATTGCTCCTACCTAATGTTTTCAGTGTCTGCGAATGATTGTATTATATATAAAACCCCTGTATTTTAAGTCTTACTTTGAATAGAGAAAAATACCCAAATTCTTAGGAACGTCTAGAGTCCACTGGACACAGCTGCTGTGCACGCATGCAGGGAAATGTGTTTTGAGTCTTATTCCAAGATCGTTTTTTTCTGATCTGTGTGTAGTTTAGGGCTGCTGTAAGACTCTTTGTATGGTAAAACACAGTGCATATGTCTGTTCTTTAATGTGACTTTGATCTCTTCAGCAGGCTGGTTGGTGAAGTCTCATGGGAGACAGTACTCAAGGGCAAGGGAGCCCAGGAGGGCTGGGAGCTCTTCAAAAGGGTGGTCCTAGCAGCTCAGGAGAAAGCCATCCCCGTGGTCCGGAAATAAAGCCGGCAGGGGAGAAAGCCAGCTTGGTTGAATAGAGAGATCTTGAGGGATATCAAGAAGAAGAGAAATGTTTATGGCCTCTGGAAGAAGGGACAGGCCTCTTGGGTGGACTACAGGAGGGAAGTGAGATTGTGTAGGGAAAAAATCAGAAGGGCTAAGGCTCAGCTAGAAATTGGATTGGCCAAGTCAGTGAAAGATAACAAAAAATCTTTCTACAAATATATAAATAATAAAAGGCGGACTAGGGAGACCATACAGTCCCTACTGGACACAGAAGGAACAACAGTAACAGGGGATGAGGAAAAGGCTGAGGTACTTAATGCCTTCTTTGCCTCAGTCTTTAGTTGTAAGGAGGGTCGTTCCGTCTGTGTACTAACCCAGGAGCTAGAGGAGCATAATGAGGCTCCCATGATCCAAGAGGAGGTGGTCAGAGCCTTGCTAGCCCGACTGGACAGCCACAAGTCTATGGGGCCGGACGGGATTCACCCTAGGGTACTGAAGGAGCTGGCGGATGTGCTGGCCAAACCCCTTTCCATCACCTTCCATCAGTCCTGGAAGACTGGGGAAGTCCCACTGGACTGGAGGCTGGCTGATGTTGTGCCCATCTACAAAAAGGGCCGCAGGGAGGACCCAGGAAACTACAGGCCTGTCAGTCTGACCTCAGTGCCAGGGAAAGTCATGGAGCAGGTGATCTTGAGTGCTATCATGAAGCAGATGCAAGAGAACTGGGTGATCAGGCCCGGTCAACATGGGTTCACAAAAGGCAGGTCTTGCCAGACTAACCTGATCGCCTTCTATGATAAAGTGACTCGGCTGCTGGATGAGGGAAAGGCTGTGGATGTATCTTCCTGGACTTCAGCAAAGCCTTTGACACAGTTTCTCACAGCGTTCTGCTTGAGAAACTGTCAGCCTCTGGCCTGGACAGGCGCACACTCTCCTGGGTGGAAAACTGGTTGGATGGCCGGGCCCAGAGAGTGGTGGTAAATGGTGTGAAATCCAGCTGGAGGCCAGTGACAAGTGGGGTTCCCTAGGGCTCAGTGCTGGGTCCAGCCCTGTTCAGTGTCTTCATCAATGATCTGGATGAAGTCATCGAGTGCACCCTTAGCAAGTTTGTGGATGACACTAAGCTGGGTGGAAGTGTTGATCTGCTGGAGGGTAGGGAGGCTCTGCAAAGGGATCTGAACAGGCTGGACCGCTGGGCAGAGTCCAATGGGGTGAGGTTTAACAAGGCCAAATGCCGGGTCCTGCACTTGGGGCACAACAACCCTATGCAGTGCTACAGACTAGGAGAAGTCTGTCTAGAAAGCTGGCTGGAGGAGAGGGACCTGGGGGTGTTGGTTGACAGCCGACTGAACATGAGCCAGCAGTGTGCCCAGGTGGCCAAGAAGGCCAATGGCATCTTGGCTTGTATCAGAAACGGTGTGACCAGCAGGTCCAGGGAGGTTATCCTCCCTCTGTACTCGGCACTGGTGAGACCGCTCCTCGAATCCTGTGTTCAGTTCTGGGCCCCTCACCATAAGAAGGATGTTGAGGCTCTGGAGAGAGTCCAGAGAAGAGCAACAAAGCTGGTGAAAGGGCTGGAGAACAGGCCTTATGAGGAGCGGCTGAGAGAGCTGGGGTTGTTTAGCCTGGAGAAGAGGAGGCTGAGGGGAGACCTCATTGCTCTCTACAACTACCTGAAAGGAGGTTGTGGAGAGGAGGGTGCTGGCCTCTTCTCCCAAGTGACAGGGGACAGGACAAGAGGGAATGGCCTCAAGCTCCGCCAGGGGAGGTTTAGGCTAGACGTTAGGAAAAAATTCTTTACAGAAAGGGTCCTTAGGCACTGGAACAGGCTGCCCAGGGAGGTGATTGAGTCACCTTCCCTGGCGGTGTTTTAAGGCACGGGTGGATGAGGTGCTGAGGGATATGGTTTAGTGTTTGATGGGACGGTTGGACTCGATGATCCGGTGGGTCTCTTCCAACCTGGTTATTCTGTGATTCTGTGATATAGAGCTTGAGCTTACCACACTGGATAACAGAATGAGCAGATGTAACTGTACAGCTTAGGATGGGATGTTGAGGAAATACTTTGTAGTGAACTCTTCAGTTCTGCTAATGGAAGACACAAATTCAAGGTTTGTCCAGCAGAAAAGCTTTGTGTATGAAGCTTTTTACTTTCTGAACCCTCTGGGTTTTTTTTAATGTTGAAAGATGAGTGTCTGTTTTAAGAGACAGTAATAATAAATACCAGATGAGCCTCAGAGGTTCAGAAGGCGAAATCTTTTGTGTCAAACAGATGTTTCACTCACATGAATATGCCCTGTTCTGTGAGTTCAGAAGAGGACACTGAAACAAAAGCAGAGTCTAAAAATCTGGATGACAGATAAGAAAGTTGTCTCACAATACAGTGAAACATAGTCTTGGGTGATTATTTTTATTGATGAGTTCCAAATAGTGTGTTACGCTATATTAAATCGGAACAGAGAACATGAAGACAGCTCCTGTAATGTGCAAAAGGAAAAAAATTACGTTAGAAGAAACCTAAGGAAAAGTAAGCTAAAGGCTGATCCTGCCAATACCGATGCATCCTTCGAATTCCTAAATGTTGTTGATGACCTTTAGCTGAACTGAGGTGTTTATGTTAAAATTTGAGAATTAAAAATTCAAATGTGCATGCAGCTAATTATGAAGGATTGATGAATGCAGCTTATCATTTTGTGATAATTTTTTATATCTAGAGACACAAAAGGTTTTCTGCAATATGTATGTGCCGTATTTTTACTGTTTTCAGTTAACAACCTGTAAATAAATGATGACAGGAAGTATGGAATGAAATTTTGCTACACATCCAAATATATATTGCCAGTTTACTGCTTAGCCATATAGCAGTAAAACAGCTGTAAATATATAATTTTAACAAATGCCAAAAAAAAAGGTGAAGGAAAGCTAATACCAAAAAGTATCACTGAGACTTTAGAAAACTGTAAAAATTGGTAGAGGAGGTAAAAAGAAGCAAAGAAAATCAGTAGGTAAATGGGAAAAATAATTAGGTTATTCTTATCAGGATGGCTCAAGTTGCTAATGGGAAATCTGTCTCTCATTAGGCAGAAGTGGTGGAATTGAAAGGTACAGTCCTGAGTGGGTAGAAATATTCAGTAGATATTACTGCTCTGTTTGGAAATTGCTCAACCTGTATCAGAATGTTGGAGTATTATTTTCCATTTCAGCGTACCTGCATTATTACCAACGTTAGTGTTACTTTATGGCATGAAGCTCAAATAACTCGTATCTAAGATTTTTTTTTTAAGGTTTCTTTCTGGTAAGTTCTCGTACCTTTCTTTTTGATTTCCAGTGAATCGTGGGACGCTTCTGCTGCAGTCCTCCAGTTTTCAAGGCTGTCTCGTATTCTTTGTAGTAGTTCAGGTCCACCTTTGCTCTGACATACCAGTTCACTTCAGTAAACTAGATTATTTGTGTGTCCACCCAACAGGCTAATTTAGGTGGTTGTTTAAGTACACAGTGGCTTAAAGTGAAAATATGTGTGTTTGTTCTTGTTAGTATGATGGATGCTGCTTTTCCTTGGAGCAAGGATGTCCATCTGAGTAGAAACCTTCTGATAAATTTTCAGAGAGGCAGATTTTGCGGTTTGAGTCTTTTGTCCTCAGTGCAGCCTCAGCGATTTGAAAAGTTTTTCATGTTATAATGGTCAAATGAAACACTGATATGTGAGGGGTTAAAAATAGTACGTGTCTGTTGAAACAGAAAATTTGTCATTTATCATGAACTCCTCATTGCTTCTCTCTTTTTGAAGGAAGTTTAGCTGTCAAGGAACCGTTTTTTTTGAAACCTATTGGAATTGGAATTTGGTAAAATTAAGAAGACTTTCATAGGCACAGGTTTTCCAGAAACAGCCTCAGTTTTTTTCTGGATCAGAGTAACTACTGAATATTACAAATAATTCAACATTGAGAAGGTTGAAGTAATTCTTAAAAAAATCTTAATTTCTGCAGGAAATTCCATTTAAAACTCTAGGTCACAGTGATGCATTAAATATGTAGTGACCAGCATTAGAAAAGTATAACATTGTATGTGTCATTAATTATTTTTGTCTTAGAAAAGTTTTTGGTCTGAGAAGGACAGAAAGGTTAGTTGAAAGAGCAGTTTCTAAGAAGAGTGGAATATGGTAGGCCTATGCATAAGAAAAAGAAACGGTCCTCAGGAGGAATCAGGGTCTCCAGTCATAGCTGACTTGAAAAGAAGTAGGCATAAGAGAATAATCAATAGTCATTTAACTTCAAGGGGGAAAGTTATGGGGTCTTACAGTCCACTAATATTGTAAGAGAACAGAAGAAATGCTTTTTCAGAACATCCATGAGAATTAGATCATAGAATCATTAAATCATAGAATCACCAGGTTGGAAAAGACCCATTGGATCATCAAGTCCAACCATTCCTATCAATCACTAAACCATGCCCTTCAGCACCTCGTCCACCTGTCTTTTAAATACCTCCAGCGGTGGTGACTCAACCACCTCCCTGGGCAGCCTATTCCAGTGCCCAATGACCCTTTCCTTGAAGAATTTTTTCTAATGAACCTCCCCTGGCGGAGCTTAAGGCCATTCCCCTTGTCCTGTCCCCTGTCACTTGGGAGAAGAGGCCAGCACCCTCCTCTCCACGACTTCCTTTTAGGTAGTTGTAGAGAGCAGTGAGGTCTCCCCTCAGCCTCCTTTTCTCCAGGCTAAACAACCGCAGCTCCCTTAGCCATTCCTCATAAGGCCTTGTTCTCCAACCCCTTCACCAGCTTCATTGCTCTTCTCTGGAAGAGCAAGAAATTTTGCCATGGTCAAGACCAGTCAAATATCTCATAATAGAAAGCACAGTCATACTTACAGAATGGGGAACAATCTGCAGTGAGGTGCAGTTTTTGAGGAAGAACTTGACAGTCAAGTGGAAATAGAGAGATTGCAGATTTCATGTAAAGCATTCTGAACAAAGTTTTCTAATTTGTTTTGTTGAACCTGCAATGAATTAGGGCAGTTTTATTGATTTTAACAAACAGATTGTGTAACAACAGCCAAAAATCCTTCCATTATCTTTCTCACAAGTACCCAGTACGCCCTTGTATGGCAAAGTCTGTAATTCAAGCAAAAGAATAGTAGGACAGCCAAGGTAGTTCAAGTGATGATGATGATGATTAAACCAAATACAATCTATGACTCTCTATCCTTATATTAACTGTTCTTAATTATCTAGTGCTGTGTTGTCCAGTGCTTGGCTTCTGATGTTTTACAAAACAAAATGTACAAGCTCATTTGTTAAGGCGTTTCTATGAACTCCTCAGATACTCAGCAAGACAACAAGATCTTTGCTGTGGTAATCTGAGAAATGTGTTACAAGCCAAATGTAGTCCTCTCACTCTTAAGAAGTCCTCTCATGCTTGATTTTAAAGAGAAAATCTGATGTACCCAAGATACCTAGCAAATTACAGAATGTTTGAGAACAGGTGCTACGATTAGAACAAGCACTGACTATAAATTTTTTTTTTCAGTCTTTTTAGACCTGGGAGGAAGGAAGGAATGAGCTGCTTAGAATGAATTATTTTACTTGTAGCCACCTTGGATCCCAGAAAAAAAAAATAAGGATAATTAACATGAGGGTTAGCTGTTTGTCATTATCAACTGTATTGCTAGACTGTAACCCATTTTTTAATTAAGGTGCTTACTGTTGAAGTCTGTTGCTTTGGCAGTTTTTCAAGGCTTTTACAATCTAGTGAAAATTCTCAATAACTCCTGTGGTAATAATAATAATAAAACCACTGCAACCGGACAGTTTAGCTGTAATACATCTTAAGAGTTGTATTTTTGTGGCTTACTATTGACAAATTTAATCATTTAGAGTATGAAAAGTCAATGTTGCTGTTTCTTGTCAAATTCATGCAACAAACATCGTTATTCGTTATTTGAAAAGGCCATGTACCCTGTGGGTTTGCACTGGAAATTAAGGTCTACGCTGTGGATTACTGCTTGACTTTACAGTTCTGACATAGGTTTTTTTATTCGCACTGTAGATCTACGAGGATTCCATTGTTCTTCAGTCTGTGTTCAAAAGTGCACGACAGAAGATTGCCAAAGAAGAAGAAAGCGAGGATGAAAGCAACGATGATGAAGATGAGGATGAAGAAGAAGAATCAGAAACAGAAAGTGAGTCCCCTACTGAATACTGAAAAGAAAGTACATATGGGAATGGGAAAGTTTTCCATTTTCTGCATGGAAACTGGTAATAAGGTTCTATTTTCCATTGGTAAAAGTAACTTCTTACTAAGTTTGTTGCTTTGGGTGTTAACATTTGGGTGAACTTTTTTGGCTCTGTGTTCTGGCTATTTTAGCCACAGACAAATAACAGAGGTGCTCAAATGTGCCGGTTACCTAGACATAGCATTTCTGGAGTTTATAGCTAAAAAAATTGACTGCTTGTACAAAGGACAAACATTTCTGTGCGCAAGGAAGAATATGTTTCTAGATGTGTATCTTCTCACAGGAGTATCTACTACCTGTAGACACCATGCATTCTGAGAATGAAAAGAAGATGACCATGGTCAACTTCAAAGTTGGTCTTTGTAGTTTAATACAAATTATTGTTACAACTGTCAAGACATACAGAAATAAGAACAAGTATCTCTGTTTCATTTTTCCACATTCCAGATAAAGAACAGATTGGAATATGTTTTCAGGGTGCTATAAGGGTGAATTTCTGTTAGCAGAGGTAGCATTTAAAAGTTGATGAGTGAAAGTTACATTGATGTTAAACTTTTTGCAGCAAAATCGGTGAAAGTCAAAATCAAGCTAAATAAGAAGGATGAAAAAAGTCGGGAGAAAGGAAAAGGCAAGAAGAGGCAAAGCCGAGCAAAAGCCAAGCCTGTTGTGAGTGATGATGATAGTGATGAGGATCAAGATGAAAATGTAAGTTTTGCAGACTGAGACTGTGGAAGTGGTTGCAGTGATTGCGCCTCTACTCTGTCCTGCTTGCTGTCAGAGTTCTATTCATGCCTAAGCACATTTTTAATCTGTATCGATCATCTTGTGAGAAATGGGTAGGATTATTAACTGTATCTGAGTGTACTTACGAGATCTGGTTCCAGTGCTGGAAGACAAGAACTTCAAGAAGTGTGGAGCTTATTTCTTGGAGGTGTTCCTACTGTTGTTGAACATTTAAATCTCATGGTCTGTTTGCTTTTGTCCACTGACAAAAAACTCTTAGCTTTGATGTATTGGGGATATTTTAGCAAGTGCTTCTACTATTGCAACAAAAACCTCTTCCTAGTTATTTTTAAATGTATGAATAGAAAGAAACATCCAGTGTTTCCTCACTCTGTCTTTCCTTTTCTAAAGAAGTCCACAGCAACTAAATGAAATGTCATGAAAGAGAAATATAATAGATAATGTAGTAGCTCTCTTAAGGCTATCTTGGTTTATCAATTTAATCATTTTTTCTTCCTTTTACTTTCTTCTTTCTCCTTCTTTAACAATTTCCACAGAATAGCTGGTGAAGAATTTCTGACTTGTCTTGTGTCTCTTACCTCTAGGACCAGTCGGAAGCAAGCGGAAGTGATGATGAGTGATCCATAGGGTTTATTTTCTTGCCAGAACTGACCTTTCCCCCTTCTCTTCTCCCTTCTCCTATTTACACCCAGTGAATTCATTTTGTTAAATAGTCATTGGGTTATTTCTGTATTCTCACTCTCTATAAATTAGATTTAGGATAGTGCCAGACAAACATATGATATCATGGTGTAAAAAAGGAAGGAAGTGTAACATATTGTGACCAAATGGGCCTCAAAAGATTTAGAAACAACACAAGAGAGCTTTTGATGGAAAATGTGGGTTGGTAGTATGTTTCCATGAACTGGTTTCAACTTGGTAAATGGTTTGGTTGTGCCTGGCTTTCTCATTTGATAGGGTGTTTTTTAGCGGCATCAGAAAGACAAAAAAAAAGTCTTTTGTAGCATTGGTAACCAGGAGAAGCCATTAAAAGCCACTGGTTATTTTATTTTTCATCAGGCAGTTTTCAGACTTTTTGTTTGTTCTGTATTGGTTTTTTACACTGTGGTACATATATGCAACTTTGTTTAATAGCTTATAAATGTACAGTAGTTAGCCTTCATCCAACTTGTCCCTTACACGTTTTTCAACTTTACGCTTGACGATCTTCAGAAAAATGCTCTTTGAATTGTATCAGATTTATGTCTACTGTAAACTTTGCTTAACTTCTTTTCCTTGATTAAAAAAGTGGGGTTAAAAAAATTGCTATTGAGTATTGCAATCTATATAGTGTAATGGATAGCTTCTTTCATCAAACTGATCTTCTATGTTACCAATGTGGATTATCACCTTTTCCCTAAAGTGTACTTAATCTTTGCTTTCTTTGCACAATGTCTTTGGTTGCAAGTCATAAGCCTGAGGCAAATAAAATTCCAGTAATTTTAAAGAATGTGGTGTTGGTGCTTTTCTAATAAAGAGATAATTTAGTTCAATAAATGCAGCTTTGTGTTGCAAGTCCCATAAAAATCTCCTTATCATAGGGACAAGATGGAAGGTATGTCTCCTGTAGAGAGGTCCACTGTTGTCTGTCCTGAATGTAAAATTAGAACTCATTCAGATACACGGAAGTATCAGCAGAGATGGAGAGAAGGTATGCAATATGTGCTGAAATAAGAATAATGAAAAAATATATTATAAAGAATAAATTGAAACCATGCATTAATTCCTTGAGGAAAAGGTATAGTTCATTAACTAATTACAATTGAAGTGATTTATTTTTCTTCCAGGAAATCTATGTCCGTAGTCTTCAGTGGGCATGTATACAATACTAGGCAAGCAGTAAGCCCACCTACAAGTCAGTTTATTTTAGATAGTACCTTGAGGTATGAAGGTTATGATACACTAAGGTGTGATAGTGTAAACATTTGAACTACATATCAACAGTTAATGTTGGTACTTTGGAAAATCAAAACTCCTTCGATTTGAACATAAATAGAGTAAAAAATGTGCAAGCCTAGGAGTTGATTTGTAAACAGAACAAGTTGTTATCTGAACTGTGTGTTTCTCAGTATGTGTCCACATCTCCTTATACTGCCTTGAAGCATGTTAGCTGCTTCCGATTTTTCTAGCTTAGCAAATAAGCAATTATAAGGTTGTCTGATGCCCATATGTGTGTATTATTAGCTAGGCACCAAGGTAAGTCAGCTTTGCTTAGTTAGAGTAATACTGAATGTTTGATTCCTAGTGTTTGCCCCACATGAATGAAAGACCCTGTATTTCATAGAGAGATACCATTAATTTCAAAGAGAAAAGTTGATGAGATCAGTGTCTGAAGCAGTTTTGCAGGAAACAGCTTGGTGCCCCTGGTGGACACCAAAGTTGAGCATGAGCCCACAATGTACCCTTGTGGCAAAGAAAGCTAACAGAATTCTGGACTGCGTTAGGGAGAAGTGTTGCCAGCAGGTCCAGGTATCCTTGCCCTCCTCTCAGCAGTGGTGAGAGGTAACGGGGAGTGATTTGTGCAGTGGTGGGTTTCCCAGTAGAAGAGACACATGGATGGAGAAGAGGCGGCTGAGGGGAGACCTCATTGCTCTCTATAACTACCTGAAAGGAGGTTGTAGAGAGGAGGGTGCTGGCCTCTTCTCCCAAGTGACGGGGGACAGGACAAGAGGGAATGGCCTCAAGCTCCGCCAGGGGAGATTTAGGCTGGACATTAGGAAAAAATTCTTCACAGAAAGGGTCATTGGGCACTGGAACAGGCTGCCCAGGGAGGTGGTTGAGTCACCTTCCCTGGAGGTGTTTAAGGCACGGGTGCATGAGGTGCTAAGGTGCATCATTTAGTGTTTGATAGGAATGGTTGGACTTGATGATCCGGTGGGTCTCTTCCAACCTGGTCATTCTATGATTCTATGATTCTATGTAGTGGAGTAAGTCCAGCTGGGCTGGAGCATTTGTCATACAGGAGGCTGAGGGAGCTGGGACTATTGAGCCTGAAGAAGAAAAGGCTCAAAAGCACCTTATTAATGTGAATTAGTAACTGAAGGGAAGAGGCAAAGACAGCCAGGCTGTTTCTAGTGGTGTCCAGTGACAATACCGAACTGAAACACAAGAGGTTCCCTCTGAATATCAGGAAACACTTTTTTAGTGTGGGGGTGACTGAACCCTGGCACAGGTTGCCCAGAGAGGTTGCAGAGTCTCCATCCTCAAATATACTTAAAAGCTGCCTGGACGTGGTCCTGAGCAACCGGCTCTAGGTGGCCCTTCTGGAGCAGAGCACTTGGAACAGATGAACTCCAGAGGTCCCTTCCAGCCTCAGCTACTCTAAGATTCTGTGATACAGGGCAGTTTCATTTGCGGAAGCCTTTTTTTCTTCGGTGACAGTTTCACAAGACCATATATAGATATTATTTTTTCTCTGCAAAATTATTTAAGTCCACCAGCCTATTGTGCATGACAAGAAACATCTGACAGGCTTCAGTTGCTGCTGGCCTGGCCTGGATTTAAACTGGTGGCTTAGAAGTAAAAGGCACAGTATCATATTACCCATCCCCAGAGTGCCTGATGACTTTGCTCTGTCCCAGTTTGATTTCTTTTTCAAGAAGTCATGTACACATGAGCGTTCAGCTGGAGAACAAAAAAACTAGGAAACCAAACATTTATGTTAAAAAAAAAAAGCAACTTTGGGTTTTTTTCAGTCAGAAACTGTAAGCCATGTGCGGATGTTAGTTTGCATGAAAAAACACATTCGCATTTTTAACTGCAGTTTTTGTTTTATTTGGTTTAAGTAATTCAGAATATTTTCCATTTCCTCTCATAAGTCTCAAGAAAAAAATGCAATTATTTTTACGATTTGATTAAAACTGATTATGAGTGTTAAGTCATGTCTATGCCTCAGCTGCAGTTGGTCCTGTTGTTTTGCTTAGGGTTTGAATTTGTTTCTACTCAGAGTAATTTTTTTAATTGTTACCTTGTTTTCCTTCAATGATTTTACTGTATTTTTTAAGAAGAGGTTTTTTTCTTTTAATATTCACACATCACTGTATGAAGAGAAGGTTTCTGGGTAAACTGTTGCTGTAAGTAACCTTCCAGATTATTTATGAAAAAAGAGGAGGAAATCTTTTTTTTGAAGGTATGTGCAAATCCATGTTAAAAGTGGAAGCACACTTTCTCTTTTACAATATTCCTCTTTTTTTATCATTTCCCCCTTTTTTTTAATCATGTCAAACTGATGCAAGAAGCACCTGGAGTACCTTCTGGACTACACACAAATAAAAATACAGTGCTGCAATCCATATGGAGGGAAATAACTGTTTTCCTACCTTAATTTTATAAAATTGTTTAGTAAAATTGGAAATGGTGGGTGTAGCTTGGACTGTGAGGAAGATAATAAAACCGAGGTAAATAGCCTAAGTTCTTCTTACTCCATCTGCTTCTGGGAGGTTGGCAGCAGTGTAAGTGGGCCAGATGAATAACATTTCAACAGTTTTTATGCATTTCAGATGCTATAAATGTTCTTTATTTTCCTCTCACACACGTTCTGAAAGAAACAAACGAAATGTAAAACTTTTTACTTGTTAGTATAAATGGCTTCGTGCTTTAATGTGTCTGGTCCTCACTGCAAAATATTGCACTGGCTGTGTTTTCAGACACTGCCCCTACTCAGCTCATAAATGTGGCCATTCAGTGATGGCTGAGAGAGGTGTGGAAGGCCACGTTGTGGCAAATGCTGCCACAGCTTCTGTGCGCTGCTAGATAGGCACAGCTGATGCAATAGTAAGCCTCAAAGCAGTGTGCAGTTATTAAGCTATTGGTTCATGTGCAGCCCTCTCAGCCACTCAAGGAGACTGTCGGTAGTTCTGTTAATAATTTACTATCTACTGTCACTTGTTCATTAAGGATTCTTGGGCAATAGGTTTACTGAACACATTGTCTAGTGTAGAAAATAGGTCACACGGTTAAAGATGAGAAGCATTTATAAAGGCATTTGTAGACTGGTCTCTTTCCCCTCTGAAATTTCTTAAAATTCCTGGGAAAAAGACACATTTTTTTTTTTATTTTGAATAGAGACTTGAGCTGTAAGTTGAAACATTACTGTAAATCAGATTCTATAGGTTTGCACAGTTTGTGTGTTGTTGACCATAAGGAAGAAGTGAAGTATGTACAGGTCTGGTGAAGAGGTGAATGATTCAGGCTTGGGGAAGAGTGGCTGGAAAGCAGCGTGGCAGAGAAGGATGTGGGATTGTTGGTTGGCAGACAGCTGAATATGAACCCAGAGTGTAGCCAGGTAGCCAAGAAGGCCAATAGCATCTTGGCCAGCAGGAAGTGATTGTGCCCCTGTACTCAGCATTGGTGAGGCCACACCTCAAATACTATGTTTACTTTGGGGCCTTTCACTACAAGGAGGACATTGAGGTCCTGGAGCGCATCCAGAGAAGGAAAACAAAGCTGGTGAAGGGGCTGGAGAACAAGTCTTATGAGGAGCAGCTGAGGGAACTGGGGTTGTTTAGCCTAGAGAAGAGGAAGTTGAGGGGAGACCTTGTCACTGTACAACTACCTGAAAAGAGGTTGTGGTAAGGTGGGCATTGGTCTCCTTTCACAAATGACAGGTGATAGGACAAGAGGGAATGGCCTCAAGTTGCACCTGGGGCACTTCAGATTAGACATCAGAAAAAAAATTCTTCACTGAAAATGTTATTGGGCACTGACAGAGGCTGCCCAGTGAGGTAGTTGAGTCACCATCCCTGGAGGTATTTAAAAGATGGGTGGATAAAGTGCTCAGGGAAATGGTTTAACAGTGGGCAGGACTCAATGATCTCCAAGATCTTTTCTGACCAAAAGATTCTGTAATTCTGTACACTGCTGACTCGTTTGCCGTAGAATTGTCCATCCTTTCAGGTGTCACTCATCCCTAATCTTGCAGTACTGAACAAGGGATAGAAGGTAGATGATAAAGAAAATAAACAGATGTGAAACGAGTTACTAGTCAGCATTTATCTAGTTATGTTTTATTGAAACTAGATATCCCATCCAATGAGGACAAGACTTTGTTCTTTGAGACTGTGCAGTCATACATTTTGAAGTGCTTAAACATCAAGGGCTGTGGTTATACTTGCAGTAACTTTGATAATTAAAATGAAAAAAAGCTGCAAATGATTGTCGATATGCAGCCTGCTTGTTTCCCTTTGAGGAAAGTGAGAAAGTCAGATTTTATCCCACAATTATTTGAATGTGATATAAAAAGTTAACAGGAGGTTGCAGTACCACTCATTTCCCCTTAACAATCAAGGGCTCACCCTCTCCTTGAATGAGAGAAGGCTGGTGCTGGCGTCTCTTCTTTATCATGTGAAGGTCATGCCTGCTTTCTTGACACTAGCCCATGTCTCTGTTTGCTTTACTTTTGAGGGTTGTGAATGTGGCAATATTTACCCTACTTCTGGCTCCACATTCACACAGAGATGATGGATGTACTGAAGAACATACTAACTCTTTGCCTGGATCTGATGCAAGAGGTTAAATGTTTTTATTCCCCTGCCTCTATTATAGAGGCTGTATTTCAGTCATATGGTATTTTACTTCTCCCTTATTTTCATGGTGACAGCAGACATAGTAAAACCCAAAATTCTTCTCCAATTAGATGATAGCTTGTGTTTTCTTCCTCTGCTTGTCAAGTTGCAGTCAAAGGCTGAATCACAACAAATAATTGTGAGATCAAGTTCTTGCATTTTCAGAGTGACCAGAAGATGTATTGGAAATCATGCCTGAGACAAGGACCATTTTCTTAACAACTTCCAGCTTGGGCATCTGCTTCCTGAGCTTGTGCTTGATGCTAAGTGTCATAAGTTTATGCATAATCCATTGCTGCGATGCCATATTCTTATGCCACATACAAATGATGCTTTATTACATTTGCCACTTTTGATGGGGTTTAAAATTTTAAGCTATCTATTGCATCATCTGCCACCTGAGCTATTCTTACAGGCTATTCCTGTTTTACTGTAGTAGCATGTATTTTCTGCATTCTCCCTTTGGGCTTCCAGCATAGTTGCTCTCCTGTCCATCACCTTGCACTGAAGTCAATTTTATATGTGCTTAGTTGCCTTACAGACTTGAAGCAGTAACTGCTTCATTGTGTGACACTACTTTCCATCTTTTTTGTCCTAACGTGAAATGTGAGAGGAAAAAAGCCATCTTCTGACTGTTCACTTGGCTTCGCATTTTCTGAGACCAGGACACCTTGTTGCTATTAGTACTGTTTTCTGCTGGTGCAACCTTTGGAACCTGTCAGTTCTTTAAGTTTCTTTGAGCAGTTCTTAAGTTTAAGGAGCAAAGCAGTGAAGCTGAGCACGTCTGGCATTCTGCAGAAGCACAAAAGATGTGTTCCATGCCAGTGCAATTAAATGCTTACAAAAAGTAATTAAAATAGGTATGCAGTAATTAAAATAAGTACTTAAAACTTCACAATTCATTTAAACTATGTAAGTGGCCATCTTATCAAAATAAGAGCATCTTACTTCTGCTTTGGAAACTGTTAATTGAGCAACTTCCATTGCCGCACCACTGGATGTAACTTTTTGTGCCACTTCCTCATGCCATCCTTATATCCTACTGTTCCTGTGTAACAGTCATCTTGGTGTTACAGGAATATCATTTAGCCTCCATCATTAATCAAATTTTTTTACTACTTCTGAATCTGGAAGATATGGGGACAACGTGTAGCAGGGGCCATACCAGAATCTAAGTACATTACAGTGATGATTTCCATCAGCTGACATCAGATGACAGCTTTAAGAAAAAAAAAATTTGTCCTATATCTGGCAAATGGTTTAATTCTGCTTAGGGGTAAACAAATTGAAAAGGATATTACTGTCTCTTTCTCCTTTGTCATGCAGACTCACTTCAAAGCCTCATCCTCATTCCCAGTACATAAATGCCACGTTCAGCCCACTTGAGACCCAGCCACCAAGCTGTAGGCTGAAAAAAGCAGCTTGAGTTTTATTCTTCATAAGCTCTGAATTATTGTAGGGTTTTTTTTTGGAGGTGCCATGCAGTTATTCTGTCATTCTGACTGTATCTGGGGCTTGCGCACTATGCCTTTCCAACTGTGCAAGGTTTTATTGCAAGTTAGCCCCTGGGAGACATTGCTGCTAGAGTCCCTGGAGCTGAAAAAGGTTCAAAGCAGCTTTTCCCGGTGAACATGTTCCTCTGGGTCATGCACAGGGATTAATAAAGGAGACAGACTTGTGGTAGGCCTTGCTCTGTGAGTGGGCAGCTCATGACCTCTCAGAGCTCTGGTGACCACAACAATCTCATCCCTGCTGGTGACATCCCCGCTGAGTTCATCAAGTAGCCTTGGTGCCTGTTACACCTGTGTCACTGTTCCTCTGATTATAAAGTGCTACTTGCTTCCTTGAGACTGTTTTAATGGCATAGCATCTGCCTCATAAGAGTTGTCTGGCCTTGGGGAACAATCCCATTACCTGTCTGGTAACACACAGTCTGGCTGGCTTTCTCACTGCTTTCGAGGAGTTCATGGCATTCTCCGTGGAGATGTCTGCATTGCTAGTTTCCTTTCTACTTGCTTGCTTCTGTAGCCTCCTTTAATGCACTTCTATGGGATCAACCAGAGCAAGGTAAGGTAAGTAAAGTAAGTCAGTCTTTAATTGTAAGAAAGTCGTTCTGTCTTTGTACAAACCCAGGAGCTAGAGGCGCAAAATGAGGCTACTGTGATCCAAGAGAAGGTGGTCAGAGCCTTGCTAGCCCAACTAGACACCCACAAGTCTATGGGGCCAGATGGGATTCATCCAAGGGTATTGAAGGAGCTGGCGGATGTGCTGGCCAAACCCCTTTCCATCACCTTCCATCAGTCCTGGCTGACTGGGGAAGTCCCACTGGACTGGAGGCTGGCTGATGTTGTGCCCATCTACAAGAAGTGTCACAGGGAGGATCCAGGGACCTACCGGCCTGTCAGTCTGACCTCAGTGCCAGGGAAAGTCATGGAGCAGGTGATCTTGAGTGCTATCATGAAGCAGATGCAAGAGAACTGGGTGATCAGGCCCGGTCAACATGGGTTCACGAAAGGCAGGTCTTGCCAAACTAACCTGATCGCCTTCTATGACAAAGTGACTCGGCTGCTGGATGAGGGAAAGGCTGTGGATGTATCTTCCTGGACTTCAGTAAAGCCTTTGACACAGTTTCTGACAGCATTCTGCTTGAGAAACTGTCAGCCTCTGGCCTGGACAGGCGCACACTCTCCTGGGTGGAAAACTGGTTGGATGGCCGGGCCCAGAGAGTGGTGGTAAATGGTGTGAAATCCAGCTGGAGGCCAGTGACAAGTGGGTTTCCCCAGGGCTCAGTGCTGGGTCCAGCCCTGTTCAATGTCTTTATCAATGACCTGGATGAAGTCATCAAGTGCACCCTTAGCAAGTTTGCGGATGACACTAAGCTGGGTGGAGGTGTCAATCTGCTGGAGGGTAGGGAGGCTCTGCAAAGGGATCTGAACAGGCTGGACCGCTGGGCTGAGTCCAATAGGATGAGGTTTAACAAGGCCAAGTGCCGGGTCCTGCACTTGGGGCACAACAACCCTGTGCAGTGCTACAGACTAGGAGAAGTCTGTCTAGAAAGCTGCCTGGAGGAGAGGGACCTGGGGGTGTTGGTTGACAGCGACTGAACATGAGCCAGCAGTGAGCCCAGGTGGCCAAGAAGACCAGTGGCATCTTGGCTTGTATCAGAAATGGCGTGGCCAGCAGGTTCAGGGAGGTTATTCTCCCTCTGTACTCGGCACTGGTAAGACCGCTCCTCAAATACTGAGGGAATGGCCTCAAGCTCCGCCAGGGGAGATTTAGGCTGGACATTAGGAAAAAATTCTTCACAGAAAGGGTCATTGGGCACTGGAACAGGCTACCCAGGGAGGTGGTTGAGTCACCTTCCCTGGAGGTGTTTAAGGCACGGGTGGACGAGGTGCTAAGGGGCATGGTTTAGTGTTTGATAGGAATGGTTGGACTCGATGATCCGGTGGGTCTCTTCCAACCTGGTTATTCTATGATTCTGTGATTCTATGATAAATCGCAGGCACTAATTCTACAAAATAAAAAAGGTATCATCTACACTGCATAATGGTCTATCTTTCACCTCCAGCCACCTCACCTGCCTGAGTCCCATCAAGTGGTCTCTCTGGGGCTATTTAGCATTTGGAGCTGCTGAGCAAAAAGTGATCTCTAGTTATTTTTAAACTAAAAGAATTTGCACAGCAAAATATTTTTCAACTTATCCCAGAATTGTTTATGTTCAGACACAGGATGAACAAATGTCAGACAGTGATAACTTCATAAAAAGAACATGATTTTAAACTCTGAAATATACCTGCCAATAGAATTCACGCAATTATACTTTTGTTTTGTAAAAAAAAAAAAAGTGAGAGATACTTCATACGACACAACTTCACACTTTGTTGCTGAAAATGAGAGCAAATGTCCCCATGTGACTTGCCAGAAGAGCATATCCAACACATCATGCCTCTAACCTGCTCTCATCCTTTTCAACCATCAGCCTCCACTTCAGTCCTACCATATACTTTGGTAATAAGCACTGGGACCCATCAAATGACACCCTTGTTTGAGTAAGGCTGTTCTTTATTCATCTGCCCATGTTGAACTACAGTGCAGGGTTCATGCTTTCCAGCAAGTACAAAGTATGACATATGATGTCACTACTTGACTTGACTACATCATTCTGTCCTGAAAAATACTGGAAAGGTAAACATGAAACCTAAGTGCACTTTTTTCAGCCTTAGTAATACCCAGAACTACAGATGATATTCTTCTGTTAAGGCTGCACTCACTGGAGGTGTCAGCATTCTCACGTATTTCATGTATTATCTTTTTGCATGTTCACTGGCTGGGCCTATTTTCCCATCTAGTTTTGCCGGAAAATACTCTTACCTCATATACATGTATCAGCTTTCTTCTGGTAGCATTTACACCCAGTATTCAGTGTGAAGGTTTACACTGGACTCAGTCATGTCAAAGACAGTAACCCATTGACTGTTCCTTGCAAACGATTGCGTTATATTTTGCCTTTAAGATTTTAGATAGCAAGGGCAATTTGATTTCCTCAGGGCAAATGCTGGAGGACTTTTAAACAAAAAGGAAAGTAAGGAATGAGTGGGAAGTTTAGAAAAGACCTCCCTTGACGATTAAGAAAGTAGTTTCTGAGATCCCTGCTGAAGCATCTCTTGCCCTTTAACACAGAAATGAATTGCAGCCTGATGACAGATCTTGCACGCACATGCCTTCAGAGGGCTGTAAGGAGCTATGTTATTCTGTGGAGTCTCTGAAGGCTGTCTCTGGCTACGTGGTCTCTCTGTTGGAGCAAGGAGCTTCATCATTGCAGCAGATGGAGGGGAGGAGAGCCCAAGAAAATCTGCTTTTCCAAGCAGCAGACCTCAAAAAGGCAGGTCAAGGAGTCTGTGCCTGAGGAACTCCAGGCTGGGAGACAGATAGAATTAATACTAAATGAAATCTCTGGTCCTACTTATGTAAGTATTAATGATTGCATAGTTCATTACATATTGGCAACAAGGTGTTTTTTGTAGGAGACAGACAGCCGAATTTTCATCTTTCGCTTGGAAATGATCAGGTACCCAAGAAAGTATTTCCCAAGTCTGAATGGGATAAACCACTGTTACAGGCTAAAGATCTATCTTGTGCTTCATGCTATTTAGTTGTAAGTCTTTATAGATGTCCAGTGCATCTCAGTTACTGCCAGGTTTGCACTGAGGATATAAATTTATTTGTCAATATTTTGTGTGAACCAGCAAGAAAATAACAAGTAGTAGCAGTTCTCTAAATAAATGTAAGCTCAAGTTCTATTTCCTCTAAACTGAGCTGAAATTAAGCTGCCAAGTTTTACATCTTACTGTTGAACCTTTAAGCTATGATGCAGCCTATTTTTATTTTTAGTGAACAATACTTTCTTCTAATTCACATGTACATGACTGTTCCTATGTTCACGCAAATAGTTATGTGGCATAAGCAAAGCCTAGATTTCAACATCACAACAGGAAATATTTTGGGAATACCAGCAGCATTAGGATCCACCTGTAATTGTACAGTGAGTGGGAAGTAGACTGTCTTTCTGCTCCAGAGGAAAGAAAGAAGAAGTCGAGCTCGTTGAGATTTTGTCTGAAATTCTTGTTTTCCTTCTGTAAAGCTCACTGTGATATGCTTCCATTACAAAGAATAAATAGTATAATATATGAAAGGAACAGAAATACTCCTGTGTTACTCTACATTTGTACCTTTATATCTCTGACTTGTGACTTTATATTAAACCTCTGAATCTGCAGATAAGGATTCACAGTGGTCATGGACAAACCCTTCAGCAAAGCTGTCCTTCAAGCACTGAAGTCCTGACATAGGAGTGAATTACAGCTAACTTGAAGAGAAGCTTGTATTATGAATGCCATTCTGCACTTTTGTCTTACCTCTCTATTGTTTGTGGACTCCTACAACAGCATTGGAAAGCAACTGTCTATAGTGAGGGTTGAAGTTTGGTTTGTGCTTGATTCACATGCTGTCCCAGGACAGATAGGTTCTGTGCTCTTGCTAGCTCTTATTCTTCAGCAGAGTCCCACTGGATCCCAAAACTCGTTTGAAGTATCCGAAGGTTTGAAAATGAGTGTGTTAAAGACACAGGAGAAATGGAGAAAAAATAGTCCATTTGCAAAATACTAGAAAAAATAATCTCTTTGAATTTTTACTGAAAGACATGAAAAATATACATTGCTACAACTGGAAATAGCAATACTTAAATGCATGTATAAGACCCATTACAGAATCATCCTGCTACACCCTGGATGCCAGACTTACCTCCTTTCCATCCCTCTGTTTATGTTTTTGCTAAATGCTATGTGATTTAATTTCCCTTCTCAGACTCCTATGAACTTCTACAGACCTCAGGATGTTGTCTGATCTACTCATGGACCTCCTTTCCTCCGAAAGCGTCAGAAGGCATTTGTAGCATGATGCTGGTTTAATAGTTCAGACTTTCTTAAGAAGTTAGAAATCCTTTGATGCTCCAGCTCCATACCCAACGTATTCTGACACAATGCAGACTATTGTGTTTTTCACTGAAAAGGAAATAAAGCTGTGGGGTTGATTTATCCCGTGATATACATGCTGGAGAAAAAAACCCCACACATACACCCCCCCAAATTAGAACAAACAAAAAATCCAACCAGACCACAACAACAAAACCAAACAGAAAAAAAGAATTACAGCAGGCCTGCTAGAAATATGAAGACAGTAATAGTGAGGACTATCAAACTCAGACACAAGTGGCATCATTAGATGCTCGAAAGGTACTTCTTGCTTTGGAAGGACTTAATTGAATGTTTTAAGTAGTAGTTTAAAAGCCTCTTTGCTCAGCTGTTAGTTTCAACGTTTTGCCTCTTTTTAATTGCTTTCCACTATCATAGAATAGAATAGAGCAGGGCAGAATAAAGCAGACTATTTCAGTTGAAGGGGACTTGCAATGATCATCTAGTTCAACTGCCTGACCACTTCAGGGCTGACCAAAAGGTAAAGCGTGCTACTAAAGGCATTGTCCAAAATGCCTCCTAAACACTGACAGGCTTGAGGCTTGACCAACTCTCCATGAAGTCTCTTCCAGGGTTTGGCCCTCCTCTCAGTAAGGAAATGCATCTGTTTATTCTCTAGACTTTAACAGACCAAGGAAGAAGAAGTATCTCTCCAGGAATCTCTGAACAGCATTGGTGTACCTCAAGCCTGATGGGAATCTTTGGGTTATATCAAAATGAAAACATTACAAAAGAAATTTGATTTAAGTAAACAGAAAAACCTATAGGGATGTATGTACTTAGCTTTCTTCTATTTCAGTGGGAGGAATATGCTTTGCAGTAATAATTCCTTATGCAATCCATCAGCTTCTTGGTTTTATGACAGAAGATCTTGAGTTTAAACACATTGGTAGCAATGGAGTATTTTCATGCCACCTCAGTATGAAACCCAGGCTTTGGAATATTGCAACAGCTGGAAAACATTAGCAATCTTAAAATAAGGTTATATAAAACAATTACTACTGCACAAGAAAGGCCTTTGATTAGTGACCATGTACTCTTTAATTATTTTTTCTCCTTGTAAATTAATGCAACTGTAACATATTGCAAGTAGAAACTTCCTCACACAACTGGTGCCCTCTGGAATAGACAAGGGAAGGTGCCCTCCTGGACCTGCTGTTTGTGAACAGGGAAGGCCTTGTGGGGGATGTGGTGGTAGGAGGACACCTGGGGCAAAGCGATCACAAGATGATAGGGTTTTCAGTTCTAGGTGAGGTGAAGAGGGTGGTTAGCAAGACAGTCATATTAAACTTCCAGAGGGCAGACTTCGGACTGTTCAGAAGACTGGTTGGCAATGTCCCATGGGAGACAGTCCTAAAGGGCAAGGGAGCCCACGAGGGCTGGGAGCTCTTCAAAAAGGAAATCCTAGCAGCTCAGGAGAAAGCCATCCCCATGTTTGGAAAAAGAGCCGTCAGGGTAAAGTTTGCAGATGACACTAAGCTGGGTGGAAGTGTCGATCTGCTGGAGGTTAGGGAGGCTCCAAAGGGATCTGAACAGGCTGGACCACTGGGCTGAGTCCAATGGGATGAGGTTTAACAAGGCCAAATGCCGGGTCCTGCACTTGGGGCACAACAACCCTGTGCAGAGCTACAGACTAGAAGAAGAGTGGCTTGAAAGCTGCCTGGAGGAGAAAGCGCTGGGGTTGTTGGTTGACGGGTCATGTTTTAGTGTTTGATAGGAATGGTTGGACTCGGTGATCCAGTGGTTCTTTTCCAAACTAGTGATTCGATGATTCTATGATAATTTGAATTTAGTAAATTAAACTGTATCACTGAAGCTGGGGGGAACAATCTGAATTTCTCAAGAGCTCTACCCTGCAAATTCACACACTGGCCAACCAACGTCAATAATTTATACTGATGAAACATTGGAGTGAGGTGCATTCATGCATTCACTGAACAAACCCCATGGGTGGTCATACTCTGAGGTAGTACAATGTCCTTAGCAGCCAACAGAAAAAAAACTGTTTTGAAACAAACTATTCTGTGAAAGACAGGTGAGTGCAAAACCAGGCCAATTGCTGCAATCCAAAATTTTACATTTCTGTGGACAGATGAACTGTGCAGTTGCAATGCTATTCAACCTTTCTATATAAACAGGTACTAAGAGACAGATTTTCTTTAAATATCAGTTTTTAAAAGCTGCTTACTTTTTTTTCATTAATGCAGTGTCTGTTTCCATGGAGTTTAATTTTTAGCATGTATCAAAATCCAGAAGTATCAAAAAACAGCAGGAAAGTGCACAAGTCCCAGCAGTCAGTGTGTGGCTAGAAATCAAATTTAGGATCTCTTATTTGTAAAGTTTTCAGCTTCTGATAGTCTTGGGCTGTTCCTGGTTACTTTCTTCTCTCTATTGCTTGTCCTTAGATCTGGAAGGAGAGGGTTTTTCTGTTTGTGGTCTTCTTTATCACCAGCAGGACAGCAACGGTTACCATAATGCAAAAGCCAGCCTGTGAAATATTATTTGATTCTTAATCAAGATAGTAACTTCAGATGTCTGTGACTTCTCAGTGAGGCAGTCTTCATTTTAATTTGTAGCCTACAATAGGCAAAACTTGACTTCATGTTTTAGAAACTCAAAGCCATTTTACTTCATCAACCCAAAGAAATGAAAAATAATTAATTTTCTTACTTCCAGGACAAAATAAGCTGAAATATTCCTTCCACAACAGATTTGCATCTGGTGGTTGGTCAAGGAATAGCACAGCAAAGTTGACAGAGATTTTGAAACTTTTAAAAGTATAGAAATCTGAAATCTCAGACAAGAAAGGGAGAGGCAATCTTTTTCTGCATATGCTTTTTCTCCTTACATTCTTTGCAGAATGTAAGACAATAAAATCCCCAAGGGTATCCCTGCCCAGGCCCAGCAGCCTGCACGTGGATGTGGGTCATCACCAGCCCTGGAGTCTCACCCCATGTGACTTGACACAGTCTGTTGAATCTTGTGATGGCATCCCACTGCTTGAGGAAAGCTTCATTCTGCCTGTGTCTTAATTAGTTGGCATAATAAAGTTAGCTGACAGTCAAATCTTGGAAGAGCCTGCTCAGGCTGAAAGAAGTTCCTTCCTGTCCAATTGACCTCAAGAAGTAGTACTGCTGTTTCCTTTTTCTTTCCTGGCTGCAGCAATTCACTGAAATAAAGTGCTTTGTTTGTGACAGTGTTTTTGGTTTTATCCCTTAATGCAAACTAAACAATTCTGGATGGCTGGCTTTCTTGAATATTAGATCTGTATATATAAACTAATTAAGGAAAGAAATCAAGTCCATAGAAACTAGTTCTTTTAGGAGCCACAATAGCCCTGAATTTTAACTGTGTGTTTCTGCCCATTTGGTCAGAGGGCTTGGTTTTGTTTTTTGTCAGAGTTCAGCTGAGCTGTTTAATCAGGTGTCTTTCTCTCTCCTCCCACCCCACTCCATGCTTTCTTACAGTCTACCATTTCTCCTGCTTTGACCTCTTCTCACAGTTTCCCATCAAGTGGCTTTGGGAATTAACTCATTTGGTTTGGAACCTTTGGTCACCATCACAGCCTGGGGCCAAGCAGGCTTAGTGCTAAATCCTTGGAGCATACACTAAATATCGCCACCAGACTGTGACCCACTGGAAGGCATTGTTGCGTACAGGGTCCCTGTGGGTCCTGCAAGAAGGTATTATACATCTAATGCAGTAAATTATTAGATAGCTTTGATTTTGCCATATCCCTCTGTGTAGGCATTTTCATTAGTAGCACAGATCTTGCAGCTTTCTTTCACTGCTGTGCAGAGGAATTGGCAGTGCCTGAAAGAGTGTTTTTTAGCAGTTAAAAAATGAGGCAGCAGAAGTATCCAGCCTATACTTCCTTCCTGGCACTCAGTCAACTTTTCCATACCTATACAATTAAGTTTGATAAGGAATTGCGTTCCCATTTGAACTGCATATGAAGATTCAGTAACCTACAGCATAGAATCATTGAATGAAAGAATGGTGTGGGTTGGAAGGGACCATAAAGATTAACTAATTCCACCCCTATTCCATTGGTAGGGACACCTCCCACTAGACCAGGTAGAAAAGGTACTGATGGGCCATCTGCAACTTCCCTTGGACAACTTTTCCAGTGGTGAGACACTGGCACAGATTACCCAGGGAAGCTGTGGGTGCCCCATCCATTGGGGTGTTCAAGGCCAGGTTGGATGGGGCCTTAGGTAACCTGATCTAGTGGGATGTCCTTGCCCATGGCAGAGGGGGTGGAACTAGATGATCTTAAAAGTCCCTTCCAACCCAAACTATTCTATGATTCAATGATTCTCACCAACCTTATTATGAAGAACTTCTTCTTAATGTCTAATCTAAATCTTCCCCCTTCCAATTTATAGCCATTCCCACTCATCCTGTCTCTACACAGCCTTGTAGGCTCCTTCAGGTACTAGAAAGTTTCTATAAGGCTTCCCCAGAGCCTTCTTTTCTCCAGACTGAACATAGAATCATTGTATCATAGAATAACCAGGTTGGAAGAGATCCACTGAATCATTGAGTCCAACCATTCCCACCAATCTCTAAACCATGCTCCTCAGTACCTCACCCACCCGCAACTTAAACACCTCCAGGGAAGGTGACTCAACCACCTCCCGGGGCAGACCGTTCCATTGCCTAATGACCCTTTCAGTGAAGAATTTTTTCCTTATGTCGAGTCTGAACCTCCCCTGGCGGAGCTTGAGGCCATTCCCTCTCGTCCTGTCCCCTGTCACTAGGGAGAAGAGGCCAGCTCCCTCCTCTCCACAACCTCCCTTCAGGTAGCTCTAGAGAGCAGTGAGGTCTCCCCTCAGGCTCCTCTTCTCCAGGCTAAACAACCCCAGCTCTCTCAGCCGTTCCTCATAAGGCCTGTTCTCCAGCCCCTTCACCAGCTTTGTTGCTCTTCTCTGGACTCGCTCCAGAGCCTCAACATCCTTCTTGTGGTGAGGGGCCCAGAACTGAACACAGGATTTGAGGTGCGGTCTCACCAGTGCCGAGTACAGAGGGAGCACAGAGGGAGTACAGAGAACAACTCCAGGACTCTCTGCCTGTCCTCATAGCAGAGGTGCTCCAGCTCTCTAACCATCTTCGTGGCCCTCCTCTGGACCCGTTCCAACAGTTCCATATCCTTCTTATGTTGAGGATTCCAGAACCGGACACAGTACTCCAGGTGAGGTGTCACAAGAGCGGAGTACAGGGTGAGAATCACCTCCCTCGACCTGCTGGCCACAATTCTTTCAATGCAGCAAAGGATATGGTTGGCCTTCTGGACTGCAAGTGGACATTGATGGCTAATGTCAAGCTTCTCATCAGTCAGCACCCACAAGTCCTTCACTACAGGGTTGCTCTCAACCATGTTGTTCCCCATCCTGTGTAGAAACTGTGTCCCAGTATGAATGCATGAGGGATACCGCTTGTCATGGATCTCCATCAAGACATCGAACCATTGACCACTACTAATCCAACCAATTCCTTATCCACTAAACATTCCACCTATCAAATCCAAATCTCTTCCATTTAGAGAAAAGGATGTTGTGGGGGACTGTCAAAAGCTCTGTAGTAATCCAGGCAGATTACATCCATTGCTTTTCCTGTGTCTGCTGATGTGGTCACTCCATCACAGAAAGCCACTAGGTTGGTCAACATCTTGTTGAACTTCTGGTTTCTGTGTCTGATAAGGTTATCTCTAGGAAGTAGCAGCTGTTCTCTGCTGATGAAGGCATGCAAGTTAGGGTACAACTATTAAAGAAAATTCACCTTTAATTAAGTCATGGTTTTGGTCAGTTGAAAATAGTAGGGTAGCAGGGGCACTGATGTGAGGCTGCGCCTATGAAGTAACAAGTTATTCTCTCCAAAAAGAAGTCTTTCCCTGCTGTGTTTTTGCAGGAATAAGCTTGATGTTCAAGGGATTTCCAATACAGGAACAAACAACAGCTTCCCAACAGAAGTGATCAAGGAGTCATGAAGCGGAGCTGCTCTATTGGATCTGATGCTTACACATAAGGATGAAATGATCAGGGGTGTGAAGATAAGGGACAAGCTTGAATGCAAGAACCATGAGATGGTTGAGATTAGGAACCTGATAGGACAAAATGAGGCAAACAGCAATACCACAACCCTGGACTTCTGGACAGCAGAATTTGTCCTGTTCAGACATCTGCTTGGAAGAATCTCATGGGATATAGCTGTGGAGAGGACTCTAGCAGAGCTGGTAGATATTCAAGGGTCACTTCCTACAAGCTTGAGAATGGTCCATTCCAACAGGCAGAAAAAGCAAAAGGAGCAGGAGGCTTGTATGTAGGAGCCAAGAAACCCCAACTAAACTCAGACAGAAATAGGAGGTACACAGGAGGTGGAAGAAGGGATAGGTGGACCAGCAGGAATATAGAGGTGCTGTCTGACCATGGAGAGGTGGGCTTAGGAAAGCCAATTCCTACCTGATGTTGAATCTGGCAAGAGGTATGAACAGCAACAAGAAAGTTTCCATGGAGACGTTGGCAACAAAAGAAAACCTAGGGAAAAACATGGCCCTGTTGCTAAGTAGGGCAGGGGGCCTTTGGACAAAAGACACAGAGGTGGCTGAGGTACTCAGTATCTTCTTTATGCCTGTGCTTACTGCTAAGACTTGCCCTCAGTTATCTCAGCCAAGGGAAGGTCCAGGGCAAAACAGTTTTACTCTTAGTGGAGGACAGTTAGCTTAGGGAATGTATAAATAAACTGGACCTACAGACATTCATGGGCCTGAGGCAATGCACCAGCAAGGGCTAGGGGACCTGGCTTGTTTCACCACAGCCTGCCTGCATTCATCTTTAAAGGAGGTGTTGGAGAATTGCATGACTGAAAGGCCCTGAAGACTGGAAAGAAGCAAGTGTCTCTCCTGTCTCCAACAAGAAGAGGAGGGAGGACACAAGGAGCAACAGGCTGCTCAGCCTTGCCTTGATACCTGGAAAGTTAGTGGAGCAGCTAATTGTGGAAATAATTTCCAAACAGCATGGAGGACAAGAAGGTGGCTGCAAGTAGTCAGCATGAACTTAGAAGGCGAAACCATGCCTAACCAACCTGATAGCCTTCCACAATGAAGTGACTGGGTTGGTCTTTGTATGTACAATAGGAAAGAAAGACTGAGAAAAACTTAGAGCAATGGCCAGAGAAAATCTAGGTTCCTTCTGTATGTAATAGATTCAAGAAATGTTTACTTAGCATAAATTTGAATGCCTGTCTGTTGGGGAATTTTTATACTAGTACTGACAGCTGCTGCTGTAGCAGATGAAAGTACAGTGCTGCTACCCTCTTCGTTTTTCTTTCATACTTTGGTGCTAAGTCTCCATTAGCATTTCTGGAGGAGTAAATACTTTGATTGGGAAAAGATGGCTTTCTTCTAAATATTTGATGTGGGAGCATGCTAAGATATCAAGAGGAAAATGTGAAGATAAAGTAGGTGCTGTATTGTCAGTGTCGGCATCTTCAAACACCCACCACTACAAGAAAATCTGCTTTATTTTTAGAAAGAACCGTAATGGATCTGACTGCCATCAAGTGGCATCTTTTTTATAAGTGGACTGAGTGGACTGTTTTCAGCAACTGAGGTGCCTTTTGCTTTAAGAGTTAAGGAAATGTTCCTCTTTTTTTACTGCCTTCTTTTCCTCTTTGGTCAACTCGCCTAAAAGGAAGGCAAAAACATGAGTAAGAACTACTAAACTAGCCATGAACAGCCAGAGTGGGTTGGACCCATCCTTCTTCTGTCTCTGTTTCTGACAGAATCTAGTATTAGATATATTAGAAGAATGTGCAAGAAAGGCTGCCACTGACTTCTCAGTCCAAAGGGGAAGTCTTGGTTTTTTTATCACACTTACAGTCGTAACAGTAATTTTTTTGGGTAGTAATCACCAGACTCCTGTAGCAGCGTGCTATACTACAAATATCCATTAATCAATCATTCCATTATTATTGGTTGCACTTTTAACTTCTGGCAATGGGTTCCATACAGGCTTGTTATCTCAGGAGAATTACTGTCATGACTTCTTTGGACTAAAACCACATATTTTATTTCCCTTGATTCTTGAGCTACTGACTTTCTGTTTAGAAAGAAACTTTGTCTGACATTCCATAGCCCTAACATTGGTTTTGTTACTGTATTACTGTTATATCTGTCTTGAACTACAGTAGAAATCAAATGTTTTTTATAGACCATACCAACTCTGCAGTTAACTGTATTATTTGCTTGGAGCAGAAAAAGCTGAGCATGCCTGAGTGAAAAGAAAAAAAGATAGGTTATCAGATGAGATATATTAGGAAGGGTCTAAAATGTCTAGTATTTTCAAGTTCAGACTTTGATTTTCACTGGGTTTCTGAGGTTTTAACTTTATATGCACCTACTTGTGTGGAGCAAGTTGGGGCAATTACTGCTATTCTTTTCAGAAGTTTAGCTTATGCAGAAGCCCAGCAAGGTCAGGTATTTCTGACAATTATCAGTAGATATGGAACTTTACTATAGATGCCACAAGAAAAAGAGGAATCAGCAAACCAACAGCCTTTTCCTGAAAATGTGCTGTTAAAGGATGGTCTCAGGAGCTGCTTTTGTTTGCATAATGTTGCCTTTGTGAAACCATTGAAACGCGTTCCTTGTTCATACCAAACTCCCAGGCGACTGGCACTCATCTTTCTCTCACCTGTGTTGTCATGATGATGGACAACTGTCACTGGAAAAACATGATAACTTGAAATGTTTTGGTTTTGTAGGTGATTTCGGTCCAATTAACAAAGTAGGTTAATTCAGATTCTAGTGAATGCATTTATCTTCGTGACACATCCAGGCAATCTAAGTAGGACAAGGAAACTAATATACTTCTCTGTTTCTTTACCTTGGTCCTGAAGTGACATTTCAGCCATTACGTGCTTAACTACCACTATCTGGTCAAGCAGTAACAACATGTTGGGCCTTCACTGAACATTAATAACACACCATTTCTGCTGTGACTACCTTGAAGTCTTCAAAAAAGGCACAGATAAAATTGGCAGGATGACCTGGGGAAATCTTTCTGGGATTTTCTATGTGGCTTTTTCTCTCCTCTTATGGAATGTAGTGGTAAAGAAGACATTTAGTGACTGCAGCTATGAAATAAGTGAATTTCAGTAAATCTCTTAGGGCATGACCCTGTTACACAGTATGGAGGACAACGATTTTTTATCATCCAGTTTTTTTTTTAATGAAGATGCATTGTGCTCCTCAGGTTACAAGCTAATTGAGAAGCCCCTGTCTTATCTGATACGAGTGATAATCTGTTGGCTCTAATGACAATAATCTAATGAGGAAAAAACAGAAGCACATTGTTCCAGGATTAGAAAGGTATGTGTCGTAGCTGAGGCATTGATGGGGTGTAAGGTATGGGTGTCACTGCAAGTGTAAGAAGGAGACAGCAGGGTAGTAAAAGAACAAACAGGCAGTGCAGGTAGTTCATACAGTGTCCTGATAAGACTTAGATTAATTTATGGATGTAATACTATCATACAAGTAGTGGGGGAAAGGCCTGAATAAAACAAAATTAAAGTTATTGCCAAATGTGTATCTTTACAGTTTTGTTTCCTAGACTACTTCCTTTCTCAGGAATTTATCCCAGACACTGTGTTTAAGTTATGATCATCTTAGACACAGATTACCATTGGAAACTTTTGTTTTGTTGATCAGTTGCACAAAACTCTATTTAGTTTTAGGGTTTTAGGGTTTTTTTTTCTCATTTTAAATTTAGGGGTAATGTCAGTGCAAAGGGATTTCATCTTATGCAGTGTGACATAATTGGGTTTCATTACCTTCTTTGAACAGATCTTAAACTCAGAAGGCACTACTATGTCCCTTGGAGTGAGTTCTTCCTTGATGCACACCATATAGTTCTGTTTGGTCTTGTAATTTGTGTCTAATGAAAGCATTGCTTTTTTCAGGAAAAAAACCCAAACAAACCTGTTCTTGATCAGGAAAGAGTAATAACCAACATTTCTTAGTTTATTCTGTAGTTAACTTTCTCACTAATTGCATCAGCTTTACTTTTATCTTCATAAAGCTAGCAAAAAGGAATCCTATGTCAATGAACTTGTAAGTTCCCTTTCACATAAAACTTCAAGCAACACCATTCTGGGGTAGATGTATACAATCTGAAAGCATTAGACTGGATTCACTCTTGGCGTATAGCTGTGCTGAATGCTGCTGAGGAACACTGGTAGTGTAATTGCCTCACAGACACATACTGCTTCATCTCTTGTCAGAACAAGGTGTACCTAAGATTTTAATTCACACTAATCCAATTTAAGTTTGGCGCAGTTGTGCAGTAGACGTTAGCTGCTGCCCAGTCAGCCACACTGTCATTTATTCTGTATCTGTAGCATAACCTTGTTGATTAAAATACCAGTTTGTGTTAGCACATATCCAACATAAACATGTAGTGACTTTGCCTTTAGAAAATTGCTCTGCTGGTGCATCTATACCAGTTGAGAACTAAGTCTTTCCCTTCTGATGTGTGGAGTTAGGGAAGGGAAGAAAGAGTAATAGCAGTAACATCCCTTAGAAAAGTGATTAACACGTACAAAACCAATTGTGGACAAAAAAAATTACACAAAACATAACTTTATCAAAAACCTGATGTCTTGTGCATTGCAGATAAGCTTTATACTTTTCCCTTTGCACTAATCTAACAACAGGGAACAATTATTCTGTGCTAACAGCCTGTTTTGTTGACATTTCCCCCTCATTACATCCACAGACACTCATAACAGTATGCTGCATACATGTACTTGGGTTTGACTCATTTTAGCTGTTAAGTGTTAGACTCACTTTGCAAATTAAAGCAGGCAAGCCAGTCCTATTCTCTTTAAGTTTACTGATAATTTAAACACTGATTTCAAAGGAAGCAGTACTGGACTTCCACAGAACATGAAATCTAAGATAAAAAAATTTGGTCACTGTGAACAGAAAACGATGCACATCCACTTTCTGGTTTGATTTCACACACATTCTTTTTAAGTGTTCAATAACATACTAAACATAGATCGATAATATATTAAAAGGTCCTGGACCACATTCATTGCCCATGTAACAGGTGTAAAACCAATGACTTTCAAAGAACAGTTCTAGCACAATTTTGTCCAGGTGAGGATACAGACTGTGAGGTATGTTGCACTACAACAATGAAAGGACAACATTGTTGTCCTTACAACAATGCCTTTTTTACTATAGGACTAATTTTGTTTGAAGCAATACATCTTTTTACAGAGCCACAGAATGACCAAGGCTGGAAGCAGTTTCTAGAGGCTGTCTGGTTGTCAGGGCCATCTGAAGTTGGCTGCCCAGAATAATCTTCAGATGGTTTTTCTCTCTTCAAGTATTTACACACACTGATAAGATGTCCCCTTTAGGTGCATGTGCTTCACTGAACAGCTTGCTGTGTGGATGATGTGTGATGCTTTCATTGCTCAGGATTTCCTAGCAAGGCAGTGCTAACACCTACAGATACAGACTTGAAAATTAAACTAGGAAAAGAGCAATGAAGTTGTGGATTGTAATTCTGAACAACCCACATGCAGATATTTCAACACTGCAGTCTAAGTAAAAAGATTAATTTACAGGATGTCTTCCACAGGCAAATTCAGAAGTGCTACCATCCTTTGTGAAGAGTTCACTCTCAGTTATTGTAAGCCTGGAAAAGGCAAACTGATCCATTCCTCGTTTTTATTACAGCAATTCTGTTTAAGAAACTACATGCTCCTGTAAGAGCCAAGCCCTGATTTACGCGCTAATTTCTATTATGTCAAAGGGTGATGTAGTATTTGAGGGTCCAGTCCAACCTTCCAATACATGAATGAAATTTTTGTTTGAAGTCAAGATACTGCTTTCTGGATGCCTGTTTATGAGCAGGCTCAGAGACACTGCCCTTTCCAACGGATTCTCCAGAACAAAGGACATTGCAACTGACATGGGGACTTTACAGCAGTTTTCCTAAATGCTTAAAGCCGGTCCCTGTATGACCATTGCAAATAGCAATACAATGAAATGCATTGTTCTTGGATTCTGACAGCTGAGGGAATCAAGGCCAAGTGGTGTATAGTGTTCCTAGGATTTCTCTCCTGGCCTCTGTCTCTTCTGTCAGTCCCATTAGGCTGGATTGCCTCAAAACGTTAAAGTGATGCAAGCTTGGCACCCCCCACATACCTTGGCAAACAACCCCTCCAGCTGCTGTTAGAGCTCTCATAGGTCCCCTTTCCAGGCATAAGTGTTCAGCTACTTAATTGGAGAGACTTAAATACACTATCAGACTTCAATGGAAGGCCAATGCCTATAAGAGAACCCAGTGGTGTGTATGGCTTGCAAACAAAGCCTAGGTAATTCAGTTCTTCAGGGCAATTAGTGCAGTGGTTTAACACCTTGATAGTACAAATAGGCTGAGAATTGTTCCCAGAACTTTAACGTGCAAACAGTGAATGTAAAGTAAGGCTAAAAATGGCAGATAAATTCTTCTTTCTTGAGCTGAGCAGCTGCTCCGCTGCTGCTCTGCTCAGTACAACCTCCTCTCATACTTTCTGCTCCCAGTAGTCCATCCCTCAGCCACCCTGGTGGCCCAGAGGGCTTTGTAGCTCTCAGTCCCAAAGAGGGCACCAAAGAACATCACATTTGGGTAGCTCCCGGGCCTGCTCATCCTGGCTGACAAAGTAACCACCATTTTAGCAGAAAAAAATAACCAGAGCAGTGTCAGGAGCATTCAAAGTGCAGGCACAGCAGAAACACACTAAACCCTGAATTGCTAAAGTCTGCATGTAGTCTGTCTTTCTTAAATACCAGACAGCACACAAAGCAAGAAGCCTTTGAAGCTTGCAGGGTTCATCCCAGGAAACATCTAACTATCATAACAGGAAATGAAGCCTTTTTTTTTTTCCTGCTGCAGTAGTGGGACAGTGGACATACAGTACAAGTCACCTGTTAGAGGTGAGTGAAAGCTGGATCCTGAAATCACCACTTCTAACTCATTTTCAATACTTAGCAGTGTTTAGCCCAGTTTGTGATCCTGTCCCTGGCAGCTGACATCTGATATTCTCCTTCAGTTCTTGTGCAGAAATATGGTATATTTCTGTCAACTTCTGTAATATTTCGTGTCCCGAGGTCATATTCTTCTGTTGTGACTTATGATACAAAAATATAATCTTTACCACAACTCTCTCCTAAGGTAAATTTTTTGCTGTCTGACCAGGGTCAGTGTATGACATAACATCCTTGGCATAATGACACTATTTGCTCCCAGAGCTGAAATCTTCTAGGAGGCCTTATTATGTTGCAAATCCTCTGGACTGTACAACAAGCATAGAGTATATTAAAATGCAATAGTTTTCATAAATTACTAGATACGGAGAGATCAAATGTATGAACTTGATGAGTACCTTAGACAATCAGCTAATACTGTTTCCATAACTGCTGGTTTGTGTGTTATTTTCTGTGCCATTTTATTGATTGATTTCCATTTGTAGTATAACACCCCCCCCTCCGTAGTATAACCTTAATTTGACTCTTTAAGCTCTTTACTGATATTGTTGTGATAGACAAGAAAGAAATTATAGTAATTTCTACAGAATGTTTAAAATACTGAGGGCCAGCAATTGAAGGCAAAAAGCAATTATTTTGCATCTGGCCACAATTCTATTGCCACTGAAGTTTCTTCAGAAAAATTTGCATCAAGAGCTTGGAGAAATCCTATGCGCAGGTATAAAAATCTCTGGATGCCTATATGGAAGAAATGTCCTTTTTTTTTCTTGTCAAATGTCATCTAAATTCCACTTGTGCTGTAGCCTTGTGCTACTGCTAACTAGCAAGTCTCTCTGCATTTCTCTTTAAATCAAATGAAAAATAAATGATGTGGCCTTCAATGCACACCGAAGAAGGAAACAGAGTGGCTTCAGGGAATATTTGATTCAATATAACAATGGAGCCAATTTCAAGAATTTATTTATCCTGGGCCTGGTGCTGACACCTAGAGAAGCTTTCTGTTTGCTGTCACAGAGGCCTGCGAATCTCCCATTCAAAACCAAACCAAACCAGATTAATTTCCCTTGCTCTTGTTAGGAGGTTGCTTTGCTACACTGTGAAAACAAAAAGATAATAGTGGAACAGGAAGCTGTTACCACTTGATTTTTCTGGTGCAAGGACTCGAGGGGACTGTCTGAGACCTGGTGACTTGATTGTAAAACAAATTGCCACCATTAGATTTTGAAATCTCTGCAGAAAGCACTCTATTGCCTTCCTCTAGCAGTATGTTTCTCGTAGATGCTAAAGAACTGACCCCTGCAAGGCTGAACGAATGAGCTGATTCATGTGTGACTGCAGACTCCCAGACAGCAAAGCAGGGAGCTTGTCTCTGTGCACCTGCTGCTTTTGTGCTGGTGTGGCTCCGCATACAGGATTGCCCCTTTCTCTTCTTTGTGCCAGTGGGAGCCAGTGAAAACTCGGGCCTGACACACCTACTGTCTCATATACCAGGCCAAATATTGTTGATTACATTAATCAAAGAATCCACTTGGAGTGTAGGATGATGTTTTGACATTGTGGAGATGATGAAACTATTTAATACCCAGGCTGCCATCCCACAGTCCTTCCTTACTCGCAGAAATCCTTGAGTGTGAGTTTCGGTTTGAGCATACACTGTGTTACATGAACTTATGTGTTCTGCTGTATGCATGTATTAAGTTTATGTTTAAACAGAATGCATATGTTTGACCTTCCCTTCTTATTCACAGTAGCTTCTGAAGTTGAAGACCTACTTATGCAAGTGATCTGCAGAGAACCAGGGGGAGATTTAGGTATAGGCAGCTATTAAAGACTGCTCAATTTCTTGTCACTAGGGTAGTTTTGGTACTCCTTTATATAAAGATTTTTTTTTATGCCTCTCTCCTGAACTCTGGTATTGTGATGCCATGATTTCCTGGTGAAAGATAGGGGATAGCAAAACTGGGTGTAGCTGTCTCTGCAACTAGACACATCTGACCTAATTATTCCAGGCATTTGTGCATCTTGAAGCTCTACCGGTCACAAGTGTTTAGTAATACAGCGTGCAAATGAAACTGGCTCTCTATCCCTTTATTGTTTTGCAGGCAGCTCTTACCGTGGCATCTCCATTCTCTCACTCTTTCACATCCTAGTCTGTCTGCTGTACTCCCTCTCATGCTGTGTCTGCTGTACTCCTCATGCTGTGTTTTGGTGCTTTCTTTTTGCATGGCTACTTTTAAAATGCTTAGAAACACAGAATAAGTCCCCCTCCATTTTAGTGTCACAGCCTTCTCACTGTCTGCTGCTATAGCTGTTAAAATAACTCTGTTGTGAAACCAGTTCTCTTGAGCTGTGGGATTTGACAAAATGGTTTCTTCATCACTTTCCATCATTTATCAACAGTCCTGTATAACTGAGGAGGTCTCAGATGGCTGGAGACTTGCCAATGTGATGATCATCTGTAAGAAGGGCTGGAAGGTTGAGGGAACTATAGGACTTTCAGCCCAACCTCGGTACCGCAGAAGGTTATGGAGCAGTTCATCTAAAACGCATTCACCTGGCAAGCACAGGTCAGACAGGATATTAGGCCCAGACAGCGTGTATTGATGAAGGGCAGGTCCTGCTTGACCAACCTGATCTCCTACAATCTGACAATCCAGTGGACAGAAGGGCTGTGGATGTTGTTTACCTGGACTTCATTAAGGCCTTTGACACTGTCTCCCATACCATTCTCTCAGAGAACCTAGCTGCTCGTGGTTTAGTCAGCTGTATTCCTTGCTGGGTGAAAATCTGGCTGGATGGCCCATCCCACAGAGCTGTGGTGAACAGAGTCAAATTCAGTTGGTGGCCAAACACAAGCAACATTCTACAGCACTCAGTGTTTGGGCCAGTCTTGTTTTATACCTTTGTCACTGATCTGGATGAGGGGATTGAGTGCACTATCAGTAAGTTTGCAGGTGACACCAGGTTGGGCTGGAGTCAAAGAGAATTTTTCAAGTTTCCACTTAACTAATAAGAATAAATGAAGAATGAAATGTTGGGACTGGCTACCAAGTTAAGAACAAGTAATTGAGGTACCCACTCAGCAGTCCAACTCCTCACACTCTCTCCTCTCCAGAATACTGATGCAGAATCATTCTCCAGTCTGTGGTGGCCACTTCACACCCCTCATCTTCATCTTGTCCTAGCCTGTGGAAAGTGCTAGTGTCAGCTGCCATTTCACAACATCCCTTCCGCTCTCTCCCTGTGCTTATTCTCCTTCTCTCAGTTTGCTATGCTAGTATCCTCAACTCACTTTCAGGTATCATTTTTCTTCCTAGAAATCTATGTTTGCAGACCCCTTCACAGGTGAACTCTAGAAGCAAAGTGGAGATTATACAGCAATTCACCCACCCAGTTCACTCCCTACTATCTCCGTAAAAATCAAGTGCGAAGCAGCTGCAGACCAAGGCTAGGAATTACCTTTTTGGTTTGTGCTTTTTAAATAATTGCTTTGTGATCAGTACAGGCTTTGTGATTTGATTTTGGGTTTTGTTTTGTCTTGGTCTCATTTCCTAATACCAACAGTTGCCCTACTTTTTCTGTGTCTGGAAAAAAACTGTCAATGTCCACAGTAGAATTTAACTGCTTGCATCGTGGATTTCAACTTTCTTTTTTTAGTTTTATTCTCTTCTGCCACACATTATTTTTACTATCTTTGTTTTATCATTCTACCTTCTTCATTTCCCAACATTCATCACCTGTAACCACCCTCCCAGGCATCACAGTTGCCAGCTTATCACCATACCATGCCTTCAAGTTATTGTGTTCTGAAAATGGCAATACCCAGAACTAAGCAATCACAGAATTTCAGTGGTTTGTTTGTTTATTTACAAATAAACAAACTTATTATTAAGTTTCTGACAAACATACTGCAGGAAAAGCATTGAAGTTCTCACGTGGGCTAAGGCTCAAAACCGTAAAAACTCTAAGTAATAACAGAGAACATACATATGTATTTTTTTAAAACCTAGTGGAAAATTTGTTTAGGACCTGACCTAAGTTTTGTGTGTGGGTCCAGCAATATTATATAAAACAAAGAGAACATTTTTTCTTCTCCTTATTTGCTATGTCAAGATCTTCAGATTCTTTTAGTTCAATCGCAGTTCAAAGGGTCTAAACAAAGAAAAGGATGAACTAAAACTGAACTAAAATAATCTGAAGATCTTGACATGAAGAACAACATAAGCCTCCTAGGATGTAATTAATAAATGCCATGGAGTCACAATATGCATCTGAAAAGTTTCTGGATTCATTCTCTTCTGCTTCTTTTCCTGTCCTTTCTGTCATTGTGTCCCAGAGGCAGACAACTGCAAATTGAGATTTGCAAAGCAATGCGGAGGATTGATTTTAATGGTAGATGCATGGCTAATCCCTTACATTGCTTTCAGATCTCAACCGCTACTTCTTAGTAACTGTCTGGAAAAGGCTGCATCATTAATCTGGGAGCCACTGCATTTGCCTGTTAAGCATTTATTTTCAGCATAGATGTATGAGTACTATGTACTTGTAGCCCAGGAAGACTGGAGATCCACTAGAGACAGGGCTCCTGTGGGTCTGGCTGCAGTGTCACTGCATCTCTCTGCAAAGCCCTTTGGCTAGAGCTGGGGAAACCCCCCACCTCTATGCTGCTAGGCTTTGGGGCTGGATGGCATGCACTCTGTGTGTGTGCATCAGGGCAGTCCCCACAGTTGCTGTTAAATGAGGGTCCATGATGGGCCTTGTAGGTGTCCCAAAGCACCTACAGCAATATGAGTTCCCAGAGAGCTCCATTTTCTCCCACCATAGTTCTTTGCACTGGGCTGCTGATCCACCACATGATGCAGCAAGTCTGCTCCAGCAACCTGTGTTTGGCTCCTGGCCTCTCTGCTGCCACAATTTTGGCAGCAGCGCATTTAACTGACCCACGCAGGTCCCGTCATGACCTGCCCCTCTCCCAGTCACTGTCTGTCAGAGCTCAGGACCACCCTGGGTTCTGATCCTCTAAAAACAAGCCTTTGCTGTATTTTCCTTGGAGGATGTTCGTGGGCCTGTGGAGAGCGCTGATGTCAAGGGCACGGTTCCAAGTCCTTGCTTAGGTGCATGCCCTGGTGATTTAAAGCTGCGAGGGAAAGTCACTGTTAGTGAAGCAGCAAGAGGGCTGTCTTGTGATGAAACAGGAATTCCTCTTGCCTGTTATCAAGTATGACATTTAATTGTCAGCAATAATGTCATAAATTGTAATTATGCCTTTTATAGAGAGGTTCATCTCTGATAAAGGAAAGCAACAAACGGTATTAGCAGTAAGGATATTACAGCATGCATAAATATTGCTTTTGCATTCTGGTTGGTGTGCAGGTGATGAGGGTCACAAAGACCATCCAGGCTCCAGGGAGCATGCATGATTTCCAGGGGAAGAGACATGAGAGATCAATGGACAGAAATAACTGGGGAGGGGGCTACTTGGTGCTGCTGGGATGACCACCCTGCCTACTTGCCCATCCAGTGACTATGCCACTTGTAAGCAAATTGGGCTCACCACCTGCTAACCTGTTGGGATGTACAGAGCCATTAGACAGACTGCAAGTGTTTGCTTCCTACCCAGTTCCCAATGTTCAGCATGCTTGTAAAGTCATCAGTGTCGTTGAAGTTCCCAACTCCTCATTCAGATGTGTTTGAATTCTGCCAGTAGGCTGAAAGTTGCTGCAGAAGAATCACAGAATCACTAGGTTGGAAAAAGACCTCCAGGTTCATTGAGTCCAACCATTCCTATCAAACACTAAACCATGCCCCTCACCAACTCATCCACCGGTCTTTTAAACACCTCCAGGGAAGACGAGTCAACCACCTCCCTGGGCAGCCTGTGCCAGTGCCCAATGACCCTTTCCATGAAAAATTTTTTCTAATGTCCAGCCTGAACCTCCCCTGGCAGAGCTTGAGACCGTTCCCCCTTGTCCTGTCCCCTGTCACTTGGAACAAGAGGCCAGCTCCCTCCTCTCCACAACCTCCTTTCAGGTAGTTGTAGAGAGCAATAAGATCTATCCTCAGCCTCCTCTTCTCCAGGCTAAACTACCCCAGCTTTCTCAGCCGCTCCTCATAAGGCCTGTTCTCCAGCCCCTTCACCAGCTTTGTTGCTCTTCTCTGGACTTGCTCCAGAACCTCAACATCCTTCTTGTGGTGAGGGGCCCAGAACTGAATGCAGGATTCAAGGTGCGGTCTCACCAGTGCCGAGTACAGAGAGAGAATAACCTCCCTGGATCTGCTGGCCACATCATTTCTGATACAAGGCAGGATGCCATTGGCCTTCTTGGCCACCTGGGCACACTGCTGGCTCATGTTCAGTCGCTGTCAACCAACACCCCCAGGTCCTTCTCCTCCAGGCAGCTTTCTAGACAGACTTCTCCTAGTCTGTAGCACTGCACAGGGTTGTTGTGCCCCAAGCGCAGGACCTGGCATTTGGCCTTGCTAAATCTCATCCCATTGGACTCAACCCAGCGGTCCAGCCTGTTCAGATCCCCAGCGAGGGATTATTAACAGCCAGAAACAGCTGGGTCCCCCTTAGGACAAATTTCCTTAGATCCCCAGCTTAAAATACCCAATTTTCAGCATCTGCATCTTTTATCAGATTAAAGGAAGCAGCTATAAAGCTGTGATGGGTAAAGCACAGCTGATTGCCTCAGCAACCTACCTCCCTGTGAAATGAAATGCTAGCCACCTCAGACATAATCATAAAGCAGGTGTGGAGGCTTGCCCATGTCCTTTTTGAGCATATATTCACTACTGAGAGGCCACATATGCATGCTTTGGTGCAAGGACAAACTCAGCCACTACACATTTTTTAGTGTTTTTTGTTGTTTGGATTTGGGTTTTTTTCCTGCAGGCTTCTTTTCAGCTGTACGAATGTTTGAGAGATGTTGCTTTTCCCTCACATACCTCTGCCTTCCCAGCTGTTGGGTGTTTTTGCATGAACAGAGCACAAGATACATAGGGTGCTATATCCAGTATTGTACAGACTGATTATCTGAAGAACAATTAACTTGCAAATGGCCTTTACCCCCTTCAAATATGTTTAAGAAGAGGGAAATGAGTGTGTGAGTGATTTCCCATGAGCCTCAGTATAATCTTGAGATGTTTTTTCTTGATAGATGTTAGATGTGAATCAGGGAGACAAACAGGCATTCATCAAAGAGGTCTGTGTTTAATTAGGATGTACTTATGCTAATCTAGAAGCAAGAATGGACAATCATCCAGCAGCTACCATTTGGCTGTTCAGGTGGCAGCAGATAACAATGACACAGTGCATTATTTAGGGTATAGGGATTCAGAATGATCAACTCTAGTTTGATCTTTGGAATTTTTTTTTCTTCTTTGTTGAGAGATTCTACCTCAGAATTTGGAGAAGGCATGTAATCACTCACTGCAAGATAAGAAATTATTTTATGAGAACAGATGCAGGTTGCCATGGTTTCCAAGAGGCAGAAACTCCAAGGTCATTCCCTGAAAATTCTTCATAGCCAGGGCCTGTAGTAAGGATACTCCCTCACCTCACTGAGTAACCCTCCCTTGCCTATAATACAGTCCTCCCATCTCCGCTGGTGTGCAGCTTCGTGTTTAAGCCACAATAAGACCGATAAGAGCATGATGTGAAAAACCTGCAATGTGTCTGAAAGCAAACAAAAATCAAGCCTGGATTTACAATCCTATGTGTTTTTCTGGCTGTCTGTTTTCTGACTGTTCCACACATCTGCTGGAACACCCAACCCACCCGCTGTGTTTGCTGACTGGGGAGGTGCAGGTGCAACTGCAAAACTTTTACCTGCAGGAAATGCTAGAATATCCCTGCATGGAAGAGCTGACACATGGACAAGCAAGTGGAAAAAGCACCACGCATGTGACCATTCATTTGCCGTTATGTTTGAGAAAAAATGTCAAAAGCTACATTTCATGGATTTCTCCTCTGGGTCTGAAGTACAAAGAAAAATATGTTTCTTTCCATGACCGAGGTGTATGGCATCATTACTGCTGCTGAATGCTTCAAGTACTGACCTATGTGCAAGTGACTATAAAAAGAGACATCTTCAAACACACGTGCAAAATCCAGCTTTGTGACTCCTTAGCATCCCACAAAAATGCCAGCAACCTTTGCATTGCTGAAATACTCATCTACCAACAGAGTCATTAGATGAAGTCTCTGCTTACACTGGAGCTGTCAGGGTAAATTAATTAACTATTATTAATATTATTAATAACACTATTCAGCTACTTGTTTAAGACCATGGATTTTCATTTTGGCCTGAATTTACAGGGGGTGGCATAAGCATTTTGTTTATGTTTGTACAAATGCACAAAACTCTGTGCACATTATGCTCTAACGAACTACAGTTTACTAAACTTGGCTCACGTGAATAGAAAATGTATCCCTCTCAGAGGTGTCCAAATCTTTACTAGTGTAGCCAGCACATTTCTTCGCAGGGTGAGGTGTACATGTGGTGCCTCCGTCACCACTGGCACAAAACAAACGACCCTTGAGTACTTCCTAATTTCCATTTCTGTCAATTTAAAAGCCAAAAAAAAAATATAGCAAAGGTTAGAAGTAACCCAGAAAACAGCTATGTGATAGAAACATTTTGCAGTGATCACTGGCTGCGCTGTGTGCACAACTACAACTCTGGACCTGCTAAGCCATCACCTCAGTAAAAGAACATTTTGTGTAGAGGGAAAAAAATCTTTGTTATTAGAGCACTGAAGAGTGTACAGGTTGCCAATACAACAAACTTCTTTCTGATGAGATTCCTGGAGCAAGATTTCTATGAATGGAACTAAAACTTCTGCTGCCAGCTTGATATTCAGATCAGAAGAAATAAATGCAGAAGTTTATTACAGAGAAATGAACCACAGATGGAGATTTGAGGGCTAAATTTTACAAAGGATTTAAGGACCCAAGCTCTGTTTCAGTCCTGCTTTCTGCACCCGAATTCCAAGCTACATTCCTAAAACTTCAGCACAACTGCCATCTCCACCAGGAGTGTTAAATCCACAGCACCAAAAGTTTTGCCATGTAACTGCCTAAATGCACAGAGCTGCATTTCTGCATTCATGTACTCTTTTCTCAGTGTAAACACATCTTTAATTCACTAACACTTAACACTAATTGGGTATTGAGACACCTGCATCTTGCTCTGGGTCTATGGAGGCTTTTATCAGAAGTGCAAATAGAAATTCCACAACTGGTATTCATCATCTGATTCTGGTAAGGGAGTTAGTGCACCCATTAGCTGTGACCCTGACCTGAAAATCTGAAAAACACTAGTGTGTGTTGGTCCACCCCTGACTCGTTATCTGTCCTTGAAGGAGTCATGTTGACCTATCTCTGCTCTGATTTTCTCAGCTTTGAAATAACAATTTTATGTTCCCACACTGAAGCTATGTGGTTGGAAAGTGCTAACAATTTCTCTGTGACCCCTTTGTGAAAGCCAAAGGGACTTCTATGGTAGCTGAGATGCTGAGCCCTTTTAATTTCCTCATGAAAGTGTCTTTTGAGCTGTCTTATCTTCATTTTCAGGCTCAGGTAAAAATTACTGAGTGAGTCAGATGAATGGAGTTTGACCTGTTGTATCCCCTAAAATAATTTTTGGTGGGGAAATCCACTTAGTATGTATACATTCTTCTTCTCAAAGTATGTATTCATGACATGTGAAGGAATTACTATTCCAAAAAAAATAGAAAAAGGAAAAAAAGTGAAATGCTAAGCATATTCAAAAGATGTAACTGAGATATTTTTAGTTTTAATTATGTTACCTCTGTCTGTGTATGTGAAATACTTGAACATCTGCCTCTTATCTAAAACCAAACAAATCAATATTGAAGACTAGATTGTTCAGCAATACCATAAGCATTCATATAATTTAGAAATCCTTAGAAACAAAGACAAGCAAAATATCAGGCTGTCCATGTAATAAGCCAACAGATTATTATGTTCTAGGTATACAGAAATTACTATTTCAGTATAAACTTTCCTTTCCAAACTTTAAAACTTAAGTCTTTCTTAGGGAGTCTGCAGGGAGTCTGTATTAGGCATTGTCATGATACCTGCCATGTCAGCAGAGTGGGTAATTTCTCTCCCTCTCCTAATACATGCATCCAAGGTGAAATTTCTGCAGTTTTCCCTTGCAGCAGTTGAGGTTCATATCAGTAACTTCTCCTATGTAAGACTGTTCCACAGTCTGATGCAAGCTGAGCTGAGAAAGGATGGAGCACATACAGAGGCCATCATTGTAATGCAATGTTGCCAGTTAATGTTTAAAATACCGTCTCTGTCTTTCCCTTCCACCTTGTTCTACCTATGCTCTCGTTTTCAAAGTTGTTATTTTCCCTTTCTTTGTCATGTTTGCAGTCTTTCCCTTTTCTGTTCTTTTAAAAAGCTCTGCATTTCACAACTTAATCTTTCCCTTTGATTGTCTTCTCATTGCAATAGTCCCTCCTCCCAGTACATGCATGCATGCAACCTATGACACTCCCTGTGCCTTTATCTCTTCTAATCTTCAAACTGCCTCTCCAACTTTTCCCCCATATTGTCAGCAAAGCTGTTCCATTCCCCTCTGCCTGCTCAGCAGTACCTCTTCTCTCTCCTCCAGACCCCCATCCTCTCTATTGATTCTTGATCACTCACAGGGAGACGGTTCGTGGTAAGAAGACATTGAAGAAAAGAGATGTACTCACAAGGTCATCTCACCTGACCAACAGTTGCACAGTTTTTAATTAAAAATTACTTTTGTTGCAGTCTGAACTGAGAAAGAGATGGGTTTGGTTCATTTAGAATTAAACATGTAAGTGATTTAATTTATCACTTAGTTAAATGGCTGATGACTCTTTAAGTCCAACACTCATTTGATACCCTGTTTGAGTACGTAACTGATTTTTTGCTAGGGAGAATGAGAAGAGAGCAGTGATACGAGAAAGCAAAAAGAAACCCAACCATAAGTCAATCAAGCAAAAATACCTTTCCAATGCAAACGTTAAACTCAGTCAAGGTGAAGGTTTATGTGTGTATATGCATGTATATGTAAAAATAAGAAAGTTTTGCAAAGAGATGTAAAGAGTATTTACATCTAATACTTTCCACCTTACCTCTGCCCAGTCATCTGTGGCTTACCATCTATACACACTAATTTTCTTGTATAGATTACATCTGTTTGCTAAAACTACTCTGCTGTCCTGTAAAATCCCTTAGTATGGCAGTTTCATGATAAGAAAGAAAAGGTCTCCTACAGTTTCTCAGTAAAAATAACAGGCTACATCTCCCAGGACAGGTTACAGGAAGTAAGAAGGATTCTCTCTCTAGCCACTCCCTCAAAATACACTACAGAAAAAAATGTATTTTTCTCCACCCGACTAATTTACTTTTCTTCTCCATGATGGAGCAGAAGAGAATTGTCCAGATGCAAATATCTTGAGCTCACCTTCAGGAGGCTTTGGTGATGTTGTCATTTGTGTCCTTTGGGCTACTAGGTACTAGCAATTTAGGTGCCAACTTAATTCATGCTTTCTTTGACCCTACGTTCTTCCTGTGGTGGTGGCTTTGCAGAGGCATTTGCACACACAGGTATACACTGTGCATATGGAAAAGATGGTTTTGCGAATTTGTGTTGCATCAGGAGTAGAATCAAAGGGCATAAGAGACCAGTTGCTCAACTCTTCATGTGGGGGAAAGCTGGCAAAATGCCATGAAACAGCTTTGTACTAACAAATATCTTCTGATGTAGTAAATAGGGAAATGTGTTTTCAGTTCCTGCTTCCTAAAACAGAAAGACATATCATGTGGACCAAATCAGATTATATATAAAAACAAAAGAGGAGGAAAGAGCCAAGTCTGTCTGCTTTGTGTCATCCTATAACAATGGAGAAATTTCCTCATTTCTAGTCAATAAATATTAATTCAGATTAGTATATCATATTAATAAACTAATAAATCCCCATAGTTACTGGTTTAATGTTTTCATCTTTCATTCCAGACTACAGTTCTGTTCAACCCATCTGCAGGTGATTTTACAGCCAAAAGACAAAATGCTTTTCTGCTTCACACAGAAACATTTTGGTAGTATCAGTAAAGAAGTCAGTGAAGTTACCTGGGTGTAAAGCAAGTGCAAGAGGGGAACCCATTTGTAGCTGTGTCCTATTGCATTCTTCATCCAGCCACTGTTGCTTCCTTTAGCTGCTGGGCTTTTAAAAATTATCCTTCCTGCCCTGTTGACCATGAATATGCATAGTTCTGGGGTCAGAATCTAGGAAGATAGCAGTAGAAGGGGAAGGAGTAAACTTAACTCTCTGCTGTGGTATTCCAGCTGCCTGGGCAGGTGCGAGGGCTTGTGAACCCCTGAAAGGGACCTTGGCTGTGTCTGCCAACGTTGAACTAATTACTGCCTTATGAGGTGCTGTAAAAGATTGGAGGGCCCAGGTGTTGTTGGAGAGTGTTGGCAGGAGCAACAGAAGGAAGCTGTAGAGTCAATAGGAGCCTCTGCGGGACGATTAAAGACAAGGAAAGGACAATATTTAAAACCTGTAGGTCTAGCGGCACATGAAACCTTCTGTTGGTTATGCAGGACTGCAGAGCTCAGTGAGTCCCCAGGTTTTCCCAGACAGGAGAGTGGGACACTATTGAGGATGGTAGATGCTGAAATTCCTGCCAGCAGCAGAAGAAATAAGAGAGACAGGAGGCTGCATAGAAGCTATTTGGGAGAAGTTCAGGTGTTGCTAGGGTTTGGATCACAAGTTGATCTGGGATTTAGCGGTTTACAACTAGAAGGGGTGAACATAGTTATCAGTGCTAGCCATCTCCCCAACATGGACTGTGTGGGCAGTGACGTGGTCTTCAGGGGTCCCTGGAGTTCACGTTGCTTCTCTAAGCCAGGCAGTTGTAGGCAGCAGGATCTCTGGAGAAACCAGGTGAAGGGAACTGCTGTCTGGTTCTCTTCTTTCTACATGTGTTTTTTGTACTGAACATGCCAAAAGAAAGGCTGCTAATACGGGCACTGCCCTCTGTGTGCCTCCTGGGAATCCCACCCCATTGCCGCATTTCACTGCCCTGTGGCCTATTGCTAGATGTACAAAGCAGAGCTCATGGCGCAAACAATGTTCTCTTGTCTTGCCCTTCTACAAGCAGCTGTTCCCCTTTTGGCTTGGAGAGTACTTAAGCTGGCATTTATCCTCGATAATAAAACAAGAAATGTGTCCACCTTGGCCTCTGTCCAGGATTTTGTCCAGTAACAGTGAAGGGATCTCTGGTGGGTACAGCTGGAGGTCAGGCAGTGATGATGGGGAGAAAGGCCATTTTAAAAACACAAATCATACTGTATGCAGCTCTTGCAGTGCCTCTGTCCTCATGCCTGTATGTCTGAAGGGCCATAACTGTCTTATTGTTTCCATCTCTACAGCAATTCCAGTCTTTCTCCTGCTTTCTTTAGCACTTCAAAGATCTGCAAGCTAGAAGCTATTTGGCCTTTAGTGCTCCCTTTGAAGCATTATTTGGTTAATGCTTCATCAGAATTACAGACATTGTGCTTGATTTTATATGGTTTGGGTTTTTTTTCATATTTGACATCTTTTCTTCTGGAACAAAGCTTCAACCTGAAATGCCATAACTGGAAGGACACAAGGAACTGAGGCAAATGGAGATAGTAAGAGGCTTATGAAGCTGAAACAAAACCAAGCACTGATAGTGGTCTTCTTGGAGGTCACCACTTTCTTCTTGCAAATAACAAATTTGCCTCCTGTAACTTTTCTGCTTTTCTACTGTCTTTACTCTAGCCACTTCAAAAGACAGTTGCCTATCATTGAGGGAAAAAATGTTTTGACAGAAATGCTGGATATGCGCCCCTTGCTGCCACTATATCAAACTCCTTGTCTTGGACACAAATCAGAGTGTATATTTCTATAACTGCTAGCTCATATCTACCTTTTTCCTGTATATAACTACTCTGCTTTCTGCCTGCAGCCTGCTATGGCTAGACAGGCCCCTTTTCCAGTGTAACCTCGCAACCACAAAGTGGTGCTTTGAAATATGAACACGGGTGTCTACAGTTCTTCCCTGGACTGGTTTTTACTGGTCCGACTAAGAGAGAGTTCATCATCCATCATTCCTCTGACTGCTAAGCTTTTAAATGACAGAAGCTTTTGTCAAGAAGTAGGATTGCTCAAGATGCTCCATCTTGGCTTGAAACCAAATGCAGAGGTTGTTGGTCTGTAGGTATCATATGAGGCTAAAGAGACAAGGTCAAGTATGGAAAATCACATCACTCTATAAATATTAGCAGCTCTGTCATAGTTGTTGGAACAAGTTCACTGAGGTCATGAATTCACTTATGAGGTTTTCCTGTTCCATAATATATTTTCTCTCTCTCTCTATGTGTGTGTGTGTGTGTTACCAGGCCTAAAATATGTAATCTTCAGGTTAAGAAATTGGAAACTCAGGAAATTACAGCCTTTATTCTTGGACCTTTCTTAAAGCATTAACCAGATGATTCCATCTACTCTAACTAGCTAGAACTTCTTGTGCAATTTTGACTCATCTACAGTGCATTGCTTTGCCTGCAGTCTTTGCCTCACTGCTGCCTAAAAAAGAAACCAGATTTTCCAGAGACTCATGTATAAAATAATGACCATCCTTAGGCAAATGATATAGAAACTGAAGTTTCCTAGGCTGAGTGTTTCTCTGAGGCTGAGTGCAAATACCAAATACTCCTGTGCATTCTTATGGCTCAGGTAAACAAGACTAGCTCTTGCACCCATACATGCATTCCGGGTAATCTTTCAGTTAAAATGGGTGCTTTTTTTACATTAAAATCCCAAAGGTAATTCTCCAGGAAAGAATCTATTCCCTCCTGTCCCCTCTCTCCAGACTTCCTCCTAGCTCCCATAATGACTAGATTAAGATGTTAAGACTCTGAAATGTCAGGAAAGTTGTCAAGCAGGCAGTTTGGAATACACTGATGAATCGTGATGTGAATAAAAACTGTTTAACTTAAAAACCCACATGCTGGGAATAGGGGAAAACAAATAGGAAGTCTGCTGTGCAATGAATCCGTTCCAATGTGCTATTGCACAGAGAGAACTGCGTGCGTGTTTATCTATTTCCCTCTAAGTATTAGGTCTGTTTAATTTAATATCTTGCTATGTCCTATTCTGTTTTAGAAGCCACCACTTGGTTCTACTTTATTGCTATTGATGAAATACGACTGTTGCAGCACTCTGGAACAAGGTGTGAACAAACAACATGCATGCAGGATAGAGACATTGTACCACTGGCTGGAATGAATTAATAGTTCCCATAGAGAATTTGCTAAAGAGGAGCTCTTTGGCAGCCCTGTAAGGTAGACTGGAGAGGCTGTCATTGAAGGCCATATCACAAAGTATCCTGCAAATTGATAGCTGCTTGGGTAAAGCATTTCATCTACAACTGCAACAGTGAGGTGTGATGACAGTTGTCAGCAGTGTACAGGAGGAACCCTAATGCCTGTGGGACAGCACTCAAGGCCCAGATGAAGTACAGCTCAGCTTCCTACAGCAAACCACTTTTGCTCCAGCACGATGGGGAATTTGCCTCTGGGAACTGAAGAGGACTTGTTTTTTTCAGGGATTGATCTCAGTAAACCTTCACATTGTGCTTGTCTGATCAGTCTAAAAATTTTGATTTTCTCAGAAAAAATATAACCTGAAAATGTAACTATGCTGTAATGAGCCCCATGTGCTCTTTTTACATCTCTTGCAGTTTCAGGGAAGTGAGGTTTTGTGATGCATAGATCTAAGATTTGACAATTACTACAACAGAGGCGGGCGTGTATTTATTTTGTTTGCAAATTATGTCCTTTTTTGTGATCCATTTTCCTCCTTATAATAACAGCTGAAGGGGAAAGTTCTGAGTTAGGCTCTTAGAAATGTCAAGTTCATCATTGATACAAACACATCACTCCATGGTTTTAGGGTGCTGTTGGTTTGGTGTGTAGTATGGCATATGTCTGGTTCCAAGCAGAGAAACACCAGTCTCCCTGGCTGTTGTTGGAAGATGAGTTCATACTAGCGAGTCTACACAGTTTTTATATGTATATTGTATCTTGCTAGCCCTGTGCTTGAGAACAGTTTCATCTGCATTATGAGTAGAGGAGGAGGGGAAAACACAGCCTGCCAATTCGGTGCAGCTGTGCTGTGTAGGAGTCTGATTTTCCTTTGTGCAGATGAATTATACAGCCAAGGAGTCTCCAGCTCTTGGCACACACTGCTGAAGCATTTCTTTGCTCCCAGCAAGGCCCAAGGGACAACTGCTCCATCTTCAGAAGCTGGAATAATCCAATGCAGAGGGGAGACTAAGGCCTTCCCATGAGGCCAACTCACAGATTGGAACTGGTTCTCCCTGAAAAATGAGAGAAATCCTGCAATTAGCTCTCCTCCACTGTACCCATTGCAGTTGACTAGTCTTTCTGCCTTGGGCAGGAGCTGTGAAGTCTTTTTCACACTGAGTTTCTAGTTCACCTGTGAGTTGAACTAACACAAATCCTTTTAAGCATCTTCAGTAAACTTGTATTTTGGTTAAGTATATGAGAGCAATGGCTATCTCAATGGAGAAGCTTCATCAAAATCTACCTGTCAAAGCCCATGAATTTTGGCTGGAGTTAGTTCTTCCCTGAGAATACACTTACTGTGCGTCCTATAAGCAGCTCAGCCTGCATGTTCATGGTGTCATACAGTGGAGAGAAAAAACAGCTTGGTCTTGCATGGCAGAATGTGTTCTGTGTAGCCTGCATTATGCTTCGGACAAAGGAAATACTACACAATCACTTAAAATCTTAAGGGTTATGGTAAAAAAACCTGTGGCCAAATCCAGAAGAATTTAGCCACTCTTGAAATGTATTATCCTCGGTTTGATCTGTTATATCTATTTCATAGATTTGAGCATTGTACATGAGGCTAAAGTGTGTATCTCCTGTGCTAATCTCTAGATTGCAAAGGAAAAATTAATCGCAGCACACCCATAGAGGACAAAACCTCTCTGGCTCCTTGCCAGCTGCAATTTGAATGTAGCTTGTTCTATCTGCAGGGATTTTTTTTTTGCCTCTTTTTTTCTCTGTTAGAAGGGCCCCATGTTGAATAGCATCTCCTGCTGCTGATGCAGATAAAGAAAAGCATCTTCTATCTTAACACAGAGCCTGAATTCCCAGGAAGCTATTTAGATCTTGGATGACTAGGATGTTTTGTTGAAAATGTCACACTAACACACTAATGCATGCTAACAATCCAATGTGTTCATAAAGTTTGAAAAAGCACTAACAAAGGACAGATGATGCAAGGCAGGAAAATAAAGAAGTCATTTGTTTTTTTCAATATATTTGATAGACACTTGGAAATTAAATGTGAAATACTTGCTGGAAGCCAAAATCTTTCATTTTCCTGCTGATCTTTCCCTCTGTTTGCCTTCTCTTCCTTATTATAAATGAAATGTTGGAGGAATTAGTACATTTAATAACTTACCATTGTGTTACTGTTCTACTGAAATTTTACGATGGTTTCCAATTCCTTTTGTTGCCTGCTCAGAATCAGGCAATGACATTCATGTGGAAGAGGAGGCACAAGGGGGGTGGAAAAACATGCACTTACTAGCATCATTCAGTGACTCCAGAAGTGATGTCAAAGTCCTTCTCTTTCACCCAAACCTACTGAAGCCTTCACAGGAGAATCTTTACACAAGTGGAACAGCCTGACACCAGGGAGTGATTTGTTCTGCAAGACATTGCTTTAGTATATGTCAGGATGAAAATTAATTTAGCAATAGTGCTCGGGACAGCTGACTGGCTTATAGATGTCTCCTGCCTACCACTCTTATTTCTTAAGGCTGCAACTGTTACCTTTTTGTAGGCTAAGTTGGTAGAAAGTCATCAAGTGGAGTTAGCCAAGCAAATTCCCTCTTCTAACAGAAGTGATGATTATGTGTCCTTCCCCTACCCCCAGAAACAGGGAAGAGCTCAAATCAAACAGATCCAGCTTAAGAATTTAGGTAAGAATTTTATTTAGATAGAAACAAGGACTGAGTCCGAAAAGTTACCTTAAAGCAACTCAGTTATTTTTATTAAAAAAAAAATCTTATGGCCGCCTGCAGTACGAAATAGAGAAAGTTATCTCAGTCCATATGGAAAGAAGAAACATACACATAGTTAGACTAGCCTAGGGCCTCAGTCAGTTCTGACATTGTTTAAGAAAACGTGCAGCATTATTTAAAACTCCTGACAAACACAAATGTCCTAAGCAGTATGCCTATGTTGTGTGGCTTTTAAAAATTGCTCTGACCCTATAATAATGAATAGAAATCTGCTCAGTTAGTGTAAAACATTGTAACCAGGCTGTGTATTTCAGAGGAAGGACCCATGGGAGTTCATGGCTGAGTTTAGGAGGCAGCACTCTGCAAATGACCTTCCATGCTGTAATTTCTGTAACTACTTGCTGGTCTACATTCCCTTCTTTTGTGTAGCTGGTGTACTGGAACCAAATATGTTGTTTATTCCTTGCTCTTTTCTTTCATTCCTGATCATTAAAAACCACACACAGAGCATTCAGCAATGAGGAGCTAAGTTATGCACCTAGTTGAGCTGCAGATTGAGCCTATCTGCCATGCAGGAGGCTTGCAGTGCATCTCAGTGAGATGGAGGGTGAGAGGGGGTTATGGGACACAGGCACCTAACAGTCTTGCAACCCAGTCCCATGGCTGCACATTGCAGTCCTTCCATACATCTGTCTACACCTCCTTGGTTACCTGCTTGGATCTAAGAGCCTCAACTTAAATATGTTAAATGTTTAGCAAGGAAACACTCTAGAAGGCTGTTGACTAAAACCTGGCAGAAGACTTTATCTATGATACAGTATACAAGCCAATGAATCAAAGTTTTTTAATCCCTAATCCTACCCATGAGTCCTCCCATACATCCCCTCTTCTGTTTTCCCCCTTTGTAGGATTAACTCTTTGTTATAATTCAAGTGGTTGCTTGTTGGTTATAAACTCCCACTGAGTACACATGCTTAAATATATGAATGTGGATGTCAATGTGTACTGGCAGCAGATGGTAATTTTTTTTTACCTTCATGAATCTCTGGCTGGAAATACAATGCAATATATTCACAACAACAAAAATTGTGCCTTTTGTACAGAACAAAACCTGGTAAAATCAGTCTAGAAGGATTTGCTCTTAATTCAGCTACTCCAGACAAGACTAGACTATTTATTTCAATGATGAATAACAACATAGAAAAAAATTTCGCTTTCTCACTCAAGGGACTCAATGGTCATAGGTTTCTCACTCTTCCTTGCAGTTACCAAAAAAAATGAGAAAATAAAACAGTACTCTATCTGTGACTCTAGACATTAAGTAGACGATGAAGGACATACAATGTATATCTGACTTAAATGGATGCCCAGACCACAGTGTTGTACGGGAAGCTTTAAAGGATATGGGAGGAAATGTTTGCTGAAGTTTGTGGCTAATCTTGATCCCTGGAGCTGGAAAACTATGGCATTATGGGAGTGGCTCTGTCTTTAGCAGAGAGTAACCTGCAATGCTATCAAGTATGTTATTTAGGGTTCATGCATGAAGAAGTCCAGTATGTCATGTTCTTGCTTTTCCAGCAGAAAGCATTCAGTCCATGCAAAACAATGTCTGTGCCAGTGAAATAAGAACCAGCAGTTCACATAAAGCTATATCTAGGATCCCGTTGTTCATTTAAGTAGGGGGGTGCTGTATGAAAGAGTATGAAGAAGGCCAGCCAAAAGGTCAGTACATTGCAGAAGGTGCTGTAGGTGCTGAATATGTCAAGTCACAGTACCTTTTGCGGGGGCGGGGGGGAGTGCTATCATGAGAAGTGTCTCTCAAGCCCTTTGGATGACCCTTCATGTTTCTGGTGCTTTGCTTCTCTTTATTATTTATAGGAAACATGCTCCAGCCACTGTTCTGCTTCTTGGACGTGGCGTAGAAATAAGTTTTCTGCCATCATTAGCTAATATCAAACACTTAAGGTCATATAATCCTCATCAAATCCCTTAGGTGTAAGTCGCCTATAATGTACAGCAGTTTCTGCACCTGTTGTTGCCTTTGGATGATTCCATAGTTTACCACTCAGCGTTCATTCAGATCTTCTGAACAGCTCAAGAAGATACTTGTCTTTCAGTAATAACACAAAGACTTATGGCCATGTTTAGATGTTATAAATTCTCCCTGGACAGCTAAAAATATCTTTAAAGTGGAACTCAGACCGATACTAGTAGACATATGTGACTGTCAAGGTTCAGAACAATCAAAATATGTGGACTTGCTACTTGTTTCTGTTGAAGAATTTCACTAGAACATGTTTCTCCCTTGCTAGTCTTGTGCTTTATTCTTAATTTTTTTTTCACAGAGCAGAAAAACAATCAGTATAAATCTATGCCAATTTTATTGTGAGGATTATTACAACTTTCTCCAAAAAGTCAAGGCTGGACCTTTCCATGGGACAAAACTTATAAGAGAAGAAGTACAATTATTGACTTGGACTAATTAAACTACATCTAAGTATCTTTAAAATACTAAATAACTCCACAAGTTAAAGACATATTTCAAAGTAGTTAGGGGGCCCTGGAAAGAAGACCATGGCCTCCAATTTCTACATAAAATACTGTAAGAAGGTTGCTGGGGTAGATAATCCTCTTATTACATTACCAAAATTATTTAATGGGTTGTGCTTCAGAGAAAATTGAGCTGAATTTATCCATGTGAAAGGTCTTCCATTGCTGTCCAGCTCTATCCAGTTGCAGATAGCAAGATATCACAGATTAAGAAAAGAACATAGTCTTGCATGGATTTGCTGCTAAATTTTCTACTTTGCAATCAGGCAGTTGATTTTGCAAGCTATTCATATCATAGACTGAATGTGGATTAAATTTGTAATTACCTCCAAATGGTTAATATACAACAAACTTTATAGAAACATGAACATTTTATAGGAAAGGAAAATATTCCAGGATACGTTAAACAATGGATCATAATCAACCTTGACCTGATAATTTTCAGAGAACCTGCAGCACATAGGCTTTGCTGACACAGGAACGTCATTAAGACATCTGGGAAACATTTCAGTGCTCAGCCATAGCAACCGCAAGATATCTATTGAATAAATAAAGTGTTTAGTAACTTAAAGTAAGGCCACAGTGAATAGGACATTAGAGACTGTCTCCTGCCTTTACCAAATTATCCTCCAAGGGGACACTCTGCTAAGCAACAAGAATTTGGACTTAAGGACTCTCTAAATAAAAGGTAATCGAAAAGTTACAAATAGCTGGCCCTCCACACTTTATTACTATTCGTTGTTCTAAAGAAGAACTCCCTCTTGCTACAGTTGATGATTTTTCCTTATAAAAACAAGATTGATAGAATCTATTATCTGCTGTCCTCTGCTTCCCAGAACTATAACGTGTAAGTCAATACACTCTAATCTGACCCACTCTGCTTGATATTTGTTTGAACTAGTACTGGTCTGAAAGGCATTCCCCTCCACTTCCTCACATGTTATACAGTTATTACAAACTGCTCCTTTTTCTGTAGTCTCAATCATTCATTTTTGAAGACTGTCTGAATTTATTTTGCAGAATATCCTTTTTTTTTCTGCACAGGTATGTGTCCTGTGTTTTTTTTCTCAGTAGTGGTTCTGCACTTCTGTAGAGTATCAAGCTGCAAACAACCTGTGGTGAACAGAAAAATATACAGAATACCTTTTTTTAATGCTTATTTGCCATCTTTTATTTCTTGCAATTCCTGCTACAGTGAATGTTATGTTCTTCTTGAACAGCCTGTTTCTGTCTCTGTCTTCACGATCACAATGAACATGACTTTCCTAATGTTTTGAGGCAGAACGTTCTTAAACACATCTTCAGGGTACTGCAGCTATGTCCTAATGTTCTTCTAAAGGGGGAAATTTCATAACAAAAGGTCAGAGCAGGCAGCCTTTTCATACTTCTTGCAGTAGTAAACCTAAACAGCCTTTGCTGTCTATTCTGAGAAGAGATAACTAACAAACAGAAAATCTCCATCCACAGGTTCTGTGTTCTGACCATTTTCCTCTAAATGCTAGTACAAAGAAATAGGTCTAGGGGTCACTCACTCTAGCCTTCTCGTTGAAGCACCAGTCAGGTTGGCTGTGGATTTGTCTGGCTGGGTCCTGAAAGCATCAAGGCTGGAGGAAGGCAAAGGGTTCACTTTTGGAAACTTGGCACAGTCTGTTGGACTGGCATCCAAGAATGATGAGAGAAGTGGCAACTGTCACTGCAAGGACACTTATAACTGTCTTTAAAAGGTTTCTGAGCTCTAGGCTGTCATTTCTCAACTGGCAAGTATTAAAGCTGAGTTCCATAGCCTAAAGTGAGCTTGCTAGGAAGTCTGACACAAAAATGCAACACGCATTAAATGTAACATCAGAGTACAGGAAAATATATTTTAAGGCAATCATCCTGATGGCTTCATCTGTGGTGTTTTTTTTAGATGAATTCTGTGAAAGCTGACACAGCACACATACCAACTGAGGTGTGACAGAGGATGTAATTTGTTAGTGGTGATTGAAATAGAGTGATGTCATTTCTGGGGACATGGTCTAGTGGTGGATTTAGCAGGACTGGACCAGTGGTTGGACTTGATGACCTTAAAGGTCTTTTCCAGCCAAAACCATTTTCTAATAAGGATATTTTTGCGGCTGCAGGAATACAGTGGTGGTAAAGATGAGCTAGGAAACGTACAATAACCCTTCTGCCCTGATTCTTCCTCTGCTGTACAATGCAGCTGCCCAGTCTTAAGGTGAGTGAGTGTATCTCAAGAAGTTGAAGGTTTCCTGGAGGTAGCTTAAAACTGCCTTTTAAAATGAAAGCATAAGACTTTGTTCATTCTCACTTCAATAAATGTCAATATGCTGCCTAATGCAATGGCTAACAAATCTAGTTCTGTGCTGTGATCACTTTTGTGTATGTAGTATTGTGATTTATGCAACTGGTGGATATGCCACAACATAAGTACAGATAAACAAAAGTTGCTGGTTTGTGCCCGTAGTACTTACTTAGTAAAGCAATCTGAATATGGAGTTGATCATGTCTAATGAAAGAATTTAAATCCACACCAGAGTTTCATCAAAGCAAATGCTGGGTGCCCTCTTCAATAGGCCACAATAGAACAATACACTGAAAATTTGGTTTTATGTTTGAGGGACTCTGAATCAATTTCAAGAATAAGAATGTTAAATTTGATTTCCAGGGCATGCCTCTTCATTTGGAATTACATGGAGTTAGTATTCTGTCATTTAAAAAGGTTGGCAGGAGATATGAAGTCCCATCACTTCAGTGGATCTGTTGTTATTCAGAACAGAATGACAGAAAAACCACTTTTTCATTTCAGAGTTTATCTTACAGATCTATCCAATAATGACAAAGAGTAACTGCTTTGTTACCTCTAATAGTTCAATTACACCTATATTATTTTTATCCTGAAGTACTTTGAGCGTAGTAGAAAAAACAGGAAAAGGTGAGCATGTCCCAGTTTAGTGTGGACAACCAACCTGAAACACTTCAAATGTTGCTTTACTTGGACTATCTGGAACATACAGCAAAAAGAAGAACAAATTGGACTTTAAAATGTTGAATATTAGTTGGAGAAGTAATGATTGACAAGACAAAGTCTGGATAAGCTTTGTTTTCTGGATTAGTAGTTAAAATGGAGTGGTAACATGAAGCTATACAGTATGTTGTTGTGATCAGACAAGTAATGTTACAGAAATATCCGAAGGTCTCTCTTTTCTTTTACCATGAAAATATTACATCTGCTTTATTATTACTACATCTGAAAACATGAATATCGAAAGGGTTAAAGGGTGTCAGGGTTCATTTGGACTACAAATATGAATGTCAAAAAATACAAGCAGGATTACGTGGATCAAGAACACTTTGGTACTAGGACTATATATACTATGCCCAATTTTTTTTTGGTTTTTGCACTATCTATCGATGGAACCTTTGATGAAAAAAAGCCCAAAACATAACTTTTGCCTGTCTCTGTCTCTCTGTCTTCTTAAAGATGGGATAGCTGCACCTTTTTTCCCTAAAAGACTAAAAAGTTGGAGATTATAAAGACTAACCCCCAGAAATCCACAATCTAAGTTGACTTGCACAACCCATTCAGCTGACCTTGGCAGAAAGTGCAGAGATCCTCTGCATTCACAGAAGATTACGTAATGTGAAAACTTGCCAGACAAGTGGATCAGAAATTTTTAATCCACAAAGCATCTTCACAGAATCGTAGAATCATAGAATGACCAGGTTGGAAGAGACCCACTGGATCATCGAGTCCAACCATTCCTATCAAACACTAAACCATGCCCCTTAGCAACTCGTCCACCCGTGTCTTAAACACCTCCAGGGAAGGTGACTCAACCACCTCCCTGGGCAGCCTGTTCCAGTGCCCAATGACCCTTTCTGTGAAGAATTTTTTCCCAATGTCCAGCCTAAATCTCCCCTGGTGGAGCTTGAGGCCATTCCCTCTTGTCCTGTCCCCCATGCCGTTTCTGATACAAGCCAAGATGCTGGTTGAAAGTGCAGTAAATAGAGAGAGAATAGACCCATTTCAGCATGGTACTGGCTGAATCCCACGAGATCTCACATGTACAGCCGATTTCTGAAGCACTTCCTATAGCTAACAGTACTATCCTCAACACTGCAGTGGGCAGCCAGTTAACACAGATAAACAAGCCACTCCTTACTGTCCCAGTAATTTCCAGGAACAGTGTAATTTTTTTTATTTCTATACCAGCCTTGAATAGTAAAGAATTAGCATAGAGGTCACCATTACCTTCTATCTGTTCTTTTTTCACTGCCTTCCACTTGCTTTCTTCATGAAAACATTACAACATCTATTTGAATAATCAAGCAATATACTAATTCTAGAGCTTAGCTTTTCAACCTAATAATTTATTGATAAAATAAAATCTGTTTTTAAAATATTCTAAGTTGTTAAGATATCCCACAAGACAAATGGGTGCACATACATTTTGCTCAAAGTTTGAATACATTGGACTTAACTGGAGATGAGAAAAATAAAATTGTGATTAACTTTTCTATGCTAAAGAACTTATTTGCTTGGAAAAGAGTTTAGATTTTAGACTCTTCTGTTGTGCAGGTCTAGTGATACAAAAGCACTTCACAGTTACTTAAACTTAGCAAATATCACCTTCTGTGTAAGAACAGGCACAGAATAGATTGTGCTGGACCTTCATCATCTTTGTGGCCTTCATTCTACTGACTCCAGTATATCCGTGTCTCTTCTTCACTGGGAAGCCCGATGAAGGAGAGACAACATCCCAAGAAGCAAGAAGGATCTAGTGCAAATGGGGAAAAAAATAATTATTGAGGGCTTGCTGGACAGTAAAATCTGTGTTGCCCTCTTCAGTCCTTATGATTCAGGGCATTTCAGCCAACATGAAATGAAAGATTTTTTTGTAAGATCATACTACCAAGGGTTATTCCCCAAGCAGCTGTTCCTAGTGTTATAGGACTGGAACTATTTTGTATCATTAAGTCCACCTTCTAAATCTACAGGAACAGCCCTATAAATGCTGATTTACTGATGCTGGTGGGATGCACTAGATCATTCCTGTCTCCTCTTTTCTGCACTTATTTTCCTTTCTTCTTTCCCTTCTCCAGTCAGGACCTTGGAAGAGCCCTGGAGAACCTTTCAGTAAGACAAGAAAGTAGAGGTAAGGGTGGTAAAAAGGCACTGCCCCATCTCACATGGTAGTTCTGCATTGACTGAAATAAAAAGAAGACCTCATCCCTTACCACGAATAAACTTGCTTATTAATTACAGATTGGCAGACAATTTTTTTAGAATCCCTCTATTTTGGTTTATACACATAACAGTCACATCACCCTCCTTGCATCTCTCAAAAAGCACCAAACCAAAACCAAGCAGATCTCTTCAACTATTAATGTAAAGTTAAAATTTAAGTATGGAATGGAGCAAGGATTAGTTCCATGTCAGAGACCTTCACTATATAAAAACATCTTTCATGGATTTACTGTAAAAGCCTTCCTCACAGCAAAGTTAGTAGCACAAAAATCAAACAAACCTAGCAGAAACAGCAGATTAAATGTAGTAAAATGAGATGGCAAATTGATATAATAAAAATGTAATTTTAAGGTCCATGTCATCAGGTACAAATTCACAAATGTGTGGCAAACATCTCTCAAAAATGCAAAGCTGCATTTATGTTTTTCTGTAATACACAGACCAGCAGAATATATATACCTTGCTCATAAAATAAACAACTTGCTGACAAACTGAACTGTCATTCCACTGGTTGACAGAGCAGAAGAACCGACACCTGTGCCAATTTCATTTGAAAAATAAGTCACTGTAATCCTTAGCCATGTATTAAAGCCCATATACTCCTGATTTGCGTAGTAAGCAAAACCTACAGATACATGTTCCAGGTTGAGTCCAGCTTTTACCCAGTTAACAAAAATCTACAAAGCTACAAGCTGTTATCTCCAAAAGGAAGAGTTCTGCTTACTTTTTTCATCAATAGACCTGATATTCAAGACATTTCAAATGCAGAGTGAACAAAAGCTTTGTGACGTAGGTGATCAAGGAGACAAGAACAAAGGTGCTTGGTTGGACCAGACACTTACAAACCAGGTGGAAGTGGCTGGGAATATGAAAAACAATGCTGGCCTTGACTACAGTGGCTGTGAAGTGGTATAGTTTGGGATCCTGAGAGAAAGAATAGCAGAGCACATGGCAGGATCACAACCCTGGGCTTCCAGAGAGGAGAGTGTAACCCATTCAGAGACCTGCTCTGAAAAATCCCACGAGAGACAGCCCTGGAGAGGAGTCCAGGAGACCTAGTTGATTTTAAGGATCATCTCCACCAATCTCAAGAAACCAAGCAAAAGGGAGAGAGGGCCTGTGTGGATGATCAGGAGATCCTGATTAGACACAAATATAAGAAGGGAAGTGAACAGGAGGTGGAATCGGAGTCAGGTGACTCAGGATGTGTGTAGACATGCGATCTGACCTTGGAAGGGTGTGTTCAGGAAAGCTGAGGCTCACCTAGGGTTGAATATGGCAAGAGGTATGAACAGCAACAGGGAAGGTTTCTACAGGAATATCAGCAGAAAGAAAAAAAAAAAAACAACTAGGGAAAACATAGCCCCACTGCTAAATAGGGAAGGACAGTTGGTGAAAAGTTGTGTGGAGAAGGCTGAGGTACTCAATGTCCTCCTTCTCTCTTTCTTTACAAATAGAACACCCTCAGGTACTCCAGGCTCCTAAGACCAGTGGTAAAGTACAGAGTGTTGAAGACTCATCCTCAATGGAGGACAATCACCTTAGGAAACATTTTTGAAAGTGGACCTACACTTCATCCATGGAACAAGTAATATGAGAAACCATTTATAGACAAGAAGATGACTGGGAGTACTCAGCATGGATTTGTGGAGGGGAAATCTAACCTAATGGCTTTCTACAGTGAGGTAACCTGCTCTGTGGACATGGAAAGAGCAGTGACTAGTGTTACTCTGGACTTTGGCAAGAAGTCTGATGCTGTATCCTGTAACATCCTCATAGAGAAGCTGGTGGCATATGGATTAGGCAAGTGAAAGGTGAGGTAGATTGAAAACTGCCTGAATGGGCAGACATAAAGAGCTGTGATCAGTTCAGTTGGAGGCCAGTCATGAGATTTGCCTGAGGGTCCAGTCCTGTTTTTCACCTTCATTAATTACAAGCAAGATAGGGAAGAGTGCATCCTCAATATATCTGCAGATGATAAAAAATGTGAGCAATGGCTGATGCACCAGGTGGAAGTGTTGTGAGTTAAAGGGTCTTGGACAGACTAGAGAAAGGAATCTGATAAAGTACAAAGAAAAGTGGCAAACTGTTCAACTGGCAAGGAATAGCCCCATGAACCAGTACATGCTGGAGCCAAAAAGCTGGAAAGCAGCTCTGCAGGAAAGGGCCTGAGGGTTCTGATGCACAAGAAGTTGCATTAGAATAAGGCCTTGTGGCTAAGAATGCCAACAGCATCCTGGGCTGCATTAAAGCATTGCCATCATATGGAGTGAAGTGCTCTTCCCTCTCTGCTTAGCTCTGTTGAGGTACGTATGGGTTCTGAACACAATCCTGGGCTCCCTAGTGAAGGAGAGACATGAAGTCAATGCACTGAAGGCCACAAAGGTGATGAAGGGACTGAAGCATCTGTCTATGAGGAGAGGTTGCGAGGGCTGGGTATATTCAGCCTGAAGATGAGGAGACTCTGGGGGATCTTAGCTACGTGTTTAAATACCTGAGGGGGTGATGGGGTGGGATGGGATGTGTAGTGGGTAAAGAAAATGGAGCCAGACTCTTCTTGGTAGTATCCAGTGAAGGAACAAGAGGCAACAGGCACAAATGGAAATACCTGAAAAGCCACTGAACCATGAGAAAACTCTTTTTTTTCCTGCAAGTGCAGTCAAATTCTGGATTAGGTTGGCCACAGAGGTTTTAGAGACCATCCTTGGAGATGTTAAAACCCTCCTTGGCTCAGCTGTGAGCAACCTACTAACCTGCAGCTGATCTGTTCTGAGCAGGGTGTTGAATGGGATGGTATCCAGAGGTATCTCACAACCTAAACAGTTCTTTAATCAGGATAACATGTTTATAAACTTGTGATAATATATAAACTCAATGAACAATACTTTCTCAGATCTTGCTTCAAGCAATAACGTATATATGATATTTATTACCTAGGTAACTTTATCTTTGTCTCAAAGAGGCTTCTTCTTTTCCAGCTCCCAGTGACTTTGACTAAAATCTTCCAAAGGCTCATTTGAGTACTTAATGAAAATCCACGTAAGCAGCTGCTGCTAAGCACAGTGGTTAAAGCAAAAAAAAAATCAGTATTGGAGAATCAGTGCTGTAGAATATCACTGGGGCCTGTAATACAGCTACCTGTCTGCTTGCAAGCTGGAAATTCTTGCAAGAATAGCCTGTACCCCACAGATGAAAGACTCCACATGAGTACAAAGCAATGCTGTGTTTTGTTATTTTTCTTGTATTTGTTCAGAAGTGTTACGGCTATAATGCTAACAGAATTTCATACACAGGTCACTTTTTATTTTATCCATAGGAAACATTTTCCATTCTCCTCAATTACAATGTTTCACCACGTTTTTTCTAGCCCTTGTGCTAAAAAGGGCTGTCTGATCTCTCTTTGCATTCTGTGACCTAGAGGACAAGGCATTTGTTGATCAAGACACACAGTCTTCATTTAATTTTGGCTGTGGGCCTGCTGTGTGGCTTTGGGCAAGTAATTTCAAAATCTGAATCGCCTTTGTAAAATGGGGGCCGTGACACTAGCATACTTTTGAAAGGGTTTTCAGATGTGCCCCATGTAGTAACCGGAGAGTAAGAAGTGAACATGCCATGCTTTAGCACCACAGATACAGCTTCTCTGTGCCTGGGAAGATCAAAAACTCTCTCATGCATGAATTAATTTCAGCAGAGATAAGAACATACTAATGTCATTATGCAAGGCATTGACAACATTTCCCCAGAACACTGTGCTAGTTTCTCATTGCCCGTGATTAGGAAAGATTTACGTCAACTGAAAAAGGTACAGGATAGCATTAGCAAAATGATTAGGAAGAGGAGGCATAAATGACTTTTACTTTCTTAGGATAGTAAAACCTTTGGGTTTTTAGAGCTTATAACTCTAAATAAAGAGAAATACAGAGAAGAAAAGGAGGAGATCTCAACCGAAAAAAAAAAAAAGAGGGAGAAATCAATTAACAAATGTTGGCATGGTAACAAATGGGTAGTGCCTACAGAAATAAACCAGAAATGACAGGTTTCTCCCTTCCAGACAAGTGAAGTTCTGCATGTTTAGGCTGATAACATAACAAGATCACAGGGAAGAACTTGGTCAATCCATAAGCAGCACTGCATCATGTGGTCACCAGTGATATCTGGGGCGGGTCTCAGTGACAGAAGAAAATGTGTTATGGAGTTGTATTTTCTGTCCCCTTGCTTCTCCCTTTTGCTATTCCTTCTCACTCCTCACATCCACATGGCCCTCCTACCTTCACTGGGAGGCAGTAACTGACCTGAGCAAAGGTAAAATGGGGGCATCCAAACCCATGCTGTACTAAAGACCACTATGTCATAATAGCCTGCTCTAAAAATTACTTGGGAAAGAAAGGAACAGAACTACTTGAATGAAACTTGTAAGCACTATAATGACTTCAAATAAATGATGAGAGTCTTTAACTGTAATTTTGAAATGTCTCATCCAGAAGGAAAAACATATATGCATATGTTTTGTCATTTCTGAATTATTTGCACTAATCCTTCTAAAACAGGCTTGTATGATGACTAGGATTTTACATTCCAAGCTGATAAAACAAAAAGCAGATGGGCCAAATGCAGCTGCCACAGATGTGCCTGCTGTTTCTTCATAATCTGCCTGCCTTTGAGCAAACTGTAACATAGATGGTGAGATGCTGGATCCCATCCAATAATGAAAAACTCTCCTCAAAGCTACAGTGTGCTTTCAAGCTGCAAACATAGTCTGGGCTCTGAAAAACCTGCTTTCACAATCTTGTTTAACCCTGTCATTGCTGGCTTTACTGTACTCAATGTCTGTGGTACGTATGGAAACAAACGTGTATTTCCTTTTGCCTTCAGTCCAAACAGCTGGGCATTGGCTGTCATGGCAGTTATGTGAGGCAATGTCTGAGAAGCCTGTTCATGTAGCCCAAGAACTGTTGGAATCTCAGGAGCTCAAAATTCCATCCCTGCCCAAAAAAGACAAGAAGGGCATGAGAATGTGAGAGTCCGGAAAGTAACAGGACAGAGCAAAAAATCATGTTGGACATATTTGTATAAACTCAACAATAAAATGGGAGGGACAGTGAATGGAAGCAGTGGCATTTTTCTTTCCAACTTCAAATAAAAAGAAGAAGGGATAGGAAAACTTCTTAAACAATTTTGAATTTGAAGCAAGCTCAATTTATACATTTTTTTTTTCAGATGACAATTAAAGGCTTGCCTATATTCCAGTCAGACTGGAAACCTTGATTAAAATGTAAAAAGGTAATTTGGTATTTCCTGCAATTTATGAATTAGCAGATCAGAATCTTAGCATCCTTTCCCTGGCTAAGTGCCGGCACCCAGTTGTGGGGTGCTTCAAAGGAAATTGTGGAAGCCCTAGTAATTGGTAATTATGGAGCAAGCTGCCCAGTGACCAAGTTTCTTTACTTCTCTCATTTAACAGTTGTTATGCTCCTAAGCACAGATGTTTATATTCAATGAGTTTGATATATTTCTGTTTCCATGGGCTTTGCCAGAAATTCAGTGAATTTGATTTCTTAACCTTTCTGAATGGTCTTCATTATCATCTCTGCACCAGACCTCCATGTGTGCAGTCATGCTGGAAATTGTATGGAAGAAGCCTCACCCAGCAGCCCTGCCTGAGAGAAATATGTCCCTTCCTATTAAGCCAGCTGTGGCAGAGCTGGAGCTCTGAGCAGCTGGAGCACTATTTACTCTTATCTACATGATCAAAAAACGGTTGAAGGTGGAAGGAATCTTGTCTATAGGATGTCTAGTCCACTCTCCCTGCTCAAAGCAGGGTCAGCTCAGGCAGATGACCGAGAACTACATCCAGTAGGATTCCTCCACTGGTGGAGACTCCAAAATCAATGATATCAGATACCTCCTCAGGACTTAGTGCATTCCATCAGAGTCCAAGAATTTGTTCAAGTCCAGTTGGTTTAACACTTCCTAACCTCAAAATCCTCCAGCAAGGTCAAGTCTACATTGCCCTCGACTTACCCCTTGGTATCAGGGACCTGGGACTCCTGAAGGCTAAAGCAAAGAAAGCACAGAGTAACTTGACCTATTCTGTATTCTTTGCCATATAGACCCTGTCGAAACCTTTTTTTTTTTTTTTATCTTCATATTCCCTGCTAGTTTAAACTTGAGATGAGCTTTGACTTTCCTGAACCACTCCTTCCACAGCCAGATAACATCTCTACATTAATCCTGGGTCACTCATACCTGCTTCCACCTCTTGTACACCTCACTTTTTATATCTGAGTCTATATGGGAGGTCCTTGCTCATCCATGCAGGCCTCCTGCTCGCTTTGCTTGGTTTCTGCTTGTTAGTACGGACCACTCTTGAGCCTGAAGGAGGCAATACTTAAAAATCAGCCAGTTTTCCTGGACTCCTTGGCATGGCTGTCTCACATGGGATGTTTACTAGCAGATCTCTGAAGAGGTCACAATCTGCTCTCCAGAAGTCTAGGGTGGTTATCCTGCTATTTGCTCTCCTACTCTCTCTCAGGTTGCTGACCTCTACCATCTCATGGTCACTGTAGCCAAGGCTCCTCCAGTCTTCATATCTCCGACCAGTTCTTCTTTGCTTGTAAATACGAGGTCCAACAAGGCATCTTTCATGCTTGGCTCCTCACCTCTGTCAAGTAGTCATTGTCAACACACTTCAGTAAGTTTTTCAGACTGCTTGCACCCTGTTGTTTCAGCCCTCCAGCAGATATCATGGTAGTTCAATGTCTCAGGACCTCAGAATGTGAGACTACTACCAGCTGTTTGAAGATGTCACTCACATCTTTCTTCCTCCTGAGCAGGCAGTCTCTGTAGCAGACACTCACTGCAACATCACCCACATTTGTCTGCTCTCTAACTCATAAACCCTCAGCTGGCTTTGTGCCTGTGCCCAGTCAGACCTCCATGCATGCCCACTGCTCTCTCACACAGGCAAAATGCAAAGTTTTGTAAGGGCCGAAAAACTCAGTTTTGCTACAACAACATTGCTTTCAAATCTGCAAATAAGCACAATGAATGCCATGAAGTCTATACAGTTTGGGGTTTGGATTCTCTCTATTTTGTAAGATGATATCTATGTTTTGGTCTTTGCAGAGGGCAAACATTTCACTTTTCAATACCCAAATCCCTTTACAGACACAAATTAAATCTCATGTATATGCTTCTGTAAAAGAGAAAGTGCAATTGCCCTGGATTTTTTTACCACAGCTAGATACCCTTAGAAAACAAATAGGAAGTCTAAACATGAAAAAGAAAAATACTAACATTATCTGGATATTTAAAATTTGTTTTATGTGATTACAGCAGCTATGTAATCCTGGAAGGGGTCTTCCGTTTTAATATTTCCCAGAGGACATGTGATAAAAGATATCAAGATGGCAGTTTAAGATTATTTTATGAACTACAAAATGAGGACTTTTGAGTGAATGTGAAACTAAACTGGCTCTTAAAAACTCATCTACACAGCACGAGGCATTGAATGAATCTGTTCTGGTTGCACTATCAGTGCTCACATTACTGTACCCTGCAGGCAAATGCAGCAAAGATTCAATTCTTTCACGTGCTGTATTTGGACTGCTGCTTCTCACTGCTACTTTGCAGAGATGTTTCTAGGGACACACCAGGACTTTCTCATTCAGGAATAGTTGCCCCAGGGTAAAACATCTCGTAAATTGAAGGCATCTGCCTCACCTGTGGCTCCCTGCATTCCTTTGCTGAAGGGAAGGGGACAAACACGCCTTGCAAGTGTCCTCACTCTTTGGGACTTGCCCCCTTTACTGAACTACTACGCAGTTCTCTGAAAAGCTCAGCCCTGAAGTAAGTGCCTATCTGTCTGGCTTCTTGTCACAAGCTGTGTCATCACATGCCTTTGCAGCTGGTCAGGTGAGATAGGAGACGATGTATACCTAGAAAAAACATGGTTAGTCTTGCTGCACTAATTTGTTTCTCTGTCCATCTGTGATGTGGATTAACAGCCATAGCAATCAAAATGGTTTGGAAATCTTCTGCATACCAGAAGACTAAAAAGTCACTTGAACTTTTTTGCATTTGAAGGATGAGGGGTCATGAAGGAGTTATTCCTACTACGTCAGCTGCCAGCACCCTCCACCCTAATTTCAGTGACTTTTGGCACATCATCATGTTCTTTTTCAAATGTATCTTTGGAGATAGTGCGTATTGGCAATTAACATGCTAGGTGTAAAGAGGGAATTGCTGTTTCCAGTCTCAGCTATATTTCTGGGTGTCACTATCTACATGTCACTGACTTTGTATGCTTCATTGAACTACATCTTGTCAGCCCCAGGCCTTCCCCTTCTCACAGTCAGGATGCACTGACACTATGGTACCAGCCATCATCTAGGAGCTCATTTAGTCCTGACTGCCACTCTGTGTCAGCACAAGTGATGGATTTTCTGGCTAGCAGTATTTCAGGTTGTTCTAGATAAGTCTGTGTGTGTCAATGGCACTTAGTCGCCATACTGTATTTCAACAGCAGAAATAGCAAGAAGACAGGCTTCTTTTAGTTTATTACTGATTTTTTGAAGTGTAATCCCAAAATTCTTTTTTCCCTCTGAAGTCTGAAAGCCCCTGTAGGTCTACCTAGAAATTAATTCACTTAAAAATGGTGGAGCAAAACTCATGAGAAGCTTTTTTTTTCCTACAGAGAGTTGAGTCACTGCCAAAGTCAGAGAACTGTCCCTGTTGCACTCACATCCAAACAAGGCTACAAGATAATTACAATGCAACAAAACCTTGTTGAAGACAGATTACAAGGTCAGACATTGACGAAAAGAAACTTTTCTGGATAATAGTTGCTACTCAATGCCACAATGTGACTCACAAAAAAATAATATTGTGGCTTCAAAGTGTTTCATAGTCTGCTGTAGGCATAATAATCACTCTACTAACCCAGGAAGGACAACTTTGATGGCTGTTTCTTGTTAAAGAGTTACAGCAAAATGTTAGTGTTTAGAAACACACTTTATCAGCAGCTAACCAGCAGTAGCTAGAAGATCAGGATGTTTGACTCCCCTGTGCTTCACTGCTCTCTGCAGTGTATTTCTGGTCACACACAGGAATCGGTGCTGTTGATTTGCAGGCAGTTACAAGGGCAATAAACGGGTTCTGCAACAGCCAGCACGTGGTCAACCCCAGACTGCAGTCTCTTGGAAAGTCAAAGGCCCCTCTCAAGCCCCATTGTTGGATTAAAGTTGTTCTGTTGAAAGCAGCCAGAATCACTAATCTGAAGCTTTTTCTGAATTAAAGTACTTCTTGGTCTGCTGGGGATGTTAATACAAGAGACAGCCAGAGCTATGAATCAAATTAAACCCAGCCAAGGCTGGTTTAACACGCCAGAGAAGTCACGGAAACAAGATTTTTTTTCTCCTTCTCCCTCTCTCGTGCCATATGATGCACGCTAAAACATCACCTCAGGATTACCTAATGAGTTCAACCTTCTCTGCTCAGAAACAAAGATGGGAAGATGTTTGTGTCTGTATAATGGTAAAGCACAGTATGTATTTGAACAACTGAGCTCTTCATGTTTCTGCTGGGCTAAGGATGGAGAGAGTAGCAGATGTAATGAATTTCATCTGTTTTTTCTTGGTGGTACTCACAGGACTCCAAGACACAATGGGTGAGTAAAGGAGTGTGAGGAGGCTTATAACTGCTTGTCTCTTCTTGGAGACAACTTTTAATCAGCATATATTAAGATGGCTACACCCTCAAACCACAAAAGGTAGGTATATAAAGCCAAGATGAAATATTCTTTCTTCTAGAAACTCAGGATAAATTTGATCTTCTTAACAACATCGTGTATTTTCCAAGTATTTCTACCATACAATAACTGGTTCCTTCTCACAAGTTTATGACCCATATCATCCTATTCATGTAAGAATTACATCCTCTCTGAGTTTATGAAAGAAGCACATTTCTTTAAGGCAATTTGCTCTTCACTTAAACATGTTTTGCCTGCTGCCTCCTCCTTTAAAGCAAATCCAGCTCTGCAGGTACCAAAGCTGTGATCATTTTTGCTGCTGGTGTTGCTGGGAGCAGGGTTAAGCTCAGTCTCCTGGAAAAGCTTCCACAGAGCCGCTGGCCTACCTGAGCTGGGAAGACAATTGGGGTTTTAATCAAGTACAGAGGACGTCATTCTTCTGAAAAGCAGAAAAGCTCCATGGTGGTGTGGTTCCCCAAGTGCTACCAGTGGTGTAGAGGGGTGGGTTGCCCAAACTTTCCTAAGGGAGACCGGGTGGGACATGGCACTGCAGCAGCCAATGGGAAGCTAAACACAGAGCAAAACAAAGCCACAGAGAACAGCATGTTGGAAGCAAATCCAAAGTGACTAAGGAGGAACAACAAAAGCCAGGCCTGAAGCAAATGGCAAAACTGCCCCAGATTTCTGCAGACTGGAGCCCTGACAGAGGGTATGCTCCTCACTAGGGTAGCAGTAACCAAGACACCCTTTACAGCTGGGGCTGCAGGGAGGTTCTGAGTGGAGGGAGGAGGATCAGCTGCAGTGGGAGTTTGGCTTTCAACCTGCGTCATGTGGGGAGGGTGCAGACATTGGGGCTCAATATCAGTCAGGTCTGCCAGAAATGATTAGAAAATAAATGTTTGCAGAGGTTACAGGAGTGGCAGTTCCCAACCACTAGCTTCTTTATAAAACACTAACCGCAGCATTCACTTGTGAGCTTTATTGCAGGAGACATTATTTCCCATAAGCAGGTCTCAGGAACATGCTGACCTTCTCTGGCATAGGGGCACTTTCTAGGACTTCACAGTTCCAAAGCAAGATGCAATTTTCCTTTTACTGAAATATCAGGACATTTTATCCTGATCAAAATTTTGTTCAGGGAAGAATAAACTCAGCATATGAACTGTGTATATACGAAGTTGTAAATAGCTCACATTACAGAAAGCAGAGAGCATCCTGAATGTCAGGAAATTACAGGCAACAGATTCTTTTGTTCAAAGCATAAAGATCAGAATACTTGTCTCTAGATTTTTAAATTTTCTTTTTAAGAATTTTTACATCAAGAAATAAAGCAGATGGGAAGCCCTAAAGGTGCAAGTCAGAATCTATCTTGTAAGTATTTCATCCAGACAACCAGTGGCACTTTGTCACTTCTGATGTTAGCAGTGGTTTTGAGGAGTTTATTTAACTGTGCTGAAAAATATTTATACAAACATAAAATGCATAATGCATTGTTATATAAGGATACAATACATAATGCAGATATAATGCATCAGCAGAACATAAATGTATTTAGCTATGCTAGGTAATTTAAAACAAGGGAAGAATCTTACTGTTTGCTTTCTAAGAAAAGAGTGGAAACTGTATACAATTCCTGTCTATAATTAAGGGAAAACTTCCCACTTTTTCCTCCATTCTCCAGTGATGTGTTCAGAAGAACACCCAACAGCTAACAGGAAATTGTAAAAAAGAAAACTGTAAAAAAAGAAAGAGAAAATTAAAACCTTCATTAAAAATTTCCCAGAACTCCAATAGTGTTTTTCAATGTTTCTAGTATAATTTCTGCCTATGTTTTATAACAAATTGCTGCATACCTAATACATTGCACCTGACTGATTTCAGACCTGGGGTTTCCTTGGCTTCAGGGTAAGTGATGTCTCTTTTTGCCTCCCACTTCTAACAGAAGAACAGTTAATAGTCATAAACAAATCTGTAAGTTGCTGACTACAGTTTCAGCCACAGTATCCTACTTCATTTTGTGCTCTAAATGCAAAGGTGACATTAAAGAATTCAGCTAAAATTGCATCAGGCACACATCTCCTCAGTGGTATCATGAAGGAGGAAGCAGGTCAGCATGTATGCCAGGAGGAACATCTTGCTAGAAATACGCTGGTACTGCCTGGAGAAGAAATAGCTCTAACCTGTGCTTTCGTCAAGCTTGTCTTATTTTCAGCTTTTGTAAGTATTGTGCTTTGACTTGAAGGCTACTGAAAATTTTACAGACTTCTGTGTACTAAATATTTATGTATACCTGACACTTGCATACAATTTGCTGTTGTGCAGATCAGCTGTCCTGTATGCGTACTTGAGGACAGAGTTAATACCTTCAGCTGTACCCTCTATGCTGTCCTGTAATACTACCCATAGGGAACACGCAGAACCACATCATTCACAGTGGGTGATGTTTTAAGGACGCAAATGTGAGTGGTGCAATAAATTAGCTTTATTTTCTTGTTTCTCTGGGTGGCACGCTAGGAGGACAGTCCTTCCAGAACAGCTTCTTTCTGACCACAAATGATAGCAGACTAAAAGTATCAACAAACAGAAATTCCCACAAAGGCTGTGGCCACCTGTTAACCGTACACTGGTAGTGATAATTCTTTCCCTAAACCCCCAGAAATGTTTATAAGCTTGGGTACAGCAAGTTTCTCTTCTGTGTTTTCTTAACAATTGCAAAATGAACAGTGGCACTGTATAAATAAAACCTATTCTAGAAACATTTTCCATGTCTTGATTTTGATCCACTCATTTCTAATACAACTGATTTCATGGCAGGTAGTAACAAATTAATATTCAAATTCATCCCTAAAATCAGGACCTTCTTCCTGCTTCACAGCAGAGAACTGTGTCAGGAGACTGAGCAATTTCAGTGCAGTTAGTCAGAAAAGCAATGAAAAAGAAAGTACTCAGGCCTCAAAAAATCTTAATCCAGATCATGAATCACAGACTCATCCTTCATTTCCTCTCACAATAGACTATCAATGTGATCCTCTGGATTACCATTGCACAGCTTTATCATGTAGAGAGGGTGAAACTCTTAAGAAAGAGACGGATGTAGTAGGGTCTTTAATTTTAAAGAAACTTAGATACCAACAGTTGTGTCATCAGGAATTATTTTAAAGACTCAGTAAAGTGAAAATTAACAAATTAAACATGTAGTCTACTTTCATACTTCCCTTATTACCTGTGGACACTGCATTTAAAACCTGCTGATGTGCATTTTCCCTATCAAACATAAATTCCCTGCAACTTGTAGATGTTAAAATTATGCATTTTCCTATACGCTGCCAATAGTGGGAGCTATACTTGGTGGACAGGTATAGCTAGACAAAGCTCTGCTAGTCATATATTTGATAGGGTATGGAGACACCTCAATCTGCAATGGCTGACTGCTGTGTTGTGATCTGCTGGACAAACAGACCACTTGGCACAGCTGGCAGTACAAAAGCAGCCTATGCACAATGACCAGCAGGTCCAGGGAGGTTATTCTCCCTCTGTACTCGGCACTGGTGAGACCGCACCTCGAATCCTGTGTTCAGTTCTGGACCCCTCACTACAAGAAGAATGTTGAGGCTCTGGAGTGTGTCCACAGAAAAGCAATGAAGCTAGTGAAGGGGCTGGAGAACAGGCCTTATGAAGACCGGCTGAGAGAGTGAGCTGGGGTTGTTTAGCCTGGAGAAGAGAAGGCTGAGGGGAGACCTCATTGCTCTCTACAACTACCTAAAAGGAAGTTGTGGAGAGAAGGGTGCTGGCCTCTTCTCCCAAGTGACATGGGACAGGACAGGAGGGAATGGCCTCAAGCTCCGCCAGGGGAGGTTCAGGCTGAACATTAGGAAAAAACTTTTCATGGAAAGGTTCATTGGGCACTGGCACAGGTTGCCCAGGGAGGTGGTTGATTCACCTTCCCCGGAGGTGTTTAAGGGACGGGCGGACAAGGTACTGAGGGGCATGGTTTAGTGATTGATAAGAATGATTGGACCCGATGATCTGATGGGTCTTTTCCAACCTGGTGATTCTATGATTCTATGACACAAACTACAGCTAAATTTTTAACTGTAGCACGTACCAGCAAATCCTTCCAGCTATCGAACTTGTTTACTAGAATGATTTATCAAGAAGGTAAACAAAGAGAAGGAAAATACTGCTGACACCATGTATTTAAAAGTGTGAATAAATATTGCAGAACATTTTGTTGCTGTGTTTATCCTGTGCTGAGCTGGACCATCAAATTAATTTGAAGATTAAACACTCTGGAAAGCCAATCAGGCATAAACCTCAATACAGCTGCACCCAAATCCATATGTCTTTCTAGAGATTTGTGCTATTCTAAGAGGATAAAGTATGACAGTGCAGATCCTCAGATACTTCTTGTTCTAGGCTGTTCACATTCTCCCTGAAATGTTGCTGTAGACTGGCACATCATATAAGAAAGCTGTTTGATTTCCATCTTTACAAGAAATCTTAAAACTTCCCATTGCCTTCTAGTCAACAGGCAGGTTAAACACAACACAAAGCTAGATCACTAAAGGTATGTTCCTAAATTAAGAACTTGCATACCACTCTCTTTCTACAGATTTTCAGGGAAGTTTGTAATTATGCCTTTCTCTTCTGTAAGTTTTACTTTATTTCTGCTTTTCCTAAATGCTTATTATTGTCTAAAAATGTCTGTAAAAATACCTTTGAAAAAGACATACAACTACGAATCTCTGAAAACTGCTAGACCTTTGACTAGAAAGCCTTATGTTAAAATCTCTGAATGAACTAGGATTCAGCGCCTCTACCACACAAGTTTCACTGTGTCTTAATGTTTCAGCTTTGCTTTCTACAGTAGGAAGATCCATTCACTCTATATGGCTGCAATAGAACTGTCATTTTCTACTCACCTCCCAGCACATCCAATGGTATGTGAAGAAGTTATGTTTAGTCCAGGACCAATGTAAGTGCTATGCCGTGTTACACAACAAGAGCAAGGAAACAGGCAGTTCCAAGAGAACTCATCTGTAAATACTAGATCATATCCTTTCATCTCATCAACCTGTCTCATTACCCAGTGAATATCCTTTACACGACCAGTTTGGACAGCAGAAATTATTATTCATGTGGTATATCTTAAGCTATTAGCAACCTGGGTGTATTTTAGGCATAATTACAATTATTTAGAAAAAAAAAAAATCAAGGTCTTTTAGAAAACAAGGTATTGGCACGTAACAATATTTGAAAGAAAATTGAAATCTGTGGTTTAAATGGTTTCCTTGGAGACTAAATAGCAATGGCAAATAAATATATGAAGGAGAGCACTGGTTGGACTGAGGATCTTTCTTGAGCTTAGTTGAGTAGGAAGACCTTGAGGGACATCAAAAAAAAAGAGAAATGTCTATGAGCTTTGGAAGAAGGGACAGGCATCTTGGGTGAACTACAGGGAGGAAGTGAGATCATGCACAGAAAATTCAGGAGGGCGAAGGCCTAACCAGAGCACAGATTGGCCAAGTCTGTGAAAGATAACAAAAAATTTTCTATAAATACATTAACAGCAAAAGGAGGACCAGGGAGAATATTCAGTCCTTATTGGATGCAAATGGAACAACTGTGACAGGGGATGAGGAAAATGCTGAGGTACATATTGCCTTCTTTGCTTCAGTCTTTAATAGTAAGGAAAGTTGTTCCCTCTGTGAACACATCCAGGAGTTAGAGGAGCAGAACAAAGTTCCCTTGATCCAAGAGGAGGTGGTTAGAGACTTGCTTGCCCAGCTCAACATGCACAAGTCTATGAAGCTGGATGGGATCCACCCAAGGGTATAGAAGGAGTTGGTGGATGTGCTTGCCAAACCCCTTTCCATCACCTTCCAACAGTCCTGGCTGACTGGGGAAGTTCCACTGGACTGGAGGCTGGCTGACGTTGTGCACATCTACAAGAAGGGTCTCAGGGAGGATCCAGGGAACTACAGGCCTGTCAGTCTGACCTCAGTGCCAGGGAAAGTCATGGAACAGGTGATCTTGAGTGCTATCATGAAGCACATGCAAGAGAACCGGGTGATCAGGCCCAGTCAACATGGGTTCATGAAAGGCAGGTTCTGCCATACTAACCTGATCACCTTCTATGACGAAGTGACTGGCCTACTGGATGAGGGAAAGGCTGTGAATGTATCTTCCTGGACTTCAGTAAAGCCTTTGACAGTTTCTCACGGCATTCTGCTTCAGAAATTGTCCCCCTCTGGCCTGGACAGATGCACACTCTCCTGGGTGGAAAACTGGTTGGATGGCCGGGCCCAGAGAGTGGTGGTAAGTGGTGTTAACTCCAGCTGGAGGCCAGTGACAAGTGGGGTTCCCCGGGGCTCAGTGCTGGGTCCAGCCCTGTTCAATGTCTTTATCAATGACCTGGATGAAGGCATAGAGTGCACCCTTAGCAAGTTTGCAGATGACACTAAGCTGGGTGGAAGTGTTGATCTGCTGGAGGGCAGGGGGCTCTGCAAAGGGATCTGAACAGGCTGGACCGCTGGGCTGAGTCCAATAGGATGAGGTTTAACAAGGCCAAATACCGGGTCCTGCACTTGGGGCACAACAACCCTGTGCAGTGCTACAGACTAGGAGAAGTCTGTCTAGAAAGCTGCCTGGAGGAGAGGGACCTGGGGGTGTTGGTTGACAGCCGTCTGAACATGAGCCAGCAGTGTGCCCAGGTGGCCAAGAAGGCCAATGGCATCTTGGCTTGTATCAGAAACGGCATGGCCAGAAGGTCCAGGGAGGTTATTCTCCCTCTGTACTCGGCACTGGTGAGACCGCTCCTCGAATCCTGTGTTCAGTTCTGGGCCCCTCACCACAAGAAGGATGTTGAGGCCCAGGAGCATGTCCAGACAAAAGCGATGAAGGGGCTGGAAAATAAATCTTACAAGGAACGGCTGAGAGAGCTGGGGTTGTTTAGCCTGGAGAAGAGGAGGCTGAGGGGAGACCTCATTGCTCTCTACAACTACCTGAAAGGAGGTTGTGGAGAGGAGGGTGCTGGCCTCTTCTTCCAAGTGACAGGGCACAGGATGAGAGGAAATGGCCTCAAGCTTTGCCAAGAGAGGTTCAGGCTTGACACCAGAAAAAATTTTTCATGGAAAGGGTCATTGTGCACTGGAACAGGGAGGTGGTTGAGTCACCTTCCCTGGAGGTGTTTAAGGGACGGGTGGACAAGGTGCTGAGGGGCATGGTTTAGTGATTAGTAGGAATGGTTGGACTCGATGGTCCAGTGGGTCTTTTCCAACCTAGTGATCCTGTGATTCTGTGATCTTTGGATCATACATCCAAAGCAATAAAAAGACCAGGAAGTAGGCAAAAGGGAGATGGCCGTATGGACTGAGGAAAAGCCAAATGAAGATTTTAACTGGATATTGGCTGAAAGATTGTGGCTAGAAACAAGAAAATGGTGACCTGTAATTTCATTACTTCTGCTCCAATATAGTGAATAGCATAAACTTCTCACTTAGGTAACCGTGGTATGAGATGTACCTAATCACCACTCAGTATTGATTACTTCTCTCACTCTAGGAAAAGACCTGTGGATTCCTGAACTTTGACTCACCAAATCAAAAATGGTATGAAGAAAAAGAAAATGTTGTTCTGGAGTTATACCAAAACAGACTTCCCATTTTCCAGACGTGTTTATCACAGGCATGCTTTCAGAATCTGAAAGTCTCATTCAAACCATACATGAACCATTTAAAAAGCTATTTGAATAGTTCACAAGCACAGTGGAAAACACTTTTTGCATGCTGTTTCTTAAATCCTCAGAAATACATACATACTAAGATAAGTGATATTCCGGTGTTCTCTGTTTTTAAAAAGACAATATATTAGCTGCCTGGTGGAGCTATTTTTCAAGTAAGAAACAGGGAAAATAAAGTCATTAAATATACAAGGCCTGGAAAAAAACTTAAAGGTAACATACATTTTGACAGCATCCTTTTAAGTAATTTTTGTGGTTTTCCTTGAACTCCTTCATCAGTTATTTATAAGCTATATCACAAAAATCATAAGTCATATAAAGAAGCCATTTACAAGCAATGAAATCTGTATTAACATCTGAAAAAGTCTGTTTCCTAAAATATCAAGACAACAAAATGTGTAGTCAATTCCTTTCAGATTTCCTGCTCCTCCCTTTCCCTTCACACTGCCCTCTGTGAATTAAGGGAAGAGACATTCACAGAAAACTTTTACTACAAGCTCAGTTCTTCAAAGGGCTGATTGTCCACTAATTTTAAGATTCAATATCTATATGGTGTCCCTTATTACATAAACCAGCAGATTTTCTCTGTTCACATAAAGAGATATAGGAAACTGTTTCTTGTGCTTTTGACAATGTATTCAATGTAGGTAAAAGGACAAAGGCCATGGGAATTCAGATCTCTTACAGCTGCTGGAGTCAATGCAGCCCCACAGCAGTACATAATTCTGCCTGCAAGATCAGATAGAAATCCATCTGTGTTAAAACAGATATCCTACAACAGTTATGAATCCTCCACAAAATGCATCAGTCATATCATGAAGAATTAATTAGTAGCTAGTGCCCCTGTTGGTACTGGCAGAAGAGATACTGGATTTCAACATGTATTGCCACCTCATTCAAACAAAGATGCTAATTAGTACTGCATTTTTCTTGTATCAATGAACCAAAGTATTAGATGTCCTTCAATCTTAATAAGGAAATTTTCTGAGAAAGATTTTCTGAGCCACTGTACTAAAGTTAAATTTGCTTCTTTTGTCTTTCCTTTCTATTAAAAAAAAAAAAAAAAAGGAGAGGAAGAAACTCATTGTTTGGCTTTCAGTGAGACTGGCACTTGCAAAACCCTCAGTCTTGTTTGTGTTAGTTGGACAGAATCATATGCCAGAACACTGGTGCATAGCTCTGTTGTAAGCCTGTAACTCTTATGGTCAAGCACAAAGCTGACAATGAGTCAGAGGATAAAGCTTATTTTTTGGCTGGTGGAAGAAAACATCTGAAGCAGAGCAGTGACTTGTAGCAGACCAGTGCCTTGCCAAGCTGTAAGACATATAGAGGCCACTGTTCCCTGCCACACAATGAACAGTATAACAAAAGCTGTAGGGAACAAGGTCTCTGGTTTAGAAATACAAATTATTCAGCTCTCTGCTGAGATGCTGCTGATACCAAGTTTGTAGGGAAATGTTTTATGCACAAAGAAATTCAATGAGGGATCTCCTCACTCTCATATTTTAGGAGCACAAAACACTCACATGGATTGCCACATGTAGAGAACATTGACTGTATTGCAGCATATGTCTACCTAGTCTGAAGACCTGAAATAGAAGTGGCCTTCACCCTTCTGGATTGCAGAAATTGAGTAATATTTTTCCATTAGATGCTGAAGAATTGCTGTCACCTCCCTAATTATCCGAGGCATAATTCAACCTGACAAAATGAAGATTTATTTTTCTGGACTTTTTCTCCTTAATTGTGATAGGGATGCTTCATGATGAACAGCTGCTATGCTGAGAGCTACTACTCCAACTTTGTCTGTCAGTACCAACACTGCAATTCAGGGGGAAAAGTAAAGCACTCCACCTTCCCCACCCTCCAAGAATACTAGTAGTCATTTAAGACTGGCAGTAAACTTTTAAAATACCGTATTCTGTCACAGTGAATTGCTTTTGTTCTGTGCATCAAATCAGAATGATTGTCTGTCTTGGCTTATTAATATTTCACTAAACAATACACAGATTTCACTTGCATCTCTTAAAATACAAAAGACAAATTTAGAACAATTGAAATTAATACTAGGCTCCTGTGAAAGTCAAAAGGCAAAGTTAGATCAACACTGGCAAAACCTTTAACTCTTGTTTTTCCTCATGGCCATTAATTTTGCATAGACTGGTCTGTGGTATGTCCCATGTTGAACAACCCCCAGAGTGTATAAAATATATTTTCAATTAAATATCTTCCTGGCTGGTGTGGAGACATGTAACATCATAATCTAAAACATTGGCCTTGAGGCTATAATGCTGCAAAATACACATATTTGCAACCAGTGAAATTATTTCACTAGCCTATTATATTCCAAGCAGTCAGATATATTTAAAAGATGAATTTTCCACTTGGCTGAATATGGCAATATACTCTCAAAACTCTTTCATCACATCTCAAATCTAATATGTATGGGAGCACAGCTGTAATGCAAGACTTCACCAATTCACGTTGCTTTAATATGAAGGCTTACTTGCCATTAGGCAAAATATTGGGACAGGAGTAGAGTGGCAGCTTTGTCCTTCACAGACACCTTGGGGCTGAGCAGTTGAGCACTATAGAAGCATTTCCAGTTCAAAGCTCTGACAGACCAGTTCTTGACAGCTTAAAATATTTGGGGGAATATCTGTTCTCCAAGATTAGAAGTTGTCTGACCTCATTTTACACTGTGTCTCTAAGGAATGGTGGAAAAAAGAGGAAGATCCTACAAAAATTGTGCCTAATTTGGTCTAACCCACACATGATGTAAAGTCCTATAACACAAGGCCAGAACAGTAGTACCTGCAAGGGAGGCACATTACATCCACATTAACAGGAGTGAGTTCTTCTGCCAAGCCACAGCTGTACTATGCACCTTTCATATTCCTTTAACTTTTCTGTTTGTCTTGGATTCAGAAATTGTACTTTAAAGTATGTCATGAGTACATACCAGCTTCTGTAAGTACCTTCTCTTTCCTGTGGTACCACATGTTATAACTGCCTCTCTCCTTACCTCTGGCACAGCAAATCTCGGTAACTAGTCAGCTGGGTTACTTGCAAGTGTATCAGTAAAATTCAGAGCATCTTTGAGGTACTGAAACTAAACTTAACTGATGTAAGTATCATAGAAAAACAAAAAGCACTGATATTTCACGTAGGTGTTTACAAGAAAGAGGGAAAACCTTATGACTTCTTTAAAGTTGTCTTCAAATGAACTTGTTTTTCTACATTGCTTCGGCTCATGTGTAGGATAGTGTTGTAAGGTAGCAAGCTACTTGGGAATGATGTAGTAAACTCAACCATGACTACTGCAATTCAGCAGAGAGTCAGCCAGACAGTTTCTATTAGCAACCACCAAACAGCTTAAAGGAAAATCAATAGTTGTCCTTCTTGGCCCAATCCATCCATAAAACCCAAGCTCATTTAGGGGCTCCAAACAAATACGAAGAAAGAATGCAAAGCCACTATTTTAAATTGTCAGAGTTCTGGTAAATTTATTCTCTAGTAGTTCTTGATATTCCTATTAAAATATACTGCATAATTGTAAAATCAAACATTGGTCCTCCAAGCAGGACTCACCAGAAGTGCTAGCCGGTTGCTGCTGGCCTATGTCAACAGAAATTTGTGCCATTTTTTGTATCATTGTGGTTAGACTGCTAACTTCCAGATAAGGGAGACCACAAAATCATACTCCAAAAGTCAGAGTTGATGCAGAAGTTCTCCAGTGCTTAGTAGAGAAACAGAAGTATCTCGATTTACTCTAAAATGAGCAGTTGATTGTAGGCTTTTAGGCCAAGGCAGTTTAACATCAAACCTTATCTTTCATTCGTGGACTTCAAAGAGTTTAACTTAAGAAAGGGGAACAACCATTCATCACCGGCTGTTCACACCAAATGTTGGTTAGGATTCACCAACCAGCATGACCAAGAGTCCTTTCAGCACAACATATCCCAGAGAACACAAAGAATGGACTTCTGAAGTCATGCTGTTATAAGGAGCTGTTCCCATCCTCCATTTAAACTGATGGCAGGACTTCCACTCTGATAATTGTGAACAGGTTTAAATACCACCTGGGAAACCTTGACTAGTGAGAGCCAACGGTGGGTGCTGAGCAGCTCCTTTTTCTCATACTAGGACTGCCCTGCACACCATTTCATAAACTAAGAGTTGAAAACAATTCAGTGGCTTATGCAGTTTCCATATATAGAGCTGTTTTACAATCTGGCTTTCATATCTGCCAAAAGTTCAATTCACTAATTCATCATACCCTCTTTCAGAGTACTAGAAATGTTGTGTGGCTGAAATCACTGTAAAACACAGAAGATCTATGCCAAATCCATGACTCGGTGTGACTGCTTGTCAAACAAAAACATCTGAAAGGAGAACTTTTGTACCAAATCTGCCTCGTGTAAATTCCTCGCTTCTGCCACTGGTCATACTTTAACACAATCTGAATCGGGAATGCTAGCATATGGCTTTTTGCTAAGCACCATTCCGTGATACCTGACATTGGTCTGTCCTGCATCTTTGCCCACTATTGTCTTCTCCCAGCAAAATATGTACAGACACTGACACTGATGGACAGGGGACTTCACCTCCAAGCACTCAAGTCAGGTTTATATGCTAGTCTTTCAGCCTAATTTCACTTTTCAGTTTCTCTTTAAAGTTGAAATATAAGGAAGTTCTAGAGTATCTTTGCTCCCTCTGATAGGCATTTGCAAGAAGCATGGCACATTACAAGGAGTCTGTCCATGTGACATAAACAATTTGCCTCATTCTGTCATGAGATTGCTGACCTTTACACAAAAAAGGCTTTGGCTCACTGTTCAGCAATGCAAGTGCCAACAATGTAAAAGAGATTTTACTGAGACAGTGTTTAGATCATGTATCCAGTTCTCTATAATACAGGATTCAATCTAGAAACCTTATTGCTATGCATAAATTTCATTATTGTAACATATGTTCCCATACAGTTCAAAATTTCAGCTCTTTTTCACTTGTTCCTGGTACAAACTCACTCCACCTCAACAGCAAACTTCTTGTTATTCAAATATAGTCTGGGAAAAAAGTGTTTTAACTTCTCAGCGTTTAACACCTTTTTTAGAAAGAGCGTGCTCAGCTATTTAAAGACTGTTAGTACACGTAGCTTAATTGCTAGGAAACCACTTACTGCATTAAAATGCTACACGACATCCACAGGCTGCTTTTACTGCCTAATCTGCAATTTCTATTATTTAATGTCTGTGTTAGCATACCCACCAGGCACTGATCTCATCTATTGTCAAAAACAGAGTGAACCTTAGCTTGTTCTGGATGAGTGATTCTCCAGGAGAACAAAATACAGGACTTTACAAGACAGCAATCTCTCAGGAGATGGCATTCTATTATTAAAGTCTACTCTGTTATTAAATGTAGTAAATCTATGACTACCGAACATCTTGGAAGGAGAAAATATGAAAGGGTGCATTTTAGGAATAAAATAACATACTGATAATTAAATACATGCTTAGAAAACATAACCATCTGTATGATCAGGAACAGAGTAAGGCCTGTAGAATGAAAACTGATACCATCCTAATAGGTGGAGATTTAATTTTTATAGAAGAAATCCTCAAGGTTTCAGCTATGCAATAATACTCCTTCCCAGGAGGCTGGCAGCAAGCACACGGAAAGCAAAACCATTCTGCTGACTGGAGCTTCTTCTGCCTCATTATCACCCTCTTATTTCAGGTTAGCTGAACTATAGCTATAGTCTCTGAGACACTCAAGAGAAAATATCTTAACCAGGTCAGAGATTTAACAGCAAAAAATCCTGCTGCTTCTGGTTTCAGGTGTCATGCCACAACCTTAGACCAAATCACTCCTTGCTGTAGCTTGCTCTGAAGCCAGGACATTGGTGTGTGCCGCAGTAAAATGAACACCAGATGGACAGGAAATATAGACATATTTATGTTGGTGGCTTATACTTTGTATGTTAGAAATGTTTACTCTTTTAATACAGGAATTCACACTTTATGGGGAATACAGCAACTCCTGATAAACAAGTTTTGGTAAGGAAGAATCAAGAAGAATACAATTATTAACATTTCTGATCACCTTTGAAGTTCCTTATGAAACTAGGTCTTCGCATCTCTTACTTTTCTCACCGTCTAAGGCCTTCTTACCTCCTTCCCTTCAAACAACAATCTCCAAAGCAGTTGCTGATCTGGATATAAATGCTTTGCATAGCATTTACAGAGTCCATCCTTCTGGGTTTAATACACTACAAAAATTATTTCTGCAAACCTGGAGCAAAAAAACCAGCAGACCTCAGATTCAATTCTGTGCTCAGCTTCTCAGCAGTGTTCAGGGTCTGTGTTACATATTTTCACTTCCATGTGACTTTATCAGAATCTTCCTGAAGTTTTAAAAGAGCAATTGCACATTTAGTTCGTGTAAGTCAGACTTCTTTTCCAGGAATTAGCAATTCAAAACCATCATGCAACAGCTGAGGTGGAAAACAAAGTTTCAAAACTAAGTGTGCATTCTGTGGTATGGATGTTAACATCTATTTCATTATTGGGTCTTAATATATTTATATATAATAGCAGCATGTCCTTGAGATGTTTTAGGAGTGCAGAAACATTGCAGATTTTAGATTTGATGTGTAATGCTAGGTTTTCTTCTGTAGGAAGGTGACAGAAGGGATAGAGGGCATGCACAGGAGTCAACCCAAGCAAGTAGTCTAACACAAAGCTGGAGGGAGTGCAAGTAGTTCTGCTTTCTGTGTGCAAGGCAGAAAGACAGCAGCGTATCAAAACTCACAATCAGACAGTGCCAAAGCTGACCCCACATTCAAGTGGTCTTAGTCATAGCCATAATACTCCGCCTTCCCATGAAAGGAAGAGACACTGAGGAGGTGCCTTCCCTTGAATCAGGGTGTGTGCTAGTCTTCATAGAAACATGATCTGTGCATTTACAGGCTGTGTGCTTCAAATGCATTCTGACAAAACCCAGAAAATTAGAAAGGACATTTGCCCACCTGACTTGAAATACCTATTTTGTTCATGGCTTTCATTTAAACGCTTTCTTTTCAATCACTACCTCCACAGCTATTATTTGGATAGCAACAAACTCGACATTGCTCATCTGCCCAGTGCTTTTGTAGTGAAGGTCATTCTGCAGCCCAGGCTACCGTGCCAGAAAGGGCTAACAATGTGTTCATCCTCCTCCTTCCCTCTTGTTGTGGAAGTTTATCACAGCTGGAGACATAAACCAGTCATCTAAGATGAGTTCTTTGCAGCAGAGCAGACAAAGAGAAAGCAGTCTTCTTGGTTCAGGGTGATTTACAAAAAAAAGGAATATCAAAGTATATCAGAAATAACTTGATCTGATTACCAGTTGCAAGTCACTTCGTGAGAATGATACATTTCAAAATTAGTGATTAAATCAAAGTCAGACTCTTGCTACACTCCATAGTTTCTTTAATGCAAGACTTTGCAGTATGCCGGCTCTTTAGTCTGGCACCCTGAGAGTTATTGCTGCCCTGGTTATAAAATGTTCAGTATGCTAAACCTTGACACCAGCAATCCTCTCTACATTTAGTGTTGCATGAACCGTCAAGCAGCACAGGTGAGTTTAGTCCATGGAGGACTGAGTCCCGATGCAATTATTTTAGTGGCAGTATAATGGTGGATTAAGCGTTTAAGGAGAAAAAGATAATTGTTCTGCACGTCTCTGCCCAGGGGTACCCTAAGATTATGGGTTGCTGACTTACATAAAAGGCAGGAATGCACAGAACACAAGGTTAAACTAATTGTCATGAACTCATATGCTTGCATAACTACTAAGGTCTACTCTGCTGGCAGATAGTATGTACACCTGCCGTGATTTTCAGCGAGTTCAGAAAACGACATTGTTCTGAACCACTGTAGCTCCCTGTAAGAGAAACATTTTACAAAACAGATGATTAACTGAGCAGTGCAGCCTATAACATTTAAATTGCCATTAAAGCAAGTAGCTTTCCCAGATCAAGTACATCACAAGCCTCGTGGTATATTTCCAGTCCTGATCTCAGAAGAGATCTCTTGAAATTGGTTCGTTTCATTTAAGAACAGCATGTAGATATTGTGTAATGGAAATGCCCTATCTTATTTCTGCTGAGAAGCTACGTATGGATATACTAGCTATCACTGGACATTTCTCTTCATTGCAGAGGAACGCAACTGGTTATGGGGCTGACTATAGTTCCATAGCAGTTTTTGTAGGCTTTGGAAATGTAACCTTCTGGTTCTGTCTTTCCATTACCTTTCTCCTTTCAGGTCCATATGTATTGTTATACAGATGATAAAATGTATGACAAGTAGAATGCAGGACCTACAAGGGGAAGGTTTTAATCTTAATATCTTCCACTACATCTATGTTGAGTCCTTATAATCCCTAGAGGCTTTTGCTTGTGTTTGTTTTTTTGCTGTCAAGCTAATGACCGTGAACTGTCCTTTGACTCTTGCCATAGGAGGCTGGCCAGAGTCAGCTCAGTAAAAGTGATCCTTGGTTTTGCCTAGAGCAGGGGAGGTTAGAGTTCAGAACCCAAGATGCTATATAAAAAGCAAGAGAAGCACTGCAGGACAAGCAAGGCATTCATATGCAGTAAGGCTCTTTATTTTATCTTAAAAACAAACACACACCCACCGACCCCTTGTATGCTTTGCAGCAAAGCATGCAAGCATCTCTCTTACTGTGGACATATATAATCCTATAGACAGATCTGAACAATCTTTGGCTAAACTGATTTAATACCACAAACCAGGGACAAATCAGGGGCAGGTTTTAATGATAAATCTTGTATTCTAAGTCAAAGGTCTAGGTAATGCCCCCTCAACCTACTGACGTCTGAACCAGCAAGGGCAGTCCACATTTGATTTTTCAGCCAAAGTGCCTGAATTTGGATCAGGTAACCATGCAAGACAAACCTTACAGCAGGCCAAGCAGTATTTTCTGCAGTTGCAGAGTGTTGTGGCGCCATCCCTCCCACTCCCAAAAAGAGAATATATAAATTGATGAATGGGACCAAAATCAGCCACAGACCTTCAAAACTGGAGCTGGAGCTACATTCTTTCACACTTACAACAATATCCTAGTTGAATGTGTGAAAAGCATCTGGGTACCTGTTTTTCCACACTTTTTTCTTTACTGCATAAATGACAAAGGTCAGTGAACTTACAGGTCAGTTGAGCATGTTCTTACAACTCCTCACCCACCTAAGGAACTTTGTCTGAGCTGAAATACCAAGGCTGAACATAAAAACATGCAATAGAAATGCAAACTATTTGTAGGGAGAGTGGGTGGTAAAGATGGGAATAAAAAAGGTATTTATCTAGAAATTCTTTTATAGATAAGATGTTGTTTCTTGGAATGACTGTTTTTCTACTACAGTTTGCTGACCACAGTAGACTGCCAGAAACACCCCTGGAGTAGTATCTTTGTATCTAAAGTTCTATATATTGTTGTTGTTGCTATTGTTGTTATTATTATTATTATTAACTTGGCAAAGGTTATTACAGCAAAGATTGCTCTTGGCCCAGCTGCAGAGAAACATTCTTTCCCCTTGTCTGTAGGACAAGGCAGCAAGAGAACTTTCACTCCCCAGAAGCCCAGTTCCGGTTTTGTAGAGCTGACCAGTTCTTCCAACATAGGAAAAGTCTTCACAGGAAATTAAAAGAAATGATCCTGAACAAGCAGCTGTCTTGAAATTAGGAAGCAATGATGAAAAATTGTTTTGTCTTTAAATTATTATCCAGGCAGATGAAGAGAGGAATTAATTCCAGCTCTTTTGGTAATGAAACTTTTCAAATTAATAGTCAGTTTCTTTGGAATGAAGCTCCCAGACTAGACCAGGTGCTTTTGTAGCAAAGACCAGACCCAGGGGTGACAGAATTTCAAACGCTTCACATTCAGAAACAGCATGTGGCTTTCTAGAGTCAGTGGAAAACATAGGGAGCCAAGTCTTGTAGTCATCTAATTGGTTCCCATCCAGCAAGATCACTGCTGACCTCTCACAAAAGCAAGCTCCATGCAAGGTTACATGCAGACTCACACACTGAACATGCAAAATCGAGGCCTTGCATACAAGGCAATGTTGCAATGCTTCAGCAGACAAGTAGCGAATCTCAATGTGAGGCCTTAAAAGGGGGACAAGGGTGAGAGTATTTTAAAATAAAATGGAAGAAAAAGTGATTTTGCTTTCTTGTATCTATTTAATTACGATCAACCAGACAATCACAGTAGACTATCCTGCCCAGCAGTCAGGCATTGAAGTGCTTGTGTCCTAGTGTCTTCCAAGAACTCATTAAAATGACATGATGAGGGATGTCCACTATTGAGCCCTCTTCCTGTGCCCTGGATTCCTCTGAGTTTGGAAATGATGTACCAGTCTTTGGTCTGCTTTTCTGTACCCTTTGCAAGCTGCTAGTCTGTTTTTTCCAATGAGATCCACCTTTGTGGATCATTAGGATTTGCTCAACCTCTTTCGTTTTTATCTGTCTGCCTTATGGTTTTTACTCTGTTTTCTGCCTTTTACATGATCTTTAAATGGATGGAGTCTTTATTCTAGCCTACAAGTAGGGTCTTCCTTCTTTTAGGCTGTCCTTCCTGTGCTGTGTGACCTGAGAATCCATGCATACTGGTGCTGGGGTCCTTACGATGTGCTAATCCTGGTGCAATCAACCAACACATGCCATCAGCATAGTCTTTCTCTGCTGTTCATTCTTGCTGCTGCTCCCACAGCCACACATGCCCATTCTAGTCAGTCTAAACATTTCTATCACAATACTCACATAGATTTATCTTGATAGTACTGCCAACCCTAAAGTGGTCTTCTGTGCATCTGGGAGGCAAGAAGAACACTTTTTACTGTCTTAAGGATTTTGAGAGCCTGGCTTTGGCACTCTTCAAAAATTTTAAGCTTGACTGAAATCTGTGCCTTAATTCCCTCCTGTGTAAATAAAGAAGATGATCAGTTTATCTTCTATCTTTATACACTATAAATGCTTGGAAACACAGATTGCCTTGATATTGTGCAATAGGGTACTGGGCATAGGGTGGCATCAATTTTAGTAAGTATGTCTCAGTGTTACACGCACACTGAGCTCTTGCAGTTGGGCAGGGACAGCTTTGGAGTAGGGATATATAAACCACATAGACCCGACAATTCTAAGAGACTATTTCTATTGTAAATATTTAGGTATGTAAATATCAGTAAACTATGACACCACTTCCTATCCTGGTATTTTTTTCTTAAGTATAGAAACAGTAATTACCAGCTTATATGGTTCCTTGATTTTTTTGTTCAGTTTCTCACTGTATGTGCAAGTTAGTATATTTGAAGGATGGTAGGGGTGTTTTTTCCTTTCCCTTTTTAACATAATGTAGTGTCTGAAAGCAGTGCATGAAACAAGAGACAGGCTTTCAATATTCTCCTCATTTCACATTTCATTCCTGACCTAAATGAGCAGCCTTCAATGCATTGATGCAGTGTTTGTGTTCTCTCTCATGCCTTGAAGTCTGCCTATAGGTTAATCTCCATAGTATCCGTTCCCTCTGCATTGTTCAGCTCTAATTTTAAAATCTAGATAAAGTTACATGACTTTAACTATCTATAGAGATGGGTGTGGATATAGTAAATGTGAAACATTACAACACGTTAGTGCAAGGTCTTGCAAAATCCACTTTGAGCACCTCAACTGCAACATTGACTCAGACAGTTACTCCAGAATAAGTTTCTAATATACTGGGTCAATGTGCCCAGAGAATCTCTCCATACACAAAGTCAATATCATAGAATTATATTGGTTTATCCTGTCTAAATATTGCCAGTGAAAAATTCAGAAGTTTCAGAATCACAGTGCTTAAGGTATAGAGGATAACCAGGTACATAAATGGGGAATTGAATACTTACTGGGTATTCAATGGGTTCATCATGCTTTTGAATGCCTACACCTTAATCTGGATTATACTTACAGCTTCATATGAGTTATTTAATACAATGCACCAATGCAATTACACTCTTTTTTAGGCAGTCAGAAGCAAACAACAAGAATCTTACTCTTTTTTTTGTTCTGCTTAGAATGGTTCAGGAAATCTCAGGCTTCGATTAGCATTTACATGCATTGGACTCTCTGTAGCTGTATTGAAGTTCTACAGCTTGGCATACTCTTACTAAATCTGCTAGGAAAAGACTTGAGCTTGTATCTGCATGAGCAAGTAGATAAAAAAAGAAACCCATACAACAACAACAACAAAATCCAAAGGCAGTGATGAATATTGCACAAAAGCATTGGCACAAATTGCTCATCCTCTTTCTGATATCTGAAAGCACATCCAATTTAAGGCTATGACAATTAATTATTGGAAGATCTAAAAGGAAGCTCTTTGAGTGCCCTTATACTCACAAAGCATATTCAAAGTGTCAGTATAAGGTATGGAGATTCTTGGTAGTGTTTTTATAGTTATTCTAAACTATAGAATTCTCTACACAGACTTGAAAACATACATGCATTCTTCTTACTATAAGAATTAAATCTGTTTACAAAGTTAACATGCAAAAGTAGTTTCACATGCAAAGCTGACTTCGTGTATAACCTCATGTACAAGGTATCCAAAGTCCTCCCTGTTTATCTAACTGTAATATTAATGTTGGTGTGTTGACAATATTTGCATAGAAGAATGTGTAAAAATGATAGTTTATGAAGAAAATTCAGTCATCCTGTCCTATATTCAGAGCAGTTTCCACAGTGTTATTGCCATAGAAATCTGTTTCATTTCATCTGTATTTCATTAAATCTACATTATGTTAGGGAAAATTCAGCTGGTCCACATAAGATTTCCTCATTTTAACTTGCAAAAACTATTCCATTTTTCAACTTAAACTGTTGTGTAGAGACATCATCAGTCTGTTTATTTAAGACTTATAAAAGCAATATGTAATACAATTGTTCTTAAGCAAAACAACTTTGTGTTTCCTCAGGTGTTCCAGGATCGATCACCCATGAATGCCAAGGTGCCCTTACACTGTTTGGAACAATTCAAGAATCCTGCAAAAACATTGGGAGTTTTGTGGGGTGGTTTTTGGGGCTTTTTTTTTGAGCCATATCAGTACAGAATTATAGGTTGCCAACTTAGTATGTCTGGGTGGGTTTTTCTGTGATGAAGCCATCCAGGAGTGCAGCTGAGACAGAGGAGGTACTTCCATGCATTTGATGCACTTCGACAAGCCTATTGAAAAGGAAAAAAATAAGTTGCTTTTGTGTTATATTTTCCACCATTGCCTACTCCGCCAATATCTTTGAATACCTATTAGCAGGAAGAACAAGATTTAGCCTGTTTTGCAGCAACCATCTACAGAATCTGGCAAGAAGCTTGCACAGTGGGAGTTGCCAGTGATGCATTTTTCAGTACTTGTTCCATTTGATCGAATTAATCACAACCTGTCTTTACAGAAATCAATGGGGTATTTGACTTAAACATGCACACAAGGATTACAACTTGGTTTTCCTAGATCCAGTTCAACTTTTCAAATTGTCAGAAATTCACCCATCTCCTGTATCATAATTTTTAAAGATCAGCACACAGAAAAATTGAATGATAAACACCTGCTTCAATCTTACCCTTCTCTACAGAGTAACTTACTCATAGGTAACGTGGCTTTAACAGCAAAGATCTCCCAGCATGGTTTCAAATTACAAAAACCACATCCTATGCTGTTCAGTGTTAGGCTGTCTCAACATCCACTACGTACACATTCAAGTTCAGTAGTTTCACTGTGTTTTGATAAGGCACTGTACTTGCATCTGCTCTCAGATTTAAACAGGGGAGCAACATCACACAGTGTTAGCACAATACACATGAATGGTTCCTGTTCCTTCTTTCACTTTAATTTTACCTTAGGCCATTCTTCAAGGTCTTGTTTTTCTCTCTTTAATGCTATGGTCACTGACAATGTGGCCAGTTTTTGGTTTTTTTTAGAGGATTATAAAAAGGGATAAGTCTTATTATATTTTATAGTTGAGAGCCTGCTTATCACATCTTTTCTGTTTCATGGGAAATCTCCCATGGGATGCCTTAGTGCATATTTGAGCAATGACAGTAAAGGACAACAGATATAAAAATCCAATGCCATCTTATTATCCAATACGTTTGGCATTGATTTGTGTAATTCACTTTATGCCTATTTTAGAGTAACTGTAAAAATGAAACTAATTCTCCTTGTTACACTTTGACTTCCTGAAGTTGATTTAATAAGCCTACACTTTCTATTAATTTAGAGGAATATAAGTGACATTCATTAGCTTGATACTTAACCTGCATCATTGTAATATTTGACTGTTCTTCTACTAATTTTCTGAGAAGTGAAGTGTCTTTGTCTTGCTGCAGAAATTATTTCATTAGTACGCAAAGCCCTGGTAAAAGGAGAAAACTCCACGCAAGTAATCACTGGAAACTCCAGCCTCCTGGCAACTCTGATCACCTAGATCACAATACAAAACACACTCTTGTGTCAAAACTCAGCTTTAATATTCATGCTCCACAGAAGCTAAGTTTTAAGGCCAAAAATATACCTCTGTGCAAAGCCGCAGCACAAGGTTCACAAGCCATTTACATCTTCAAAGTAACTTGAGAAGAGCCCTGGCCTTGTTGATTCTCTCTCTGCAGAGAGGAGTATGGTAAGAACCGAACAGTGTAGTAAAATGATGGTCTGACAATTACTTCCATGATTTCCTTTCTCTGTTAAATTTTTCCATGAAATTCTCAGCATTTTCTTTTAAAATCTATCTCACTCTGGCAAACTGTTTTGAAATCACTAAAAATTGTTTTATCACAATAGGATATGTATTCTATTGAAAAATTTTGTGTAAAAGTCACATTATCAAAGCAGCAGGGTGTAGTGAGGAACTAACTAACAGAACAGCACTTTCATTTACCTCCCCAGTAATAGATTTTGGCTGGTGTTCCTAGACGTGAAGAACTCCTGTCATTTGACTGTGCAAAGACAGAGGCATACAAGTTCCTTTATTTTCCAACATGGCAAAACTCATTCACTCTTCTCAAACCATTTCCTCCCAATATTAGAATTCCCTTTTCTCTGAGATTTCTGTATTCTCCTCTCTCATTTTCTTCTTTCTCATTCAATTTTCTACCCCGCAAGCTAACTCCTGTAGACATTCAGGAGTAGCTCACAATCTTCTTTTGTTTCCCAATCTTTCTTTATTAGACCTGTTATTCTCCCTATGCAAGCTCTAGTCTCACTGCTAATCTCTCCTTCCATCAGTACATCAGCTCATCTCACTCCCTTCCTGATACTTCATCAGCCAACACATGGTCTCCAGATCAAGGATCCCACCCACCATTCACACCTGTCGCTCTCAGGTTTCCTTTGCCCTTCTGTAAAGTACTCTGGGGTTGTGCATACCTCATAAAAAGAGTCACACACACACAATTGTAAATGGTCTCATTCCTAAGGGAGATACATTATAAAAGACAGAAAAACATTCAGACTGTTTCAGAAACCTTTCTACTGGGATCCAGCAGTTGTCTCCATGTAAACCTCTAGAGACACTCAGCAACAGTTTTTAGTCAATGTATATATGGGTAACTCTGTGCAATAGAGTTGTAGGTCTGCTAGATGCCATTAAAACAAGAAAAGAAACAATCCTACTAAACCTATAATTTCTTTTTTTTGGTATTCCACTGCTTCAAAAGCCAACAAATCATACTCAAGACCACTGCCTTAGTCAAACATGAGCCCATAAATGAACCACTAACCAATTCAACATAAAGATTTATTTGAACTTCAGGAGAGTTTGCTGCTTCTCAGACAGTTGCATACAATTTTCTCTTCTGCAGGAAGAACAGTTTACTTTTGCAGATCTCTCCAGAACACAGATATAGACATTTCTGTGGTGCTGATGTTTGGGCTATAAAATCAGCAAATGGTCCATTCAGTCCTTTGATGTGGATTTCAATGCCTTATCAGTTTCCACACTGTCAGCTTGCAGTGTCAGGTGTGAAATTGTTAGTCTACCAAAACATCTAGTGCCATTAAAACCAACTAACTACCATCCCATACATTGCCTGCCGTCTAGGACAGAATTCCATTGGCCACAATCGATATCGTTTAGATTTTGATTCTTATTGTGTCAAAAATTACGAAGTACTGTACGCAGACATGGGTTTGGAAGTGAGTGCTGTCAAATGAATTGCAAATAAAAAAAAAAGAAATGCATCCCCAAGTTAATTACATCTGTAAGCACATCTGTCTCTTGAGGACTTATACAGAGAGAGGTAACAGGAAGCATGTGAGACCCAGGACCTGGTGCAACATTTGCATTATAGGCCAGAAAATAAAAGAAAGGATTTGCAGAGTTGATACTAGTATTCATCACCCCTATCAATTCAGTGAGAGGGAAGGGAACAGAGAAAAACAAAAGGAAAAACAGAAACTAAACCAGAAGTACAATGAGACCTTGTTAAAAAAAAAAAAAAAAAAAGTATGTTAAGAAACCAGCATTGAATAAGAAGTAGCTCAAAATCTTTCAGAGTAACTCCCTGAGGCTGGCCATGGTGGCTTAAACATGGATTTGCAGCTGGAGAGAACGGGAAATGGGTATTATGCAACTTGGAGACGCATTACCGCAGCATGTCTGTAGGGCTGAAAGCACAATTCTTCTTGATATCAGTTCACAGCCACATCTTCCAGTTGCCAGGAGAGAGCGCTAACAGGTTTGGTCTAGTTGAAATGAGGGCGAAGACATGCTCAACCTTCCCTGCTGTAGCTGACTGTGCAACTCGGTGTGTTATGAAAAAAAATTATGACCCTGGTAAAAGATCCTAGGACAAATTCATTGCTCCCTTGTGTACCCTGCTGGCTGTTAGGCCACCCAGTAAAGCTGGGTCCAACACGGATGTGTAGGTTTTCAAATGCATACCATGTCCTGTTTGCTGCCTCTTGCAGCTCTGAGCTGAGTAGTCACCACTACTCATCAATATCCCATACAGGGATGGGAAACAGGTGCCTTGCTGTGGTTCCAGACTGCAGGACCTCTGATCAGTGCCAAAGTCCCTGAGACCCCAGCAGAGGAGTTCAGATCTGGTTGCCTCTGTGACACAGATGTTCAACAGGCAAATTAAATTTAGGGAGCAACTAACCATGTTCAGAACCTAGCTGATTTCCATTACGGGAATGAGGTGAGAACCCTCCATCTTTTGACTCCTTCAAGTATGAGTCAGAGGAAAATAACAACAAAACTAACAATAAAAAGACATCAGAGGATAATGCATAATGCTGGCTAATATAACTGAAAGTGATATCCATTTTTAATCCACTAGGTAGCATGTCATTCCAGACCTTTACATCTGAGTAGCATTCCTCCATAGCAGGAGACACCGCCTTTGGAAGTAACTGAAAAAGAGCAATGTTTTTTTCTTCCGGAAAAGCCCACTTACATTCCTGTAGGCCTTCCTTGAGTGCCACAAGAGCCCTCAAGATCACTCTGACTGGAGGAATGAAAGAAACGTTCAAGGTTTACAATAGTCCTTTCCCTCAAGAGTAGGAGATAACTTCAGATGTGGCTGCAGCTTTCAATGCATTATTAGTATAAACCACTTGGCAGCATTTTTTTCTGTGAGATAAACTTGATCTGTGAGCACAAAAGAAAGAGTAGGAAGACAGCTGGTCAGGCTGGTCACAAGAATACCTGCTGAACCCAATCAAAAGCCAGTATTTTTGCACAGGGACCTGTGAAATGTGGACATAAAACAAAGCATAAGGAGTTGTAAGTATGTGAAGAAAATGTATTTTGTTACCAATCTCAAAGAACAATTGTAATGTAAACTAGAGCAGCAGTTCAGCAACAATGCAGACTAATTAAAGACATTAAACCATGCAAGCAAACTTCTTATCAAATAAGGCAGGTATTAAAGGAGATCCTGAGGCTTTTAAGGTGCCACTGGGTTTACTGCAGAGATTTTCAGTCTGTGAATGCCTAAATGTGTCCTAGGAAGATGAACACCTTGTGCAGCAAGACTGGTCCTCCTGCCAGAAGGCTCTCTTTACTTAGCTACCTTATGCAGACCATGCAGTAATTTGTTGACTGACAGGACTGGGAAACACACACACACACACACAAAATAGGATGGAAAACATCTGGTTTAGTGCTTCAAGTCATCAAAACAGAGAATAATCACTCATACAAAAAGGGTTCAACCACCCGGCCTGTGATCTGCATACTGTATACCTCTGTTAATCTGCTGGGGGCTGGACTCAAAGAATGGGAAATCCGCGGCATGAAATTTAATGGCAGCTAGGCAGAACAGTAAAATGAACCTGATGAGAATGTCACATATTCAAAATGTTTATGTAAAAAGGTCTCTGTGCCAACTCAGGACTGACTTACTCCCAGACTCCTACAGAATGGTTTGATGTGGGGACAGGGACTAAAGGTGAAAACTGAGCTGCAACCAAGCACTGACACAGGCACCCAAATTAAGCAGGTGACACAGCAATTCTTGTTTGCCTTTTAAAAATACATCACTACCAAAAGAAACAATAAAAAACTCAACCAGATTTCTTTGTGGCATTTGCTGTGGGTTTGCCACATAAGGACTGTGGAAGTACATAAATTCAGATTATTAACCCTTCACACTGTGTGAGGACTCCCATTCACTCATTGTTCTTTGATCACAGTAAATTATCCTTCCCCTGAGTGAGAGAAAGCTGTTGCAATCTGCAATCTAATAATGTTATACCTGAAAGAGAGTTTCCACAGTAATATAGCATTGTTTAATTCAAATTGAACAGGTCATTTTCACACTCTCAGTTGATTTGCCTTAGCTTTCCTGAAAAGAAATTACTTTACAGAGTGAATAGGTCAATGCAGTAGCCTGTGCTATCAGATAAAATTTGTGATGCCTATTTCTGTGGAGGGAAAACAGACAGAGGTTAGGAGTAGAAGTGGATCACAGAGACTGGACACAGGTATGCAGCTTTCCTCCAGCCTCATGGAGAGGCCCCATGAAAAGATATGAATACCTCAGGCTCTGCTATCTCATGGCAGAACAGGCAGTCCATCTCCATGCAGACTCGGGCAGCAACACAGCTGGTACAGTGATAGGGGGTTCTGTTCAGGTCACTAGGTCAGCGTGAACTACATGAGGGCAGCTAAAGTATCGTCAGAGCCTGGGCAGATCTGTGGCACTTTGCAGCATGCTTTTTCAAAAAACAGCTCCATGACTTCACAGGGAAGTAGGGAGGGAAGAAATTACCCTAAAAATTCATTACACTAGGACTCAGTCTGTATTTTCCTTACCCTTACAGAAGTGGAGAAGTCTAGGTCAATCTACTCAAACCTAAGGATTTTTTTGGCAGCTGTAATTAAATTTACATCACTCAGCTTATACTCCTGGTCATTCAACTGTTCTTCAAGAGTAGTCATTTATTTTATGCAGCTGACATCCTCCTTTGCTTTCCTCTTTCCCCTACCCCAGATTTCTGAAAGCATCACTCTAATATAACACCCTACACACAGAGAACTTCTGTAAGCAACATTTACATAATCATCAAATGACCTAATCATCCCTTACAGACCTAAGCCTTTAACCAGACCTATAGTTCCTCCATCATCTCTTCCTTGCTAAGTAGGCCAGGCTTATCTCCAAATGTCAAGAGCCACTGTGGCTAATAAACTATTCTACCTCATTGGTCTTTTAAGAATGACTTCGAAAATCACTTAGATTCCACTTTGAAACCATATTGTCAACAAAGAAAGAAAAAAAATCAGCATGCAAAAGAATTGAAATAAGAAAGCTTCTTATCCAGTGCAGAAAGCTCATTCAGTGCAAGAAATGGGGTCCAGCATCATATCATCAGCTTCACATGCTTCACAGGGTTTTGCTCCTAAAGAATCTTGTTTTGTTATTTGTGGTTGGCCATATTCTACCTTGACAAGCATAAATACACACTTATATACACTAAACAAGGAACAGCCTTATCAGGAACAGCCTCATCCACAACAACCGGCAGAGCTTCTTTCTCTCTGAAAGCAGACATCCTTTTCTACATCTTTTCAAACCTTTCCCAGCCCCATATGTTTTTTTTTCCACCTCCCCCTTTCCAATTTCGGAAGCATGTCATGTGCTTTGATCGTCAGTCCAAAAACTCCTTTATAATCTCATTGTTATTAAGAGTAATCAGATTCTGAATGGGAAAAAATAACCAATGCATTTGTACACTTCTTTTCAAAATAATAATTCACTCACATATTGGCCACATCAAAAAGCTGCTTTCATTCAACCATACTAAAGAAAGACAAACCATTCCTTCAGTTGCAATGGTGACAATGCCTATTTATGCCTGTTTCTGTCTTTCAGCTTGAGCAAAAGCAGACTGTCATGGATTAGGGTTTCAGCTATGCTTACTAATGTTCATCAAAGATTTCCAACCAGAGACTATCTTACAAAAGAATAAGTTGAAGGAAACAAGCCACCTCTTAACTAATTTCCACAGGAGTCCAGCCAGATCATGTTGTGAGTTGACGCACATATCCTAACAAACACATTGAGAGTCATTCCAGATGCTTAATGTAAAGGCCTTTAACAGATATTAAGAGCATTCGCATTCATTTTTTTCTATTTTTAATTATCTACACATCAGGTTCTTCTCTATTGATTATCTTCTGTTGACTGGGAGGAGCATTGCTGTGTCAGATATTATGGAGAAATAAAAATAGCTCATCTCCTCTACAAAATAAAGTAAGTGGAACTAAACAAAGAATGTATGAAACTCAACAGTTTGTCTTATATTCCCATCTGTCACTCCAGTTGTTTTATGCTGGCATTATTATACTTTGTATATGCAATAATTCTTAAGGACTATGCATTATTTTCTATGCAGAGAGAAAGACTGTATAGTTTTTGTGAAGCTTAACCAGAAAGATACTACCTAAAACATACATTTACACGTAACTATAGTGTCAAAGGGAAAACACCTTGCCTACTTTCCTCCTCTTCTCCTTCCATCACTTCTTAGGTGAGAATTGACTCTTGTCACTTTTTTCCACATTTATAAAATGCAAAAGCCTGGTTTTAGATCCCTCGAGAGGGATCTAAACACTGCACACTTAGAATGTTTCTGCTGCCTGGTATAGGAAGCATCTGTGGGCAGAATAAAACAATGCTTTTTCTCCAGTCTTACTAGAACTGCACAAGTCAATACACTGTGTTAAAATCATCAGATTTATTTCATATCCTTAGTTCCCTTTCTGCAGCTGGAAGAACAAATGCTGCACTCTCAACAAGAAGAATAGACAACATATCTTCAAAATACGTGGACCGGTTTGTTAAATGTTTGAGAAAGTATTTGATGTATTTAATTGAAAAGGCATTCACCTTACTCTACTGGCTTAATGACTGAGGTGATGAGAATTTTTTAGGCAAACCTTTAGCAACCTGATTTTTTTACAGAAATAGTTTAATATCTGTGATTAAAGATGTATGTACCATCCTCTTTGACCAGCTGCTAAGGCTGGCTAATAAAGCTGTTACTGCTAATAAATGGGGTAAGCTACCTCTGGCTCTAAGCTCCAAAACCCTCTGTGGGGAAAGGGGAAGCAGTACATGACACAGCTGCTGTTTTCATTCCCAGGGCTTTGATTAGGACACAAAATGGTGCCTCTTGGAGTGGAGGAAATGGCTGTCCAGTAAGTACATGCTGAAAAACAACATACTGTGATAGAGGCTGACGGCAATGAGTGCAATACACACTGCAACAGTAGTAGCATACTACTGGTCTGTGTGCACACAGGACTTCCCTTCTACCTCCACAGGCTGATCAAGGAGAGCAGCTATCAGGATACTGAAAGTCGAGTGGTGAGTAACAAGCATTTTTGGAAGAAGATGCTTTAGAGGATTTGGAAGATAGTCCACACATTCTCAATGGCACAGAAAAGTATCTTACAGCCTGTAATACTGGACTTACTAGTGGTTTTCCACAAGCTTTGTCAGGGTAGGAATAAAAATTCTCAGTCCCTGGAGCAGCCACAACAGGAATGAGTCAGGCATTAATAGCCTTAGTTCTCCTCCTTTCCTCAGGGGAACATCAATTTGCTGCTGGCTGTGACAATCTTCTCATCTCTGTGCAGATGACCAACAGCTTGCCTGGGAATACAAGCCAGAATTTGAGCAGTGTAACTGTCATGTAGGCAGATACTGTCCTCTTGTGCAAAGACAAAAAGACGGGTCCCAGATGGAGCACAGCCAAGATTGCTTCAGGCCTTTCAATAGCAGAGCTCAACAGGACACTGGCTACTGCCAGTAAACACTAAAAAGTCTGTTCACCACCAGTTAAGTCCCTCAGGGCATCAGCATGCCTCTGAGGTGGATCTCAAGAGGAGCCAATATGGCTGAGCTAGTGCTGATTACAGAGCAGAAATCCTTTGAAGAACTAGCCATGCTTTATCCTCCATACAGCACTTCTCAAAATGCATCAAACTAGGCCCTCAGGATATTTGTACAAAGCCTGGAAGAAGGTCTTTTATCACCTCCAGCTGAGCAAGAGTCATCCCTTTTCCCTAGATAAGCAATGGTCACAATGACCTAGGCACAGATCACTTCTGAGCTGGATTACTCTAATTCACTCTGTTGAAGACTGGATGCAAGCTGTGTCAAATTTCTTAATTTCTCAGGCTGTGATGAATAAATGCAGTTTCTGCTCAGTTTCATCCACTGAACCTCAGACCCTTTCAGTAGCTAGCTTACAGCTTTGCTCCTTGTGCTCTACGCAGCTAATGTGTGGTCCAAAAAAATTGTAAACACTCAATATGGCTAAGAAAACAGTTTTCAGTCCACTAACTGCCTAAAGACTTCTCTGGTGCAATGCAGCTCCATGCAGGTGTAGCAGAGCCCAAACCCACAGATGCTCAAATGAGAGCACCCTGATCTACCACAAGGCACTGCTAAAATATAGCTAAATGCAAAGTCTCAAAAGTTTTTGGGAAATCTTTAAAATTCAGAAGAAACTTCTCTGCTCTAGCAGTGCTGGGGATGTTTTATATAAATTAACAACACCTTATCCTCAGAGACTTCATAGCTTTTCCCAAAGTTTTTGTGCATTTCCTCACACAATGGCAGACACCTCTGAATCTGGAAAGGGAACTATTTTGCACAAGTGACACAAGAAGGACTTTGTAAAAAAGAGAGCCTGACTTTTTAAAAAAGAGAGCCTCGCTTTTTGAAACTCCAGGGAAGATTTTTACTGGTAGGAATATGACAGTCTGAAGTGGAGCCACAGCTCTTCTCCGTCACATCCCAGTGCTGATCTGGCAGGCAAAGGCACTCAGCATCTGACAGGACCTGCCCCTGACTAGTCCTGAGCCATTGGCCCCATGCAATGTAATTGCTGGTTTCTTTGGAACAAGTAACAGGATCTTCATAAGATGTGCAGTTTTGTAAGAGTCAGAAGCTTATTTATAAAAATCATCTCCCCTTTCCACTGTGTCAGAAGGACATCTTCCTGTTTGCGAGTATCAAACACTGCATTGTAAGGGCTTAAGACAGAGTAATACATGAGCTGAGAACGTAGGCTTAAAAGTATCGCAGATGGTTTCCAACCAGATAACTGATCTCTCTCCAAGTCCAGAAGACCAATTTGTTTTCAAACTTCACCTTTTACTTGAGGTGAGATTAAGAAGTTGCAAAAACATCTCTTTACTGTGTTAAACCCTCTTTTCTGCAAAACGTGTCACTTGTATAGCAAGTACTTGGGGTAGCTACCTGAATATATTACCTTCAATAATTTCTTTTGTTTTTAATATGCCTGACTACTTTCTCTTGTTGCCTTTAAAATTCCCATTTATGTAAGCAACCAATGGCCTTTTCAGGCTTCTTTCCTTCCTCTCTTCCCATGTCAGATGTTTTAGACATCTGTTTGTGAATGTTTTCTGCAAATTTTGGAAGTAAGATCAAAAACCTGGAGCAGCCCACAGTGTATACTACTAAATGGAGATGCTTGTTCCACACCATAATGATATGCCATAAGCAGGCAGCAAAGCTTTTTCCTGTAGCCAGGTTTTTACTTGCTTTATGTGGGGACCTCAGTGGTGTGGCTTGAATGCTCTGTGATTCTGAGGGATGGAGTTTTACTGATTTGAGGAAAAGAGAAGGATCAGAAAAGATTATGGTTGTGAGATGTTTTAAGTTGTCAGAGGGTGTTATAAGAAGTTAATTAGGCTGCTGTGCTGCAACAAGAAAGTAAAGTGTGAAATGCATCGGAGATACTTACTCCACGCACACCATCCATTGGACTTTAGTAACAATAATGCATATAAACATAGTTTCATTAAAGAGTAAGTGGACTTTCATGTACATGTCTTCCTGTACACTCATGAATACCCAAATAACAATACCTAATTTTGACAAACTGTCTGCCTACCAAATGAATTTAGCTGAAGTATAAGCAAAGCAGATCATTCTAGAGGTTGCTGAGTTGTAGTCCCTCCACAAGGATATTCACACCATAGATATGTCGTTAGCCCATTCCCAAAGGAAATTAAGAACTGCGCAGTGCTGTAACTTGGGCAGTTAGAAAGCGACTTAATGGGCTACAGCTTGAAGAGAATGGACAGACCTGTTCCCTAAACAGCTTGTATTCAGTATGCTGGCACACAGGAGAGTTCATCCCACTAGGTGTTCCTACCATTTTTATCTATTCTATATTAGACTACCTGGCATAGACACATTAGCACAACAATGTAACAATATCTTTATTCAGCTGCAGGGTGACAAATATCATCTCTCTTCCTTTCCAGAAGTAAAAAGCTCAATTATAATGAAGGCCATTCCTAGATTTCTGCTTGTTTTGACACACTCTCTGTCTATAGTCCCTTCTGTTACTGAAATCAGAAAGGATCTTTCCTGTAGAGAATCAAAACCATCTACACAGGCTGCAATTTTTCTTGACAAAGTAGGTTTTACTACTGTTGTCACTACTGCTAAGGAAAGATACCTTACTAGTCAGCCACGCTTAATTCCCTGGGCTGAAAAGGTTTTGGGTGGCTAGTAGTCTCAGCTTTACAAACAAGTTGGGTGTGGATCCTGGCTGCATAAAGATCAAAGTATTCACTAAGTAGCATCTGTTATCAATATGGGTCTTAAAGATGGTCCAACTCAGATCCAGAAAAACTGCTGTCTCTCAAATTCCTATGGTCTGTAGCTAGAGAATTGAGAACGAAGTCCCTAAACATGCAAAGAGCCAATAAGGATCTTTCTTGACAGAATTCTAAGCTGCTTTTAGGTATTCACTGCAGATTCCTAACAGGAAAAGCTGTATGATGTAGGCACCGCACTGTGCTCTCACTGACTAGAAGTGCCACTATATGAGGAAAATGCAGACACTGTGACTTGAACAGCACTAATTTGAACCACATAGTTTTGGAATACCCATAGGTCCATTTGTTCTGAAGAGGTACTTTATTACTAAATTATTTTTTCCTATCAGATAGAATTATATCACAAACAATCTGTGTGATGTAAACCTTATAAAATGGAAACTGACCAACTACAGTTTGGCTTACACTATCACTAATTGCCTGTCACTGCTTTGACATGTTTGCCATCACAAAATAGATAGCATGTCACTGTAAAAAAGGTCCATACAAAGGTCTGAAGATACATGTGTCTTTTCAAATATTTGAATATACTCATTTGCTGTCTGACTCTCCTGTGAAGTACACTAATCTGTTGTTCCATAGCTCAGCTGCTGGTACACTTAAGCAGAAAAGCACAGGTGCAGCTGTGGTTTCCTTGGCATTTTCAGGAGGACAGCAAAGAAGCAGGATGTATTACCACCTCTTTCGTTCCTTCTCCACACGGACTGCTGGTGGACTTGTTCTTAACTCTAGGCAAAGGGGAGAGAAGCCCTAATGCTCTTTGCATTTCAGTAGCATCATCTGCCAGCTCTGTACCATCCCAGTACACACATGTTCAAGGGTCACCTGTCCTGAGAATGTTATTTCTTTCAAAACAGATGGATCACAAAAGAAGGCATAAAAAAGAAGTCAGGTTTGAGAAATTAACTCTAAAGTGTCTGTTTGATAAACAGTGGTATAAAAGACACCTAAGAAACAAAGCTCTGCACGAGTCTCATGGCCTGTTTAAGATCTATCTTGGCATTGTCCTCTTCCATCATATATTTTAAATAATTTTTCCAGACATTGGTAATTTGTAACTCCTAATGCTGAAGGCTTGCAATGCATCATCTGAGAAGATGAAAATTTATAGTCAAAAGAGGAGGATAAAGGTATTTTCATAATCAGTTCCCCTTCAGTTCCCTACAACCATTGCCTTAATGAACTCCTTAATTAATACTTAAAAAATTTGGTGAAAGTTGTAATAAAGCCTAAGCTGTTTGGTTTACAGAGGTTTTAGACTCTGTTGTTACCCCTCTGCTGTTCTTTGAGGTCTGTTTGGATAGAGGGTCCCCACCAGCAACTGTTAAGTGTGAGAGCAATAGCTGCTCTCCTTCTTGTGAAGTCCTCTCTCACTTAAGGTCAAGGGAGCCCAGGATCTGGTCTGAGAAGCTAGAAGTGAACAGTTGGGAGTTAACAGGATGACATTGTTATTTTATAGCTTACCACACACAGAAACACACATGCTGTACCTTCTATCAGCTAATGTATAAGACACATTTTCCTAAAGTTCTGTAAGTGATGTATGCTGTTATCATAAGCAGCATCCAGGCTCACATTTCACTATTGCTTGTCTGAGGGTGTCCAACGCCAGTCCAGCTACCTCTCCTATAGAGCACAGGAGTAGCCTTTGGTTTTTGTTCTGCTGCCACTGGCATCCCTAATAAGTGGTCCTCCAAAAAAGAACATTTGACACAGCAATTTGAGATGAATGATGTCTACAGCACACTGCGCATAACATGCACCTCAGCATCCTCAAGAAAGTAGCCATAAATAGCATATCTACATGATGGAGTTTTAGTTACAAGTGATGGTGATGATGGATATAATAATAATAGCAATTGTTGCTGTGAGATAGGTAAGGTTTGATCCAGGAGAAAAAGTCTTTCTGAAAGTTCTGCCCTGGAAAGAAAGGTTGTGAAGTCAACTCATCTCCTTTTTTAGCTGAGATTGGCAATATTAGACACGGTATTAGACATTCATTGTAATGATAAATGTCCTGAGACTATGGGTTAAATAACATTTTTAAAATCTTGGCTTCTGCTTCCCTTTGAGATATTAAAGGGTACTGAAGTACTTGCAACCACTTGCCAAATTTTATAATGTGTCACAAACAGGTCTCTAGAATTGCATGACACAATAACACAGAAGCGGGTAGATGAAGAATGTGCTCTGTTATGGGCAAGAGCTCTCACACAAAAAAAAATCTGCAGAAAACTCTTTCAAGAAGTATGCATATAGTTGGCTAATTAGTCCAGACTGGTGGTCCTAAGACAACCTGTTCTTTATGGGTAATCCATGAGGGAAGCTAGGATTTGAACTACATGAGATCAGAATTTGATCTCCAGGATGATAAGAAAAATAAGGATTAGAGGCAACCTGTAATTTGGACTGCTTCACTGTAAATAAAATAATTCTATAACATCTAATTCTATATTTGGTAATTTTAGCCAAAAGTTACTTTTTAAATCAAAGATGTGCTCTCACACAAAAGATTGGGATTGTAGCTGTAAACTTTGTCAAAATACCTTGCAGAAAGGGGATTCAGTCCCTGCAAGCGTCCTATTACATCATCCTAAAAATCCTATTACAGTCCCATCAGGGACCCTTAAGAATGGTTTCCTCACTCTGATGTGTTCCCGGTGAGAAAAAGATTCCTCCAGTTAAGATGTACAGACTTTTCCTCAGCCAAGAATTTAGAAGTCCATCCCCTCATTCCTGTCTCCAGTATCTCCAGTTCACTCACTCCAAAAAAAGGAAGATCCTTATGGCACCACTCGATTCAGTCCCTGTGCCTAAGGATCCAGTTTTTCCTGCCCCATTTTATCTCTGAAGCTGCTCCTTAGCTCCTGGGCTGGCTCCAGCTTTCTTTGGTGAACTGAGATTTTTCTCCAACACAGCCTTCAAATGTGCTGGGGGAGAGGAGTACTTCCAGCCACAAGACATCTGGGGACAGGATTTCACCCTCACAGAAAGAGACAACATATCCTGAAACAGTGCCTTGAGCCAAAGAATGCTAAAATCACAAACTATGTGTGATGAAGAGCTCTGCAGTATCTTGCTTAAAAGACTGCAATGTGTACACAAATCAGCATTTTACATGTAGTGAGCCATCTCATGTTTACCAGTGGGAGGGGTCTTCAGTATCTCAATCCATGGATATTTGAACTAGAACACAACCTGCTCAGCATGCTCTGGGCATTTCTGTCTGTATTGCAGACATGTGGAAATTCACTCAAAACAAGACAGTGAGTATGTCTCTGAGCTTGTGTTAAAACAGAACAAAGAGGCTTGTTTTGAGATTCCTCATGGTTTCTTGCTCTTAATTCTCCTTATACAGGAAATAAGAGTGTAATGAAAATGAAAGATTACCCCAATATTAATAAATATACCAAGGTACCTAGAAACAATATCCATAAGCTTATCGCTACAATTAATTATAGTGAAGGATATGACCTCTCTTCTCTCTCTTTGCTAGCACCATGCAATCTAGTCATTTGTCTGCAAAACCCGGTATGTTAAAGATTCTGAGGTTCAGTGTTACATCATACCAGAGACTCTTTACAAGGTTATGCTGACTGATAAAAGCAAATGGTGGAGTTTATTCACCTCTGAAAGGGCTGCTGTGCAATCCTATTTTATGTACTAGAATCAGCTAGAAATGGAAGCTACAGACAGAATAGTAACTTAAGAAGCTCAGTATTTAGAAAAGGAAGGAAGAAACAGCCATTAAACAAAGAATGAACATGGAGAGGAAGGGACACCTGTCAAGTGCTACCAGGAAACACACGTATCAGTGGCAATCCAATCAAGTGAGAAAGTGCTGGACATTGGGAAGGAGAAGAGAGCAACAGCATGCCCTGATAACCTATGCAATTCATGTATCTAACTGATTTACTTTTGGATGGTGCTCTGTTCCCATGCAGAGCAGACCAGAGCATGTAAGACATTGTAACCATGGGCTTACTGTATTGATAAATAATTCTTTTTCTTACTCTCCCAACTAATGGTGGGTTTCACAATCAGCATAAGCCAAAGCAGTGTGGAATGCTCACTAATGTTGCAGAAAATTTATCCCACAAAAGAAGAAAAGCTTCATTTTCACAGCAGAGCCACGTAACTGCTAATGCCAGCACAAAAGAGGCAACAGGAATGTGTGGTCTGGAAGTTAAGACTATTGTGAATTGGCACACTGCTTATGGACAGGGTCATTGTACTGTCACCCCAGGAATACTATGTAAGCAGAGAAATGCATGACTGGCTTTTGGGAAGGCATGATTTATCATTTGCCAAATGCTGCTTTATTCTAACATAATCTTCTACCTCACTCCCCCAAGAACACATGAAAATGGTGTAAAGCATAAGAAAAGAAGATTGTGTTTGTTTCTGTATAAATCATTGTCAGTTATGTAAACGTCTTCACTGGCAGGACAGGACTCATAGCCTTTGAACATTTTGTGTGTAAGGTGCTCTCCTCTGTTCTTTTCACCTGAATGAATAAGAAGGTATATGGTGTTGTTTGAACATCAGTTATGTCAGAGGTACAAATGCTACCTATGAAAATATTTTATTAGGTGGATAATTGTAGATTCATAGAATGGTTGGGGATGGAAAGGACCTTAAAGATCTTAATAATCTATCGACAACCTGATTTCAATGCTCCTGTTGTGTCAATATTTGAAATTACTAAATGCATCATATTGTCAGCACAAAGGCAGGAAAAAACTAAGTTTATTACTGTTTAAATGCTATGGCAGAGATGACAAATTTGATTACACATAAAAATGGAATATTTCAGGTGCTGCTTAACATATTTTTACTAACAGGTTCCGAAGGTATCAGAAACTTTTAACAAACAAGGTTTAGGACGAAGAAGTGATGTGCCTCACTGCAGTTAGGTTAACTGCAGATTTTTTAAACAGAAATTATAAGCAAGAAAGCTGGTTCCTAACTTAGTTAAAACACAAAAAATCATGGAATCATAGAATAACCAGGTTGGAAAAGACCCACTGGATCATCGAGTCCAACCATTCCTATCAACCCTGAACCATGTCCCTTAGCACCTTGTCCACCCGTGCCTTAAACACCTCCAGGGAAGGTGACTCAACCACCACCCTGGGTAGCCTCTGCCAGTGCCCAATGACCCTTTCTGTGAAAAATTTTTTCCTAATGTCCAGCCTGAACCTCCCCTGGCGGAGCTTGAGGCCATTCCCTCTTGTCCTGTCCCTCATCACTTGGGAGAAGAGGCCATCACCCTCCTCTCTACAACCTCCTTTCAGGTAGTTGTAGAGAGCAATGAGATCTCCCCTCAGCCTCCTCTTCTCAAGGCTAAGCAACCCCAGCTCTCTCAGCCGTTCCTCATAAGACCTGTTCTCCAGCCCCTTCACCAGCTTTGTTGCTCTTCTCTGGACTCACTCCAGAGCCTCAACATCCTTCTTGTGGTGAGGGGCCCAGAACTGAACACAGGATTCAAGGAGCGGTCTCACCAGTGCCGAGTACTTACTATGGATATATTTCTCTACATATGTACATATTCACATATACACATATATATGCAAATGGAGAGAGAATTAATCCAGTACTCAGATCTGTCATTATTACTGTAAAGATATTCTCTTAGGTAAAGACCAGAAATGAGACAAGAAGACTAAGGACTCGAGTTAGGTTGTGTTCAGCTGATGAATGTGTCATGTGCCATCTGTTCACACCATAATACAGAAGATGGTGCATTTCCCTAAGTTTTGTCACTTCTATGTAGCAAAATACCCTTGGATCACTATGGGTGAAACAACACAGCAACTAAATAATTTTGGAGATCTGTCTCAGCATTCCTAGTGGAGGATAAGCAGGAAAAAGGCACAGCTTCGCAGGCAGGTCTTTTGTCTGAAAGTGTATAGAAAGGTGCATCCAGTCCCAAGCTGTACTTATGCATTGCCTAGCCCTAGAGAAAGTTGCATATAGCTCTGTTTGTGCATAAACTCTTAAATTGGAGGCCTTTCCTAAGTGTGTAGACTCTGGTCATCTGGCCTAAGGTGCAGACTGTGCGCCACACTTAAAAAAATTGAAAAACTGATCTACTTGTATCTTAACATACCATGGCAGTGTGATACTCACACCTGGATTTGGAGATGGTTATATGCTGTGGCAGAGAGCATCTGTTAGGCCATGGTTTTAGGCAGAGCTTTCTGTCCTTTTGCCTTTACAGCCTCAGGGGAAACAACTGCTAGCAACTGTTCACAGTACTGTGTGAGCTTCCAGTGCAAATAAAAACTTAGGAAAGAGAAAAGAAAACTTTTGAAACTCCATCTTAGACTTCAGCTTTCCACTTAAAAAAATACAATATAAGCTCAGAAATATTTTAATCAGACATAGAATCTGATCTTTTTTTTCTCAGTCTTCATCAGGAAATGTCATATTGTCTAAAAGACTGAAAGAGTCTTGGTCTGACTTCATGAAGTATCTTTGGTAGTTTTAATTTGGATTTTTATTTTGGCTTTTTTTAAAGTGATTTAAAGCTGTTATGCCTTTTGCACCATAGCTACTAAATCATTGTGAAAGATAGTTCACAAGAACAAAGAATTCCTGCTATATAGACACAAACCAGCTACCTCGTTCTTGTCTTCTCTGTTAAGGCTTTTTAAAAAATATTTTTGGCCACAGAAATAGCACTGTTGCTGAAAGGAAAATTATTCTTGTAATAAGAACAGCTCCTCAGTCATTCTACCTATAATATTTTTCATCGTACACTGTTATCTTCCCAAGGAACTAATTAGAAATAGAATTTTTTTTAATTGATGAACATCTGACCATCAGGGCATTTTCAATTTCTCACAACATCCCAGATGACACAGTTACAGAAAGGCATAACTGAAAAAAAAGAGAGACTAATTGGAACAATTAATTGAAACAACATACAGTTAATTTCAATTATAAGAATCCTGACTGCTCCCTTGTCCCTTGTTGTGTGGACTGTTGCACTGGGGTGATGTTCCTACAGACTCCTCAGCAAAAGCAGAGTGAGGATCCAATCTGCTGCTGATTAGTCCTGTATTTACTATTTGTATTCTCACAATACACATCAGCTCTACACCTGCACACTGTTCCCAGTGTAAGTTGCTCTGTGAAAGGTGAACAGGAAGATTCATGACTGCAGACATGAGCATGGCTTTGAACGCTTGAAGTACCCATTCAGCTGGGAAAAAATTTAAGCTACTCTCTTCAAGGCTTTAGTTCTTAAATGTCCCTAAGTCAGATTGCCTCAAAAAAATATCTAAGGAAGAAGTTTGTTTTCAGCTAAATATCCAGATCTGGTACTTATCAGACAATGGGAAAAAGCTCAAAAATGTGTTTTTAATGGGCAAAGTTTTCACGCTTCCATTTTGGAGACTCAGAAACATTAAGGTACAAAATCTTACCACCTGTTCATCATACAGCAGGAGCCTGCTTGCTGTCACTTTTACAAGCAACTGCACATCATTGTCTGTGGCACCCTGCAAAAGTTGGTTGGGTATGTACTCATACCCTTGCAGGCTGATCTCAAAGTGATTGCCCAACCCTGCTCCACCACCTTCTGCTAGCCATAGTGATTAATAAAGTCATGATCTCGTTAAATCCATGCTAAGGCTTCCACTTATTTCTCTAAGGCTAGGATTTAATGCTGCATCTTTTGACTAATGCAGTACCTTTTGTACAGGGTGCATTGATGCCATTTTCACCTACAGAAATTATCTGAGTTCTGACTTGAAATAATGTATGACTCTTACACCTATATACATCTGGTTTTGGCCTCAAGACTTTAGCTGTGTTATAGCTTCTTATGGGAGAAACTGGTTTTCTTATATTAGGAGTTATTTCTTATGCCATTACTCCTAAGTCTGCTGCAGACTCTTTCATATCATTGAGTGAACCAGGATTGTCATGTTCAAGAAAGGGCTGTCTTGAGAGTTGCATTTATTCATAATGTCCACCAATATTTTACCTTGCTTTATCACATATTATGCATCCTGCAGCAGATGAGAGAAACTGCTTTTACTCACCTCAAATTTATTTCTCCTTCTGTATGGTTCTCCATACCCTTCTCATGAACTTTTACATTTTTTTTATTTCTAATCCTTTGCAGGAAATATAATCTGAAGCTGAGTTTTATATAGACCTAATGTCATTTGCTGGTAGCGGTGGTGAGCAACCCTCCTGCTTAACAGCTGTGTTAACAGCTCCTGGGCCTTCAAATCACTGTGAAGACAGGACCTGTGGAAAAGAAAAAAACCGAAACCCTGAATAATGATGCTGTCTTAAATGTATGTCAAATAATTAAACTTTTATTTTGCAAACCATAAATCGCCAGCTATTGAAAAAGTAAAACTTCTTTGTAAATGCATTCTATGCAGATAGACTTCATATTGAGATAATCCTAGTCGTGTACTGATTATTGAAGTGAACAAAAGTTGACCTAAGTGCCTACATAAGAGGGATGATCTCAACTTTGTGCAACTAAGTTTGACAAATATACTCATGGAGAACAGTCATGTTGCTCTCACCTTAAAATACAATGTAAAACGATTGTTGCAGGTTGACCTTGGCTGGCTGTCAGATGCCTACCCAGCTGCAAGAGTAAAATGAAAAAAACCCTTGGGTTTTCTTATTTGACATGAAGGTTGAATAATAAAAAAAGCAAAAGCTGCATGCAAAAGAAAAGCCAGAAGAAGATTTTATTCATTACATCCAACCTGCAGGCAGATGTTCAGCCACTTGCTGGAAATGTAATGATTGTAATGATTGCTTGGAAAGACAAATGCTGTAGCAAGGAATGTCCCTGCATCCTCCTCTTTTCCCTCAGATCAGCATGGCCTCATATGGTACAGAGAATCTCTTTTGTCTGTCCCCTCCCAACTTCTTGCTTACCCCCAGTCCACTAGCCTTGGGACAGGAGAAGTGGTTTCGAGAGAAAATTCTGATGCTGTGCAAGCACTGCTCACCAAGATCCAAAAGGCTGGAATATTATCATTAGTATTACCAGTCCTGCCTAGCCACAAATGCAGAACACACCACTGACATGCTGTCCAGACCCAGCACAACAGTACACTAAGTTACCGAGTAATGAAGTGACCATACCCATGTCTAAAGCTGCCAGATCAGTAGCAATTATACAGCTGCCATTAGAACATATCCTAGATCCTACAGAATAATAAGGGAGCCTCTTTCTTGAGGACAAATGGGATCCTGGGAAATTTCTTTCTGGCTTTTGATGGGAACTTGAACCAGGGTAAACACTTTTCCCTCCTTTGAAACCCATTTCTGGAGATTGTCATCACATTGCGTGTAGCAGAGGAGTCACACCAGGCCTGGACTCTGTGAAGTCAGGCAGAAGGTTCTTCAGTGACTCTGCACAGTGATACAACAAAACACCCTCCAGGCAAAGGGAAAACCTACATTGTAGCGAACTCTGCAAAATTCCACTTGTCAAAACTTAGCAAAATTAAAAAACACAGAGAATGGAAATATGAGATACAAGAGAAGGAAGCATTTCAGAGTTTATTTAAGATAAGCCATCAAATAACAGGCTATGCACTGTCAAGCAGGTAGCATGTTGCCTCTTCAAACACAAAGGAGAGTTTCTATTCCCTTGTTTCCATCATTACTTTTCCACACTTTTTTTTCCTCCCAGCCTACTATGCTTCTGTGGTTAGAGAAACTAACTGGAATGTCTGGTACAACTGGCCTTTAGATGAACTTTGCTAAAACACCCACACCTTCTGAGCCATGAAAAAATTGCTAGGAACTGACTGCAAAAAAGGAAACATGAGAGTATTGAGTATTTAAAAATACTAATGAGGAAATATTTTATATTCTCACATTCTTAAATGTTTTCAAGGATTGGGGGGAGGATCAATGTTCTGTTAATTTCTTGGCCTCTCTGTTTAATACAGCCTAATTCTTAGGAGCTGGGTGGAAGATTTCACATATTGATGAAGTCTTCCAGTGGCATTAGATATAACAGAAAAAGGCTACCCACGTTTGTCAGGAGGTGTTTCTATTCATATGTAGATATTAACAGCACTCAAGGTAGGTTGGTTTACATTTAACTGATTTTTCTGCTACCAATGAGTTTCGCTCAGCTAGTTTCTGCTATTCAGAAGAGATAAAATTGAAGGCTTCAGGTTGCTCACACAAGCAGCAAGATAAGCATAATAAAATCTTACTTATTGGCATAAATGGATCAAACACTCACAGAAGGGATTTGTTCTGTGATGAAGTCCTGTTGCACAATTGCTTACATGGTAGATAACAGCAGCTGTCTTTTAAAACTAAAATATATTGTTTATAATTGCTAACAATTACTGGAATCAATAATCTGATCTGGAATGCCTAGTCATATGATCTAATATGTCCAAAGCAACACTATCTTCTAATACCACTCTCATCTTTATGCTTATAGTATTATACCCTACCTACTAACCTAGAAATAATGAATTTTCTTGAGGTCTTTTGGTAACCTAAAATTTTAAGTATATACTAATTTAATTATAAATAGCCCTCTTCTACTAAGGTGCAACAGCAGTCACACATATGTATACAACCACCAGAACTGAGTAAATTGAAAAAAAATCTGTAGAAACTAGAGTATTTTCAGATTTCATAATAGCCTTTCATGACTTCCAATAGTATTAAACAAAAATGAACATTCTTAGTGGAGAGCATGTCATTGTTTCTGCCCTTAAACCCTTTTATTTTGCTTGTAGGCTGTATGTACAAGAAACAGAAACTGTGCTTCTAGGTGCAACACAAAATACTTATTGATGATTTATTGATCCAGCTGTAATGATAAAAAGTAACGTAGGTGAGTGGCAAAACTGGACTCTCTGCTGAATTGGGCATCGAGTTTTGCTATATAAAAGATGCCTCTGCCAGAATGAAGCACATGGAAAATGCTGGCTCACTGTCAGATAGATATTGCCTGGATTTGATGTCTGCCAGCCTAACATCTGTCTCTTCATCTATTCAGTATCTTAGTTGCTGTGTTCAGCTGCTAATCCGGTTCCCCCTCCACTAATGCAGACATAGGCAGGGATCCTCCATCTCTCCATGGCCCTTGTACACTGTGCTGGGAACATAAAGGACCTTGACACTGTAATCTGACAGGACTTAAACGCATCTTTTGCCACCTTCACTGTGCTGCAGTGGTATAAGGTAACCTTGTAAGTGAGGGTTTGTTACTATGCAACTCCTCTCCTTGTAAGTAAGACAAAAAAAATAAGAACTGAAAAATGTTGTCCACAGAGACAAGCCAATATCCAGAACACAAGGTTAATCATGCCTTTTTGTTGAAACGTATTACAAATATGAACACTACTAGATTAAGAGTCACTGCAGGAAATCTATGTGGAAAAAGAACAGTGTAAAACCTGATGGAGAATCTGGGGCATTTTGTTACCACTGCCACATATAAAATTTCATTATTTTTTAAGTTTCCATGCAGACCTATGACCCATTTCTGTTCCCACTGAAATCCATGGCAGATTTAATAGGTGCTCCATTTTTTTTTTCACTTTAATAGGCACTCTATTTATAGAAACCTGTGTAACTTAAAACTACGTGAATTCTACTCTTGCTTCACCTTCTACTCCTCAAGAGATACCTCTTACTGAAGACCTAAATGCTATTTCACAATAGTAACTGTAAAAGTAACCATACGTAGTGCCTAAAATGCCTGTCATAGCATATTTAGCAGATTATCCTACATTGGAGAAAAGCCTTTTTCACCCCTTATGTACTAGGATACCACAGTTCATAATTAAGGCCGTACGTGGTTTTGACAGGCCATCCCTCAAAACAAAATCAAATTATTTTATAATTCCCCACCTTTGATTTCCACCAATCAGTATCTGTCAAACTTTAAAGTTATCATAAAAGGCACAGATAAGGCATGAAAGCTGAAAAATGTGAAGCTGCTTCCCATTAGTCGGGCTTCTATCCTCCTCTGAGATGTCATGTGTTAAAAGTCAATTCTTTGATACGTTCCACTCTTTTATTTTTTTAAGGTGATCTGAGGAAAAATCTTTCCTTCTAGCACATCTGGGAAATACCAAGGTAATTTCCATTCAAAAGATTTCACTCTCTGATAACACACTGCTCACATTACTCGAGGTTCAGTTTTTATGATGGGCCTAATACAACTTTCAGAGTTTCAGCATAGGAAAAGTAAGATGAGGTAATAAAAAAACATGTCTGTTTCACAAAATTAAGTATATATACATACATACACGTAGAATAGTAACACACAAGCATTGTCAAGACAAATTTTGGTGGTACTTAAGCTTAGATTTCAGTCACTCCTGTTTCTTGCAAATCAACATCTGAACTCAGTGTTAGCTAAACTGGGACTTAGGGGAAATTCCCACAACATCTGAGCTATGATGTGCCTCAGGAGGGTCTTATTAATTTGATGTTGGGCCATACAGGCATACTCAAAGTATGTAGTAAGGGTAGTAGACGGTGAAATGACTGGGATTTAGCCAGGCTGGTCCACTGGCCCAGTTCAGAACTCATACTTGCAACAGGAAGCAATGGTGATGAACAGCCAAGCGTGGTGGGAGGCAGTGCTGTGCCTTTCAGAGCAGCCTGGAGCACTGCTGATTAAGCAGCCTGAGAGCTGCAAATGGGTAAAACCATCCTGTAGGTCAGGTGTGCCCTGCCTGCATAAGTAGGTACACTGGACAAAGCAGGTCTAGCAGAATCTTAAGCATGTATTAACATGATTTTAGGTAAAAGCCTTCAACCTTCATTTTCACGGTCTTTAAAATCATTTGAATGAGCCAGTCCACAAATAATTTACAAGCTCACTTAATTAAATCCATTTTCTTTAAAAGAGCTCTGGAGCATGCTATTCCCTTTTCTTAACATCAGTATTATAATGGATACTTAACCAGTCCTGGGACTCCAGTACCCTCTTACGGGATGCACATAAATTAACTACAAGCAGCAGATACCAGCTTTCTTTGCCTGCACACCAATCTAATGGCCTCCAGCCAGCTCCAAACTGAAAACCCTTGTGACCTTGTTAGGGTGACACTGTGCCCAAGCTAATAAGCCGTGCTCAGAGGCAGAGCGATCTGGGCTGGGCTTCACAAACATGCTTTTGAACTAGAGCTGGCTTGTGTCCAGACAGCTGAATGCACACGCAGAGGGAATTTGTGCATAAGTGCAACCAACCACGTAGACATATTCACAGTATCATTGGACCAAAGGCTACAGCTTCTTTCCAGAAGACCTGAATATCTGCAAAGCCTCAGTTCTGGATTTCAATGTGTTTGCACTGTATTTTCTTTAACCTTCCCTTCTAAGCCAACGAAAATATTTTTGCATTATACAAACTACCCAGTCATCTTCAGGCATTGTTTATTCTTAATATACTCTTGGATCAATTTGGCAGTCCCTGGTTGCGGGGACAACCCATTTCCATATGGTTTGAGGAATATTCCTGTAATTACCTTGGGTTTGCAGGATGTGTGCAACATCATCATGCGTCTTCCACTTTTCTAACTGCCCTTTCTCACAAAGCTGAAGTCTGCCCATGTTACCTGTTCAAGAAAGCTATGGACTATGAGAGTCCTCTTCAACTAAGCTTGTTTTTTTAAGACACCAATCAGCCTATAAATATTTTGACCACATATCATAATTAACAAATGCTTTAGTTCTCTTTACTTCAATCACTTTTCAGCACAGATAAAGGCTAATATATTTCCTAACTTGGCCATTATGGGGTTTACCCAGTTCTCACTGGGTACTTCAGCTGGCCTGTTGCAATTATTTACAACATAATTGACATGAAAGCAAGTATTTTTATTACTTGCATTGTTTAATGTTTACAATTGGAACTTAACTCCGCCCTTTCACTCTCCCCCGCCTCTTTTCTCTCCCCTCTAAGATTATTGACAAAACTGGGTGCCCTAACACTTTGTATTTCTGAAAACTTGTAATGTTATGAAAAAATAAAGCAAAGTAAGTGTAGAAAAACAAAACTGAAAACCAGGACCATGCTCTGTCTATACATGTGAACAAAAGACTATACGAAGTGCAGAGCAGAAAATGACAGCTGTTTTTAGATGTTACAGAGTACCTATAGCAGGAAAGAGAGATCTGAAGATTAGCACAGGAAGGGGAGAGAGAATTATGCCGACTTTTGTGTAAGTCAGGTAGAAATCAAAATGCCATATTTCAAGTGGAGTAGAGGCATGCCACGTACATTAGGCAGGTATTCTTTGTTATGCCTGGCAAATATATGCATGCTAGATGAATGCTGAATTTTCCTTTGAGAAATGAGTATGTACGACTAACACACATAATATCTCAGAAAAAAATACAAAGACTTTTCAAAGTTATGAAGTAATTCTGTGCCTTTACTCTGTAACATCTACTTACAAGAGGCCAGTTTTAATATACAATGCTAGGACCTATTTCATTTAATTTCGTACATTCTTGGTCATGGCCAGCTGCTTCTCCATTTTTGAAATTGCCTACATTATTTGTAATTACATATCTTGCAGCCTTCTTAATATTCATAACTTATTTAAAATTTAATTATGAAGTGTGATCATATGCTAGACACTGTAAATGCAAAACTGCATTAAAAGGTACCAGTATTAATGTGTATTTAAACAGCTGGAAAAACTGTACTGGCACAAAAATATGTGTACAAGAATACCAACTGGCACATGAAATTAGGAACTTTCAAATTATTTAATTAAACATCTGAAGTTAGTGTTTGAATGTTGCAGTAAAGGAAACAGTTCAGTTACCCCAAATCCAATAGTAAAAATGAAATAATCAATATTTTCCCCTGCTGGGAATGGAAGCAAGTACCAGCTGCCACACTATATGTGAAACCAACATCTGTCTCAAAGATTGGTATTTGGATCTTCATTAGAATGAGCAAGCATTGTTTTTAAACTGTCTACCTGACTCTGGAGCATAAGTGCTTATAGTGAGAGTTAAACAAGCAACCTAAACTTGACCCTTTAATGTCCCTTTGGGTACTTTTACTCTAATTCACCTAAATATGTCCATGGAAGGTGTCTTCAACAGGAACAAGCTATAATCTGGGAACGATGAAGAGTCCACTGTATCAATGGAGAGATTCCCACCTCCTCCAAGGAAGACAACAACTGGGCCAAAAAGTAAACGTAAGCCACTCATTGTTCTTGCAAGATTTGCAGTTTTGCTGCATTTGATGGTAAGAAATTCATGCTAATGTAACTTTGGTTATACCAGAGTGGTACACTGCATTAGCAAAAAATATCCTGTGGTCATGTTTTTAATACACAGTACAGTTAATCTGGTCTATATGGAAAAATGCATCAGCACATTACAGGACTCTAGCTGTATCACTCAGAGAGAAAGGATCTTAACTGCCACTACACAGACTCCTGGCTTTGTTGCAGAGGTCCTGTCATGACATCGAAAACGTTGCTTAATTTCTTATGCCCTAAGATCCCTCAGCCTGTAAAACTGAGGTAACAGAACATACCATCTCCCGTCACTGCCCTGACTGGAAATACATGAGAGGTATACACATGAGTTGTTCAGCTTGTGGTATGGGCCATGACTGATCACTGCTATTACCTTGTCCTTAATCTAGGCCATTACTAGTACATTAAGTCTCCTTTTTGTCTTCAGTGCTTCAAGAAAAAAAAGCAGGAAACTATTCCTTAATTAAGAAGGTGGGGTTTTTTTGAAAATCATATTTTTCAATCTTTTTAACATTGAAAAACAACCCCCCTCCCAAAAAAACCACAAACCAACCCCCCAAAAACCCCACAAACGTGAGCTAAGCAGTACAGGTGAGAAACAATAGTTCAACTGAAATGCTGTACCAGTTAGACACAGCAATCCAAATAACACTGAAACACAAATTCCTTTAAAAACTGTCCCAGGTCACTTTTTCTGTACTATAAAAATGCATTCAGCTATCCTACTATGTTGGATGTTAATATGCAGGTCTTTTTTAAAATTCAAATTAGACTACAGAGTTAGTAGGTCATAAAGGAGTTATTGTTCCCCTAACATGTATGTTGCTGTGCAATTCTGTTGCTGATAACAATTAAAGTCAGGGAATTTAGGTGGAAGGAAAATGCTATACCTTTATATCAAGCCATCTAACAAACGTGAGTGTAAAGAAACCATACACTTTTAAACAGCAAGCCCTCAGATAAGTACTTCCTCCTTAAAATAATACTGAAGACAACAATCTCAGGCAGCTTCCTAGTGAGGCAAATCCTATAAAAATGAACCCAGTCTGGCCTTTCAAATTGTGGGTGTGAGTCGCATTGCTGGAAAAGAAAGCAGGGGAGAATGCAGAATTGAATTCGGCCATCACTGCAGAATTGTCACGTTGCCCCTGCATGCACAGTTTGGGATGCTCACATTTCAATCACAGAAATTTTCCCTTCTGATAAGAATTTGCTGGGGTTAGTGCTTGGAAAAGATGGCACTGAGAAGGAACAGAGATGTCTGTACACTGTGCCAGCTCTCTGCCCTGTGATCCCATGCAGCAGGGAACTGCAGTACAGGACTATATCTGCTACCACGTGGATCAGCCACTTGAAAAATAGTAGTTTAGAGCTTGCAGAGGTCCCTAGTACAGGAGTCACTGTCATTTCACTTCATTATTACTCTCTAATCTGTAAGTGTAAAAATATAATTTCACAGAAAACTCTGCCTTGGAAACAGACAGGACAGGCAGAATCCTGGGAGGGGTCTGGCTCATTCCCCTGCAGCAGACTGGGAGGCTGGAGTGGGGCAAGTGTGGAGAGGAGCCTCACTGCCACAGCACATGGAAAAGAGAGGGAGCTGCTGGCTGCCATCTTGCTCTCTGTCTTCTGCCCTCTGGCTAGTAAAGGGTAGATTTCATCACCCACTTGTGCTGTGACTTCTACATGCAAGGAGCCCAGCTGGCAGTGTGTACACCGGGTATTCTATTAACATCCTTCTTGATTTCTGGTGTAATGTTTTTGCCTAAGCATATTCACATCAGTAATCCTAGGACTGCTTCTCCTCATGGAACAGCTGTAGCTGAAGTTTTCACCTCTGCTAAGTGCCCTTGAAAATGGCTTCATATGTTAGATAAGCATGCACGAAGCAGCTGGCTTATTTAACAAAGAATAAAACCATGTAATTTAACTTTGCAAAGATACACCCACAGCCTCTAGTTCTTGTGGAAATCATATGACAAATGTAGAATCTTTAGCATACAATTAACTTCTTCCCAACAGACCTTAATGCATCTTAAAGATCAGGAGACAACTCTAGATAACAAACTGAAGAGTCAACAACATCTTGCCTTGCAGACAAAAAGCCTGGAGTGACCATTGTTGGAGGGCTTTAAAAAGACATTAGGTAAACATCTGTCAAGAATAACATAGGAATATTGGAGCCTTCCCTGAAGTCAAGAGCTGGTTCAGATGACTCTGGAGGGGCCCTTCTAGCCCTGTTTTTCTGTAGGTCCAGCTTTAACTACTTACCTACAGCTGCCCTTAAGTCAGATGCCAACTTCCGAAAGTAAGTGCTAATGTCAGCCCTTGCTCATCCCCAAGTCTAAAAAGAGTCTCACTTGAACTCATGAAAAAATTAGGCAGAGACTTTATGATTTAATTTACTACTATTAATTACTAAGTATTAATGATTAGTAATAATTAATAATTATGAAAACAGCTATAAAATAATAACAAGTACCAGGAGTTAACTCTGTCATAGTGGTAAGACAATTCTCTGTCCATTTACATCTTCATATTTTAGGATTATAGGGAGCTGTACCTTTACAAATACTTTTTTTTAAGCTTTCTCTTCACTTAGGATTTGTCTCCGCCTTATACAAGGACACACTGAGTGTTACAAACTTTCTGTAAGTTACATACCAGCATATGTTCACAAGACTGAATGTTTCAATTCATGGATATTATAAATGTTTTTTCTTAAAGTAATGGACTGAAATATTAGTAAACCTTTCAAAAACAAGAGTGAAACTAATTAGCAAAATGACCATATCAGTATTTCCCCAGCTGTTAATGCAAAGCTAAATAACATAATATCCTTGGATAAGATTGAAGTCTGGAAAGAAACTCTGTTGCTTTATTTATATCCCTACTAAAAGCAGAATCACAGCAGCTAGCTGTACCCAGGCAGCTGCCAGGCGTGCCTTTGGCAAGATGCTGCTCTTAGAATTGTTACTGCTCACAGTTACACAGGGGTGGAAAGCAAAAACCAGACATATTTACTGAACCAGAGGCCTGTGGTTAGACACATAATACTCCTTGGCTTTCAGAGTAAGCAGCAGAATCCTTCTACTTAAGGTCCAAATATAGAATCTGAACCTCTATATGAAACACAGGTGAATAAACACATTGATTTTATTGAAGAATTCAGATCCAAATTGAAATAATGGGAAAAAGGACAACAGAAGCCAGAGAGAAAATCATATTGGAATTTCCTTTAAAATGCTGAAATTCAGATGCAGCAAAGCTTAGACAGAAGCTCACTTAGACAGCATCATTTCAATTGGCACAGGAGAAATACACCACTCTTCTGTTCACTGCCCAGGGGAGCAGGGTAGTCCCTGAAACACAGAGATGCTCCAATTTGACAGTTCTCAGGATATTTGGGAAAATTTGGGTTTTTACACTAAAACCTATTTCTTTTTCAGCCCCAAGGCTTTCTCCCTCAGATGTACAGCTCCTGGGGACCACTAGTCCAGAACCACCTTCTGAGACAACAATAGCATTCAGAAGTGGAAACAAATAAAACAGCGCTAGGGAATCCTTTGTGCAGTGAGGCAGCAAGAAGTGGGTAAACAACCAGGACAGCTTACGTGGCAGTTGCCTTCCTGCTGAACCAGTCCTGTGGCTGTTACTCGGGCTCATCTGCAGGAGCTCTTTCACAGGACTGTCGCAAAGCTTGAATTATTGATATCTGCAGAGCACAGCATGTCAGTAGGTACCAAAGCACTCTCTCCCTGCAAAATAAATGAGAAAGAGAGCAGATCCCACAGCCACTAACAGCCTGCTGACAAAGGGCTGAATCCTGCTTTGACCTTAACCCCACAGATGGGCCTTCCAGCTCCAGCTGTATAACAGCATGCAGCACCAAAGCTGGTCACACTCCCATTTTGTAGTTAGTCATATTCCCAGGCTGGAGTTTTCCACTGAGGCTGCTTATTTGGAGCCTTGAACCATCTCTGAGATAACTTGCAGGTTAAAGGCAAGAAGTCTCACTGCCTGTTACTGATTCGGAGCAGTTCAACAACCATGAGAATGAGGGCAAACTATCCAGCACCAGTCTCTTTGTGACACCCATGAACAGCATGGAAATCACTGCATGACATACAAGAGGCCCTGGAAACTCACACAGGTATAAACGTGTATTTCCTAGCTTTTCCCCATCACAAGAATGACTACTTAGCTTACTTTATTTTTAAAGATAAAATAGAGGTGGTTGTTCTTTGCTATTTGCACAAAAAAGAACCTAGAAAAACTGGTATACTTTTCTAATTCCTAATATGAGAGGGCTTCTTCCATGTGCAAATGTGAGTAGGCCATGAATCTCTTTTTTTTTTTTTTTCTACAACCCAAGTTAAGCTTAGATAAACCCCATAGCTGCATACATTCACTGGAATTAGTCTGAAAAAGATGGTGTCACTAACATAGCAACAAACAGAGTGACGCACATTGGAAGAGGGAACAGGAAACAGGATAGGGTCATACTGGACCTTTCTCGTATGCTGGCTTCAACCACTGCCTATAGCTGAAGTATCAGAATGAGACAGACTTTTCACTTCATCTCTTTCTTAACTGAAGGAGGTCCTTTGGCAACTTGCCACCAGCACCAATGACCCTCATACCTGAGATGAGCAATACACTTGAAGATGACAATAATGGTAATAATGAGAGCCTACTCACAAAGGGCTGAGTAAACAGCAGAGATGGGATGTGCTGGGAAAACCAGAGCAGACAACTGTTTCCATGGAAAATAAAGAGATTGACCCTCATCTCAATGAAGCCTCTGGGACTCACAATCCTGGCTACAAAGACAAATTTCACCATGATATCCCATTGGAAGAACGTGACTGGCAGATGTAGAAGGATGTGGGATTCGACAAAGATACAGAGAAACAGAATGACTTTTGTAAACTCCTGAAATTACAAGCAGCCGGAGAAGTTCATCTACATCAACTAATCTGTCTAGCTCTACTTTGCAGGAATGTCCACCACCTCCATAGCCAATCTGCAGTGATCCTGCATTGCCCTACCATTCACCACCCAATTACTGCCATTGTAAGAAACACTTTCTTAATTACTTGAGATTTTCCTGTTTCAGCTTCAGGTCGTAGCACTTTTTCTTTCTTCTGAGAATGTAGATAATTCCTTTCTTTAATTTATACTATTATCTCTGCAATTATTTATAGTCTATAACTGTAAATCTCCAGAGTCCTCCATTTAATACAGTTCTTTCAGTGTCTTTTTCTGCAGTATGTCTTACTTCTCCCTCATCATCCATTACTGGTTCTGTATCTTTTCTATTTTTAAAATAAATTTTACATTATGTGGACTCACCTGCACTCACTATTCCAAATGTAGCAAAATTACAGCTATATGAACAAAAGCCTCATCATCTTGGTGCTATCATCTGGGAAAAGGTGGGTGTGTTCTATATGACAGTGAAAGACAGATTCAAAAGGCACAGAGAACCTAATTTTGAAATGGCATATCACACATCCTCAACTTGGAAGTGTAGGGGCAAATCTCTGAGAACTCTCAGCATGTTCAAAATATTGCAGTTTTCTTCAACTGTGTGCTAAGAAACACAAGAACAATGATTCCCTGTTAAATTAATGAGTAACAATGAGAACATCCGTCTGAAAGCAGGATATCATAACACAAACTATTAACAAAACTTTTACACCAGGCTACTGTGATTCCCTCTTATGTAAATCAATATGAATTCAAAATTTGATTAATAGAGTACTTTTCCCTGAAAATAAAACCCCAAAAGCTCCACTAATAGTAAGTATTAGGAAAGGGGTGGATAAAGTTATTGCATTTTGGCATATTTTAAAATTTTACTGAATTTTCATTAGAAAAAAATCTGACAATCTATTAACTGCTGTTCTGAAGAAAATCATCCATTCAATGATTTGTCATTGAGTGAAGGCCATAGACTGTCTCTGTTTCCACAGTATTTACCACTAAATTACTTCAGCACTTGCCAATCATTAATAAGTATGCCCTCTGGAAATGCCTTCTTACCCAAGACAACACTTTTATCTCCATCTTACCAGGCAAATAGCCATAGAAACCTGAACTGCAAATGAGTATTTGAAGAAATTTTGGCAAAGCCAAGCCATAAATTGAACTTAGATCTCCTGAGCTGTTCTTCAGTATCTTTTCAACAATATTCTTAAGAATAAACAGACAAGATAGCTGCAGCGAAAAGCCTAAAGAATTGCTCATTATATGCAAATAAGATTTATCTTCCTTTATCAGGTGATGTTACGCTGTGTTGGTGCTGAAATGAATAATGCTAAATACAGAGATTATGGTAAAATGGATCTCTAAGGAACAACAGAGAGGTGATATAATAGCAATCATGACAAAAACACAGCTTTGAAAGGGTGTTTGCCTATTGTTTGAAGCATTCAGGTAAAATTAAATAATGGTTATGACAGTGTAGTAGTTTTGCACACTAATGATGCAATAGCCCTCAAAAAAAAATAAAAAAGATCAAAATCAATCTGGAAAAGGAAGGCTTTAACACTCTAACAGGATAAGAGTTGGAGTCTCCTATGGGCCACCAGATATGGCAACAGATAGACATAGCTGTACAGTTGTACAAGGGGGAAGGATGTGACAGGACAGTGTACTAGTGGAGAAGACTTGACACTGCCATACGTGGAGAAAAAATACTGCTGAGAGCTGTTGGTTATGACTACTTCCAGACGGAAATGATTGGTGTAGCTTCACCAACTAGCCAGTGAACCCATACTGCTGTGGTTGAGTTTTAAGTTTGTTTCCCATTAAGTTTTCCACATCAGATCTGGTAAGATCTATCTGGATGATCACGGGTCACTTTAAATCAAATGAATTGATACACAGAATTAAGTTCACTACTCTAAAAGATCACAGTTAAAAAAATATCATGGAACTTGAGTTTAAGAATTTGTAATTCCTTCAAATGCTCATCAATTGTATTAACAAAGAAAAAAGAAACTCTATTGCACATGTATCACATAGGATATTAAGATTAAAGATCTACTAAGCATAACTCTGTAACTAAATACTTCATTCACTTTTCAACAGAAACATTGACTATACAGTTAAGAGTAGAATGGGTAAAGGAAAAAAAAAGACTAGAGAAAAAGTATTATTAAGAGGAAGCAGAGGTGAAACTTTAAAGATATTGCAGCAAAGTAGACAGTCTTTGCCCTAGGACACATGGTACAGGAGAACAGAACAAACATTATTATAATTTGAGGAAGAAAAGGGGAGCAGTATCTCAAACTTCTCAGTCAGTCAGACCTCTAGACTGATTTCAATTATACGCAGTTTTAGCACAAATACAGAGGAGAAGACACCATAAACTTTCATGTGCCTGGAAAATGGAAATAAAAACAACGTTGATTTACCAGAATAAGATTGCATCCAACTAACTTGAGTCCTTCTTTCCATAAGTCATCTGAATCTTTCAACAAACTATGTAGACCACACGGTACTCAGTAAAGCTGAGTCCAACACAAGAAACTATTTAGTTGAGCAGCAAATGCAGGCCATTTGTATTAGAGTTGCCAGATCGGTAAGATATCTTAAAGGGTACATGAGGAGTAATGCTGAAAAGAAAATATTAGGATAAAGAAAGTTACTATGAGAATTCATCCATGGTCAGTCATAGGACCAATCACACTTAATATTGTTACCAATCTTATTTACTATCATCACCAACAATCTAGCCACAGAAATTACTAAAGAGCTAACAAAATTAAGATCATGAAGTTGGACAGCACATTTAGTAGATAACCGACATAGAATCATAGAATGGTTTGAGTTGGAAGGAATCTTAAAGATCACCTAAATCCAACCCCCGTATCATGGGCAGGGGATACCTCCCACTAGATCAGGCTGCCCAAGGCCCCATCCAACTTGGCCTGGTACGTGGAGAGGAGGGAGCTGGCCTCTTCTCCCAAGTGACAGGGGACAGGACAAGAGGGAATGGCCTCAAGCTCCACCAGGGGACGTTTAGGATGGACATTAGAAAAAATTTTTTCACGGAAAGGGTCATTGAGCACTGGCAGAGGCTGCCCAGGGAGGTGGTTGAGTCACCTTGCCTGGAGATATTTAAGGGATGGGTGGACAAGGCACTAAGGGGCATGGTTTAGTGATTGATAGGAATGGTTGGACTTGATGATCCGGTAGGTCTTTTCCAACCTTGTGATTCTACGATTCTATGATTCTATGATTTCCAGGGATGGGGCATCCACAGCTTCCCTGGGCAGCCTCTGCCAGTGCTCAATGACCCTTTCCGTGAAAAACCTTTTCCTAATGCCTAGCCTAAATCTGCCCTTCTCCAATTTATAACCATTGCCCCTAGTCCTGTCACTACATGCCCTTGTAAGAAGTCTCACCCCAGCTTTCTTGTAGGCCCCCTACAAGGCCCCTTGGAGCCTTCTCTTCTCCAGGCTGAACAACCCCAACTCTCTCAGCCTGTTCTGATATAGAAGGTGCTCCAGTCCTCTGATCATCTTTGCAGCCCTCCTCTGGACCCGTTCTAACAGTTCCATATCTTTCTTATGCTGAGGATTCCAGAACTGGACACAGCACTCCACGTGAGGTCTCACAAGAGAGGAATAGAGGGGGAGAATCACCTGTGTTGAACTGCTGGCCACGTTTCTTTCGATGCAGCCCAGGATATTGTTGGCCTTCTGGGCTGCGAGAGTACATTGATGGCTCATGACAAGCTTCTCATGAACCAGCACCCCCAAGTCCTCCCCCACAGGGCAGCTCTCAATCACATCATACTCCAGCCTGTATTGAAACCATGGACTGCCCCTACTCAGGTGAAGGATCTTGCACTTGGCCTTGTTGAACCTCATGAGATTCTCAGACCCGCTTCTCCAGTTTGTCCAGGTCCCCCTGGACATATTGAACTAAATTACAGAAATTGCCTAAACATCTGTCAATGGCCATGGAGAAATGCCTACCTCTCCCCTTTGATTATACAGATCATCTTGCAACTCAAGGAAAATTCTTAGGGTAGGTGGATAGAATAGATAAAATGGCCTCATCTGATGCAGCTGGAAAAAGGGCATACAGGGTGCCAGTGAAGGTATATCTAGCAAGGGAAGTACTAATTTTAGCTTAATGTCAGCTCAGAAGACTAGAATGAGACCTCCTGTGGAGCTCTTTGCACCCTAGAGGACCAACTACATTTTTATACAGTCATCCCCAAGAAAGGTAGAGTCAAGCTGGGAGAGGGCCTGATGATCTCAAGTACAATGGTTAGTGAGATGATCTATTACCAGTGAAGTGCCCAAAAGAGTCTGGCTAGTTTATCTTGGAAAAAAGAGGGCTGAGAAGGGGCAGGGAATAATGTTAGGCACAGTCACTAAAAGCAAACATTGAAACAGAAACAATATGAATAGAAATAAATTTTGTGGGGAAATCAGAAGATAACTATGTATCCCAGGAAAGGTTTACAATAGATGTCATTGCAAAAATAAATAGAAAAAAAGTCATCAAGAAACCCTACACAACCAAACAACTTTCAAAAGGGTTGCAACACAATGCAAAATCAATTTATGTTTTACTTACAACTTAGCTTTCCACAGCAAAAGGCTAGACTCGACTCAGCCTTCCCTTCTAGTCTTCTATATATTATTATAAGAAGATACTCTTCCTTTTGAAAACATTTGTAACAACGGAATAATTGACATTCCAAGAACAAAACATTCTTATATCTATTCTATCCAGGTATGTCCTAAGATAGCCAAGGCCTAAGAAAGCTGATTTTCAACCAGTGGGATGAAAGTTAGAGTCTATGTACTGCTATAGACAGACATTTTTTATTATATTCTTGAAATAGATACAGACACTGTTATTTCATGGCATCACTTCATTTCACTTCACAGAAGCAACTTCCTTGTAAGCAAAATTTAACAATATTTCAGTATGCAGAACAATGTTATCTTGCATACAAACACGAAGACGTCAGTATTGGTCAATTTCAATGTAATTTAAAATTTAAAGGAAGTGCTGTTGCACTGCGCTTCCTCAGTTTGAAAATCTGTCCCCCACTTCTTGCAAAACACCACCTGCACCAGAGAAGAGCTTGACCATTTGCCTCTCACATATTCCACTTCCTCCCAAATGACAGTATCCAAAAAAAGACTGTGAAACTCAAACATATGGGGAAGAGGAAGGGCTAGCTAATGAAAACGGCAAGAGTTTACAACACCCTTAGGAATGACAAATGAAGTTTGCATTTGAAATATGAGTAAGCAATGCAGAGTGTGACAACAGATAATTTTTGCAGCAACTATGGGACACTGAAAATGCAATCCAATGTTACTCCAAATAACCAGTGAGCTCAGTGCAGCTCACTCGCCATGTCCCTAGTTTGCTCTTTTTTTGACCACCAAGTGCCACAGCCTCTCTACCTAAAACAGGAAGAACTCCACCAGGCATGGTTTTCTGCTGCTTACCCTTCTACAGAGACACACTTTCCTGCCATATTTGTTACCTTTTTTTTGCAAATCAAGAACATAGAAATTTCTATATTCAGGCCAGTATACTGTATATCATTTCCATATTATCCTCCAAATCTGAACAGTCACAAAATATTCCAGATCTTTGCCTCACATGTTCAGGTGAAAGGAAAGTAGTATTTCTTTTCATACATCTACAATGACACTCTAATCATTTCAATATCTGATTAAAAACTTCCCTGCTAGCATGCAAGAACATTATGTTCCACTCCAAGCTTTCCAGAAGCATTTCTTTTTATTCCTCACCCTATTTCCTATACTCTATGTGCACAACATCACAATCTGAAGTTTGAATCCATTTAATTAATCGTATCCCTTATTATTAACACATCACCATTATTTCATCCTTTGCAAAGAAGAACGCAAATATTAATGTCCTCCTCCACTAAATATACAGAGGTTTTGGAATACAAAGATCAGATTTCCCAGGATGCATGTATATTTCCACAAAGGCAAACATATATATACTGTTAATCATGAGTATACATTAAAAAAAAAACAAATGAACTTCAAATTCCTCTTTTTTCACTGGAAAACTTTACAAACATGTATTTTTGAAGGAATTGTAATAAATGTTTGTATTAACAGATGTAAGTGTCACAGGAAAAACTCATGAGAATACAATCCAGCCTATGTATACAAAAAATAAATCTTGCAGTATAAGCAAGATTCATTTATATTTGGTTTACTACTAAGCATATAGAATTGATGTGACAAGAGGGTACGATACTTCTAAAGTATGTCTCATTTCTAGAGATAAACATAAAAAAGTGAAATAGCTACACAATTAAAAAATGGACAAAGCTGTATTTTGAAGCCACATTCTGACCCACATCTGGCAAAAATGGAAGCTCCTTTTCCACCACAAATAACTTTTTTTTTTTTTTAAAAAAAAGGCCCAGCAGAAGTCTTGGTTCTAATGCATGACTTACAGCTCTCTCATTTGCAAGTTTACATACTGCATGCACAGCACAGTACCACCAATGAAACACGTATTTGGGTTTCAAACCCAAATTAAATATTTATAGGTTCTGTTCCTAACATGGTTTTAGTCATTGTGGTATCTTGCAATACTATAACACAAAATAAAACTTGTTTTTGCATGTATCAGACATGTTAGATCCTCACAAACAGAGGAAACCCATTATTAAGTGGCTATTCACAGAAAATTGACTAACTTGTTTAAACAGAGGAGGAAGCCCTGCCCTCACAGAAACCAGCAGCAAATTCCAATTGACTTTGGCAGGTCAAAAAGTTTCCAATGTTTTTTTTCATTGTGAAGAATACATCCAAAAGAGACAAGTATTCTCTAACCTCCTTCAGAGATGAACTATCCATGTTTCTTGTACCACTAATGATAAAAAAAAATCATAAAAACTTGTAAATTTGTATTAAAATCACCACCAAGCCTCCTTCTGTCTCTGCCTCATTTTTACAACTCAGAGGATGATGATGGAAAGGGTAAGGGACACCTCTTTCTAAGTCTTAATTTACTGTTTGTTAGGTATCCTAAGAACAACATATGAAAGGTGATTCATGACTGCCAAGTTGTTTACTTGAGGTTTTTTTCCTTTTTTTTCTCCCTTAAAGCTGCAAACAAAACACAGGACATGGATGTGAATAGCACTTTTAATGACAGCATAAACCTTCAGACAGTTTGCAGAGATGTCTCGGGGAGGAGGAGTGGAGCAAGGGAAGGGGGAAAAAAGAGGCCAGTTTGTCGTTTAGATACAGCCATGCAATCACACAGATCAGAAGGATTTGTGCACATACCTACTTTAAATTAAATTATTCCCAAAGGATGCATTCTGTCTCTCTCATTTTCTGAAGTCAGTAATGCAGATTCCGGTTCTGCACTTTCAAAATACAGCCATGAATACAACTCCTTCGATTATTGTCAGTTCAGGCATGCAATGATCTTATGAGCAGCTAATGTCTTTGATGGCAGCACAGGATGAAGAAAATATTTTTGCAAGTGATCCTAAGGCAGGATGCTATCGCATAGTATGTAGTTGCAGCTTTTTCTACCCATGAGGCTTTCCTTTTCTTTATTATATTAGGTTGCACGCTGTTGAAGTATCCTCACTTCATGTCCTTCACCAGAGAAGCTAGAGGCAAAAGTTCCACTGATTTACGACCTGAGGGGTAATTCCAGTGCTTGAGGAGCTCATTTAAAAATGGAAGCTATAGGGTGTTTATGTAAAAAGAGAAAGGAATACAAAACGCACTGGGTTCATATTAGGTGTACTCCAGAAGGCCTTTTCTGTTCTTTATTTTCTCTTCTAAGTTGACTTTACATTCTAAAACCAACAGCATAAATTAATAATCCCAAAGGATCCAAATCTATTTGTCCAAATGCATTATCAGATGAATTGATGTTGGAAAGCCTCTGAGGCCCCAATATCCACATTTCCCAAAAACGAAGGTAATGCAATGCCATTTCTTGTTACTTGGGTCATTTTTTTAAGGCAAAGGCAATGTCTAACTGGTTCACTTAGCTTCTTGTCAATCTTTTCCGGCTTTTTTTTCAAGGGAATATCACTAGACATTCAAGAATATTCATTAGTTCTGAGTCAGAAAACACGATGGAGACTTGGAGATTTCTCTAAAAACAGATAATAAAAACAGTTAATAAAAAGATTATGCATAATATTTAATACCATGTACTACTTGACATTTTACAGTTATTTCCATACACACAAACAGATTGTTCTGTAGAATACACCCACAAATATGATGTGTCCTGCTATCACCAATGAGAAATCTGCAACAAACCTTCCTATCCGGTGAAACTCCACTGAACCTGAGTATCTGCTCAGTACAATAGAAGAAGCTGCTGTTAAAAAAACGATTTAGGAATGCTTTTCTCTGGTGTCTCAGCCAGTTTGGTTAGTTAGAAACTACTCCTGTAAAACGCCTAAGTGGTTTTGGAAACATTAGTCTTGTACATATTTATATTGCATACTTAAAAACATTACTGCAAATACATATTATTGCATATAACAGCAGAAAATAGACCAAGACCAGTTCTGAGAGCAGTATAGAAGTGGAGCACTCTGAGAGTTTTCTTGACGATGGGAACTTACTTCATTGAGGTGGCAGTGCTAATTTTCCCTTCAAACTCCCTCTGTGACTGAGGTTCACACATGGAAAAAAAGCAAATGTTAATGCATTTCTCAGATTGATGACAAAAGGACTTACAGTTACAAAAGGCAGCTCACATTCCCTACAACATTCAGCATCCTTCCTAAACCTCAGGCCCTCCCAGGTTCTTTGCTCCTATACCTACACTAGCATAGTAAGACTGTTGTTCTCCTAAGCCTGCATATTTCCAACAGAAACCCACAATTTTATTTCAGTTCTCCTGGGAAGATCTTTTCTGACTTGCATCCTTGCTGTGTATGAACAAAGCGACGCAACAATTCGTTATACCCACTGCAGATCTCACAGGCACCTTCCTGTCCCACATGAAGCCAGCCTTTGCAAGACTATGGCCACTGCAAAGGCATGAAACCTCAGGGCAGATGGCTCACAGATCTCACAGGTCTCTTTGCAGGGACTGGCAGGTTACTTGCTCTTTTCTTAAACAGAGTTACTGTAAGAACGGTGCTAAGGTGTCTGAGAGAGCCCACCAGACCCCAACATATGCATTTAATTACTCAAACATTTTAACATAAATGAAATTCAAAAAATTATTTTACAGGAAGTTTAGCTCTGGAGTCCAAACCCTAAGGTATGCAAAGAGCTACGTATATCCAAGACAGAAAATTGCTTCCCTATCACAAAGCCAAGTGCAGGTGCCCAAAGAGCAGCAATAACGCAGGGGACAAAGACTACTTTTCCTCCTTTCAGTAAAGCTTTATCTTCCATAGACAAACAAGAAAAACCATCAACTACCAGCATACATTAAGTTACACAGAGCTCTGTATTTCTGCATGACTGGAGTCTTCTCGCATATTGCTGCACTCGGTCTATGGCTTCTAAAATAACTCTGTAATGATAACAGGACATTTATGACAATGCTGTTCAGCCCAAAGCCCAGTAGACCATGCAAGAGCAAGCATCCAACTGAAGGCAATAAGTCATGCTGAAGATCTGCAAGGAGAACAGTGTTTTCAGCATACCACTTACACTAAGCCATCTTCCTGAGGACCCCAGTCAACCCCCTTACACACAACAGAATTTTCTTGCTTGAAGCAGCATCTGTTTGAGTGAGCAATTCCATAGCAGCTAATGCCACATATCAGGCAGGCTGGGAAAGCAGAGTCTTTCTCCTGCTACCCCTGAGGCCATGAGGTAGAGGTGCTGTAGAGAGGCTAGGAAATGCTCTCCCTACATTTACACACATATCAGAAATATCGTTCTCGGATGTATTTCAGCTACATGAAATCAAATCTTGACTCCTTTGACAAGACTGATACAGCAACTATTTGCCCATTTGGATGACCCAGACATTGATTCGTTACATGAACAGCAAGCGATAATCCACTCTGAAGTTATCCATGTAGTGGTATCATTTGTCTTTAGTGGAGTCATGATACAACTGGGCATGATTCAAAACGGGCTTCACTCTGCAAATAACATACAAAGAAATATGTTAAGGCATTTAGGAAATAAAGTCTCAAGGATACTTGCTATACTGGAGGAATCATCCGAATTACTGAAAAAGACTTAAAATACTAGTCTACTAACTCAAGACTTCACTTCAAGGAAAGAAACATCAAACAGCTTTTTCAACATTTTTGGATGGAGCTGCTTGCTGAGGTTTGTATCTACACTACAATATTAACATGACAGCACACAATACTACCATAAAATAGCAAGTCTAGGTAAATAAATGAAAAAAAAAAAGCAGAGGACCACTAAACCTCAACTGCAAATTGTAAGACTGCTGCAAACAAACCCAAATTTTCATCTCAACAACCCTTCTTTTCACTCTTTCCTTCACCAAGACATATTTGGACGCTTGAAACGCCACAAACGCAAAACAGAATTACCAATTCTCCTCCTTAAAACACAATACGAAGCTCCTAATTATACGACTTCGGCGTAACGATTACTAATTAACTGCGATCCCCGATCGAAGAATGCAGTAATCGTTTTCTTCCTCAAGAGCAGCGCTCGCTTCGTTTTCAGCCGAGTTCTGCTACGAAGGGAGAAAGAAAAAACCCACCGGCACCCAAGGGAGGAAAAAAAACCACCGGCAGCGAAGGGAGAATAGAAAATAAAAACACCGGCAACGAAGGGAGAAAAAAACCCCACCGGTACAGAAGGGAGAAAAAAATCCCCCACCGGCACTGAAAGGCAGTGAGGGTCGGGCGGGGGGCACCGCAGAGAAGAAACGCCGCTCCAGAGAAAAACCACCCCGCACCGCGTATTTCGGCACCGCCCAGGACGGGGGTCCCCGCGACGCCCCCCGCTCCCCCCGCGGCGGCACCGCGTTTGGGGGAGAAAGGGAGCGAAAGGACGGGGGTAGAGAAGAAGAGAAGGTGCCGCCCCGGTGCGAGGGGAAGGCAGGGGAGCGGGGCCCGCCGGCACTCACCGCGCCGCGCCTCACCGCGCCGGTGTGCGGGGCCGCAGGTGCCGCGGAGGAGGAAGCGGGGGCGGGCGGCGCTGGCGAGCCAACCGGGGCCCGGCGCGGCGCCGTGAGTCACCAGCGGCCGCGCGGGGCGGCCGGACGGCTGCTATAAGAGCGCCGCGGGGACGCCCTCCCCCCCGTGCGCGTCTCTGTCTCCCTCCCGTCCTGGTCGCCTCTCCGACCGCGGCGCCTTCCTTCCCCCTCCCCTTTCCCCTGTCTCTGCCTCTCCGCGGCGATGCGGTCGGAGGGGCGGCGGGCGCTGCCGCGCTGCCGGGCGCTGTGGCTGCTGCTCGCCCTCGGCTGCCTGCGCGCCGCCGCCGCCGGTGAGTGCGGGGCCGGGGGGAGGCGGCGGGGGGGGGGGCTGGGGCGCCGCCGCCTCTCTCCGCGGCGCCTTCGCCCACCGCCCTTTCTTTATTTCCGAGCTCTCGGAGGGGCTCCTCGGGGACGCGGGGGGTGGGGGTGTCGGTGAGACCCAGCCCGGCCGCCCCGGGGAGGTTTGTTTTCCTGCAGGATGGGTGCCGGGGAGGGCTTTGTGGCGGGGGAAGGAAGGAGGAGCCCTCGGGGAGCCTTGGGAGTTAAACGCGCTGTCAAACTACGGCGGAGCAACTTTGGCTTTGTGGCATCCAGCGGGTTTGGCGTGGCTGTGGCTCGGGGCCGGCGGCGGCCGGCCGGGAGGGGTCTCCACCTGGCGGCGAGGCTGCGCTTTGCCGGGTCCCTCCTGGCGGGCCGGGCTCGGGCCGGGAGCGGGGCCGCCCCCCGGAGCAGAAGCTGAGCCTCTCATGGCAGAGGGACCCGCGCCTTCAGCCCCTGGGACGGTCAATTAAAAGCGTTTCCCTCTTGAGCCGAAGAACTAATCGGTTGGCTGACTCCTTTCCGTCAGGAACCGAGGTCCGGACTGCCCCTCTGGGTGGGGAGGGATGTGACAATGGATGTCTGCGCTGTCTTAATCTTAATCTGCACCGTTTTAATGGGTCTTAATCTCCTGACTAGTGCCCTCACGTAGGCCTGAGTGTAAGATCTTGGCTTGCCTGTGTTTAAATGTAGTTGGGCCTTGTAGTCTGAATTCTGTGCAGTAGATTGGACTCTTGAGTCAGGTAGAGCTGAGACAGGGGATTGCTGCAGCCAGTTCTCGTTCAGAGAGGAAGAGGGGAAATGTCAGCCTAGTCACTCCTCAGTTTCCATGTCATGTAGATTGCCCCCGTGTCCAGCCTACAATAGATACGATTAAACAGCTGTAGTATGAAGGACCGAGGTGGCTGGCACTGAAGTTGCTAGCGCGCTGTGGTCAGAAATCGTAACGAGATATGCAGTGGAGGACAACTGGAGCTCACCAAGTTAGTTTGAGTCTTCCCTCAATCTGAGTTAGTGGCCCCACCAGCGCTCTCCTGCCAGTAGTAATTGCCAGGGTCTGGGGTGGGGGAGGGGGGGCGGGGAGCTGGAGTCTAAGCTGGTTCCTGTTTGAGCTCTCCCTAGGTTTCCCAATTGCTCTTGCAAGCTTTTCTGGGACTTGGTGTCAGATGACAGCACACAAGTGTCACATGTTTGAGGGAGTCCAGACAAGTAATCTGACAAGTTAGGGGCTTAGACAAACTGTGACAGCAGAGGTAGGAGAAAGCTACTTCATTTTAAGTGGTTATTGTAACTGTGATCCTTTACCCTACACACGTTGCTGCTTATGAGCCAGCTTCTAATAAGTAGTTACCTGGGGAATGGTAAAATGTGTTAGCGATCACAGGCTGGGAAGGTACTGGTTCTTAACATCATTTGTCTAAGCTTCATCCCAAGGAAGAAAAAAGGTGTGAAGGTGTTTCTGGTGTTTAAGTAATGTGAAGAGAGGCTTTGAATTAGTGGCTAATTGATGCTGATCTAAAAATAATGAAGTAAGTAGTGACTGAAGCTGCAGCTGAGGTATGACTCCATTGCTTCAAGCAGCAGTGGATTATAGTGTTAATGTCATAATTTAATGGTTACCTGACACTGCAGAACCATGCTTGGGGACGGGGACCATAGTTACTGGACCTCACTGGAGTTCACTTTAAGTAGCCCTTAGAGTCTGACAGATATCTTCAGGAATAGCAACAGATGATAACCTTTACCTTGGTATCCCTGTATGTCTGTTGGGTACTGTCAGTTCTTTACTTGCTTCTGGGCTAACAAAACTAATTGTTCTGACATTTCACTTGTATCATTGCTTTTGCAGCTGATACCCTTATTGGAATGATTTGTTGTAAGGATTGTGACCCTGAAGTTATAGCTGTTACTCCAAACTGAGTCACTCTTTCATTTAGCCTGGTGTATTGCTTCCCTGTAGCATTTGGTCAAAGTGATGTTATGTTTGTAAGTCAAAATATATTAGGCAGTCCTGGCAAGCCTTTTCTGGTTATTTTAGCTTGAAATAGAGTACCTAAGGGCTGTGGTGTTATTTTGGGATCTCCTGAGTGGCAGGTTTAGTCTAATATCTGTGATATGCTATTTTGGGAGAGGTTGACTGTTCTCACTTTGAAAGCCTGGATGAGAATGTCTCAAAACTAAAAGTCAGTCACTGTGTATCTTAGGTGGTAGTACAGCAAAAACTGGAATAGTACATGTCCAGGGCTTGCAAGCAGAAGGCTACCTCTCTTAGAGTTTACTGGACAGCAAGGTGGTGTTAGGCTGACAAAGCTGACAACTGTGGCTTCTGCAGCCTCTCTAAGCTGGCTGGATTGTGTCTTCTAGCACAAGGCAAGCTACTTGTTTGACAGCTTTTGACCAAATAGTAGTAGCTTTACAAAACTATGCTATTAGAAAGTATGTGCTGGTGTAACTCCCATCCTTAAAAGGAAAAGAATGGGAATGCAGGGCATGAACTGATGTTGAGGTTTTTTTTTTTTAACTCTTGGAACACAGTTCCCATTAAATAAGTAGTTCAGGTTTACTATCTGACAAGAGTTTTACTCAACCACTAAGACTGCTAAAACATCAGCAGAGCTCAATAACCTGCTGTTTCAAATCTAGCATGAATTTGTGAGACACTCAGCAGGTAAAACTGCCTATGTTGTCCTTGTTTAAAATCTGTCCAGATTTGCCATTGTCTATTGTCTGATGGCTGGCAGATATAATGTGAAAAAGCCAAACAGTTTCCTTTCATTTGGAAGCTGTCTTTTAATTTGCATTTCATACACAGAAAAATATAAGATAACAAGTAATGTTCAACTAAAATTTGATGCCATTCGTTTGCCCTGGAATGCCAAGACAAAGTGCTTCTACTAAGAAATGCAATACACCAAGGAGGAGCGGGAGTGTTGTGTCATACCGTAGGCATGTCCAGCCAATACTAATGCATGAGCTTATGCATGTGCCTGCATGCATTACATGGAACAGCTCTGGCTTTGGTGCTGAAGGAGCAGGCTGCTGCTTTTAGTAATGTTCATAACATGGCTTCAAGACAAACTGTGTTCCCTTGAGGAATCGGGTCATGGAGTTTTGAAGCAGAAGATACTCTGGAAAATGCACTCTTAACTCTAAGCACGATGCAGAAAGCAGTACCTTACTCAAGCATACTAACAAATCAAGACTGTTATCAGTTGGGAGACAAAAGACTTGTTTCCAGAAGGAAGTGATAAATTATCTTGATCTCTTTGCACCACACTTGATCTAGCCTTAATAAGTAAGATCCAGGTTAGTAATGACACCTTTTGTGTGTACTTAAGGAAGGTCTCTGGGTACCCTTGTTTGAGGAGTAACTTAAATCATGAAAACTCCTTATTCTACTATAGAGAAGACACTTAAGCTTTCTTTATAGTCTCAGGGGTTCTGCAGTAATGTATTAGCAGCAGAGTACTGAAATGCTAATCCAGCTTGACATTAGTTGGGTATAAACCAAGCTTGCTTAAAGTTTGAAGAGTTTTGAGATTCAATCCTAGGTGTTGGGCAGTGGAAATCATTGTGTGCTTATATCGCTCTGCCTTGCAAACTTAATCCTCCCTTGAAAAGGAGAACTCAGTGAGCAAGAATGCTGAAACTGGTTTACTGTTGTCAGTAGGTGGACTGTTCTAGTGCTTAAGCTCTGCACTTGTACTGTGAAGAAAAGCTTCTGGCTCTACTTTCATGTTTGAATGAGGAGACTGCAAAGATTTGGAGCTTGGATCTGATTTCATGCTGCTACTATGCTGTTTACCAAGCTGGGTAACTCCTGGATCAGTAGTGGGGGAAATCAAGGAAGTATTGTTGAGTGGTATCAGGGCTTAGGTTTCTTTTTTCATTGAAGGTGTGAGAACAAAATGTGAGGAATCCCAGTTCCCGTGTAGTAATGGACGCTGTATTCCCTTACTCTGGAAATGTGATGGTGATGAAGACTGTTCAGATGGCAGTGATGAGAATGCTTGTGGTAAGTAGTCGAAATAATACCTTTGTAGTAATACTTTCTAGTGTGCAGTGTGGTCTTAATGGTGGATAGCTGGAGAAGCTTATCCTGTCTAGCACTTCTGACAGTCAGAATACAGAGTTGACAATAAATTCTGTAGAACTGTCTTAATGCCTTGTATGCATCTGAATCGTTTGAATTTTCCTAAACACTATGAAAGTCTCCTGGAATTGTTGACTGGGAGAAAAGACTGTGAACAAAACTCTTTATTTGCAAGAGTAGTGACTGTCAAGAACAGAATACAAGCCTGTTCTCAGTCGTTGCTTGAAAACATAGTAGAAACTGTTTGCTATTAGCATTTACATGTTGGCAATTCAATGGTTAAATGCCCTGTTTTATATGTAAGAGTGATTTTGCTGAGTCTCCTATAAATGGTAAGCCTGGCTTTGTCTGCCAACCCTTGCTTTAAGCAGACATAGAGGCCAAGATAGATGACTAGATGTACTTAGAGAAGAGGTGAAACACCCAATATCCAGCACTGGTGTTTGAATTGCCAGTCTGCTTGAGCAAACCTTAACTGTTACCTTAGAGTTGCATAGTACCGTGCTTCTGTAATGACAAATCAAATGCCTTTGTAGTAAACTCAGAGTTCAAAATCTGAGTATTAATGTCAATAGACCTTACTTTAACTCAGATGTGTTCAAGGCAACTAGCAGCGTAGTCTCCACTAACAATAGCAGTCCTTCAGTGCCTGGTTAGAGGAAGATAAATATTTCTTTGTGCACAGTGTAACTCTCAAGGAAATATTGAACAGCTCTGTCTTTAGACTGGTGGGGACAACACCAGACATCCAAAACTGAGGATATTGCAACACCTTCCTAGGGAAGGGCAGTGTATCTCTAGCTGCAACAAACAAGCTAAGCTCTGGTCCCTAAACAAGTGGCTGTCCTTTTCCCTTGCAGTGAAGAAGACCTGTGCTGAGTCTGATTTTGTGTGCATCAGTGGCCAGTGTGTGCCTAACAGATGGCAGTGTGATGGGGATCCAGACTGCGAGGACGGGTCTGATGAAAGTGCTGAACTGTGCCGTAAGTGAGCCTGGCTTGTCAGCACAAGCAAGCCTGTGGGGAGTAGTGTTATGATTTCTTGCCTGCTTGCAGTCTAGCTCTCCTCCTAAAGGAAGGATGAATTTGTGTTGAAAAGCATCTTTCTAAGTGCTAGCTTAGCTTTGGCTATGTCGAAGTCTTGACAAGACTTTTTACTACTTAAAAAGATGCAGAACTGAGTGAGGACTCAGCACTTGTACCTGGTAGCAAGTGCCAGATATTACTGACAGTCAGAAGCAGCAGGCACAACACGGCAGACCTGACCATTGCTGTGCCTTGTTCACCAAGTGATGACTAGCTTCCAGAACAACTGCTTCACAGGATAACCAGAGCTAGTGTAGGAACTGAGTGGTTGACTGCATGTGGAGGTGTGGGAAGGAGAAGTGAAGAGACTTGGTTGTGAGGTCTCACAGGTAGCAACCACAGTCTTAAGTGTGGTAATCAAGGAATACAGATCCATGAAGCTTCCTTTCTCTGTATCAGTAAGATCCACACTGAAGAATACCAAGTCCTACTGCACTTTGGCATTACCTCTGCCTACTACTATGTGCTATAGCTTAAGCTTCAGCGATATAACTGATGCACAATCACAAAACTATCACTATGAAAGTACTCTTTTGATATTAATCTTTTAGGACCCAGAAGCATTCTTTTTACTAAACATCACAGACTAGTGATGACTCTTCCTTGACAGAGCCGTGAACTTAGATGGATGCTGGCATCTAACTGCGGTTTTGTCCAGAGCTGAAGCCTTTCAGTCTGAACTTTCAGGACAACTGCTGAAACCCCAAATCAGTAGCCCTTAAATTCCAGAACTCTTAAATTGAACTTAAACTTTTTTCAATAGATATGAGAACATGCCGGGTAAATGAAATCAGCTGTGGTCCTCAGTCAACCCAGTGTATCCCAGTGTCCTGGAAATGTGATGGTGAAAAAGACTGTGACAGAGGAGAAGATGAAGAGTATTGTGGTAAGGGAAGAAATGGTGGCTGCATAACTCTATTTGAAATTGACTTGTCTGGAGAGGAGCAAGCTGGGCAGTATATCTGGGAAGATGAATTTCTTATAGTATCGATATATCCTTAAACCTACATTCATCTTATATTGCAGCCTGCTTAACAAAATGGACTTGTTCTAACACTCCTCTATCCTGCTAAGCCAAGAACTACAACAATATAAACTATTCAACATCTATCTCTGGCGAATTTTGGCAGTAGCCATAGGCTTAGTCACCTGTCAGACAAACCATCAGAACTTGCTCTGTGCAGAGTTTCTCAAAAGTAGCTCTAGTTGCTGCTTACATTAACAAATGGTCTCCTAAAAATCTAGTAGTGACTTGTGGCTCAGGGTACAGCTGATCTGATTTATAGGCCTGTCCTGGAGTGTTCTGTGCGTTTAGTCTGAAAGTGCAGACAAGTGAAGCTAGATTTCAGACCGGTGCGGAAGTGAGGCTGCTGGTGCCAGCATTTGAGTGCAGCGTTCCTGGCTTGTTCTAATGAACTTGCATATCTGAGTTATTTAAGAGAAATTTGCTGTAACCAAAGCCACAGGGCTAGCTTCCATCAGAGTTGCCTTACCTGGATGGGCTAAGGAGACATAGACCTCCAGACTTCTGCTGTATCTGAGTTGCTGCCTTACTCAGGAAGCAAACACCTTAGTCTGACAAGGAAATCTGCAGACAGTATTTGTAATAAAGCTGATGAAAATACCAGTTTAGGCATACTGAACTGCTAGCTACACTGCTATAAAACCAGTGTAATTTATACTGGTGTAAGCTGCGTGAGTGTTCGTAAGGTGACTGGATAAACTGCTGCAAGATCTTGATCTGTTGGCCAGGTAAATGGGCCACTGCCATCCTGGGAACCAGCATGAAACACTTAAATTTCAAACTACGGTCCATGCTGACCATCTGGCTACCTTAATCTTCTTCTGTATTCTAGAGCTAGCAATTCTCTTGCCTTCTGTCTCTGGCCCACAGGGTTTGAGTCTGTTTCCTGAACGGTTCACACTCCAAAGCAGAATAACCTTGCTGCTTCAGAAGGAGTTATTTTTGCTCAGTAGCTCAAAACTGATGCCTCTCAATCATAACATCCAAAGGCAAGGAGAACAGTCTGTGTGGAGCCCAAGCGGCCCGTAGGTTCTCAGTTAGGTTCTCCTAGAACCTTATACAGGGTGCTGATATTCTCTCGGCTAACGGCTGATCAAGAACCTGTAAAGCAAAACACCTTCATATGAAAGTCTGCCTACTGGTGCTAATCTGCTAATCTGTCTTACTCCTGTTGATTCAGGCAACGTGACTTGTAGTCCAGCAGAGTTCACATGCAGCAGTGGACAGTGTATTTCCAAGAGCTTTGTCTGCAATGGTCAAGATGACTGCAGTGATGGCAGTGATGAGCTGGAGTGTGCACCTCCTACTTGTGGAGTTCATGAGTTCCAGTGCAAGACCTCCGCTTGCATCCCCAGCAGCTGGGTGTGTGATGATGATGCTGACTGCTCTGACCACTCAGATGAATCTCTAGAGCAATGTGGCCGCCAGCCCGTGCCTCCTGTGAAGTGCTCTGTCAGTGAGGTGCAATGTGGCTCAGGTGAATGCATCCACAAAAAGTGGCGCTGTGATGGAGATCCTGACTGCAAGGATGGAAGTGATGAAGTCAACTGCCGTAAGTTAACGTGGCCTTTCTCTAGGAGGTCCTGTTTGGCTCCTGTTTTTATTTTCTTTCCTTTGGCAGACCTCAGAAGTTTAAGTCTGTAATGGCTGTGTCCTCAGCTTCTCGGACCTGCAGACCAGACCAGTTCAGATGTGAAGATGGGAACTGCATCCATGGGAGTAGGCAGTGCAACGGTGTGAGAGACTGTCTGGATGGCACTGATGAAGCAAGTTGTAACAATGGTAAGTATGGAACTAAGTAAGAATAAGTTCTTTGCAGAATATCTGTTGAAGCTGGTAGTTGCCTTTACAATCTTCATTATCTCAGTTATTCAGTGCTCTGGACCTGGCAAATTCAAATGCAGAAGTGGAGAATGCATAGATGTCAATAAAGTGTGTAACCAGCAGAGAGACTGCAAGGACTGGAGTGATGAGCCCCTCACGGACTGTAGTAAGTGAACAAACTTGTTACACAATGCTGACTTCTAGACATACTTGAATACAGCCTCTGAGCTGTAAAACGTCCATCTGGAATGCTTATATGCACTTCCTTGGTGGCAAATAATCAAAAGCAACCTAGTCAACAGGCTAGTTTTATTCTAGCCAAACTGGCTATTGGGATGACTCCTCCATGGCCAGAAGGCACTTGAAGGCATTAGACTCAAATTTCCAGGAGCCTCAGTCTTCACTGTAGCCAACCTGTAACACAAGTAACATGCTAATAGCTGAGCGAGTATGAATTTGATGAGTCTCTTGCATGCGCAGTTTGTCAGATGTGGCAGGTATCATTAGAAAGTGGATGGGTATCTGGTAAAGCACTGTGTGACTCAGATTTTAAGACTAAGCATGTGCTATCTCAGAAATGGCCGATTCTTTTCTTCTAGATGTAAACGAATGCCTGGTGAACAATGGCGGATGCTCTCATATCTGCAGAGACCTCATTATTGGCTATGAATGTGACTGTCCAGCTGGGTTTGAGCTTATAGACAGGAGAACCTGTGGAGGCAAGTATCAAGTAGGTTAACATGGACCCTACTGGTGGTGTTGGAAATGAGAACAAATTAAATTGTTGTCTTTACAGATATCGATGAATGCCAGAACCCTGGTATCTGTAGTCAAATCTGTATCAACCTGAAAGGGGGCTACAAATGTGAATGTAGCCGTGGCTATCAGATGGATCTTGCTACTGGAGTGTGCAAGGCAGTGGGTGAGTATTGGCATAAGACTTCTCTATCTTCACTTTTAAAATGAGATAGCAAGTAATGTACTACTTATGCTATTGTGGTTTTGACACTGGTTGTGCTGTTAAAAAAATAACTTGTACAGACCTGAACACTTCCAACACTTTGAATCATGCCATGATACAGTACTTAAAGCTGCCTGACATAAACTGCTTGTCTAGAAGTACAGATAATGCTCTACACTCTTTTCACAGGGAAAGAACCATGTCTTATTTTCACCAACCGCCGGGATATCAGGAAGATTGGCCTTGAGAGGAAAGAATATATTCAGCTAGTAGAGCAGCTAAGAAACACTGTTGCTCTAGATGCTGATATTGCTGAGCAAAAGCTTTACTGGGCTGATTTCAGCCAAAAAGCAATCTTCAGGTAAATGGACTCAGCTTCTGAACCTTTAGTGCGCTCCTCTAAACCATCCACATTTTATGCAATATGCTTCTCTAGACTCTGTTGAGGAGGACTAGATTCCTGATGTCCTAAAGACAAGGTACAGTAGATGCAAATTCCCACAAGTAGCTTTGTGTATGCCTATTGTAATTCTTAGTAACTGCTGCTGCAGTTGCACAAAAAGGGCTCTGAAAATTCAAAAGTGCATCTTCTACCTTATCTGCCTGAGATGTGTACAGTATTTGCTAGGGTGTGTCAAATGATAGTATCTGTGGAGGAAGGGTTTGAAAGTAAGTGTTTCTTGTCTTTCAGTGCCTCTGTTGATACCCGTGATAAAGTTGGAACACATGTCAGAATCCTGGACAACATACACAGCCCTTCAGGAATTGCTGTGGACTGGGTTTATAAGAACATCTACTGGTCTGACTCAACTGCAAAGACCATTTCAGTGGCTAGCCTGGATGGCACAAAAAGAAAGGTTTTGTTTGTTTCTGACCTGAGAGAGCCAGCTTCTATTGCTGTAGATCCTCTTACTGGGTGAGTATTTGTCCTGGCTCTCTTAAAAGAGCGGACCTACCAGCTACTCCATGTCCTGATAACTGACTTAGGTAGCCTTTGTTAGTTATTGGTCATAATTAAGAGTGATATTATGCAGTACTATAGTGCATCATACAACATAAATTCTGCTTCACAGCTTTATGTACTGGTCAGACTGGGGTGAGCCAGCAAAAATTGAAAAAGCAGGAATGAATGGATTTGACAGACAGCAGCTTGTGACAACAGAAATCCAGTGGCCTAATGGAATTGCACTAGGTATGTTGAACTTGTCTCTGTGCCAGAGGTATTCTGGACCTTTAGCAATTTGTTTGCTACAAAAGCCAAGGTCATCCTTCAGAGAACTATTTTCAGCTTCTGAGAATGGGAACTTCCTGTGTGTTTGGAGACACTGCAGCAGGCACAGAAAACACTTCTCAGATACTGAAATGATAACTTTTCTTGCATTGCTCTATATTATAGTTGAGGCAAAGGCCACTTAGGCAGCACTGCAGCAGCCTCCTGTATCCTGGTATGGTAAGAAACTAGGGCAACACTACAACTGTTCTTGAACCAGTGGGCCTTTCAGCTATTGCAGAAGGTTTGGAGGGTTTCTCCATGTAGATACTAAGTATGTTTGGGTTTATTCCTTCTAGATCTTGTAAAAAGCCGTCTGTACTGGCTCGATTCTAAACTACACATGCTGTCAAGTGTGGACTTGAATGGCCAGGACCGTAGAATTGTGCTGAAGTCTCATATGTTCCTTCCTCATCCTCTTGCACTAACAATATTTGAGGTGAGAATGGCCTCCTGTAGTAATGATCAAAGATATTCTTCATAGTGTATGGCTAGCAATTATGGTGCTGATAGCACAGTGGTAATGCAATGCAATGACTGTCTTGTAGGACCGTGTCTACTGGATTGATGGAGAGAATGAGGCAGTCTACGGTGCAAACAAATTTAGTGGAGCTGAATTGGTTACCCTAGTGAACAACCTCAATGATGCACAGGACATCATTGTGTATCACGAACTTGTTCAGCCTTCAGGTAACTCTGATGCGGTTTATAGTTATGTCAGTGTATACATGTAAGAAGCCTGCCCTGCTTGGGTGGTGGTAGATGGTATCCCTCCCCTACATAGCTGTTTGCTTCACTTCTACAAGTGTTTGGAGTTTCTAACATAGGCACCCCTTCTGGGCTTGAGAGCAGGTCTAGTTGCAATTGTTCTTTCTTTGGCAGAGAGGGTACAAATATATAACCTGCTGAGACAAGTAACTCTACTAGAGCAATTATTGACCAAATAATTATGCTATGCACCTGGGGTGGGAAAGCTCACTCCTGTAAATTGCTGTACCAACAGGAAGGAACTGGTGTGAAGAGAATGTGGCAAATGGAGGCTGTAGCTACATGTGCCTGCCTGCTCCTCAGATAAATGAACACTCACCAAAATACACCTGTGCATGTCCAGTTGGATACATCTTGCAGGAGGATGGTCTGAGATGCACAGGTATGGTAACATGACTGAAACATTTTCCAGGGTGGTTGAGGAGGGAGTAGTGGTACTGAACCTGTTGGAGGCAGATATGGCAGCACAGGCTGAGAGCTTTGTATAGATTAATCTGTTATAATTTTTTTTGGAGTGGTGGAATGGTCTTCTAGCATGCATTAAGCTGGCCCTCAAAGTCGTCAGGTGCTGTTCAAAGTCTGTGTTTGGCTTCTGCATCATCATTATTTGCAAAAAGACCTTTTACCTCCATGGCTTCCTGCAGATAGCAAGCATATGCACAAAGTATACCAAGCCCCTCTCAAATAAAACAAGGGATATAAACTAACAGGGCTCTACAGTGTATAAATACACAGTGCTGAAAAGCTGGTAAGTTAATCTTGCTGGCCAGGAAGGCTTGTTTTGGAGCTCCTTTTGTAGTTCAAACAAACAGGCTGCTGCTGCTACCCTGAGCTCTGTCTACATGGCAGACACTTTTATTTATCAGGTTAAACAGAACTAGAAACTCCAAGTTCCCACTTACTATATTGCATGTTGATTCTGACTGCCACAATTAGAGCACTGAATGTAAGAACACTGTCCTCAGCTGGCTGCTGTAAAGTTTTGCTATAGGTATCGAAGTCAGTATATACTCAGCCAGTAAACTTGTGGAACTAAAATCTCACTCAAAAACTGAAGGGGTGAGGGTGGCTTACTGTTGTCATGATTCTCCCTGTAATTCATGCCTGATTAACTGTCTAGCCTGGTTCTTGGACTTATTTTTGATCCAAACCCTTCAGCTGACCATGTGCTATTGAGGAGGCTAATGTCAGTGTTTCCCGTAAATCTAGTTGGCTGCATGATCATTCTCCCATCTGCTAAACATTCACTACCATGGCTCTCATAGCTAAGGCATTGCAGAACTTCAGGATTAACTGGGTTCTTGATCTATAATTAGTTTCAGGTACTGGAGCAACTGTGGCTTACACTGATGCTAAAGATACCAGAACAACAGAAAAATCTCCAACTGTTGGACTAGTTCCTGGAGGTACTGGTCCCAATAACTTAGACTGCTAAACATTAGAGAAATTAAATGCAAACTGACCCACTAGCCTAGTTTAAAGTTTTCTCCTTTGCATGCAAGTAGAAAACACAGGCCAGGTCATGTGTGAAGTACAAATACAACAACTGGAGAATGTGATAAATGTAATTAGTTCACTCATGACAATGTGGAACCTTTCAGGTTCCATGAAATCCCAGGTGTGCTCAGAGAAGGCAAGCAACAGAAAAGCTTTCTACTAATATGGGATGAAGCCCATTAGACTTTTGCAGTGTGTTACTGAAAAGCTAATACATGATAGCAGCTTCTGGGCTTGGGAATTGCTTGCATCTGACCAAAGTCTGTCATTTTGTCAGTAAGCAAGTTCACTAGTCCAAAATCTCCTGCAGGATTCAATATCACTGGTACAACATCTGAAGTAGCTGCAGCTGGAGGAACATCAGCAGCTTGGACTGTTCTTCCGGCCTGTGAGTATAGCATTCACTAGCCTTTGGGACACCTGGTGGTGGGACAAGCCACTTCTAATGAAGAGCTTAACTTGACCTTACTTTGTATTTGCAATTTGTTCCTTTCCCTAAAGTATTGCTGGTGATGGCTGCAGTGTGTGGCTATTTCATGTGGCGCAACTGGCAGCAGAAGACCATGAAGAGCATGAATTTTGATAATCCTGTCTACCTGAAAACTACGGAAGAGGACATTGCAATTGATATTGGAAGACACAGTGGTTCAGTAGGGCACACCTATCCTGCAGTAAGTAAACCTACTGACATGGCTAAAGCTCCAGGTTAATCCTTAGTAGACATAAAGACTGCCAAATTATCTGATTTGAGTTTATGAGAGATCTTAGCCCTTGAAAGCTACAGCCAGACATTGGTCTGAATCAGCTGAGAACTTGTCCTCTTAATGTTAAGGTTACAGTAGGCAACAAGTCTCCTGTACCTGGGTTGGAGTAAATAGTGCTGAATGTGGTCACTAGCTTGCAGAACTAGCCTCTGTTTTAAACTGTCATGTAGTGATGATATGCATTGTTTTGTATCTTTTATTGGTACATTTTCAGCTAACTTGTACTTATTTTGTACAGATATCTATTGTAAGCACAGATGATGATATGGCGTGAGCGTTGGATCAGCAATCACTTCCGGTTTACTTGTGTTTTACACTCTTTGGGGATAGTAACCAGGTTTGTGGCTGAAAGACTTCCTCCATTCTTGGAAGAAAGAAGATACTTTATGTATGGAACACTTATGTAAATAGCCATTTTATACAACTTAACAACACGTTCTGTAAATACCTGTCCAGAACAATTCAGCTTTTAGTGGTTACTGTTTTATCGGTAACCCTTGGATTGGTCAGTTAGCAGCACCACTGACCAAATATAAAGCACTTTCCATAGAAAGCCATATTCCAGCCACAACTTGTAACACCTGTACATATGTGTATAGGCCACTTGTAAATATTATTCTTGGAAAATCACTATTGAGCACTTTTAAATACTTCAAATGTAAATTATTGTACACTGTCTTTTTCAGTGATTGGGGCAATGGCAATAAGAAATAAACGGGTTACTAGGATTGCCAAAAATTTGTAAACATAAGTAATTTTGTATGTATGATTAAAAACAATCTTGTCTGTTACCTCTTAGTTATGGATGCTCTTTAAAAACACACTGTAAATCTTAAATGCAAAGAAGGGGAAAAATAAAAAAAATTAAGCAGTTAGAACATTGTTCTGTTATTCTGTTAGCACTATGGTAAAATAGTGTTACTCCTAAACTGGAAGCTGTAGTGGGCTCCACTACATGCAGTATTTCTTAAGTTATTTCAGCAGTACCCCAGACTGCTAAGAGAGCACTGACCAGCCATTTGGCTAAGGTTCATACTGGAGACTAATACTCTGCCCAGTGCTGGGCTGAGTGCGTCTACTTTCATAGAATAACCAGGTTCAAAGGGACCCACCGGATCATTGAGTCCAACCATTCCTATCCTAATTCCTGTCCTGTCCTATCCTAATTCCTATCCTGTCCTGTTCCTATCCACTAAACCATGCCCCTTAGCACCTTGTAAGAGTTCATCTGGATTTATGAGTTAGGATTGGTGGGTTGTTGACAGGTGCCGTTGACAGAGATGCTACATGGACACAGGTCAAAGCATTATCTGCTAGAGAAGTGTAAGGTCCTTGCAAAGGACGGTATGCCCACACTCATGGTGGTGTCAAGCTGCTAGTGGTTAGTCCTCATGGCAGTGCCAGTGCAGGTTAGATTGTGGTAGCTGTTATCTATAGCTGTGCAAGGGAATAGCAGAGCTGTGACTTGGCAGCAAATCATAGCAGCCTCTTCCTGGAGTCTCTACTGAAAAGCCCCTGTTGCTACATGTGTAATCACAGAAGCCCCCTGCAATAAGCATCAATGAGCTAGTGCCGCTTTCCAGTGGGAACTCAGTTAATTGTAATGGCTCCAAGAAAACTGATGACTTGAAGTGCTGCAGCCTTTGTTATGGGTGGCCATAGGAGTGAAATACACTGATCTCAGTAACTGTTTTGTACCATGCTATGTGAGGGCTAATTTTGACAGCACCAACTATGTTTCTTATTGACTATGCTTATGTAGTTCATTCACGTAGTAGAGAAGGATTAAGATGGAATTAACTTGGAGATCCTGTGGTCTTTAGGCATTTTGCTGTGTGATTAAATTTGGAGTAAAGGAAGAGGTAGCTTTTGATCTTTATGACATATGTGCCTGATACCCTACAACTGAGTAAGATTAAGTTGTGGTTTCACTGCTGACACTGCAGTATCTTGGCCTTATATTGCCACCTCATAACTACTGTATAAGGAGCTACTTCACTGTTGCTAATCCTTCCTTCTTCAAGGTGAAGAAGAAAGTACTTCTGAATTCAAGTCCTTCCAGTTTAAGGCTAAGACATAGTTTGCAAGAAGTAAAAATCTGCCCGTGCTTTAGTGATGACTTGTTAAATCATTTTCAATCGTGTTTCCAAACTAGTAACAATAAAAATCAAGTTAGAACTTGGATTACATACTAGGCTTAGTTCTAATGCCTGTTCCCATTGCAGTTACAGCTGGGTTCTGGTCTCTTAATGGTATTCTGTGTATTGTCGACTCTGTTTTTGACAGAGGAGGGTGGCTGCCAACCTCTGCATGTTTTAAAAAGTTTTTTTCTAGCACACTCAATACTGTTTGTGGAGCTGAAGCTTCTGGCCAGCTATCCCTGGCAATCCTTGTCTGTAGACATTTTCAGTATCTGGAATGCACGTGAAGTGAAGTGTCTTGCAAAGATTAGAATGTAAGGAGAGCTCTAAAGTTTCTGGCCAAGAACACTATAACTGTTTTGCTGAGTACTTTCTGGGATAAAGTGCCTTTCGTATATGCCTAATATGTAAGTATTATTAGTTATTGGATAGAATTCAACTTATTAAGTTAGGCATTTGACTCTGGTTACTGCATGATATTTATGTTGAAATCTGACAAAACCTTTACCATAATTCTTAGTTACTTTGTTAACTATAAATTTGCATGGCAGCTAAATACAGGCAGAATGCTCTGCCTTTTTATTATTTGTACAGAAGAGAAGAGCTCCACTTTTTTTTAGTAAAGTTCATTGCTGCCACCAGTATCATGCTGAATGGCATGTGGAGTAGGCCAATAAAGACACACCTTCCTGAGATTAGCATTCAGTCAAAGCAGTAACTTAAATCTATTTTGGGAACCTGAGTTAGTTGTTACAGAAACTGTGGGCTCTGGGAACTTGGGTTTTTGACTTTATCCCAATATGCTGAACAAAGTTGTCTGAATAGTACCTTGGCACACAAAAGTAATTTCTGCAGTCTATAGGAAACTTAACACAAACAGATAAAACTTCTGTGCCTTCAAATAGCAGGAAAGAGGAGGAGTGGGAAATATCAGACAGTAACAGGATATGATATAAGATGGCCCTTACTTAGTTGCAGATGTTGTTTGGCTCTTAGTCTCACTAGGTTTATTCTCCTCTGAGCCTCTTCATTTTTGTATTATGAAATTGTTGTTTACTTCCACAGCAGGCTTGGAGAGTAGTCAGGGATTCCTTCTATAAAAATGGATCTAACTTGCATAGACAAATGCCTTACTATCTTTGAACAATTATTTTCTTGGGCCATCTGCAAGTGTTTGACTCTGTTTTATTGCTCTGTCATGTGATACCTTTGGCTCCTAATGGCAGTGGTATAGCTGTACTGAGCACTCCAGCAGCAGCCTGTGGCTGTGCTGGTGGCTGCTAAATGAATTCTTGGAATCATCCGTGTCTCAGCTCTTCTGCTGAAGTCTCATGAGCTCTCAGAGCAATGGCACATTAATAACCTGTTTGGTCAGATTTCACTCTTAAGCTGGTTTGTAGTCCACTTGAAGAACTTGCTGCCAATAGATACATAAATATGGCTTTAGTTGGTTATTGAGGTAGTATTTAAGGTAATGGCATAGTTTTTGTTTCCCAGCTGAATGCAAAAGCCTCTAGCTCCAAATACTGTCTATTTTTGTTCAATGGCTGCTAGCTAGTGTGAGTGCAAAGTTAAATTTGAAACTGGCTTTTTCTCTCCCTTAGAAATATTCAAATTTCTCTTAATACTGTCCCTCTGCTCCCGCATTTTTTTCTGGATCCTATTTGATCTGCCTTTGAGCAAAAATGTAAAATATCTACAATGCCAGAAAAACCAGAGGAAAATGAACATAAAGGGAATTGAAGTTGCCCATGTGATTCAGTTTTTCCCCTTCTGTACTTCATTACTCTACAGATAGTTGCAATATGCCTTTTCCCAACCCAGCTTGTATTTGCTTATATTTTTATTGATTTTGCCCTTATATTTACTTTGTTTTAATTTCCCCATCAGATATTTGCTGAAACAGTGAAGATCCCTTTATCTGTTTTTAGATGAGTGGTGAATTTTGCTGGAGTAGAGAAACGGACAAAGAATCAGGATGGGAAAATTAGGATGGGAGACCTCAGATAAAGGGAAAAAAACTTACATCTATAGAAGCACTCTTTGCTGCATATCCTTGGATGCCAGTGGTTTGCCAGTACTTTGTGGATAGGCTACAGCAAGCCTGTGAAAAAACATGCCCCTATTCCTCCTTTGAGCTGAGACACAGCAGTGGTTGGTGTTGTCACTTATTGGAAGAAGGTACTTCAGTCTGCTCTGCTTAAGTACAGAAACGGACTTAATATGTTCCCAGCTTACTACTTTTCACTTTTATTTCCTCCTGAAAAATCTTCACAATTTGACTATATCAAATGAAAAAAACTTAAGAGTGCAGGAGGGACAAAGAGACTGTGAAATGATGGTTAGGCTACTGAATAGCTAGGCTCTTTAATATCAGAAATAAAAACTATCTCTGGAAAGGATGATGGTCTTAAATCTCCTTTGCACTGCCCTGGTCAGGACACCTACCTCTGTCAGGCAATATAAAATGCTTCATATCACACATAGGAAAGAAACCATCACCACAACCTGAACTGAAGGCTAACTTAACTAAGATACTCTTTAGTCTATAATGAATTGCTTGAACAGTAAATCAAAACAAATGACTGGTTAAAACTAATATTTAGTACAAGTGGGGTGGATTTTTTGGTTTTGGTGGTTTGTTTTATTTTGGTTGGTTTTTGTTTTTTTTTGCTGTGGAGATGTCCTCTGGAGAAAACTGAGTAGCCTTCAGGTCCTTTCCCCCCTCATCTTTCCTAGACATAATTACTTGGGGTCAAATTTCAAAATACATGGAAATAGAAATGTTTTACTGTACTATCAGTGCGTATATCTAAAGCTTAAGTAACTGAATGGCAACTTGAAAGGGTTAACTTAACATTCAGAACTGTTGTTTCCCTCCAGTGGAAAGTATTGTTGAAAGGTCTCTTGGAAAGGCTGATCATTGAATACAATGAATGCCATAACAGTCCAGAAGTGGTGCTGCCTGGTGTAAGGTCCCTTTTGTGGATGCATGCAAATGAGAGGTGGCAGTTTTGTTTGGACTTCTTATTCCATTTTTGGCCATTAGACGTGTGAAACCTCACCTGTCCATTTAAATTAAGATTTAGAATTTTAGTTTAAGAATGTTAGCCTATGATTTGGTAGTTGCATAATGTATTGTGGTTGCAGTTTTTAGCTCAGAAATAGAGAGAGTACATGCTTCAAGAGTTTGTTCATTCATTTTGGACCTGGATTGAAAAAGTGCTTAGAAGGCTGTGTCTCATGGGGATTTAGAGATATAAGTAACTTGTTTAGTGAGGGGTGGTTAAGGAAAAGCTTTGGTGATTTTAATTAGGGCTTTAGCTACTCTTTCTCGCATGCTAATCTACTGATATCACTGTGCTAAAACTTGATGGATATAGTCAATCATATGAAGCAACTCTACACACGTTGTTGAACACATCAGAAAAACAATCTGCATAGTTACCAAGGGCTCATCATGTCCTACCAGCCTGCTTGTCTTTAGGAATTCAACACTGTCTTTTTCTTCTGTCTAAACTGGGACATTAGTGAGTGTTGTTCTCACGGAGTTTTCTTCTGCCTCCAAGTGGGTGGCAAGTAGGGTACCACAGGGTCTGTCCTGGGATGAGTGTTGTTTGACCACTCTACCAGGAGCTCTGAGAAGCACACAGATGACACCTGGTTGGTGGCAGGACCAGAACCATAAAATAATTCAAAGGCAGAGCTGCTGTCTTAGGGGGATTTGCACAGGTGCAAGCAAGTGGCTAACAAGGACTATAATGAAATTCAGCAAGGACAAAGGCTTAATCACTGCCTTGGGAAGGCAGAGCCCTGCAGGGATGCAATCTGAGGCGGAGCAGCAGCAAGAGCCGGTTCCCCCCGGTAGTGTTGTGAGCTGGACTTGGCCCTGAAAGGGGCTGTCCCCTCTGCTCAGTCCTTATCGGACTCCATCTTGATACTGCATTTGATTTTGGGCCTCCAACAGAGGAAGGATGTGAATAAACATGGCCAAGTTCAGCAAAGAGCCAGCAAGACAATCCTGGTCTGGAGCCCCTTGGCCTGGGAGGAGAAGTTGTTGGGAGTAGGGCTGGTTCATCTGGGAGAAGAGAAAGCTTTGGGGGCACCTAGCAGCATCCCTGGCACCAATGGGAGGGGTTGGAGGTAGCTCAGCCAGACTTCTCACAGCAGTGTGTGGTGGGAGGGCAAGAGGCAGATACACAAGGACAACCCAGTGGTGGGGATAGGGCCCAGGGAGGTTGTGCTTTCCCCAGCCTTGGGGGAATTCACATCCTGCCTGGGTGGGGGCCTGCGTAGTCCTGTCTGAGTCCACAGCTGAGCTTGCTCTGGGCAGGGGCTGTGACTGGAGACCTCCCCAGGTCCCTACCAGTCTGAACAGGATCTTGTGATTCTGTGGTTTGTTAGCACGTTGAGGAAACAAAGGAATTGGTCAACGTTAGAAAATGTTTCTCTTTTGACAATAAATATACATTTTTTTTTCTCAAAATGTGAGTACGTACCTCTGTAGATAAGAGTTCCTGATATGGATAAAATGGCAATAACAAGCACTCACACCACCTTTGTAGAAGATAGTCTTGGCCCAGCCATTTGAGCAGTCACCTCATTGGCATCAACTTTGAGTTCACACCTGTCAGACCATAGAATTGTAGAATCATAGAATAGTTTGGGTTTTGAAAGGACCTTAAAAATCATCCAGTTCCAACCCCCCAGCCACGGGCAGGGACATCCCACTAGCCCAGGCTAACCAAGGCACCATGCAACCTGGCTTTGAACACCTCCAGTGATGGGGCAGCCACAACTTCCCTGGGCAACCTGTGACAGTGCCTCGCCTCTCATCATGAAGAATTTCCTCCTTACATCTATTCTAAACCTGCCTCTCTCCAATCTGTACCCATTGCCCCTAGTTCTGTCTCTACATGCTTTTATAAACAGTCTCTCCCCAGCTTTCTTGTAGCCCTTTGAGGTACTGGAACGTCGCTATAATGTCTCCTCAGAGCCTTCTCTTCTGGAGGCCTGTCCTCATATGAGAGGTGCTCCAGCCCTCGGATCATCTTTGTAGCCCTCCTCTGGACCCATTCCAACAGCTTCATATCTTTCTTACATTGAGGATTCCAGAACTGGACATAGTACTCCAGATGAGGTCTCACAGGAGAGGAATCAACAGGCAGAATCACCTTGTTTGGCCTGCTGGCCAGGCTTCTTTTGATGCAGCCCAGGATATGGTTGGCCTTCTGGACTGCAAGCACACATTGCTGACTCATGTCAAGGTTCTCATTGATCAACACCCTCAAGTCCTTCTCTGCAGGGCAGCTTTCAATCACATCATACCCCACCCTGTGTTGAAACTGCGGAATCCCCCTACCCAGGTGTAGGACCTTGCACTTGGCCTTGTTGAGCCTCATGAGGTTCTCAGAGGCCCACTTCTCCAGCCTGTTCGGGTCCCTCTGGATGACATCCCATCCTTCTGGTATGGGAACTGCAAACCTGCTGAGAGTGCACTCAGTCCCACAGTCTATATCATTGATGAAGATATTAAACAGCACTGGTCCCAGTACTGACCCTTGAGGGACACCAGATGGTGCATTTTTCTACATCTTGGTTATCTATGTCGGTTAGCAGCAATCCGCTTGCGTCAGTGCGGTTTCCCTTGTGATGCTTTAGTACTTTTTTGCATCTCTGACTAGCCAGGTAAAGAAAATTTTCCCAACGTAGGAGCATGGCTTCTCAGTGGCTAAAAGACCTGGTGCTTGAAGAGCTTGGTTTGTCCTCCTGAGGTGGCCATGATGTTCCCTGAGTTCCCCAGGGTTGCAAAGCAGGTTGTGGGCAGTTTCCACAGAGTGGTGGATGCACTGTGAGGTGATGGTTTGGGCTATCTTTCGATTTTGTTTTTGTCATTCCATACACTCAGATAAACTTTCAATCCACTTTGTGTTGACCATAGATCACAGGAAGGAGCCTGATCCAAATCCATAGTGATCAGAAACAATTGTGCGGGTAAACATAAGAACATTAGCAAGACATGCAAAAAAATCCCCTGCTTGTGCTTCAAAAGGTAGGGCAACAAAAAAATAGAGAAAGCATTAAAAGTCTGGGAAGCCTCCATGAGGCCTGCAGCAACATCTTTACATGTTCTTTGAAGAATGACTCCTTGCCAGAGAGTCTGGGGCTTATGGAAAGGCTCCAGCCCTCTTCTGAGGGCAGCATACAATAGCTTATGAAACAAAGAGCTTAGCTCTTGAAACAAAGAAACAAGGAGTAATAAGCAGGCAGAAAGATATCCAGTATTTTTTAAGATTTTCAGAATGAATATTAGAAGTTGGGTAGTACATGATGGGCTACAGCATAAAATCATTTTAAGTCAAAGGTGGAGCTGCCACATTAACTTGTCTTGTAGGGGATCCTTCTCAGTATAGGCTGTTACTTTATGAGCTGCATTAACTAGATAGAGGAGAGGAAGGAAAGATTGCCATTCTCTAGCATGGCTGTGAATGGAAGTCCAGAAGACCAGCTAGACACAGCTCAGCTACTAAAATGATGAGGATTAAGAAAGCCATAGCCAGTCAGTAGCTGGGAACACAGATTACCAACACTTTTATTCAATTTGGTGGGTTTTATTTGCTTCAAATAGGAAGAAAACCAAATCAATATTTGTTTTCAGCTTGACAAATTTATAGCTTGACTTGCTTGGAACTTACAGTTTGATTTTAAAACAAAGCAAGTGTACCAACAAACTGTCTAGTTTACTCTGTACAATGTTCTTGAGTGAGGAAACAAATATGCAGGAGTCACAGAAATCCTCAGCCTGGCACAGAAGAAAATGCCTCATTCAGCAATTTAGCTTCTTAAGCACACAAGCTGACACAGTTAGCAACAAAGAGGTATTGTCACAGGATCCTCTAGCACTCAAGACTTTTTATTATACAGTCTGTCATGTGTAAGTTTCATTGACCTTAGAGTATAAGGTCTGTATATAGAGCATGTAATGAAACTTAGTATAACTAGACAATACAGTTCCGTGCTTCATAAAGTGTCACAGTTGCATTCAGATCAGGTACATATGAAAGGCTATTAAGCAGCTTTCAAGGAAAGTAAGTGGAAAGTGTATTCCACTCATTCTGCTATTTGTCTTCTGTTTCATTTAAGACATATCTCTTTCCTGTGCCTCAGTTTTTCTGCTTGTAATAAGTCAAAAAGCCTTTGTGTATATTAACTAGAGCTTTTGAAACCCTAGAGGAGTATGGGTGCATGGCTGATACCACCATTTAACCAAAATTTTAGCAAAGAATTGAGATGAGTTCTAGTGTTCTGCTGCTGTTGTTTTTCCAGTAGGCAGTGTAAGGTGATGTGCACATTTAGAACATTTACTTCACTGCTTGTTGTAAGATTTTGCATTAAGCATCTTGTATTTAAGGAGAAAGAAAGCAGAAATTAGCTATGTATGACGTTTAATACAACCACATAAATTATGTATATTCATTCTGCAAGATGTACTACACTAGTCTGAGATGCAAGTAACAAAAGTAAAAAGAAAATATTGTGTCATTAACTGGATTTCAAATAGAGAACCACAGAAGAATCCTTGGACGGCATCCAGTACAGACTCCTGCTTAAAGCAGGGCTTGTTTTAAAGCTAAATCAGATTGATCAGGGCCTTGTCTGGGAAGTTTTGAAGATTTCGGGCATGGAGTTGCCACAGCTCCCAGGAATCCTGCCACAGGGCTGCATCACTCACACAATTTTGAAGATTTCTTTTTTATGTATCTCACACTTTGTGACTTAGATCAGAATTTATCACTCAGTTCTTAATCAGGATATCATTAAGATGCTAGCTTCTTCCAGCAATCAGCTAGTAAGGCTTTCTGGTACAGAGAAACAAAACAAGGCACTGTTCTTTGAAAACAATAATGGACCCAAATGCAGATGTCAGCCACCAAAGTGAGTAAGAAAGTATTCTTCTTTGGCATAACATAATGCTTTTAATGAAAGTAAATGTATTTGAGGACCTGCCTCAGTGAGGCTTTTTTTTTTTTAACATATGTCTACATGCTTAAGACTTAAGTTTCTGTTAACGCACTGCTTCAGTCAGTAGCTCTGAGATGGATCTGTTCATCTGTTCAGGTTACATAGGAAGTGCAAGAGTAATCTGCATTTGCTTTATGTTGTTTAGAATCATAGAATCATAGAATCATAGAATCATAGAATAGCCAGGTTGGAAGAGACCCACCGGATCATTGAGTCCAACCATTCCTATCAAACACTAAACCATGCCCCTTAGCACCTCATCCACCCGTGCCTTAAACACCTCCAGGGAAGGTGACTCAACCACCTCCCTGGGCAGCCTGTTCCAGTGCCCAATGACCCTTTCTGTGAAGAATTTTTTCCTAATGTCCAGCCTAAATCTCCCCTGGCCATTTTGAGTTTGAGGCCATTCCCTCTTGTCCTGTCTCATATACATGTCTATCACATTTGTCATACATTAACATATTCAGCATAAGTGCATTTCCAAAAGCAGCCAGCTAATAGGATATGCAAAGGCCTTATGGATGTACTATTGCTGACCTTCAGATGTTTCATTCAGTTATATAGGACTATACTACTAAGAACATTTTTATTTTAAATAAAGATTACTTTTAAAATTAACAAAATCGTGATATATTGCTGTGATTGTGACCTTTACACCAATATAGTGCTAAACTATCTTTGTCCCAAGAGAGTAGAGACTTTATAAAAAATATGAGTTGAAGGAGGACAAAAGAAATTGTCTTGAGCTGACTAGCTTATTCATCCCAATGACTAAAAGTAAAAATCAAATCTACACAACTCGTACCACTATACCATTTTGTCTTAAGGGCAAAGGACACAGGTGTAGAAGCTGGATGAACTGAACAAGCCTGCTTATCTGTTGCTGTATTAAAAGTGGACAGTTGAATAAAATCTGCTTTTAGAAAAATGATGGTTTAAAAATGAAAACAACAGCAGCAGCAACTTATTAGCTCATTACTAAAGCTATACTATTGAAAATGTGAATGGCTCCCTGACTTGGAAAATAATTATTTTCATTCTGCCTATTTTAATTCAAATCCTGCTCTGCCTGCTCCCTGAGAGTAGGCACATTTCCACTACAATTGGTCATCTTTAAAGTAGTCACAATGAAGTGTTCTGCTCCTGTGTTAATATTGCCCTCATGATGCTTTAATTTTTAATTTCTCCAGTGCTACAGTGCCTTTTCAACAGGCTTCTTAGGTCATTAATGAACATGAGCAGTCTGGGATAATCAGTTATGTTGGAAGTGAGAGACAGCCTTCTGCTGAAGGCTAGGTCACCCCTGTATTGTTGATGATAACAAAGCAGTAAAAAGCTTTTTTCTTTCACTTTGGAAAACAGTGCTGAGCATTCAAGTTGTTGTGGTAAAGAAATAAAACTCACCAGAAATCTGTGAATCTACTCCTTCACCTAAACTCTGCCCTTTTGCCCTGGTTCAGTAACACAAAAGAACCACAGATTTGCCCATAAGAGAACTAAACACATTTGAAGGGTGATGTGGCAGGAGATGGCACTTAATCAGAGAGCTGCTGCAGCCTGGAAAACCCTGTGCTAAGTGGTATTTCTGTGGGACTGATCGGGTTAGTACTGGGGGATAAGGCCAGCCCTGAGGAAGGAGTGGAACACAAAGGTTGTACAGTTTCTTAGTTCCTTCTCTCACAGCTGGGATCTGTGCCAAGCACATGCCTGAGGATGCATGCCATCTCCCTCCCTTCTCCCTGCAGCAGCTGTGCACTCCAGCACCCAAATAAATCTTAATCACTCCATGGTGGCTCTTTTGTTGAACTGTTTTTAAACTTGGAGACCCATTTATGCAGTCAAGTTAACACAGGACTTGGGGCTTGAATCTGCATTGTTGTCTGCTTTGTGTAGTAATTTAATGGGCATGCCAAATGGCAGTCAAACAGCGCTAAACCCTGACCAACTTTTTCTGTCTTTTGTGTACAGACAAGTAATTGTACAAGAGGCAGGACAGAATAGCATGCCTGATGTGAAACAAGCTGCAGATTTTGCCAGGTTGCTGTCATTTCCATCCTAACTACAATTAATTAATTTCCTGCAACTAAAAAAGAAGAGGCACATGCTAAGATATATGCATGATTGTACTCAGACATAACAATCAACATTACGTGTACATACTTTAGGTGGAACAAAACATTTTCTTTCTGAACATTCATGAAAGTTTGCTCTGTTTTCAATGAAATCAAAGCAAAATTATTTGATTTAGATAAATGCGAAAGTTGGGATGTCACAGATTATAAAAAGAAATATCATGTATTAGGAATATTTTTTTTGTATGTATCCTACTTCAGAGTTAGATGTCATTTCCATTATATTGACATTACAGCCTAAGAATACAATTTTCCGTGTCCAAGACCCTAAGCGTGTGATACCTTTGTCTGCAGTCTATAGTACAGCCATTCCTCAGACAGAAAGCCTGGAACCCTGGGAGTGGAACCTTGTTTCGTCAGAGTAGCAGATTTGCAGTCAAAGTAACAGCCTGAAAGTAACCGTTCACTAAGTTCAGCAGTACACACTTCACAGAAGAGAAGTTTCCAGGATCAGAAGAGTCTAAATTGTAATGGCATTGAAGAGATTACCAAATTCAACGTAGGATGTTGACTATTTTGGACAAGATACAACACAGTCTTTGCACAAACTGGAAATCTTTATGATGCTGTAAAGGTCTGGAGTGCATAATAGTTTAATCATCCTGATTTGATGGGCTTTGCTTCAATTATATAAGCTTAAGAAAGCAGTGAAGATTTAAGGTCACACCCTGAGTTTAGGATATCCCTCAGCTTTAAGGGAAATTTCTGTCTGCCTTTAAGAAACAAAAAGATCTTTTCCTCTGTCTTTTTTTGGGCTGAGAAATCTATTGTTAGTATAAGAAATCAAATGCCTGAAGAGATTCTCTTACTTAAAATTATACAAAGAAAGCACATGTGACATATATAAACAGTGACATTCTAAAATTCAACCTGTCTTGAGTGAAACAGAACGTCTTCGTGGTTTCACATATTTGGGTAGAAACATCCATGTTACTTTAAAAAAAAAAAGCAAAACAACATTTTATCTTCTGAAATATTCAGACACACTGTTCTCCATCCAGTATTATGAGACATGAGCTGACTTTTAGGATATGTTGGCTAAATAAGCAGAGAAAAACACGTTAATTCAGACCTTCCAAAACACTCCCTTACCTGAATATCAAGACCCGTGAAATAGAAGACTATGAGATCTGTTTAAGGAAAGGATATGATTTATTTGTTGTTATGTAACAAGTGTAAACATTTAGTGGGGAAAAAAATAATAAATATAAGAATATAAACCACCAGAAGGAGCAAGGAAATTTGCACAGACAAATAGCTGGTTTACAGCTTTTGCTTTCTGTGCCGTTCAGAGGCTGAAATTATGACATCATAGATGTTTTGCTTATGACATGTTGTTGTGTCTACCACAGAGGTCAACATGATAAAGTTCAGATAGTCTGCCACCCAGCTGGCAGATAGTGAAATATAATATTATCAGAGGGCAACAGGACAAAGAAATAAAGACAGAGAGACAGTGTTTTTCCTTTATTACTTTTTAATGGCTAAGATACCTGGTGAAAAAGACCAGTTCCTGAACAACCAATCAAGCATGACATTAAAGACACAAATATTATGGCAGTGTTGGTAGTGTTAGCATCACGCTACTATCAAGGTATGAAACATAGATTCCCATGACTGACACCACACAGCAAGTGTCATTTCAGGTGACTTAATCATTTTCCTCTAAAATGACTGTGGCAAGTCACAGAATTACAGAGGAGGGTTTGGATCCAAGCACACTGCTGGGCATAGGCAGGAGAAGGCACCACTTGGGTGACCCTCCTGCAGGCACCCGTGTGGGGTTTAGGGGTCTCCATGCCTCTTCAATCTGCAGGCAGAGAACCTAGGAGAGGTACTTCTGTTTCCCACAGCTGCTTAGGGAAAACCAGCAATCCCCAGGGGTTACCTGAGAAATCACAGTGGGATTTAAAATCTCTGTCATGGCTCGTTCTGTTAGGTGCAAGGACCATTACACTTAGTTGGCAGGGAAGTAATAAACCTGCCCTTGATGGCTATTTGGTTTTCTGCCAATCTGTCTGGTGGGTAGTCAGCTGGGGAAAATTACAACAAGGCTGGCATGCTTGTGCACCCGGGACAGCATTTTAGGTGTTTGAGTTTTAATGAATTTAACTTCCCCCTATGCCCCCCATGTTACCAAGAATGATGAGCTTCTGACTCTTTTGGCTTATTGCTAAATGACAGTTTGCCCATGTAAGTCCAGACCTTCCAGAAACCCTTAGTATATTAATTACTTCTATTCTCCCCTAGCTTTTCAGACCTACTTTCTGTGTTCTCTCATTTCCAGTCTGACTGACACAACAGTTGTTTACAGGGAATGTAGTCTTTAATTAATCAACTTACTAGCAGATGTTTTCTGCAGGCTATAATTTCTTGTCTAAAATGACATTTTCCTTAGAAGAAAATTTAAGACTGGTAAAAAAATCAAGAGGTTGCTGTAAAAATAGTCATGTCCTCTGCTGCAAGCTTGATCTTATTGCTGTAACGATGTGATTTGGTGCTAGGTCTTTGAGGTCTCTATTGTGAGTGCCCGTTAGTGCTCCTTGATGAATGCTGAATGAATGCTGGAGTGTTGAAGCACACTCACAAATAAAAGAAGTGAGACTTCTAACTTATTTTTCACAGTGATGCTGGAAACGAAATAGTAGCAATAATAATATTTTTTGCTCCACTAATGCCTATAGTATCACAGAATCACAGAATAACCAGGTTGGAAGAGACCCACCGGATCACCGAGTCCAACCGTTCCTACCAAACACTAAACCATATCCCTCAGCACCTCATCCACCCGTGCCTTAAACACCTCCAGGGAAAAACTGGAGCAGAAATAAAAAGAATAGAGTTTTCCAAAGCTTATAACTAGTCCTCTAAACTGTTCATCCTTCTTTGCAGGTCATAGTTTTACATCTATTTACATCTGGAATTGAAATATTTTGATATATCCCTAGTTAAAGTTTTATCAATGTTAAGAAAGAACAGTGAGCCCCTATTCCTTAGCTGAGTTTCTTCTGGGTGCAAACATATTATAGAAGCTCTTGAATAATAATTCTTCTGATCTTGAAACATAGTTTTATCACCTGCAAGACCATCCAGGGTCCTAATGAATGTTTTGGTTGACTCTTAGTATAAGGTCACAGTCTGTGGCTGCCAAAGAAAACAAACAATTACTATACAGCATCTATTAGATCAACCTTCCTAGATAAAAATGATTGCCATTTAATTTATCATAGTCACGAGCAGAAGTTTTAATGTTGCAGTGTGGCCTGTGTGGCAGCTCTTTGATTTTATTAGGAGCATGTCTGAAGTCTGTAAATTTGAAGGGTCTCTCTGCAACAATTAGGTTGTTAGGGTATGATGACAACATAGTACCTGTTGCATATTAGCAGAAAAGTGAATTGAAGAGTGTCATCTTTATTTTGATATTATTGACATTTTAAAATAGCCCAAAGCTGCCATAAAAGTAAGAGCTGCATTGTACTAAATAATAGATAAGAATAGAAAAAAAATATTCTACATTAAACGATTTCTGGTTGGAAACAGATTGTAATGTAATAAATAGCATTCAGGCAAAATATGCAATCATAACACTCCTGAAGAAAATGCTTGTTTTATTATCATAACAGCCATGTTCTCCATACTCAGGACTAGATTTATTAACTGGCCTGCATACCATAATTCCTAAAGCCACAAAGCTAAACCTTCAGACATCATTCCGAAAACAGAGCCCTAAGCAGTACTAAAAGGCTTCCTCCCAAAATAGGATGAGAGGGACAGAGCTGAGTATCTGGTATTTCTCCAGCCTGCCTTCCCCCAACAGATATGTGAAGATGACTATAATGCCCCTGAAGTTTTGCAGACTTATAGCAATCTTTGAAGAGTACATAGGCATAACCCTAACCCCCAGTGCAGCAATGGTCTAATAGAGCTCTGAGAACTGTCTTTGCTGGCCATTGGTTCCACTGGGGATTTTGTGACTGAGGCCTCGGTGCAGGAACCTGCTGTTAATATTAATGAACCTCAAGCACCTGTACTCCAGGCATTTGCTAAAGCTGTCTGTCACCTAGGTTTGCACTCATTTATCCTGCTGCTCCAGTCATTGATCAAGAAACTTCTGATGCTGTTTTTTGAGTGCCTTGTTGATGCCACAGCAAATGCAATTGCCTGCTATTGTGATTCATGCTGTTACTTCTATTGACTTTTCAGTATTGTTTTCCTCTTCCCAAAGAGAAGGATATTTTGTTAGCTATGAGGCCTTTATGACTAATGGTGTGATCAGAGTACAGTGAGAACTATCTGGAATGTGAAACTGTCTTGCTATGAGGTCATATGTTAGCATATGTTTGGTCAAAATGTAATGGGAAAAATGGGAACCAAACCCATGGTATAGACGGAAGCATCAGAAATGAAAGTTAGAAAAGTATTCTTCAGCTTCAGGCCATATAAGTCCAGAGCACAATAACAGATTTGCCATGTTTGGATTGATGCAGCTGTATTTTAATAAGCAGAACTGGTAATAAGATAATGGCTCAGTATTTGTTTTAGAATGTGTCTCACAATTATCTGCTGCTCAAGCTGAGATTCCTGCCTGCAGGTACAGCAACATTGTCTCTTCCCTTTTGTGATTGAGTTTCTGGAGGTTAGAACAGGTTTGCACCTTGAGAACTGGCCACCTGCTGGTGTTACTTAGACTTAGCAACAAGATTTCTTGTTAGATTTTCTGGGGATGTATTAAGGTCACAGGTGTCATATGCCACATAGTATTTTCCTAATGGATTTTTTTTTTTGCATTATTCCTTACACATTTTCTTTATCCCTAGAGAGAAAATTTATCATCTGTAAATTTATTCTTGACACTCCTTTGATAATCTTGATTTCATAGGCACCAACGGCTCCACATCTTCATTACTTTGACCTAAGAACTGCCTAGGAGGAAATTCCATGGGTAGACATGTCTTATGCCTAGCCCAGCCCTTTATCAGGATTCACCTTTTTCTTCTGCTCAAAAATCTCAACCTTCAAAACTCTTCCAAAATTAGACATATTTATTTTTTAAAAATTGAGAGGAAGAAAGAAAAAGTTTCTTTCCTTCCTAGAGCCCAAACCTCTCCACATTCTCTTAACTTATTCTCTTAACTAACCGTGTTTATCTCATATATATTCCATGAAACTAATACAAAGAACATGGCTGAGGAGACTCAGTTTGCTCATTTTTGCCTTCTCAGGGTGCCTGTAATCGAGGCAGTATCCTCCTTTTACTGGACATGTGCAAAGTAATGGGTACCAGCTGTCTTGGAAAGGTGAGATTGGGAACAGAAGTGTCAGCAGCTCTATTAGGATCTTGTTTCTCCAACTTACATGGAATGGAAGAAAAAAGCAAAGTTTTAGTTGGTTAATGTTTATATTTGTACGTTTTTCACAAATATTTAGATGATCTATGCAAAGGCCTCTGAATTCTATGAAGGTTTTCTCCTTCATGGTAATGCTGCTGATCTTTAAAGTAGGAGTCGCAATAATGCAGTCTAAAATCTTCTATATTCTATGCTAAATTTCTGACATATTTCAAAGACTGCACAATTGGACAGACCCAGTACCTATATTGTCCTAAAATTATGTTAGATACACCATTGCATTATATTTTACTTAAGATCTCATAGAGATTTTGAAATGCTTTTCCCCATCCCCAAGAACAGAAGCTGAATCATGAGCACCCTGGCCAAACACCGCACAATGTTCAGATAACGGACACGCACCACACAGTCCCATGGGAGCCTCATGTTCTTGTTCATTTCCGGCTTTAGTCTGCTTTATTGTGCAGTGTTAAGGAGCTGAATAGGTGCTCTCTGCCAGCTGGAGACATCTGTGATTCTGTGATGAATGAAGCAATCCATGCACTGTGGAAACATGAGTTTACTGTATTACATCCTCAGTTGGTGTAAATTAGCTTGAGCCCATTAAATTTAATGGAGTAGTGCTGATTTACTCCCTGGAAAAACTGAGATGTTGGTTACTGCAGAATGTGGCTCTCAGCAGTTCATTAACGAGGCCTAATGTCATCATATTTTTACTCCACACAGAAACCAGATTTGAACAATTCATAGTCATTAAGATTACCTGAGAGAAAAGGGGCTATAAAGTGTGTCATAATTCCTGTACTAACTTCTCTATGGAACTGTTGATTCAAAGTTGTATTCTGCAAGTGAAGAAAACCTGGTAATGGCAAATTCTGCTCATCCATCCATTTCTCAAGGGAACTAAAAAAAATGTACACACATTAAAAGACTTTCCACCACACTATTCACAGCCAAAAAATTCCTTTCTCGGAGGACATAAAAGCTGAGAAAAAAATGCCAGCTGAACTCCTCTAGCTCAACTATATTGGAATCCTTATTGTCTTCAACAAGTTTATCATTAATTTTTAAAAATTAATCCAAATATTGCTCAGCACTATACTAGCCATAAACGTTCTTCAAGTTATCTTATGCCCTACACATCCTGCCAGTATTCACTCTTCTTTGGCCCAAGTAGACATGAGTTATGATTGGGAAACATTTTATCTCAAGAGTTACTGCATTTGCAATCCCCTGCCAAGCGGATAATTATAGCAGAATATTATAAGTAGACTGCTAGAGTCAGTATTGTATTGTTCTCTTCTCTGAATCCTTCATGAATATAAAACCAAAATCAGGCATACCTCCACCACCAAAATTTGAGTCCCTGAACAGATTGTTACTCTCAGAAGTGAAATCAAATAAAGCAAATCGAAAGCACTTCTGATTCCCTCTTACCCTGAGGCGCATGATAAAGAGAGTGTGCACCTGCAATGGGAGGCACTGATCACTCTAATTTTTTCCAGATTTGCTTTTTGAAATACATTCTGTCTTTTCTCCCATATCTCATCAGCCAAAAAATCTGAAGATTCTCTTGCTCTTTAAGACATAATTTGAATAGAGTTAAGTAAATAAAGTTGACTTCATGGAGGGAAAGTGGGCTGATAAACTGACTCTTTGCTCAAAAGCAAATTTCATTCCTGGACAGTGGCTTCTGTTCTTTTTCAGGTGTAGAGCAATGAAGGCACATCCTCCTGTGACTACTTATTTTATACCATGAAGCATGCTGAAATAAAACACTTCTTTTTTTTCAAAGCTCCAAATTCAGAGGGGGACATTATGCAAACGTCCCCACACTGTCTTGTTTCTCCAGCAGTTCATTTTGTTGTGTCATTCTAGTAACAGACTCTCAGTGAATGAGTTGTTACATATTTAGGTTATGTGCTACAAGAAGGAGGAAGGGCCATCTGGAGTCTCATGATAGCCAGCTCCTATGAGAGTACCTCTTCTTGGCTGTGGAATGGTGGTACACATAGTAACTGACAAGATGGCACACTGAGATAATCCAAGACACTGTGCTTCATTTTCTGGACTACTACATGGCTTATGTTTTACACAACTGCAGGTATTTTACTTAGTCATGTAAGTGTTTTAAAATCATTGGGGACAACTGTCCTGTAAAACACCCGCTCTGACCCAGGGAGCAATCCTCAGGTATAAATCAGCTTTATGAGGCAAAGGCAAAGTAAAAGTAAAAGGGAAAGACAAAGGCAAAAGGCATTCCCTTACCTTCCCATATCTCAACCAGTAGCAGCTGCAGGCTACCAGGACAATTTCAAGTTGTGCAGGCCATAAAATGCTTCCTTAGCAGAAGAATATGCTCCAATTCCTTTTTAAACTAACTCTTTTTAAGCTTTCACATGACACTGCTGCTGACTACAGGGCCATAACATACCATACATTCAAAGTTATTAGGACAGAAATGGAGATGGCACTGAGTCCCATCTACAGAACACATGAACTGCAGCACTAAGCAACGTACCATTTCTCTCAACATAGTTATTTGTATTTTCTCATACCTAGGAACCCCAGACTTCTACCCAAATTCCCTTGATTTTATAAAGACAAATCAACAAGACTGTTTCTGCACTTATGACTTTCTGTCTATTGGCAGATTACAGACAACAGATATGACAGATGGACAAGGTCATCAAATGAGGAAAAAATATTAGTTGTGCCATGGCACATCAGAGATCTATCTAACCTACTGTCTCGTCCCTGGCAGTGACCATCTGTGGGTGCCTAGGGAGAATGTAAGGACATCGCATAGCGATGCTTTGCCAGAATACTCAACTAATCTTCACTCATTTCTAGGTAAAGAAATTTCTCACTTAAATGAAGTGTCTTCCTTTATAACAGTCCTTCATTTTTTCTTATAAGTATTAATGTAATCCCATTTGTGAACCATGAAAATTTTGGCATCCACAGCACCTTTGGATGAGGGACTTCACAGTCTTACAATCTGTTGTGCAAAGGAGAATCTCTGTAGTTTCATTTATTGCCCATAACTCTGAAACATTTCTGAACATCCCACACTTACCATCATTGCACCATGCACTGTTGTGTCATTACCGCACCACCCCAGTCATCTCCCCAGCCTGAGAGCTGTTGCCAATTTAGCCACTTCTAAGTAACTTGAAAAACAGAATTCCTTCATGCGAACAACGTGGTCCACATGAGAGCACATCAGCTCTCTCACTCCAAATTTAGACTGCCTGGGGAATGTTAGGCTAATTTACTTCAGGCCTGCACAGCTAATCAGTCAGGGCAACAGTCAGCCCTCAGCTCTATCTGTTCCCATCCATTACACACACACACACACACACACAAGTGTATGTGCAGCAAGAAGAAACTGCTCCACAAAAAAAGCTGCAGGCTGGGCCTTAAATTCAGGACAAATTACACCCCAGGCATAATACACTGGGTGGGTGATGACAGCTGTGGGCAAGGGCAAGATCATCCCCATGAAGTCCATCCACAATGACTGGCAGTACATCCCACAGTTGCATCAGCACCTGGCAGGGATTGAGGTTAGACATGAAAACAGTTTATAGTGCAGTTGGGCACTGAACTGAATTTCTCCATGGAAGCTGAGAGAAGGATAGCCACAGAGCAATATGAATTTCTCAGCTTGTGCACCAGGACACCCTCAGCCCCACACTCAGTGACCTGACTCAGGCTTTACTCAGCCACATTACTAAGACACAGACCTGACCCACAACTCAGCCCTGCCAAGTTATCTCTGGAGCTGGCTGCTTCCTACCTACTCACATTTACAATTGTGTTTTCAAGTACCACTCACAGCTGGGGAAACTGCAAGGTCTTGGCTTTTAACCATCTCGATGAATTTGCTAGAGCAGAGAACAAGACTATGTCTGGTATCATCAACATACTAAATATGACACTTATCACACAGAGAGCAGCAATAACTCCAGGGTGATTAATTACCTAAGGTACTCCAGCTCACAGAAACATGGTAAACAATTAATATAATTTAACTTTATGGCTGACACAACAGATTAAAATGTAGAGACAAATTCTTTTTTTTTTTTCTGTTCATTAGACAGGACATAAACCCTCCTGTGAACAGGCTTGATAAATGGAATTTCCCTTAAGGGCATTGCTGATGAAAAATGACAAGTGTAATATTTCTATCTAGCACTTTGCTGAAATTCTGTTAGTAGATCCACAAATCTTGCAGTTCTAAAATTTTCTGAGGGATTTTTTCTCTTTTAAGTCTCTAATTAGGAGATATGTTCTTCCTAAAATATATTGGGGTTCTGGCATTATGGATTTGTCCCTGGAAATGCTCTAAAACCCATGAGGTAGTTCTCCTACTTGGGAAACCAAGTCTGATTCATTAAAAATGAAATTTTGATCCCATGGGTAGATAAACATACTCTGCTAGCATTGTTATACTTAAATGCAGGGAATTCTTCAGCTGAAGCAACGTTTTATGCTATAAAGAACTAATGTTTCTGTCCATCTAATCCATGTGCATGTATATACCTCCAGTTACCATGGCATCCTGTCACAACAGGAAAAAAAACCACAAAACCACCTCTTGTTTTGTCAGTCATCATTATCAGTCTGCATGAGCCATTGGATCCTGTTTGCATTGCTCATCCAAGTAAACTCCACAGCTGCCAAGATGCTGCATCTATAGTCTATGCACAGTACTGACTTCAAACTAAAAACAACATGCCATGCTGAATCCTTAAATCCCTCTTCACTAGATTTTTTTGTTACCTATGTTTTTAAGGTGGAACATCACTGGGAGCTTACATAGGTAAAAGGCTAAAAAGGAATTTGTCTGTCAGTGACCTAATAATATTTATTACATGTCTTAACACTGGTCAAGTATCAGGACATCAAATAATCTTAAATGAACTAAAAATCCAAAAATTGCAGATTCATTATGACTAGTTAGAGCTGCAGCTAAAGCTGCATTCCCTTCTAGTATGCACAACATCATATTGATTTACATTGGTTTATTTGGACAGAGGATCAAACTTGCAGAAGACTTCTGCTACTCCTGCTACCACAGCTGAGTAGAGAGGGACAGCTTTAAATCCAGTCAAGGATGGACTATGTTCTTAAAATTCAGCTGGGGCTCAGGGGGCATTCTGACTGCTTTCCTCTATTCCTATTGCAGCTCTTAAATTACTTAACTTATTCCCCCCATGGTAAATTGGTTTGTGCTGCTCATCCTCATCTTGCACCTTGGATTAAGGTACTCAGGATACAAGGACAACCACCCAGACTTCATGCCAGTCTCCTAGAGACATCCGAGAGTGATAATCTAAGCAGGGTGCAGTGGTGCTGCAGGAGGGAGATGGTGGTGATGAGGACCAACTGAGGACGCAGGTCCCCCTCTCTTCACCTCAGTGGCCCTGGCACTCTAAACTCCCTCCATTTTACTTTGTAACTTGGATGCTTAGATTAAGTGAACTGATTTATGCCATCCATTGTTAAATGTATTATATGTATATGTGTGTGTTTCTTCAATTTATAAATTAGGCACAGTCAAGTAAACAGTATTCTTCATATGCTGCTTCACTTAGGAAATTGGGTATGTCATTTCCGCAATAATTACAATTCAGTCACTGTGGAATTATGCCAGCCTAAGATAGGTGTTCAATTGCTCATATCTGAGAAGAAAACAAAACCAAACCAACCAACCAAACAAAAAAACAGAATTAAAAAATAAAATGCAAGAAATCCCTGAGCTAGGTGGGTTAATTTAAGATCAAGATTTAGATTAAAAAATAGCTCATAGCAAACCAAACCAAACTCAAGTTCATAACTCTAAGCAGAAGGAACACTGCAAACCAGGACACTGTAATATATGTTCTGGTCCTTTCTTAGTCTCCAAGGTAGCCAAGAGGTAATATATTTCCCCCCAAAGGTACACAGTCACTGTGTGTTATAAAGTGTCACAGGCTTCAGGAAAGGGTGCAGCCACCAATGACAGACAGGAGCAAGAAGATGAGCCTGTGACAAAGTAGTGGACACGAATTACTGCCAAAGCCTCAAACAACTGTGCCAAAGTGTGACCTAATTCTAAGAAAAATACTTAATTTGAAGTTGAATGTGTCACTCCATTGTACGCGCAGCAAGTTTAGAGTTGCCCTGTGATGCTTTATGACTACCATGCATTGTCCTGCCTCCAGTAGACTCTGTGTGAACATGTTGGTTCATCTCAGTGGGGAGGCAGAGGAAGAGCCAGGGCAGAGAATAGCAGCTCTGGAAGCCACCTCTGCAAAAGTTCAAAGGAAAAAGAGACTAGGACAACAGCTCAGAGAGCAAATTTCTCTTTAAACGTCTCCCATCTCTTTAAAATTAGGCCTTCTTCCCAAGGCGTACAAAACCCATTGCAGGCCCAGCAAATGTGGGGTAGCTGATGAACTGTGGCTACTGCTCACAGGGGACCATAGGGATTACAGTCACTTCCCCCCTACCATAGCCTTTATTCCATGTGTGCATGCCTTATTTTACCTTCCATGTGTGCATGCCTCTTGCTGTAAACTCCAGCCTTAATTCATTTTGGATTAATCACATTGCTTTTTATATTTCCTGAGGTTCTTCCGTGGAGATGGGTTTTGGTTCTTCATCTCCCCTGTTTTTCAGTGGTCCGTCCACCAGTAGTATCCTTGACTGCAAACTATCATTCCTGTGCCACCTGCTGCCTTCCACTGCTGTGACCCTGGTGCACAGAGTCTGAGCAGTCTCTTGTCACCAGGTTCAGGCTTCCTTCCTGTTTTCAACTATGAAAGAGCAATCCAAGAAGTTTTTTTCCCTAGTTTTGTATTCTTCAAAGACATTGCTTCTCCCATTCATGGTGATGTGTTTGTGTTAGTGGTGATATGCTTGCTTGTATTGCTCCCAGGAGCAGCAATAATGAAGTCCTATGTGCGTCTGGTTGTCTTTACACCACTGAGTATTAAAGAATCATAAAATGTATCTTTTCCTTTTTCAGAAAAACAAGGAAAAGTGTAAGAAAGAGTGTTGTGCTTCAACAACCTCTTTATCACTCTCCTGAGTCTTAGAGCTATTCAGCCTGATCTCCTGTTGTGCTGCCTGCTTGGCACACCACTAAATGATTAAAGACAAATGCAGCTGTCTAAGAGTTTGTGTGGTCTTACTTCAGGTCTCCTTTCTGTGCTTCTTCTGGTCCTTCTGATCTGCAGCTACTACTCCTTATAATTTCTTCTTCACATTTACCTCCCTCTACAATTAGCTAAAGCTTGGCATCCCTCACTTTTAATAGCTAAATTATGCCTGGTATATTACTGAACTTCTTGACCACAGAGGGCCAAGCTTTGCAATGAAAACTCATACATCCACATACACTGATGAGCTAGTGGAGAATTAAGCTGGTAACAAATTGAATCATTCAACAGACAGCAATTAACGAAATATAACATAATACATAACTACATAATATAATTAGTGAAGCAGAATGGTGATAGAGAACTGTCCTTCAGGACCCACTTGTCCTATTAAGGATATTACTGAGTGACAGGACACAAAAATGTCTATTGCACCATATGCTCTCTGAGACAGGAAAATATCACACACACATGTTCTGGAAAGTGCCTAACAAATGGCTGAATAATGGTGAGCCAAGCACTGTGCTGGAAGGGACTTCCTCGCCATTCAATCCAGCCACTTGGTCCTATAAGCACCACCAACCTCCACCTCCCACCCCAAAAAAAAAAAAGCAGCATAATTACACTTTTCCTTTGCTTTCCAGCTCCTCAAGAAGATCTCAAACAGACCTCCCTCCCTCCCTCCCTTCCTCCCTCCCTCCCTCCCTCCCTCCCTTCCTCCCTCCCTCCCTCCCTCCCTCCCTCCCTCCCTCCCTCCCTCCCTCCCTCCCTTCCTTCCTCCCTCCCTCCCTCCCTTCCTCCCTTCCTTCCTTCCTTCCTTCCTTCCTTCCTTCCTTCCTTCCTTCCTTCCTTCCTTCCTTCCTTCCTTCCTTCCTTCCTCCCTCCCTCCCTCCCTCCCTCCCTCCCTTCCTTCCTCCCTCCCTCCCTCCCTTCCTTCCTTCCTTCCTCCCTCCCTCCCTCCCTCCCTCCCTCCCTTCCTCCCTCCCTTCCTTCCTTCCTTCCTTCCTTCCTTCCTTCCTTCCTTCCTTCCCTCCCTCCCTCCTCACTCCCTTAGGAGAGACAGTCACATCCAAGGAAACAAGAAAAAAACACGGAAAATAGTTACTACAATGGACATGTTTGTCAAGGGACAGAACTTAGAGAAGACTGTCAGTGGTCTTGAAAAATATTCCTGGACACATACCTCGCGTTAAGCCCTTTCCAAGTCTGTGTGGTCCTGTTGCATGCAATCTGCGTTAACGAGTTGTCCTTTTTCCGCTTGCTAGATGGTTTTAATAATGACTATGTAAAGAATCAACAGTTCTCAGCACAGTATGTGATAGAATGGATAAATTAAGAGGACTGGCTATAGAGAGGCCCAGCAAGTGTTAGATTGCCTTTTAACTGAGTCTAACACAACTTGTCATTACAGTATGAAGAAGAGTCTATGGTTGAATGTATAATTTCATTTTGCCTTCTCTCCCCACTCTCCGAGATTCAGACATATGGATCATCATAAACTGTGTCAGATTGAGGTTTGAGACCTGAGTGTCTAGGTCTTGCTAGGGTTAGGATACAAACAGGGAAAAAGGAGAAGTTGTTAATGGCAACAATACCAGGATGACACAGCTTACACACTTAGGAGGCTTTTTCTGTTTCACAGAACAAGTAGAAGTCCAGCCCAACCACAGGATCCTGAAATCTGAAAAAGGAATGTGTGCCATACAACTAAGGCTGTGTGGACTGCAGGACTGGTGTTCCTTTTCCTCACGACAGGTTTCCATCTATGGCTTCCGCTTTGTGACTTCATCACTATTGATGTTTAGATGGCTTTTACCAGGTGTAGTGGCACTGTTGTTTGTGCAGGGTCCTTCCACGTTTAAAAAAAAAGAGCACTGTACACCACCAATCAAAACTGCCTTTCCCACACATGAGAAAACAGGAAAACAAGAGACAAAACACAAGGCTAAATTCCTAGGAGACAGAGGAAGTGCAAACACTTTGCGTAAATATGTCCATACTTTCTCCTTTTTGCCAGTAAAAAACAAATTCTCAGAGCAAAACCAGCAGCTGGACTCTTTCAGCAAGAAAAGTACTTATTCCCATAAAGACGTAACGCTCAGAAAAGATAATGCCTATTAATTGTCCAGGGCACCCTCCCCATGCTCTTAGAGGTGTGTTACTGGCATAATTTGGTCAATGCTTCCAGTGTATTTCCAGTTTCTCTACATACAGCCGATATTCATTCCCACTTAAGTAAAATCTGTTCTTGCTGCTGCTGTTGTGGGCTTTTTAATGTTCATGTTCATTGCAGGGCTGGGACCATCTGCCTGTGTCTGAGGAGTGGCTAATGTTTAGGAATGAGCCACTGTATACAGTAAGCAATGCCCGATGGAAAACCCAGAAATATGCAATACAGAAAGTATTGTTTGATTATTCTGCTGCTTGTTTCTAGGTTATAACATTTTGTTCTTCAGCATCTCACCTGTGAAAAAGGGTTATGAACTCATTCAGCTAGAGGAATACAGTACTGTTCTTTAGTGTGTCTCTGTTTTATATGCCTGTTTGCTGCTTTAATATATTGACTTGCTGACACATGTCCTAGAATTATCTATTTCCCCACAGTTTTTCTACTGAGATAAGCCACCTGACACATAGCTATTTCTGGATATTTAGCCTGCTGAATATCACAGGTATCACTATTGAGCATGTTAAAACTCTGGCTCATGGGCAAATTGATATAGCAAGTCATTCCACATCAGCAGAACTGCAGTCTCTTTGTCCACATCCATAGCACGTAGAAAACACAAGTAATTGAATTTATTTAAGCTTGCAGTGCAATATGGTTAAGTTAAAGTTCCATTATTTTGCATTTGCTGTGGGTTCAGATCTTGTGTACAGATTGCCCTTAAGCTCAGCTAATGCCTATTGATCTCATATTTCTTGGTAATTATGTCTGCACCCTCAGGCTCATGTGCATTCATATCATAAAAAGTACACCCAAGACTATTTGAGGAGCCTCTCTCCATCATAGTTTCATTCAACATACTGTTTATGCTACCCTATTTTCCGTATTTGATTTGTCCTGCCAACTGCCAGTAGCTAGACTTTGCATGGGTTGGAAGACACCTGGTATACAGAGGTAATTCCAGTGTTCTTGTCCTGAGTGTAAGAGTGTTTTATGGCCGCATGTCATGTCAGTGGCAGCCTTTGATTCACTATGGTATCTCTCTCCCTACTGCATCAGCACCTTTATATTTGCGCAAGGTGACTCATCACTGTACAGATTACTAGCACTGTTTTCTTACAGCTGTCCATGACTACTCAAAGGCTAGCTTGCTTCTTGCTGGGATTCAATAGAAAAGCTAGTTATAATCCTTTCATATTTGTCAAAAGAACTGTTTCATTCTGCTATTCTATAACATCATCTGTATAACACTACTCCTTATAGTCTTTTGATAGTTTTAAATGTGCAGTTTAGGGTAGAATTCAGGGAGTTTTCAGCTTTGTAGCCAGAATCATACCTTAAATGTGCCTAGTGCCTGGTAAGAGCTACTACATGCCCAGGTGCCAATGCATCTCATATGATACAGGTTTAAGAGCTGAGGTAGGTTGCTCTGGACTTTAGCTGACTAGATCCCACCGTGTTCCTTGCAGATTATTCTGCCTGAGCGTGCTTTTAGATGACAACATGACAAGGACATCCCCCTGCAAAATAATCTAGAGACCAGCTACAATGAACACTGTGGGTTTAACAGCTGCGATTTACAACAGTTAGCACAAGTTTATCTGGAGAGAGAAAAAAGAGCATGGAGTGGCAGAGATTGAAAGAGATACCAACAAGGACTCATTGATACACAGTCAGTGATGGTAGCTCACACAGCTTGTCCTAGGTCCCCAGGCTCAGGCAGGTTGCTGCAGCCACCAGGTACATCCCTTGGACATACATAACTGCTGTTGCCTTGGTTGACACAGTCTGACTGCTCGGTTAGCAAGCTGCCAGCTTCACCCTAGACTGGTTTTGCAGTCTGTCCCTCTGCCTCTTGGCTACATCTGGAGCTGGCATTCTCTCTCCTTGTTGGTACAGGCAACACTGATGCATGGAGTTGGGATATTGCACAGGCACATGAACTCCACCATAACATGTGAGCCAGAAAAGCTGTGGGCAGCTCAGCGATGCTGATTAGAAAACCACTCAAGCACCCTCTCTTCCCACTTAGTCTGCCCTTTCTAAGCACCCTTTGCTGGCTGGGAAATGGAAAAATAATAATAATAAAACCCCAGAAACAGAGAAATCAACAGCAGGGAAGAATATGTTCGGCAGTGGCAAGGCACTCTGAGGGCTGAGAAAGTGTGCCAGGTGTAAAGACCATCTTTACTTCATTGTTTGCTTTAAACATTCATCTGAGGTCTGGCTATCTTCACCTTTTGTTTGTGGCAGCTGTCCTGATCTAGCTGCTACAGCAAGGGGAGGAGGTGCAGCAGTGGTCATTGCCACCCCTCTCCCCTTCCCACATTCATCTAACTGCTCTCAAACTGCCAGATCCTCCCAAAGGAGCTTCTGCACACGCATGGCAAAACCACCTATGACATGCTAATGGAGACATGGACTTGCCTTATAAAGGAACTTGCAAGGAGCCACATGGGGTGTGCACATCACTCCAATCAGATGAGCCTGGACCACACAGCCTGGAAGAAGCTGCTGCTGGAGCCGCTGCCAGAGAGACTACATTTTGCCAAGAAACTGCTGCTTCCCACTGGACCCCTTCCTTTCTCTCAATCTCTCTTCTTTTCCCTGTTCTCAATCTCTCTCTTTTTCTCACTTATCTTTCTGTTTTCTTCGGCAGTGGTTTGTGTCAGATCAAATCCAGATGACCTTGGCTGTGTTCCAGGGATCAGATTGTAATCTGACTAGATTGAAATCTATTTTTGCAGCTTTGGGAAGTTGTTCCCCCCTCAGATGTGCACCTAAGTTTTTGGTCTGTTTATTTTGGTTGTGACTGAAATAAATCTTGCTTTTTGATTTCACCCTGGAAGTGATCTTGTCAGCTTCAAAATTATTGTACAGATAGAATGAACAAACCACTTTCTTTGACTGTGCAGGTCAAAATAAGACCTGCACGTGAGTGTGTGGTTCATGGACTGGAGCATAACACCAGGGCATAAGGGTGAAATCACAGAACAAGAAGGATCTCCTTGTTCACAGCTGCTTCCATTTGAGTCTAACTAACTGAGCTGGGTGAAACAAAAGAGTGAAGTGAAGGTTATTTAAACTCTGAGCAGAGCAGATAATCACTTTTTGTAAAGAACTGGTCAGACAGAACAGCATCCTAATTCTCCTACTTCCCAAGTCACCAAGTCACCAAGTCACCAAAGTCACCCCTTACAGTTATAGCAGGCACTGCAGCCAGTTAGTCTACCCTCAGCCCTATTATGACTTTTGAGAACTCTAATACAGTAAACAGGACATTAATTATTGTTACATTATTAATAATCACCATTAGCAGTGTTTTCCACAAGGTCAACATAGCTTGAGAGGTCACTGGCAGTTAATGAAAAAGCCTGGCTGGACTCTTTGAAACAAAGCCCCATGTCATATTTCAGTACAATTCCCTGTGGATAACTAAGGTTATTTCAAGTCTCCAAGATTTTAAAGTAGTTTGAGCCACACTTTTTAGCACAATGGGAGAATTACTGAGTGAAGTTCTAGGGTTATTGTTCAAGTAGGTTAAAATAAATGATTCTATAGGCTTTCCTGACCTTAAAATACTATTAATCTATGAACCCATCTAGTGAAGTAGGAAGTAATCCACTGAGGGCTTACAGAGCCATAAAAATTCTTTAAGGGAATTTTAAAATTAAGAAGTTCTTTTATTTTTTAGGGGTTTTTTTTTGTTTGTTTTAACCAAGACAAAGCAAGCATACTCAACTCTGGAGTTAATTTACTCAGCGAAAAAACGTTGCCATTATATAGTCCTCTGTCCTGGGAAAAGTCAGCACTCCACAAGATGAAGATTTGCAAAGATTCATCTTGTCATGACACTTTTCTATTATAATTATAGTTTTTTCTTGTGAAAATACTGTTCTCAGGAAGCCGGTATCCAGTGCCACATTGATTGGACAACATTCTCCACTTTCATGCACTGCCAGGCTTTCACTTTTCTTCTGCCCAAAGAATCATTGAATCATCAAATCACTCAACTTGGAAAGGACCCATGAGGATCATTGAGTCCAGTTCCTTGCTCCTCGCAGAACTACCTAAAACTAAACTGAATGTTAAAAGCATGGTCCGGAAGGTCCTTAAAGGCTTGGTGCCATGACCATTTCTCATGGGGTCTTGAGCTTCTCAGTGAAAAGCCTTTTCCAAATGCTCAATCTGAACTTCCCCTGATGTAGCTTCATTTCCTCATATCCTATTGCTAGTCACCAGGCACCACCATCTCCTAATCAGTACTTCTCCCTTCACCGGCCAGCTTGAGGAAGTGGTAGACTCTGATGTGGGCACCACTCAGCCTTATCCAAGCTGACCTCAGCAACTGCTTGTATTTTCCTTGAGGCATTTCACTTTCTTGAGTGTCCCCCTTGGACACACTCTAATAGTTTGGTGCCCTTCTGACATTGAGGCACCCACAACTACACCCAATACTTGAGGTGAGGCTGCACCACTGAGGTGTAGAGTGGGACAACTGCATCCATCAGGGGGTGAGTTATGCTATGCTTGATGCAACCCAGGACAAGGTTGGCCCTTTTGGCTTCCAGGGCACACTGTCCACTTGTATTCAATTTGCCTTCAACCCAGACCCCCAGACCTCTGTACGGGGCAGCTCTCCAGCCTCTTGCTCTACCGTTTGTACAAATAATCAGGATTACTCTATCCCGGGTGAAGGATCCTGCACTAGCTTTTGTTAAATTTTCTACCATTGGTGATTGCCCCACTCTCTATAGTCTATCCAGATCTCTATGTAAGGCCTCTCTGCCCTCAAAGGATTCCACAGCTCCTCCTAGTTAACTATCATTGGCCAACATACTTTATGTACATTTGATTCTTACACACAGACAATTTATAAAAACATTACAATGCACTGGCTCTAAAACTGAGCTCTGGGAAACTCTGTGGGTGACTGGCAACCAGCCTGAGGTAACCTCATCTACCAAAGTTTTTGAGCCTGAGCCATCAGCCTCACCCACCATATTATGGAGTTGTTCAGCTTTGTGCTGGACATTTTTTCTAGAAGATGCTGTGAGAAACTGTATCAAAATATTTTCTAAAATCAATCCTCCACTCACCCACCATCTTCTCTTGGTCAACTAGATGGGTAGCCTTGTCATAAAAGGAAATTAGGTTGGTCAACTAGGACTTTCCCCTCATGAACCCATGCTGACTATGACCAGTGGCTGCGTTGTCCTTCAAGTGTTTTTCAGTAACTCCCAGAATAACCTTCTCCATTGTTTTACCAGGCACTGAAGTGAGGATGACAGGCCTGTAATTACCAGAGTCTTTCTTCTTACCCTTCTTGAAATTTGGGACATTTGCAAGCTTCCAAACTCCCAAGAGCATTGAAAATTAATAAAAAAGGTCTCATGATAATACCCTGGGATGAATCCCATCAGGCCCCATAGACTAAGTGCATCAAGATGAATCTGCAAGTATTGAGCAAGCTCTTGAATTTGGCGGGCAGTTTGTCATTCCCCTAGTCAGTCTTCCAGCACAGGTCTCTGAAGGTGCCAGGGCCCATCATCAGTATTAAAGACAAAGGCAAAGAGGGCATTAAACTTTCTGGTTTTGCTGTACCCCTATTTATCAAGAGGCTGACCTCTTCAAGTTATGGACCAATGTTATCTCTGATCCTCCTTCTGCTATTAACATATTTTTAAAAGCTCTTTTTGTTGCCCTTTACAGTGCTAGCCATCTTGCACTCTCATCTAGCTTTAGCTGCATTACTTTTCTCCCTAGAGTGGTGAATAGCATCTCTGTCATCCTCCCATTTTACCAGTCTTTTCTTCCAATATCCATACATTTTCCTTTTCTGCCTAAGTTCTAGAAGATCCCTGCTCAACCAAACCAGACCTCTGCCCTGCTTGCTTGACTTCCAACACTTTGGAACTGCCTGTTTCTTCACTTTTAACATATGGCTTTTAATTAGTGATTGGCATTCATGGACCACAATAGCTTCAAAAGCAGGTTCTCAGGCAATATTATTAACTAGTTTTCTCAGCAACACAAAGGTGGCTTTTCCTAATACAAGAAGATTTTATGCAATTCTTATCAATGACACTTATGAAGACTAGCACACATTGAATAAGGTACCTAAGGAAAAAAAAGAGGGAAGGGGGGGAAAATATTTCTGGTCACTTTAGTTTGCTATCTATCTAGGCTGAGAGTCTAGCAGCTCAGAACCAGATTTTGCCTCAAAACAAAGAACGTAAATAAAGCAGTTTATTTTGCCTATTTTATCTGTTAGAGGCAAGTTTGAGCAGAGTGTACCAGGTGCTTGAGAGTTACATTCACAATATCTAGGTCAAAGTGGTATTTGAGTGGAAGCAAAACTAGCTACCTTGCTTGCTTTGCTTAGTAACAATGTCCAAGATCTAAGTTCAGGTACATGAGATGTTGGCATTGGAAATTCATGACGAATTTCCATGTAGAAGCTCCTGATACTACCGTATGGTATGAGAAAGAACTTCTTGAGTAGTAAGCAATAAGACTTATTGGATACTTCTCAGAAGTGACAACAAGAAACTTGACAAAAAGCAGAATGAAATGCTACAGTGGAGACTGGCAAGAGGAATAGGGTCCAGCCTGAATCTTGATTAAGAAACAATCAAGAATTTTCACTAGTAAAATGATGACAGATTATTTTTTTCTTGTGTCCGAATTAGTTTGCTCAGGAAAAACCAGGGGTAGTGAAAAGCAGAAAAAGAAGGAGTGATTTTTACAGGAACAGCAATTGGTTCACATGGGGCACCACCAAAACAACAGTATTAGGGTTTGCGTATGCAAGACCATGAGATTAATAATACAAGAACAGGAGCCTGAGGACAACAAAAGAAAAATACTGCTGCAGGAGCTCTGTGATACATTGTCCCAGCAGCCTGAGTGAGAGGGTAGGGAGATGTGAGTGAAAGGCAGGCTGCAGAATGGCAGATGGAAGACCTTCCATATCAGAGAGGGTGTTGCTAAAATTAGCAGTTTTCTAGTGCTTTGTGCCTTCCTGCACTAGCCTGAATACAGGTGAAATAACAAGCTGCTGTTAAGACTGTAACTCAGGGGCTAAGAGCACGTTGAAGGAACCATTTCTTTATTGTGTACATCCTCTGCTTCACAGGTCTATATCAGCTGAAGTGTTCCCAGTGATAAGGGGAAATAACCTGGCTTTCAAGATGCTCTCTGTCACCAGACGTGCTTGTGCGAGCTCAGCGAGAGCTGAGGTTGAAATTCCCGTCAAAACAATAAAGAAGTATCTCTCCTGTCCTGCCTAGGTACCTAATGTGGCTTTATGCTATCAAACATACCCTGCAAAAGGAGCAAGCGTGTCTTTATTCTGTTTCTCAGTGGCTTATGAGGAGTTTGAAGTGACGTAGAATGCTGGAAACTAATTCACACTCCGGTCCTTCATTTCTACTATGTCCAGAGCAGCATGAGACCTGCGCTCCAAAGAGCACAGCCAAACCTTCAGGCACAGGCTGCTACTTTCCTCAGCCCTTAACTAGATGGAGGTGTTCTAACTGGGAATAAAAAGGAATTATTTTTATCTGCTCACTTTGGGAAAACACTTGAAGAGCCACTGTAGTGAATTCCTACCAACTATCTGCATATCAATCATTCATTACTTTCATTGAGGAAAACCAGTACACACTACACTCATGTAGATTAAAAAGATTTGTAATGCTCTCCCTCTCTCCTCTTCTCTCTTCCCCCATCTTCATTTTGAGATCATTCTTAATCCACATATACTTAAATTAGGAAAAGATATATGTTTTATTAGTAATAAAACTTTAGGGTTTTTCCCCCTACTGATTTTTCATAGAATTATGGATCCATAATCATTCACGTCACAGCCTGAGGGACATGAGGCAGGAACAGGATAATAGCCCTTAAATCCCCTCCTCTAAGCACTCAGATCTTCCCTGTCAGCAAGATTAAAACGGTCAACAGCAGACTTCATATGTCTGTATCCCACACGGAGCTTTCACAACAACTGGAATGGAGGCTAGCAGTGAGAATGCAGAACCACCGCTTTGTGTGATGCTACCAAGATAAAGAAAGAAGACAACTGGAGCATCAGCCTTTGTTTTGTTGGAGAGGACTGATGTTAATTCCTTGATCAGGTGAATGCAAACAGAAGAAAAGAGTAAGGAAAAATAGTATGTTGCAGTTTAACATGCAGCGACAGTTTCCTTTCCTAAAACATAAAGGCAGAGAAAGGGAAGAATCAAACGTTCTCTCACAGCAAGACAAGGGTACGGATAATGAAGGAATACATGTAGACAAGCAAAGTGGCTTTTCCGCTACAGCTTCATTGAACTCGCAACCCCTGCTGCTTCTAGGACCCGAGGGGAATTACAACTATTATGTGGAAGATGAAGATGAGGAAGAGGAAGAGAAAGAACAAGGAAAATGGCCAACTGGAGACAGAGTTGAGGGAGAAAACAAGACCTCCTCAACCATTACTTGCTCCCCTGCCCTGTCTCCTGGAGCCACGGCCACATCTTTCACTTCATCTGTGCTGAACATCAATGTTGGTGGCCAAAGCTACCGCCTCACCTATCAGGCAGTGGCCATCTATCCCAAGACCCGCCTGGGCCGCCTGGCTACCTCCACTGACCGTCGCTGCCAGCTGGGCCTGTGTGATGACTATGCTGCCCAGGTAGATGAGTATTTCTTTGACCGGGACCCATCTGTCTTCCAGCTGGTGTACAACTTCTATGCCTCGGGTGTGCTGCGTGTGCGGGATGAGCTATGCCCCCGTAGCTTCCTGGAGGAGCTGAGCTACTGGGGTGTGCGGCTCAAATACACACCTCGCTGTTGCCGCATCTGCTTTGAGGAGCGCCGTGATGAGCTGACTGAGCAGCTGAAGGTTCAGCGTGAGCTGCGCTCCCAGGCAGAGGCTCAAGAGAGTGAGCACCTCTTCCACCACATGCGCTACTATGGCCCCCAGCGCTGGCGCCTCTGGAATCTGATGGAAAAGCCCTTCTCTTCTGTCACTGCCAAGGTGATGGCAGTGGCCTCCAGCTTCTTCGTGCTCATCTCTGTGGTGGCTCTGGCCCTCAACACAGTGGAGGAGATGCAGCAGGTAGACCGGAAAAGTGGGGAGAGCCGCCCTGTCTTGGAGCACATTGAAACCCTATGTATCGCATTCTTCACACTGGAGTACTTACTGCGATTGGTCTCTACCCCAGACCTGCGTCGTTTTGCCAGCAGCGCCCTCAATGCAGTAGACCTCATTGCCATCCTGCCCCTCTACCTGCAGCTGTTACTCGAATGCTTTGCTGATGATGACCAGCCCAGAGGTCGGGGTTCGCAGCATGAGCACGATATTGAGAAGGTGGGACGGGTGGGCAAGGTGGGACAAGTGCTTCGCATCATGCGCCTCATGCGCATCTTCCGCATTCTCAAGCTGGCCCGCCATTCCACTGGGCTACGTGCCTTTGGCTTTACCTTGCGTCAGTGCTACCAGCAGGTGGGCTGCCTTTTGCTCTTCATTGCCATGGGCATCTTCGCTTTCTCTGCTATGGTCTACACAGTGGAACATGATGTTTCCAGTACCAACTTCACCAGCATCCCCCATGCTTGGTGGTGGGCTGCCGTAAGTAAACATCTCACCTTGCTGGGTAACCACAGACCCTCCCTTCCTTTCCCCTCCCTTCCTTGCTAGAGTCACTGACAGCCTTGAAAACAGCAGGCTTGGATCAGTGAACATCTGCTCTGAATTCTGAGCTTAAAGGACATATGTACTCACTCACACACACACACATGCACTCATTCACCTCTGCTGTAAGCTTAAATCAAGGCTTAATCAGGCAGACAGCATTGGATTTCCTGCCCAAGCAGACGCAGACAGTACTTGCACTTTTAAAGAAGTAGGCAAAGAGACAGGAAATAAAAACATTTCCTCATTTAATCCCATAATCAGCATTGCCAAAACAAAAAAAGTAAGAAAAAGTCCTACTCTTTCATCAGGCTAGCTGGTTGCAGGTGGATGCAAGGTTTCATTCTTGTTCTTTTTACAAATCTGCAGTGCAACTGCGAGATAATAAGGCATACTTTACTAACCATAACTAGTCACTCAAACTTGCAAAGCCAAAGCTGACTCAGACCTCTGGCCATTAATAATACAGTGGGACCAACAGTTGTTTTACATAAGAGATTGTGTTCTGTCCCTTAGGTGGTATCTGTAGGGTGCATGTTTGCACACGCACAAAACTTTGGCAGGTTATTTATACCATGCTACACTCAAAGAAGTGTAGAATAGCAGAATGGCTCAGAGGATTGGTAATGGGATAAACTGCCTTCTACATTTAGGTCACTGGTTTGAATCTCACATCAGTCAGTACTGAGAGGTGGTTAATGTCACCTTGAATGTTTTTTTGCAATCTCTGCCAGAAAAAATGTGATTTTAGTTCCATCCTAAGCTCTTGGAATGAGGGTAACTGCCTGAGTTTCAGCTGACAAGGCCCAGAAATGAAGACAGAATGACCTTGTTTCTAGACACTGCAACTGGATTAGTGCTCTAAGGCATTCAGGCACACCTTCTTGCAGGGTCTGAACTATCACTGACCTGTACTATACTGTGATATGTGGAGGGGTGTTTTGATCCAGCATGTTCCAGGCTGACATATTCACATCTTTCAGAGGCATGAAGATTCAGCCATGAATGAAGAGCTGTGAGAGTTTAAAGCCCTCCACCTTGCTTAAATGCCTTCTGACTCGGGCACTGTCCTGGCAGAACTGTTCTAGTATTCCAGACTTTGAATTCACCTCTAAAGGGCTTGGGAAGCAGTTTAACTTGAGTCTTGGATTGCATTAACACCCAAGGACAGACATACATTTACTTATAGAAGGCTAACCAATACTTCTCAAACTATTGTGAGATCAAAATGACAGTTGTATCCTTAAAGGTGAACTGTGAAGATAAAAAAGAAACACTTCTGGGTTTATCAAGACCAGCAGACAATGAAAAGGGATCTGCAGGCTGTAATAAAATGCTTACGAGATAATCTTCATCCACAAGTATGGCAGTTTCACAAGTTTTCAGTAATGTTTTCAGAGAGGGAGGGGTGGTTTCATCAGTGGCATTGAGGAGAGGGGGTCGTTGATGCCTGTGTGTGCTGTTACACTGCAGGAGATAATTATATAACTGCGCAACTATAGCTGTCTGGAGCAAATCAGAGAGTAAGCTAGATGTTTCAGGTGCTGAGAGGCAGCAAAGGGCCCATATCTTGGATATTCCATGGCTCTAAAATTTCTTCCAGTCTGTCATCCCATACATTTCATTTTGCAGCAGCTGATACTGGCCTCCATAATCCATAGTTATAGCAGGGCCCCAGGGGCACTTCTAGGGGCTGACTACGGGTCTGCCTATCTCCCAGTCACTTCCCTGGGGAATAAAGCTCGTGCAAATGGACTGGAAAGGACTCAAAATTCTCCTGCTGGTTGATCAGCATAGGCACTGAATGCACTGAGCAGCATATGGGCCCGACAGGAGAGCAACCGCACCCCATCCAAGGTGGTTTCTCCTGGCCAGCAGCCCCAGGAGACCATGTCCTGCACTTCCAGTTCAACAATAGCTGGTGAGATGTGGTGGTTTTCCATACATGTATTTGTAGTCATTTGGTGCACAAAAGAAAAACTGGCCCCACAGACATACAAAGACATATACATATATATAGACGTGCATGAGCTGAATATCCTTTAAGCTGAGGCTTGGAAATGAGGGAAAAATTAGTGAATAAAGGAAAAGGTCCTGTAGTGCGATCTTCATGGGTCATCTCTATGTGATATACACAAAGTCATGAAAAAAACCTGCACTTCATACATCACTAGAATAAGGACATTAATCTTGTATTTCATTTTCTGAATGTGCAGGATATAAACAAAATCCTTAAGGCTCATTTCTGCCAGCTGGTGACGCCATAATCATTTAGACATTCCTAAGAAATCTACATGACTAAGACTACAAGGAAAAGGTCTGTTTAGCTGAGCAACTGTCTCCAAAAGGAATTGTAGCATGCACACTGCAATTCCAAGGCATAAAACTCTAGTAAAACGTGTTCATTCTTGGAGAGTGAAAAGAAAGATAGCAAATCACTGAAATTTCCTTAAAATCCAACATCATTCATGGTCTCACACACATAAGAGGAGAAGCATTCCTCCCAAATTGTCACAGGCATTGTAGAAGACTATACCAGTGGAACAAAACCTTATCACAGGATAATGGTTTTGTCCTAGCTGGTACAGATAAGCATCTTGCCTTCATCTCAGTATTTATTTTTGGAGACATTTATCCTGTATTATCATTCAAATCCAGTGACTTAATTTCCATTAAACCAAGTGACTAATCTTTTTTGTTCTGCAGGAAGCACCAGGTGCATCCTACAAACATTCTTACCCAGTGCTGTCTCATGCATCCCAGTGCTTTCTTCATTTGAAGTAACTTTTTACTTAGAGTGTTGAAGGATGACAGGCTACACATTGTGACCTTTCAAAAACTTATTTCAGTGCTAAAGGCACAGGGGCATTACAATGAAATTCTTACTGCCTGTGGTTTATTTCTGCCAAAGTTTTAGATTACTGTTTCACAGATACACACAGTGCGTTCAAATACTGTGAAAAAAAAATAAAAAAAAATAAAAGTCATTGGCTGAAAAACATCCCTCGCACAAACTAGAAAGTACCAGATGGCAGAAGGCTGTGAGTTTTAGCTGCCAGAAAAAATAAATTATATTTATTAATATGAAAATTATAAACAATCAATATGTGTGCAATGGACACATATTAGTTCTTTTACACTGATTGTTTGAGAGTATGTCATTCACATGTACTTGGTATAGCACAACTTCATACAAAACAGTTCTTTCATCCATCTGTAGGCTAAAATCAGAAAATGCTGATGGATGAGAAGAAAAAATTCTGTTAAACTATATAGACAATGTGATTTCAAAATGTAGATTCATATAAACCAGATGTACTAAATACCATCACTCCCACAAAAAAAACAAAACATAAAAACCCCCCTACATATGAAACAACTCCCAAAACCTTCTTCAGAGGGTAATTCAGCAAAAATTTCAACCTGTGTACCTGTCAGCTAAAACAAACAAGAATATTCCCTACTGAACGTAAACATATACCTTACTTTTGTAACCTCTGACATACAGCTGAGCAGGAAGACAATTTAGCACTATAAATATATATGTAGTGAACATATTCTGTGAGAAAAAACTTCTGGGCAACAGAAAAACATCTCTGTTTTTTCCACAGCTCCTTGTAGGCATATTACCATTAAAGGGGATTTTGTCTAGAAACTTCAAACTCCTGGGTCAGTTCTTCCTATAATGCAGATGTTAGAAAAATATATTTCACAATCAGTTGAAGATTTTCATATGTTTTTCACTACTTCCTAAAATATATTTGACGAACAAAGGTAATACTCAAAATGCAACCCACAGAGTTAGTCCCAAAATACCAGGTTTTATAAGCACATAGGGTTTAAAAGCAGTACATCTGTTCCAAGTGACATGATGAGGGATTGGAGCTGCAGTTATCACTGGATTTGCTCAGTCAGGGAGCCATGTCTTTTCACTCACTGCAATCCTCTGCAATGGTGTTGAACTGCACTGTAGTCTTTCTTTACTGCATGAGAGATGTTTTTTCCTTAATTAGAGACTTTTGCATAAGATGAATGGCACATAAAAAAAGGCAGTAGAAAGTATTCCAGATGCAAAGTGCAAAAATGCCCCTGATCCCTGAACAGACGTTTGTACAGTTCTGCTAAGCTAATCAGCTGAATGTTGGTTTGCCTGTAGGTCAGCATCTCTACAGTGGGATATGGAGACATGTGTCCAGAAACTCACCTTGGCCGTCTGTTTGCTTTCCTTTGCATCGCATTTGGGATAATCCTGAACGGCATGCCCATCTCCATTCTCTACAACAAATTCTCGGACTATTACAGCAAGCTGAAGGCCTATGAGTACACAGCCCTCAAGAAAGAAAGGGGGAAGATAGACTTCACACGGAGAGCCATGAAGAAAATATCGGAATGCTGCGGAGAAGGTGCAACCCGCCCTTTGTCACAGCACTGATACAGTTTGTGCTGTGAATACTGGGAGGGAGCAGAGAAGCTGAAGGAGAAAGAAGACCAACACATCAGCCAAGCTGGTTTTTAAAATGCAGCCCTGCAAATTATTCCTATTTTCATACCTAGGCAAGCAACATATTGCTTTTAGTATTTCCCCCACTACCATCTCCATAATCATCTTCCATTATGCCAAGCACTAGAGAAGAAGTCTGGAGTCTAAGTTGGTAAATGTCCTTGATCAATTTAAAAAACATTTCCAAATCAAGCCTTCCTTTAGGTATAGAATTAAGTAATAAACTAGATTTATTTTATAGCATTTAATGTATCTACTTATGGTATTGTTAGAATAATAATAGGACCATCACAGGACATAAATATTAGAGCAGCAATTAAAAAAATAAAAATAAAATTAAACATGTAATGGATAGTATGTCATAAAGACTTTTCATACAAAAGATTTACCAGCACTTAATTTGTAACTAATTTTAAATACAATTTAAAGTCAATATACTTAGTACATGCAGTCATTAAGGACACAGTTCTGACACCTCAGCTCATCTGTAGTAGTACCTTACTTCTAAAGATTACTGAGCCTACTAGCACAGCTGGATGCAATTTCTCATACATCAGAAACTCCCCCAAATCTACACAACAGATAACAACAATTAAATTAAATCAGAGTTTCATCCATTAGTTCACAGCATACCAGGAGTTTTCTTTTTACATAACAGCAGTAACACTGTTTTAGAATTAGGAAACTGAATAACAGATTAGAAAGCATGGTTATTTTATTGATACTCAAATTCAAATAACATTTAAAAAGGGCAACAAAAAGAAGCAATGGTAACAGTCACTGGTAGGATCTATTGCTGTTACTCAGCAGCACTCCTACTGCAAAACCGGCTGATAGCAGAGATGCGTTTTAAATTTCATGAACAATCAAGTTGTCTGTGCTGCCCTGCTGAATGCAAATGGTTGCATTCAAGTCTCAGAGCCACACTGGAGACAATGGCATAAAGCTCAGTCTTTGGGTAGCTGAAGGTGAAAAAGTTCATTAATATTGCCAACCTCCATACAAATTGTGACAAGCATAGGCACATTTCTTCCCTCAGTAGTGAGAAGGTAATTAGTAACCAAGTTGCTCTTCTCATTCTCTACCTCCAGACAAACATATCATAAGCTCATCTGTCATTTTGTTCTTTAGGAATGACAGTCAGCACATTACATGCTGATCAGCTCTGTTAAAAGCTAAACCACATCTTTAGGCACAGCTGAGCCTTGGGTGTTGAAAGTTACATATGTTTGCTCTTCTGGACTGCACACAAAGCAGCAGGCACAATCCTGGCACTCACTGAGAAGAATAACTGCTTTACTTTGCCTCTAGAGATAGTATGAATTTCCATGGCCCTTCTGCATAGCAACACTGGGATAAGGATCTTCCTGAAACCACTGGAAGCCTCTCTCAGAGATCCTCTGCAGTTCAGTGAGACAGCAGGTTATGAGCATGCAAAACCACAACTATACTTAATTTTCAACAGCAGCTTGGGTCAGAGCCTAGATTAAAAGGACTTAAATGCTGGTGATTACTCAACTTTCCAAGTTATGGGGCACCCTAAATTAATTTTCCTGCCTAAAGGAAACAGTACTTGCCTGTACCATGCAGATGGGATGCAGATGCTCAGGCTTGCATAGCCAGGTCAGCAACTTCTTCCCACCTAGAGAAATCCAGAGCCTTAGCAATTACTCTGCTGAGGCTGGACTTTCTCACAGTCTCAGACTTGACATCAATCTCCAGTGCCATTTTCCACCCCATTTGCCCCACATGCAGAAGCCATTCAAGTACATGTTCTTTAAGACGTGGTTGGGAATAGGCTTTCCACACAAACCATAAGCAGGAGAAAAACAACTGTTCTCTCTTTTCATCAGGAGTCAGAATTTAATGACCTTGGTAAGTGCTTTCTTATCTGTCTAATGAGATTTTAATGCACAAATCCCATAATACTTGGTCTAACCATTCAGATACAGCTTGGAGTGGGTCTCTCCCACCCATCCAGCTGAAGGTGTTCCACCCCGCACTGAGTAAATAATGACTCACCAGGTGACAGTAAAATAAAGACTTTACAGCTTGGCGTTTGCAGCACTTGTCTGGGTGGAAAAGTGTAGGTCACCGGCCTTGCTCCACTGAAAAGCCACAAAAGTGCTCTGACCAGGTAGCAAAATCTTCCCAAACACTCACTCTCCCCTGGCACAAGCAATGTTCAGTTGAAGGACTTAGTCCAGAAGGATTCTACTGTCAGTCCCCATGCACTGCAGCCACATAAAGGCAAGACTCTTATTTACAGCACGCTACAGGCTAATGACCGTGGGCCAAACAACTTCCCAACACAGAGAAGAACAATTTGTGTCCCTTCATGAGAATAAGACATTGCAACCAGTACCAGGGGGTCCCATGTAGGTGCTCTGAACGCTGAGGCCATGGGCATCTCAGCTTACCTAGCGGTTTCTTTGCTCTCTCCTTTCTCAATACGCTCCTCCCCCTCACCACCCTGCCATCCAGTCCCACCATCTCACTAATGACAACTTTTGTACCTTTTTGTTTTCTCTATGCATTGAACCAACACAAAAAAAAGTGACAGTTTTGGTGAGCAGTGTTAGATTCTTGATTGGTTTGTCACCTAGCTCAACTCGGAGAGCTCTAACTAATGCTAGAGTTGAAACAAGACACACGGGTTAGTCTGGAGAACAGATCTCTTAAAATATTAAGCAGAAGACTACAAAAAGTTGTTGGTTTTCTATTTTATAATACCTTTCTTACCTGCCCTATTGCATTCAGCAGGTGAACAGGTCCTTAGTGGAGTATGGCATTTTCTAGCAGCTGGTGTTTGGGCTATTTCTTCAATTAAAATCTCATAATTTTCTTCTCTGGATTACCTTATGCAGCTTTCTGTCTTGTGGCTTAACTAATCTTATTTTACTGGCAACAAGTGTAAGCCTGTGCATTTCAATAGGAAAGAGTATGCCTGAAGCTGAGGTACCACTATACCAGCCAGATGCCCCAAATGCCCAAAGCTCTGTCAGTACCAGGGTTTTCTGCAGGTGGCTACTGGCTAAGTCCTCCCACAAGATTGTCTCTCTCTGTGAAAGCCTCTCCAAGGCTCATACTATACAAATCAGATAGAGGACACCCAGTCAGGTCAGAGAAACAAAGGAGTTTGTATTCTCACAGAACAAACTCCTGACAACCTGCAGAAGGCTGTGCACACCTATATGAGCTGGATTTTTACATAATGCAGTGCGTTTGCCACTTTTGTTTTGACATAGTGGTTCCTTCTGAGAAGGACACAGTTAATTTATTCTTCTACATCCACTATGACTCTCAGTGGCACTGTCACTGTCCCTAGATTAATCAAATGAAGTAGACAAAAGGTACGTGTGATGACATCAAAAAATAATGCAGGAGAGCCTTGACTATCTTGGTTAATTGAGTGTCACAGTGCTTCTGCTATCAAAAGATTTCAAAATAACCACATCAAGGAAAATCATGCTTAAATACAACAAGGGTGGGCAAAACTACTAAAGCTAAAGTAGATAGGGCATACTTTATGAGTTGTTAATTCGACATAGCTAAGATTTTGAGGAAACAGTATGGAACATTTCTCAAACCACTGAGAAATTAGAAACCTCTCTGAATGCTGAAGTGTTCTATTTTATCTCATCACAGATATTGATAAGCCCCAGAGGCAGAAAGAAAATACATTCTATCACTACGTTTTACTACAGACTTTGCAAACATTGTCTCTGGTAAATAAAGAAGTTAGTTTATCTAGATAGCCTGGCTTCATTTTAGTACAACTAAGTGTTGTTTCTTCTACTTATGTTAGGCCTGGGAATTATTGGGAAGAAAAAGAAAAATATCGAAAAAGAAAGAGAAAAGAAATAGTAGTGGGGGTGGTAGAAATTTGAAGTCTGTCCCTACATGAGACAGTGGAAAGAATTCCGATTAGAATATGCTTTTGCACAAATCCTTGTCTTAGAAGAAAATAACTTTTTCAATGCGATTCAGCAGCTGTTTGCTTTTCTCATTCAGAAAAATAGCACTTAAAGTTGTAGCTACAGTGCAGCCACAGATTAATAGGCATCTGGTGCTGTTCCCAGGTTTCTAAGGCAAATGGTAATAGTCAGTCTTTAAATATGTGTAATTTTAAAGGTTATAAACTAGATGTACTTCAAAGCTTTGGAGAAAAATAATAAGTATCAATAAGCTTAGGAAAGAAAAATTGTCTCCTTGCTTAAAAAAATAGCTTCAACTGCTTAGAATGTCCTGCTTTTATGTTATGTAAAAATATTTGATTCATGCTTATCTGCTAGTTACAAAACCTTTGTTAACTTCTTTATTCAGTAGTAGAGAAATTACATGGCATTTGACTGTAATCCAGCTCTTTATCTTGGATTCAAAAAAGGAAAAGGTCAGAGGTATTAGATTTTTATGTACTTATGTAATTTAATGGAAATACGCTGAGAAAAGCTCATGCATTCTACAGGTATTTGAGGTATATCAATATATATCAGAGGTATTCTACAGCTCTTGAGATAGAGATTATCAAGGTTTTTAAATAAAATTTGTCAGAGACTAATTCTACCCTGTAAAATGACTCTGTACCACCATCCTAACCTCTGAAGCAGATTTGCTCCATTTACAGGCATTATAATTAAGAACGAGATCAATAACTACAATACCTAAAAGTCAGTCTCCTGCTACCACTAATAACT